>NC_046163.1:54576954-55176954 GCF_011064425.1 Rattus rattus | reverse complement strand
TAGTTATGTTGAAGTGAATTCTTCTCCCAGAAATTCTCTTGCATATTCTGTGTCTGCTTTCTGGACCTCTTCAATTTAATCTTTATAAGTATAAAGATTTTACCTGAGACACTAAGCTGTCTGTTCTTCCCGACATTAAACTCATTAGCTTTTGCAGGGGTTGGTGGACCAGCTGGCCCTTTCCATCAACCAATAGCATTCTGCTTTGTGGAAAGCCTCACAGAACTGTGACTCCTGGCAAATGTGGTGCAGAACATAGGGCTGGAAATGCTACTCAGTAGAAGAACAGTGACCTGACATCTACAAGGCCCTGGGTTCTATTCCAAGGGGGATGGCATATACAGGAACAGCACAGGAATAGATACTGAGGCAGAGTTAGCATTTGCTTTCCTGTTGGGGTGCTTTTCCATCTAATGAATTCTCTCTACCTTTGTTCTCTGTGCAGGACATTGCAGGAGGATAATCTTGATTTAGTACCTCACTCATGTACCCTTGCTTTTTTATCCTGACTGATATGGGTCAATGGGAGACCTCTACAGAATTTTGAGGTGGGGGAGGAGGGAGGAAGGCAGGGAGGGAGAGAGGGAGAGGGAAAGGGAGAGAGAGAAGACAGAAAGAGAGGCAGGGGCAGATAGACACACACACAGACACACAGAGAGGAGAGAGAGAGAGAGAGAGAGAGAGAGAGAGAGAGAGAGAGAGAGAGAGAGAGAGAGAGAGAGAGAGAGAGAATAAACCAGCCAAGGAGATACTCCACAGAGCCAGTCCCTAGTACCTATTTCTTGTTAGTTCTCTAGCTCTGTAGTAGACCTTTATTCAAATCTTCCTAGTTAACCCTTGGAGAATGCACCCACTTCCTCTCGCACCATGATGGGCAAAGGAAGCACAAAGACCACAAACATGCTGAAGCATTTGAGCTGTACCAGTGCCAGTCTCCTGAGTCTGCTTGGTAAACCTATTTGTCTTAAGCTCCTAGAGACATGATTTTGAACTTGGCTCCAGGGAGGTATTCAAGTTGGTGTTGAGGACTTGTGACTGTTGGTTTTATAGTTAAGCTTTCCTTCTCAACAATTTGCCTGCAGTATGCAGGTTTCATGAAAGTGTGATCTCTATCTCTATCCATGGAGAGGCAGTAGAGCATCATGAGGAAAGCTCAGCTTTGGAGCAGAGAGTTAAGTTAAAAGCAGAAGCCTCGAAACACTGAAAGAGAAACCTAAACTCGATGAGCCTCAACTTCTTTATATACAGAGAGACAAAGATTATTTATAGACAAAAAATCTTTATAGATAAAAGGAATGCCTGAAAGACATGTTTGTGTGTTTAGCAAATATGCCTGCCAATCTCTCATGCTCTGTTTCACCCATGGTTAGGATTCAGTGAATGGTGGTTTCATACATGGAAGGGGAATAACTATTTCAAAAAGATACGATGGGTATAAAGATCCCACCTGAACTATATAATCTGAGAATGGAAGAAGCACGAACCACCTATGACTGGTGTGGGGTAAGCAGAGAGTAGGCAGGAGAATGTCTCCTCAAACCCCCACAAAAGGGCAAAATAATCTTGCTAGGGATGGGGATGCTAAACATTTCAAAAGGTGTGAGTGATACCTTTCTTTGGAATCCTGATTGTCTCCCTGAATCTTTGTCTCTTCTGCTGAGTTTGTTCATTGAGTTTTCTCTGTCTTCTATACTCTACTCCCAACACACACACACACACACACACACACACACACACACACACACACAGAGAGAGAGAGAGAGAGAGAGAGAGAGAGAGAGAGAGAGAGAGAGTGTGTGTTCAGAACTCCCCTCCTCTTTCCCAAGGTATAGTTTTGATGTGCGGATTAGCCCTATTTGTTTCTTCATTCGTTCCTGCTTCCATATTTATCACAACACTAGTGCCACTTTCCTCATGACAGTTAATATTTATTAGCTGTTTTTGTTCAAACCTTAATAATTTGTTTGTATTCTGCGGCAGTTGTTTTTCATAAGGAGTCTTTTATTGTCTGCATTCTCTTGGCAGTCTGAAATTTTTTTTAGATTTCTTTTGAACACAATAATTATTTATGAAGGAGTTTTAAAATGTCCATGTTGTAATTTCTAACTGTGTTACATTTCAACCAGAGAATATCATAGGTACAAATTTTTGGTTTAAGTTTGGTATGGAGTCCAAGTGGCCTAGAATGCTCTATTTTGCAAAGGATGGTCTCAAACTCCAAACCACCTAGCTTGCAAGTATACACTACCGTACATAGATAGAGGAAGCCTTTTATGCATTTGGATTTGCTTAAAAAATCAGTGTTTTCATTTTCTGGTTGTAGGTACTGTTACATAAGGGCTTCCCATCGAGTTTGGTTACCTTGTTGCTATGCCACAAAATTAGAGGGCAAATTAAAGTCTTCTTTTATTACATTTTTTTCTTCATTTTTAGCTCCTTGCTTTTCAGTATGTCACCCTTGTGAAATGTTTTATAAATAACCATGGACATCTTGTTTGTGGATTAATGTTTTACTTTTTGTAATGAGTACTTCATCTCCTTCTTGAATGTGGTCTACCTTGGTGTTAAACAGGAGTTTTAAAACATCAGGGAGAGGTTTGACTAGGAATTCAGAGGCTCTCAAGGGTAAAAGTACTGATTCAGCACCAAGGACAGATCCCGCGAAGTCCAACTTATCTGTTAGAATAGTGGCTTGGGAGAATCATCTACAAAAAGGAGAGCTGGCATCTGGCTTTTGTGTAAGACGTAATCAACAGTTAACAGATCTTCAGAGGGGTTGTGGTTTGAATGTGAATTGTCCCACATAGGTTTACTTGTTTGATGACTCATTCTCCAGCAGATGGCTCTGTTTGGTAAGGTTATGGAACATTTAAATGTGGAACCTTGTTGGACAGAGTAAGTTATTGGGAGTGGGCCTTGAGATTACATACCCTGGCCACACTTGTCTTCTGTCTGCTTCCTGAGAGTGGACACACTGTTACCATTCCGCCTCTATTCCTGCCATCAAACTGTCCTTGCCCACCACCTTGTTTTCCTTGATGTGGCAGACTGTATCCCTCTGGAACCTTCAACTAAAGTAAGTTTGCTTTTGTCAGAACTTCTCACCACAGTGAAGAGAAAATAATCAAAACACAAAATCAGGAACTATCCAAAGCAGACTGTTTATTGCGTGTTTTAAGTGTTAGTGTTCCACTGGATAAGATAACCTTATGACAAGGGTTTCCTCATGCTATTTTGGCTGAGGTGCATTTTTATAAATGTGTCCAGTTAGGATGTGAGGGCAATCTGGCTGCAGCACTGGTTATTGTGTTGGTCTCAGGGTTGGTTCAGTTGGTCCAGTTGGTTAGGTAGGTGTCCCTTTCCTCTCTCCATACACTTTCCTCCTGAAGCTCAGCACAAGAGGATGGCCTAATACAAGGACTGGTTTCTGGTCAAGAGCATATATAGCTACACTCCCCTGCTAGAACCTCCAAACAAGCCTCAAATGTATCCAATCCATTTTTCTCCTGGTTCATCATTTACCAAACCCACATAAGTGTGTCTGTGTGGAAAGAGTGTTCAAGGCACAATACCAGTAATAACAATTCAGCTCCTGTGACTATAGCAAGTCCCTTGCTTCTACACAAGTAGTGCGATGGTGAGTCTCCCTCCACAGACCCGATCTCTTTTCAGTGTCAGTTGCATCGGTAAGGTTGAGAGCTAGAACTTAAAACTCCACAGCTTTGCTCAGACACTGGCTACATAGCCCTCTTCCAGTGAGCTCCCCCATGAGCATTCTAATGTCGTGCTGTTCTCCCCATAGAAGCCCAGAAGGGGCCAGTGAGCCCTGCGATGCTCCACCCACATCCCTTCTCCTGGTTCACACATTCCCCCTGACTGACCAGCCTGCTCACTTGTCCTGACAGACAGGAACTGTTCCTGAGTGTCTGGCGGGATGGGAGGCTGGCATATTCAAGCAGCAAGGTAGGTATTCAAGCATCTGCTTACTTCCTGGGAGAAGATTTTTGGCTAAAGGAAAGTATCTTTTAACAAATATTTGCGCTTGGCTGAAGAAGAGAGGACAAACAATTGATTTATGAGGATGATTATTTTTCTTCTCAACTGATAACAGTCCAGTTGAGCATCTGTTCTTATCATCCGGATTTAGCACAGACCTAAGTCTTGGGCAAGATGACAGAGGGCATCCAGGGATGGGTGTAAAATAATCAGAAGGCCACCAAAGTTCTGTACAGCAGCCACTAGAAAAGCATGTAAGTGCTTTTTATTAAATACAACATGATCAAGGCTACTCTGCCATCTTTAAGGTAATTCCTCACATATTCATTGTCTCCCCAAAAAACTATCCTCATTCTTTTTTCTTTTTTCTTTTTTTCGGAGCTGGGGACTGAACTCAGGGCCTTGTGCTTGCTAGGCAAGCGCTCTACAACTGAGCTAAATCCCCAACCCCCTCAATTTTTGTGAAGACTGTTTCTCTATGAAGTCAAATGGTCCCAGTAGTTAGTCACTATCAAACACACACACACACACACACACACACACACACACACACACACATACACACACACACCAGGAGTGAAGATAAACAAGCAACACATTTTACAAAGCCCTTAACTGGGCACCTAGCCTGCCATTCCCTAATAATTATTGTGTTTTCCTTCTTTGCTGTACTTGGTCTCCTGACACTAGTTGTGGGAATTCAGGTATTGATATAGCCTGCAGGCCCTCCGGTGTTCTTGGTGAGGTCTCTGTATAAGCATGAAATGAGTCAGCAACAATAGCAGGAGAGTGAGGTCTCTGACAGAAGCTAGCTGGCACACAGAGTTCTGAGGGAAATCCCGGGCTTCAAAAGCACAGGGTTTGCCTTAGTTACATTAGAATGGGATGATAGGAGACTAGAAACTCCAGAGAATAGCATTGGTCTGATATCCTATCTAGAATCCTGAGGACTATCTCTACACAGACATAGACGCTCAGACAGACAGACAGACAGACAGGCAGGCAGGCAGACACACACACACACACACACACACACACACACAGCGGGGGGGAGGGAAGAGAGAGACAGAGAGAGAGAGACAGAGAGACAGAGAGACAGAGAGATAGAAACAGAGACAGATCTCATGGGGCCCTGCCCCTCACCAATGGTTTCATTTATTCATGGGTTAATTAGTTGTGTCAACGAATACCCCTTATCAGTACAAAGTGCAGTGATTCAGAAGAGTGTCTTAGTCCAACTTCTGTTGCTGTGTCTGAATACTGGATAGGTTTTATTTTCAGGAGCGCCTTTGAGTAAAGGTCTTCTTGCTGGTGGGGATTCTGCCATGTTCTGAGGTGGCACAGAGCATAACATGGCAAGAGGCACAAAGCTAAGAAACAAAGCTTAATTAACTTTATGAACATGGTGCTGGTGTTTTACAGAGCTTGTTGTGTTAGGTGGACGGCCCTGGGGTATGCATTCTTACTCTACACCTCAGGTCTTTACTCTTCCCTGCACCCCACTCTCTCTCTTTCTCTCCCACCCCCTCTCCCCATCTCTCTCTCTCACACACACACAGAACACAATTTATAGAACTTTAATTTTACTTATAAGCTGGTTTGTTTCTACTGGGGATTAGCCTACCTACCAGTCTTCTCATTAGAGAAACTAAATGAGAACTAAAACACAACCAATTTCCACCCACTTGCTCCCTCCCAGAACCCAACCCACTCTAATAACATCAAACACAATGAAGAAAAATAACAGTAAACATGAGCTTTCGCCCTCGCACCCATAACTTGGGGTTCGCTCTTTTGTAGGAGAAGATTTATTTTATTTTACATGTGTGAGCATTCGCTTCCATGTCTGTCATTGTACCACTGCTTCATGTCTTGATGGCTTCCGTGTGGATGTGAATGGAGAACTCCTGCAAGAGCTGTCTCCTTCCATGTTTCCTTCTTTTAAATTATTTTATTTTAATTTCTTTTCTTCCATGGTTTCAACACTATGGCCATATTAACCCCAAAGGAATTCCAATTTCTCCTCATTTAACCATCCCTCTACCCTGCCCCCACCTCATTGCCTTGACCCTGGAAAGGGAGCCTAAGCCTCATGCAGGCTAAGCTAATGATCTTCAATGAGCTGAGCTGTGCTCACGCCTTTGGACTCGTCTTGCTCGATAGCCCAGGATAGACTCGAACTGCTTCAGCCTCCAGAGTTGCTGGGCTTATAGCTTGTACATTAGGCCCAGCTCAATGACCCACATTGTGTTAAGATCAGCATTCATCTCCTTATCAGCTATTTACATTTTCCCAGAGGCTATAAATCATGGTATCTGTGAAACTGTCCTGTTGATGTTGAATCCTCTGTGAAGCTATTTGCCCCATAGCCAAGATAGAGTGGACCCATCATGTATCTGAGAGGTGTAGCTGAATAGCAATTGTCCCTGTCATCCGACAGCAGTAGGTCTCCAGCTGTGTCAGAGGAGACCTACCTCTGGCTGGACAGTCTTCCTATGCTCCTTCTGAGAGACATAACAGAGCTGGTGACGGGTGTGCAATGCATTTCTTGAAGCCTTTTATTGGTGTATTGTGTTTGAATCCTTGGATGCGTCTGCTCTCTTCTGGTCCAGTGTGACTCGGACAGACTGATGGCCTATCCTGAGCTCTAGCCTGACTTAAAGCAGATAACACAGGCAAAAGGCCTCTGCAGCTTGGGGAGACTGGAGATGCAGATGTTATGTGTAGGGAGTTTGGAAGGCTGAAGCCTCTGATGAATGTCTTTAATAGGTAGCTCCAGGCTATGGGTTTGTTAGAGACATTTTTTTCTTTCTCTAGATTCTTTTGTACTTTCTGCAATAGACGTGCATCAATAAAACATGTGATGCAGTCCAGAAACTGTTGTCTCATGTCACTTTTGTAGATGTGGTATTTCTGATTAATGGAAATCCAGGCCTGACTTTCCAAGCAAAGTAAATGGCATTAATTCTTATAAGCATTCTTACTTTTTAATTCTCGGGAACTCTAAACATGTTTAAATCATGTATTCCATGTGATTAATTCAAGAGACTCAGAGATTGGATGAATATTCTGATTACTTCCTGGTCGCTGTCTAGACTTATTATACTTTGAAAATGGAGATGATACCGTCATGAGGGCTGGGGATGTGGCCCTGTAGGTAACAGCACATACTGTGGGAGAACAAAGACCTGAGTTCAAATCCTTAGCACCCATGTAAAAGGCTGCACATGGCCTGCATGTGTATTTGCCTGCAGTGCCCAGTAGAGGAAGGGGTAGGTGAACCATGAGAGCTCTTGGCCAACAAGCTGGGCTGATTCAGTGAGCTCCTGGTTCACTCAGAGACCTTATCTCAAGATGATAAGGCGGAGAAGGGTAGAGGAAGACACTCGATATCCTCTGGCTTCTGTGTGGACACATAACTGCCCACTCATGTGCATACACACAGAACAAACACCAATTAATTAATTACAACGAGAATTAATTAATTACAAAAGCTTTCTTTTATAATAGAACACCCAGGTCCTCTCAGCCCCTCATTGCCTCAAGCTACCCATATTCTTAGGCATTTTAGATTTGACATTTAGATTTAGATCATAGACAAATGAGTGGTCAGGATTTCTTTTATCTCCACTCTCTTTGGACAGCATCTACTTTATGTCTACATTACAGGTTGTTAAACACAGGCCCATGACTGCAGGGGCAGGCATACACAATTTTGAAACTTATGCACCTTAGGGCTTGAAATTCACATGTGTGCCCACACAGACACACAAACCTGAGGAAAGCAATGTTAGGGACCTTTCAAGACTGAGCCAGAAGAAGCCTTGGAGTGTCTGCTTTTACTGTCTTCAAATTCAGTCTGAGAAGTCTGCATGTCTAACCTGCTGGATGATGAAAGTTTGGTGGGGAGAATTGGGTTCTCAGTTAGGGTTTTCCTGCTGTGAACAGACACCATGACCAAGGCAAGTCTTATAAGGACAACATTTAATTGGGGCTGGCTTACAGGTTCAGAGGTTCAGTCCATTATCACCAAGGCAGGAGCATGGCAGCATCCAGGCAGGCATGGTGCAGGAGGAGCTGAGAGTTCTATGTCTTCATCTGAAGGCTGCTAGTGGAAGACTGACTTCCAGGCAGCTAGGATGAAGGTCCTAAATCCCACACCCATAATGATACACCTACTCCAACAGGGCCATACCTCCTAATAGTGTCATTCCCTGGCCCAAGCATATACAAACCATCACACAGGACTTCTAGCCAAAAGCCAGCTATGCGCATAGAGCTTACCGTCCTTCTTTACTTTGTTGCTGTGATAAACATGATGAACAAAAGTAACCCAGAGAAGCATGGGCTCATTTCGTTTTATAGGTTATACAGTCTATCACTGAGGAAAGCCAAAGTGGGACCTTGAAGCAGAAACCACAGAAGAATGTTGCTTACTGGCTTGTCCAGATTCCTTTGTTATAAAGCCCATGCCTGACTGCCTAGGGATGGCACCGCTCACAGTGGGCTATATCAATTAGCAATTAAGAAAATGTCTCCTAGTCCTGGCTACAGACTAATCTGACCAAAGCAATTCTTCAGGTGAAGTTTCCTCCTTCCAGATGGTTTGTGTCAAGTTGATAGATGCAGCTAGGACACTCACTGTAGATAAATATATCCTTCCACACAACACAGCTGAATGAGATATCAGTGTCATGTAGTGTGTGTGTGTGTGTGTGTGTATGTGCCTGTGTCCATGTGTAGGCCAGAGAAAGATGCTGAAATCCTCTTGTCCTTATGCCTTGGAGTTACAGGTACATGTGGATGTTGCATATAGCTTTGCTACTCTGCTTAGGCTCTGGGAATGGGCTACACTACCAGATCCCTCCCAGATTCCCTTTAATTCACCGATAAAAAAAAACAGACACGCATAGTTGTTCAATTCCAACTTGCCTTTTTAGCTCAATTTCTGGGTACTACTTATCTCCTGCCTGGAGAAGCCATGCCCTTATCAATACTCTTAGCTCCCCACCTTTCCATCTGTGTCCTTCGTGCCATGTGGATATGATTGGCTTTTCTCACGGGTACTGGGATCTGAACTGAGGTCTTCATGCTTGCACAGACAATCTCTCTAGTAGTCAAATTCAGGTTTTTAAAAGAATGTTGTTCATGAGTGCATTTGGATGGAGAATGCTGAGGGGCCGATCCATATAGGAGAATATAGAAGACCACATCTAAAAAGGGCAGAACTAACTAGAATATATTTTCATTTCAGTTGAAGACAATATACCCATAGTTAGAAAGCCAGTGTTCCATGTTTTTTTTTCTGGGCAAAGATTATTGCAGAATCTATAGAACAGAATGTGTCACTGATCTTTAAAATTAATCCTAAGGTTCAGATGAGGACAAGGAGGATTGCATTTCATAATTTACGATGAGAAGCATTTCAGGGTTGATTTCGTAAGAGAATTCATTAAGCCTGTATCAAGCCGTGCCATTTTAACTGTAGTGTCTAAGTATCTTTAATTCTGATTTTTTAATTAGAAGAAGCAAATAAAGAGAGTCTCTTTCCACCCGTGGGGGAATCGTGCTTCTGTATTTCAGGTGATTTCAAATTTGTCCCGGTGATGCAGGCATTCTGTTACACACAGTGATTACCAACATATTGTTAATTTCCTGAGATGTCTACCCATTGTCTCACTGTTTGCTCTCATATGATCAAATGGGCCAAAGGGCACAAAACCTCGTAATAAGTATTGATTACTTCTGGGAAAGTAAGGCACCGGAAGTGTCAAACAAAGCATGATGAAAAAATTATTTCGGTGACGGAAGAGGATTTATTGATTGTCTATCTACCTCTTTCTCTCTGTGTCATACATGTGCCTATGCACACATTACTACAACCTGGAACTTAAATGTCAGCCAAAGGTCAGTGTGTTAAAGGCTTCATCCCTGAAGTGGGGCTATTTGCCTTTCAGAAGACAAGTTTAGGAAGACATTTTAGGCAACTGGAGGCATGTCCTTGAACGGGCTAAGAGTCCCTCTGCTTCCTGTTTTTCACTTCAGAGTTGCCATGATAGGATTATCTGTGCTCCACCATGTATTCCTACTGTGATGGACTGTGCCACCTCAGACTAGAACCCACAGGGCCAAGCCATGGACTAAATCTATACTTAAATTGATTATGTCAAGTGTTTTGTCACAGTGAGATGCTAACTAACATGGAGATACACACACACACACACACACACACACACACACACACACACACACACCAGGACACATAGGATATTAATAAAGATCATATCTGTACCTTTTACATTCCGGGTGTGTCTTCTAAATATTTTGTATTTATTAGCCCATTTATCGCTGAAAGCAATCCTGCAGACTAAATTTTCTTACTGTGTGCCACTTTATTTATATCCCATAATATCCCTTAATATCCCATAGTCAAGACTGGTCTTGACTTAGCTTTGTAGCCAAGGGTGACCTTGAACTCCTGATCCTCTTGCCTTCACCTCTCCAGTGCTTGGATTAAAGATATGCATTGCCATGCCCAGATGCCAACTCTTCCTATAGTAGCTGGGGAACCCAAAAAATTGAGACCAACATTACACAGGAATCCGAGGCCCTGACTCTCTCTGGAGATGCTGTATGTTCTCCTGCCTCACCCTAAGCCTGTGAACAGAGGCCTGAGCAGCTCTCTGCACAGTGCTTTCCTCTGTCTCTAGCCTCAGCTCTGCTTGGCTGGCAGTAGCCCTGGATGACAGTGGTGAGCCAGGCCCTTGGCTTGGTCACAAGTGCAGAGCTCAGAGGGCCTTCCAGTTTACCTTCATGTTTTTGTTTGTTTCTCATTTTGTCTTATTCAGGTTCTATGCCTGAACAAATAGCCTTATTCCAAAGAATCAGCAGGAACATCCTGTAGATATCTACCCACTTAGTGTTTTCCTTCAAAGTATTTATGACCACCCAGTGATGTTATATTCAATAGTTTCCTATTAATTCTTCTCTAACTTAAAACTAAGGGACTCTTCTGGTAGCACGCACTTGCTGTACCTACAGTGATGCCCATCCTAACATAGGGACTCTTTGTATTGCTCAGGGTTAGCTTCCTACCACTGTAACAAAGTACCCGAGTTAACCAATTTATAAAAAGAAAAGGTTTTATTTGAGCTCACAGTTCTTGAGTTTCCAGGCCATGGTACAACATACCTTCAGCTGAATGGCAATAGTGGATGACCTTTGACAGAGCAAAACTGCTCATATCATGGCTAGAAGTAGCCCTTTCTATGATATTCTTCTCAGAAATGGATGGTTGCTCTCCTCTGGACCGATCACAGTGCTGCCCCGATGGCCTCCCCGCCAAGCTCTTGCTCCACGGTTCAGATACCATCATTTTATCTCTTTGTGTTCTTGCAGTAATCTATCCACAGAGTTATAGTTTTAATCAAATTGTTATTGTTATTTTGGAAAGAAGGAAAATGAGTTTCAACACAGAGGAGGAATTTCCCTCACAGCTAGTCCATGGTAAAATCTAGGAGTTTGTCTGATCCCTTATCTTCAGTCTTTCCCGTTTGACTTCTCTTCATGTTGATGTCCCGCAAGCTGATAGCTGAGGGAAGTGCACTGGGGGGGAAGCGGCCTATTTCATGTTCTTGCCAGTCAGATCTGGCCAGAGCCTTTGAAAAACAAGTTGCTCAGATTAAACAGCACCCACCTGACCCTTGAAAGAGCTTCCTTTCTTAAAGTTACCTCCTTCCTCTTTGACCTGAGGTTGTTGTTATATTGGTGATGGTGGTGGTGGTAGTGGTGGTGGTGGTGATAGTGATAGTGGTGGTGGTGGAGGTGGTGGTGGTAGTGGTGGTGTGTATGTGTGTGTGTGTGTGTGTGTGTGTGTGTGTGTGTGTGTGTGTGTGTGTGTGTTTGGTGTTTCCAAGTACTTTGCCTCCTGGCAGCAGAGTTTCCAAGCTGATACTGCTCTCCTCTGACACTCAGATGATGGTTGTCTCAAGAGTCACTGCCCCAGCCCCACCTCATAGCATTCTCATTTTTTCCTCTTTAGAAGATAAAATTAGGGCTTGCAAGATGGTTTGGCGAATAAAAGTTCCTGTTGGCAGTTCTGACCATCTGAATTTGAGCACTGGGACCCACCAGGTGGAAAGGAGAGAACCATATCCTCCAAGTTGTCCTCTGACCTTCATACGTACTGCATACACAAATGTCGAATTTAATAAGAGATGAAAATATCACTTCCTGACCTCTCCAGGAACCATGGGCTCCGGTGAGGTGATGCTGTGTATTCTAAATCCTTGTGGACGTAGGCGCGTGAGTGCTCTCTGCATTAGAGATTCCCCTTTCCCCATAGAAAGAGGTTAGAAGCCATCACTGAGCATGAGGTGCATGTTGGGGACACTGGTGACAAGACTAATTCTATAATTACACTTTGCACTGCTCATCTCCTCCAGAAGACACAAAGGGATTTATACATCCTTACTCTGAATAGAGCCAGTAGTAAGACTAAGATAAAAAGGTTACAGATAAGGCACCTGTCATTGGAGTCTAGTGGGGAGACAGCCAAGTGGAACTAGAGAGCCCTGTGTACTGGCCTCTTCTCCAGAAAATGTCTTTTATTGCAAAACAGTGGTTTTGGCACAAGGTCTATACTAGATTGTGGAGGTCGCTGGAGAGGTGATTTTTGCCTATATGGGTTCATTCTTACATGAGGATGGGATGGACTTCAGTCTGCTCCTGTGGCTGCTAAGAAAGTAGGAGGCTACCCTGGGATTTCTGCTACTCAGTGCATGCTGTCCTCTACTGGAGAAAAATGGGAAAAGAAGAGGTCCTGACTAGGGTGTTCTTAGTTCCTCTTGAAGGCTCCTTCTCATCCCAGCATCCCAGGCTGTTCCTCTTCTTGTAGAGTGACATTATTGCTGGAAAACTGAAATGTCCTCCAAGACATGGAATGATGGAACCTTCCAGGGTGGGACCTAGAGGAAGGCCTTTAGGTCATGGAGACCATGTCATTGAGAGGAATAAAGGGACCCCAGACTCCTTGTTTTTCCTTTTGTGTCTCAGTAAAGGTGAGTAGCTTTGGTACACCAAGTACACCCATTGTGAGGTACAGGCTCAACCCCAGCCTGAAGCAGTAATGCTAGAAGAAACCTCCAGAGTTATAAGGAAAATGTAACCTTCCTGCTTTATAAGTTAATCACCTCAGGTGTTTTGATACAATGATGGTGCACTAACACAGAAGCTGCAGAGAGGAAGCAGCCCTACATACTTGGTAAACATGCCTGGATGTGGCTGAGTGGGCCAGGGATAAGGCCCAGAGCTATCAGAAGGGACACTTTCTTCAGACAACAGAGAACTAGCAGGAAATGCCTGTCCTCTACAACAGTACTTTCACATACAGTAGCAATATCCACTGGGCTGCGGGGAATCAACTCTATTATAGAAAGCGAGGCTAGATGACAGTTTAGTGTTTGGGCCTGGAGATGTAGCTCAGTCGGTAGAGCGCTTGCCTAACGTGGACACAGCACTAGGTTTCATGCCCAGCTCTGCTTAAAACAGACATGGCGGTACGTGTCTAAAGCCCCTGCACTCAGGAGTTGGAGAGTGAGGAGAGGCAGAGGTTCAAGCTCAACCTCAGCTCTATAGTAGGTCTCAGGCCAACCTGGGGCCTCAGAAGGATGTGTAAAAAAAATAAAATCTTAAACTGCAATCGTTCCCAATGCCATCCCAGAACATTCTGGAACGTTGCCTACCAGCCCCAGAGACCTTTAATTCTCCAGAGACATCGTCTCTGACTTACTATTTGCGATCGATTATGGTCCAGACTCTGGGAGGTTACATGGTAATTTTTGTCTGGCAAAGATGCTAATGGTTTCTCCTTGCAAAAAGATTCTAGTGTCTCCCAGCACATTAACCAGTGTGGTCTGTAAATTAGCATACTTTTTCAGCTGCTCCTCCTGATGGGCCGGTGAAATCTTTGCCCTCCAAACTGTTCTGGCGATAGTGTTTCCCTCTTGTGGTTCTCCGATGAAGCCAATAAATCTTTGTAATGCTGGAAGGAGGATTGTTGTCACCTTTTGAGAATTACGCTTTGACAACTTAACCAAAGGTCCCAGGGGGAAATTCTAAGAGTTGTTGAGTTTTGATCAGAAGTGAGGAGGGATGAACCAGGCTACGCTGGCTTGAGGTTCATTCTCAGGTACTGAGAGTTCTTTCTAGAAGAGGGTTCCCCGTAGAGGTGGTATCAGGTCATGTGTGCCGTAAGAAACACTGGAACTCTAGTAAGAGAACCAAAGTAGAGTTGATGAGGGGGGGAGAAAAGAGTAGCACGTGCTCTGAATTTGGCAAACAAAGAAGACGCTTGGTATCGCTGCACAGGGACCAGTGGGACAGTGCTCGGGCAACCTGGGAGCATCCTTACTTAGTGGTCAATACTCATGTCTATAGACCTAGAATGTTGCTTAGTAACCATAGCAAGACTTGTGTAAGTAATTAATGAGAGTCTATGTTTTAGTGGCCCAGGAGAACTACCTAGATTTCCACCTGTGACTGCTTTATGCCACCTCTGCCATTGACACTGTGAGGAAGACACTCCAGGAAAACAGGCAACTCATCCCCTGTCTGCTTTGGCACAGGATATCGCCATGTACCCCAGGCTGGCCTTGAACTCACAGAGATCTGTCTGCCTCTGCCTCCATACTGCTGGGATCAAAGGCACGTGCCACCATGCCTGGCCCTTCATCCGTATTTTTCACAGCTATAATTACTGTCAAAAGATTCAAACTCGGGTTGTTTTATATCAAATAAGTCACTAGTCTGTGACTCCCTTCCCATTCTTCCTCCCTACCCCCTGTCCCACCTTTACTCCCTTCTGTCCTTTCTCCCTTTCTTTTCATTTCTCAAACACATCTTTAGGGCACTGCATAGGGTCCTGAGTGACAACAATAAACAAAGTTCTTGTTCTCAGGAGAGTCTACCTTCCCAGGAGAAGAGGAAACAACAACAATAACAACAACAACACACACACACCTCTCTCTCTCTCTCTCTCTCTTTCTCTCTCTCTCTCTCTCTCTCTCTCTCTCTCTCTGTCTCTCTGAGAAAAAAGAAAACTCCTTCACGACAGTAAAACAATATGACAATTATAGCCTTCCTATTTACGGCCTTGTAAGACCACCACCAGACAACATGCTCCTCTGGCCTGGAGAGCTGGGATGATGTCACAGACACATCTGCAGTTCTCTCTTCCAAAGCCTTTGGCACCAGCTCTCAGGCTCGAAATAGACAAAACCTCTGGAGGCAGCCATGCTGCTGGCAGCTGAAGGCCTCCACACGGGTTCATTTCAAAGGCAGCGACTGAGACCCGGGCTGCTGTCATCATCGATAGGGTGACATGAGACAAATGGCGAACACAGAGCAACCCCAGCCTCTTTCGGAGTTACGGTGTATATTTGCTGGCACGGGTTCTGGCTGAGAAAAGGTGGGTGTTCTGGTCTACTGAGTGCTAAGGAAATGCCTCCCCATCAGTAAAGCAGGGGGCAGAGCTGGAGGGCAGCTAAGGGGTAGAGCTCCCACCCAGCTAGGGCTGTGCGAACAAGAACGAGCTGCTTACCTGCTTTCCCTGGGCACAGTGGTCCTTTAGAGGCAGAAGTGAGTGGGCCAGGGATCTGACTCAAAGAAACAAATCAACAACAGGCAGGCAGGGATCTTGAAGGCTGAGCAGGACAGAGGGGAGGGATGAGCTAGGGGGTCACAGAGTAAATGACTGGGGCCTTTTTGCTTTTCCAGGTAGGCTGGGAGCAGCTCCTGGGGTGGTAGGCTTTGGCACGCTGTGCTCTTCATGTTTGGCAGCAGTGAGTGACTGTGGCAATGGACAGGTGAGGACAGCGGAGGTTTGTGCCTATGAGTAGCATTCTTGTGTAGGCCTTAGGTACGAGCGTCTCAGCCTTACAAGTGACATAGCTCATGTGTCTACACAGGAAGTGGAGAGTCCTCAGCCCTTGTCTGGGTGGCCCTAGGTATTGGGGTTCCCCAGCCATTGGCAGAAGTCAATGTTAACTCTTGGCCTGCCTTTTAACACTGGGCACATTGCAGCTCTTGTCCCTAAGACTTGTGGCCTTGACACTTAACATTCCCCGGGAACTCTTACAGCCTCTTTGCCTTCCTCAGCCACGGATACTCAGCCATTCTCAACATCTCTCTACTTCCCCGAACCTTTCTCCTTCCAAGGCTGTTTTCAAGCTGTTCAGCTAACTTCCTCTTCAACTGTGAAGCAGCCGACTGACTATCTGGCCACGTTCACAGTTTGGCCGGCCAACTGCTCAGTTGTCACTGCCGACTGCTGCTCTTTTGACTCTGCCGTCACCTCCACGCTGCTATCTCTGTGGCTTCTTTTTCATGTTACAGCACTGAAAGAAACCAAGAGATCCCTGGAGCAAGCCTTATGGGGCTCCATGTTGCCACACCCAGAGAGGCCGAATAGGATTGTGTCTCCCAGGTGACTCAATGAGTATCCCGCTTGCTAGCAGACAAGAGATGTTTGGTCCAATCACAGCCTTGCCTCTTGAACACCAATCATAGTCACCGATATTTACATTTGGACCAATTACTGTTTTTCTCAGCAGTCCCCCCTGGCGGGTACCAGGGGAAATGCTCCTTGTCCAGGGCCTAGGTAGAAGGAGTTCTAAGGTCATGTAGCGTCTTGTGGCAACTACAAGACGGCTGGTGCAAATAGTTTTGCATAGCCCTGGCTTAAAACTGCACTTTCTAAAACTGGAGAAAGCTGTTTCAATTATGCAGTTTTCAAAATAGGTCTGTGGAAAGTCCTATTCACTGGTGTTTACACAAAGCTGGCCAGCCGCTTGAGTGACAGTCTTTTTACTTGAGGCATCTTGGAGGGTCTTAGAGAGAGCAACAGGTATTAATTAGGGAATTGGCTTGATCCGTTCTCACCTATCTTTACTTATATTCAAGAAAATGAACACCAGGAGTTTTTATAGTATAACTTTAAAGAACTTAGCATTAACACTAACTGTCATTTGGATAGTGCTTAACGCTTTTCCAGGGGTCCCAAGGTAAAGGGGGTCCTTCTCTGTCTCAGTTAGAGTTCGGGTGTATGCCTGTGGGCTGCAGTGGCAAAACGTGGCTGGCACAGAAATTCTGGTAATATAGAGAAACCAACAATAATAGATCGGGGTAGTGGGGTAGGGGGTGCAGAGGCAGCACATGGACCTTAGCAGGCAATAAAGCCCCATGCACAAGATGATAAGGAGTCTATGCAGTTATACAGGTATGTGTCCCCATGCTCTGTGATCGGCCTTCCCAGATCTGCTTCTGGGAAGTCCACTGCAGTGTGAATCTTCCATGCCTTTCTATGCCATAGGAAGACAGAATGACGTCCAGACCTCGGATGGAACATACACTCCTCCTCACAGTTCCTCCAGCTTCTACCTCTCTGAAATTACCTCTCACCAATCTGTTACCTTGGTCTTCAGCAACTTCGTTATCATCACCATGGCCTGAAAATTCCTCGAGATGTCATTCCTGCTTCTGAGTCGTTTCCCCCTAGACAGTTTCTCTCTCCGTGCTGTGGATGCTGATACTGTGGCCTCCCCACAGCTCAGCTCATTGACCTCCTGCTCCTCAGTGGTCAGACCTCTGACAACCTCTGGTTCCACTGAAGTCTCCTCCTTGGAATAACAAAACAGAGCAAGCACAGCCTTGATTATGTGTAGCTGTCTGTATCTGCAAGTCTGCTCAGCTCCTGACACTGATAGATGGATAGATAGATAGATAGATAGATAGATAGATAGATAGATAGATGGATGGATGGATGGATGGATGGATGGATGGATGGATGGATGGATAGGTAGGTAGATAGATAGATAGATAGATAGATAGATAGATAGATAGATGGATGGATGGATGGATGGATGGATGGATGGATGGATGGATGGATGGATAGATAGATAGATGGATAGATAGATAGATGGACAGATGGGTGGACAGATGGATGGACAGATGGACAGACATGCAGGCAGGCAGGAACATTAAATGCAAAGCTTTCATTCTTTCTAAGAATAAGCATAATAATACCCTAGAAAGCCTCCCAATATGTATGCTCATTAATTTCTTCCTGGGCACAACCAAATACCATAAACATGGTGACTTCAGACACTGCTCTGTTCTTCTGAAGTTTTTATAGTTCAGAAGTTTGGGAACTGTGAGCCTGGATTCTCTGCCTGGGAATCTCACATGGCTGAAAATCAGGTAGAAGTCATTGTTGCTCCACGTCGTCCTTCAAGTCCACTGCCTTGGGACATTCAGTTCCTGCGGTTGTAAGAATAAAGTTTCCATGTTCTTGTCATCTGTTGGGGTGCATGCATTTCTATCTGTATGTCTGTCTGCGCGCGTGCGTGCGTGTGTGTGTGTGTACTTACAGACACACACTCAGCTCCTAAACTGTGGGGAGGAGACAGAGAATATCCCTGCATGGATGAGCATTTGCGACATGAGCATGCTTATGCCAAGGATACCAATGCCTCAGACTCATAGGAGTGGCCAGGCCTACCTCAGGTCAGGCTCAGGTGAACAGCAAAGACTTCTGGTTCAAATACAGATATTGATACTTGTTTAATCTTTAGCTAAAGGAGTGAATGCAAAAAGTACAGAGGCATCTTCTTTGTTAGGGATTACTGCATGACCACACTTGCCTGAGACGTCTCCCCTATTGATACCTCATACCATAACCTCCTTATGAGATTATCTAGCCCACTTCCACATTCATGATATGTGTCATAAACTTGCTCCTGTTCCCAGCTATATTACATGTATCTTTTCTTAATCTCTTATTCCTCACAGCCAAATCTCCAGGACCCAGCCGCATGGGCTGAAACACTGAACTGGATTCTTGTCATAGGGTCCTACCCATGTTTGAAGCCTATAATAGGGTCTCTTCATGGAATCTCTTTTATGTGTTGTATTTCTAACTCTCCCAATCTCTGACCCCTAGATCCAGAATTGAAGGGTGAGGTTATTCTGGGTACACCAAGGGCATCTCTCTTTTGCTTTATGCTTAGCCCTAACTTCATCCTGGGATTCATTCATGGCTCTACTCATACATAGAGGGGTTTGGTGTAAGCATGAGAGATATCAGGATCATCTTTGAATTATGATTACTAATGTATTTATCAACAGTGAACTTGGAGGCTGTAGTTTTAATTTTAATTTACTTAAGTTGTGTTTATAATTTCTTGGGCTCTGATGTGAGTCTTTCTGAGAAGTGAATTTATCATTTTAATCAGATTCTTTGAGGGCTGTGAGATTGTTGGCCCAGCACACAAATCCATACCCTGGATTTCTGGTGACTGGATGGACTGTGTGGAAAAATCCACCTTGTAGAAAGAGCATGGGCTTGGGAAATAAGTGACCTTGGTTTCGATCTCATTCCCAGTGTCTTGGTCATGAGGCTTTAGATGACTCAACTTTTCTGGGCCCTATTTGCAAATGGAGACAATATTAGCAAAACTTAACTCTCATGATTAGAAGGTTGAAAACTGGGCCAAAGTCCTTTGCAAACTGTGAAGCGCTAGCAATGGTTTGTCTTCTCAGACTGAAAAGACATTGAGGACTTGGTGGGTATTATGGCTGCATGGAAAATGTCCGCCACAGATGTCTGAGCTTGAACAGTTGGTTTCCAGCAGGTGGTCCTGTTTTTTGAGGTTTTGGGATTTTTAGGGGATGGGACCTAGATGAAGGAAGTGAGTATGTTTCCTGGTCTATAGAGGTGTATAGAATCCACTTTGCTATGCTTTTCATTCTACAACAGACCGTACTCTGCTTTTGTCAGGTATTTGCCCACAGTGATAAGAAAAAAACACTTGTACATCATGACAGAACATTGGTATTGAAAGTGGAGACAAAACCCCTTTTATCAGAATTAAATATTAGATCCTATATATTTTTCAAAGTCTGTTGCTCATGCAGACCAGAGACATTTTACAACCTTCGTGGAAGGTTCAAATATATACACCAGGAGTTTAAAAACACCTAACTAAGCCATTTGGACGGGAGAGACCATTTTTAGAAATGTCCCTTAGGGATATAGCTAAGGTTATATACAAAAATTGTAGGAGAACAAAATTGGAACTAATTAAATATTTAACAATAGAGATTATTTAATGATACTGGAAATATTATTTAAACATTAACATTCCATTGCCTTTAAATATTTAATATGGAAAGATGCTAATAATAAATAGTTTAGTATAAAAATGGCATATCATCTATTTATTCTTCAAAGACATTTAGAAGGATTTACATAAAAATTTGAAAATGCATGACCTCATGTGATGAAATTTTGTGAAATGCTTATTTATATATTGATTTTATATTCTTTTTTCATTTGAAAGTAATCTTCAGGTATTTCTAATTACTGAGTCCTATTTTCATATCAGTTAATTATCAATGATCCATCAATTAACACAGAAGGCGTATCCAGGACTTTGAGGGTCAGGGTGAAGTCTTACCCTGTTGCGGTTTGATGCTCTAACTCTAAGCTTACTACTTGTAAGCTTCAGGCTCTCTCTGCGTCTCAGTCAGTCTCTGAACTTCTGCTTCCAGCATTGTCCCCAAAGCCCTGCTCTGAGATCTCTCCCAACATTCTGCTCTCCTATGTGACTCTTTTCATACCCCACTCCTGGAACTAAAAAAAGAAATCTGTCTTTTTACAATCAGATCTGAGTAGTATAGAGTGGGGCCTCACAAAGTATCATGTATTCTGTATCATCTGCTCCAAATTGCTGGATATTGGTTGAAAATCAGATTTCTGGTTCTGACTCTAGACTCAAGGCTGAGTACTGTCTGTGGGAATGAGTAGAGATCTGTACTCTTGTTATATAATATATGTGGCTCTTTTGTCCCTAAAGATTGAGGGTCAGCAGTTCAGGGGGCTAAGAAGTTGGGCATACGCCTAGAGGTTGTCAGCATCTTTGCCTCTACAACTAGTGGGGATTTTGGGTACTGTTACTTCCTACCCTCTCTGATACATTCCTCATAATCTCTTGAATCATTAATATCCTTTCACTTATGAGTAGAAAAAATCAATCTAAAGTGATTTAAACAAAAATAGTGTGTGTTGTAAAAGTTCATAAGTAACTGCCTTCAGGCCTGGCTTGATCTAGGGTCACATATTTTGTTGCCAGGAGACAGTTTCTCTCTGTTTTCTTACTTGACTGGACCTTGTTCTGCTCCATTTCTGATAGTGGAGTGAGCCTGTTATCACAAAGTTATTGAGAAGCCTGTAGCTCCTTTTAAGTTTCATTTTTATTTTAATCCTTGTATGTGTATCATATCTGTGTACATGTTTGAAGTGTGTGAGCATGTGTGTACTTGCAAGTGGAGGCCAGAAGTCAATGTCAGACAACTCTCTACTTTGTTCTTTGAGACAGAATCCTCTGAACCTGGAGCTTAATAATTCAACTTGGCTAGTTGGCCAGTGAGCACTGGGCATATGCTGTCTCCTTCTCCTCAATACATGCTCTTTGTGCTGGAGATTCAGACTCAGGTCTTCATTACTCGCACAAAATCTTAGCTCTTAACCACGTATTTACCTAGATTCAGGAAGAGTAGATACCAGAACACCCTCTGCAAACAGTGGGTTCTGCACAGATGGTAGTGATGCAGGCAGGGCTGGCTTCCCATCTAACCTTCTGCATCAGCTCCTATGTCTAACATGGGGAGGCCAGTCCCTGTGTAACCCAGGGCACCCCATACCATTTTACTTGTAGTCATGTGCCACCCATCTCAAGAGGCCCTGGTTCCTAAGAACCACCCAGTAGCCAGTCCCACACCTAGAAGTAAAACAGAAATTTATTTTGAAATCTAGAGTGGGAGATGATCAACTGAAGTGAGAAAGAACCAGGCTTATGAAAACCTCCTTTATAGAAGCCTTTGCCACAGCCAGAGAGGATTTCAGTCCAACTCTTAAAAGCAGAGCTAATTCACCTCCAACAGACTGCGCTGCCAGTTGGGCTCAGGGCCCCACGAAGAGTGGATTGGAGATAAGAGACTGGGGCTTTGTCGTTGCAGGAAAGAGCTTTCCCCCTGGGCTGGGGGTGAGCTGGCAGCTCCTGCTGGAGTTCGAGATAATGAAATAGGGAGGCTAGGTGGGAGCCAGCCTGGGCTAGGGACCAACCTTTGTTGTTTGGACCACAAGCCAGAATGTAGGCAGTGAGGGGATCCCAGTGTATCTGGCCTTGCTGTGTGAGGTAGAGACTGGCTATGTCCTTCTCTTACTCACCTTTGAGCTGAGACAAATCTTCAGAGGTAACATGCCTCTTGGATGGAGACTATTTCACTAAGGACATATGCAACGAGAGAAAACAGAGCTTTGAAACCCTGATAAAGGGACAACTCCAGACAGGCACACAGAATGTGAGTGCAGCTCAGCATGCTGGCCATGCACTGCACACCCTGGTCATTCACCTCAATGCCTAGGACATGCTCCTCAGCACCTGGGCATCTTAACACCCTCAACATTCTGGACATGTACCTCAATGCCCTGGGCATGCACCTCAATGCTGGGACATGTACCTCACTCTGTAATTTGCTCATATATTTTGTATATCCAGTGCAAAGATCTGACTGTCCTTGAGATGTGGTTACTTTAAGGAGTTGATGCAGAATGCCAGTTAAGAAAGAAAAATATGGGTGCATTTCCCCTTGTGCGCGCGTGTGCGCGCACACACACACACACACCCCACACACACCACACACCACACACCACACACGCACACACCACACACACACACACATACACACACATACTCACATACACACACACACACACACATACACACACACATACACACACACACACATACACACACACATACACACACATACACACATACACACAAACACACACACATACACACACACACCCACACACCCACACACACCACACACACACATATATACACACATGCACCACACATACACAAACACATACACACACATACACACACACACACACACACACACACACACACACACACACACACACACACACACACAGTAGAGCCTAATGGAGATTGTCACCAACCACAGGATTTCTATACCCCGACCCCCTCCCGAGAATGTGGGCTAGTCTGAACTCTCACTGCTGTTAGGACGTTTGACGCTGCAGACTACTGGGGCTTGGAACATAGTAACTCACTTCTTTGCTTTGCATTCTGGAGCTTTCCACCATATCCTTGGGGATGGGAATTTCTAGTCCCACTGAAGGTGCGTTCAACATGGGTATGAGATGACTCAGGCAGCTGGGGAATGGCCAGTTCTTCAGATTAGCCTGCTGCATTCTCGCAGTGAGATTGGTCTCCCGTAGACCCACAAAACCTGCTGGACGTGGCCTTCTGGTGCCACTACGATCCCAAGTTCAGGGCCCCAGGTCTATTTCTAAGTCACATCTTTCATTCTGCTAAAGCTTGGCATATCAACAAGGACTCTGGTAAAGCTTCCTCCGGTCTTCTTGCCAGAGAATCAATGTTGGTTAGGAACAATAGGGACACATCTGGTGTGGGGGAATATGAATTGTTAACTACTACTTTGTGGAATATCTTAGGAGCTTACAGAAAATGATGCATCGGTGATTCATTTAGTCATTTAGAGAATCAGTGGAGGGCAGCTGTCCAACGAAGGTGTGGGGGATCTGAACTCGTGAACAGCAAGCAGGTAGGGAGAGGGCTTTGACCTCTAGCTGCATGCCCATGGACCATCAAAAGTATTGAAGTTGGTTTTTGCGTGTGTGATGTATGAATGTATACACATTTGTGTGTGTGTACATGTGTGTGCAAGTATACAGAGAGCAGAGGTCAGCATCAGGTGTCTTTGTCTATAGCTATTGCTGTACATCTTTCTCCCCTGTCCAAGACAGTCTCTCACTAAACCTGAGCTCACCAATTGGCTAGGCCAGTAAGCCTCAGAGGCCTCCTGTCTCTGCCTTCCTCAGGGCTGGGGTTACAGGTGCATGCTACTATACCTGTTTTTATTTTTTATTTAATTTTATTTCTTTTTATGTGAATGCTGAGATCAAACTCAGGTCCTGATACTTACCTGGCAAGCACTTCACCCAGTCAGCTAGTCCCCTAGCCATTCTTGGTTGGTTCTATAGTTGCTCACCTCCTGTTTCTAGCCCTGATCTAATGTAGCCACCAGGGACATCTCTTTTCCCACCACAGGACTTCTTTTACTTACAACTAATGGAGTCGAGTAGACTTTGTAAAACCAACTCAAAACAAAACGAAAATATTCAAATGGATAGGCTACAAGGCAGTTTTCATAAATATCACACCACTGTTTGTCTGTCCCCTCGACTAAGTTGTGTTCCTGTAGGGCTCTTCACTACTTGAGAAGTTTTGCTCAGAGACTTTGAGTTAAATGTAACTACTTGGGGTTTTATGCCCTTAGCACCTAAAGCAAATGGATCAATGTCAAGAAATTGGATCAGCTTTCAAGATGTCATGTCATCGCGACTAAGTCTTTAGAGAGTTGAGTTGTGGGGCTGGGAAGATGTCTCAGGGCTTAAGGGCCTGTCCTGCTCTTGAAGAGGACCCAAGTTCGATTCTAAGCACCTGGGACAGAACGCCTATGACTATAACTCCATCTCTAGGGTATTTGATGTTCCTTTTTGGCTTCTGCAGGAACCTGCGTGCACACACACACACATACACACACACAGACCACAAACCTTAAAAATGAAAAATTGAGTCATTTGATAATATTGTCTATGTTGGGTGCACCTTTAATTGAGTCTTTCTACTAAGTCTTAGTGAATGAAAGGGCTCTTGGGTTCGCTTTCTGCAACTGTCACACTGTCTGAGACAATTAACTTACGGAAAGGAAAGTTTTATCTTGGCTCCTAGTTCTTCAAAGGCTTGATGTTGAGGTTCGTCGAGCATATTGCTTTGGGCCTGCAACAGCTCTGATGCACAGGAGGGAGTAAGGGTACTTACCTTAGAGCTGGTGACAAACGAGAAAGAAAGGTAACTCTGTCTCCTTTGGCATGATAGCTTCAGTGATCCAGAAACACCCTGAGACTCAACTCTGAAATGTTCTCCCCAAAGCACCACGGCCTAAAGACCAATCCTTTGACACATGGACCTTTGGAAGACACTTATACAAGTCACGGCAGCCCTTATTTTTTGAAATATCTTCTGCCTTTGACTTGACTTGATTGTTCTCTGAAGAACCAGGGTGCGGTCCATGAGAGAAGTTCTTTCCTTAGGAGAAGATAACTCTGTCCTGAGTACATAGCAGAGAAAGAGGAGAAAAAAAAATTTCCTTTGTTTTCTTTTGAGAGAGAGTCAAGCATCATTTGACATCATCTCTGAGAAATAACTAGCATCTAAAGAAGCAGGCTCAGTCTCTGGAGTCCTGCCTCCACTCAGACCCGTGACTAATGCCCAATGCCACTTTCTACGATGTCCCTGTCAACATGACATTTATAACCCTGCCTCTTGAGTTTTCTCACAGTTCCGCAGTGTGCTGGACAGTTCTGGAGATGAGGCTGTACACCCAGGCACACACACATCTTTAGAAAGTCAAGTACTGTCTGCTGAATGCAAACACGGGGAGAGAAATGTTTCTCTAGGACCTTCCTGTTGTGGGTTGCCCTGGTTCTGTTTGTATCTTGATGTTAATTCTGTTTCCTCAAGAGGGGCTGTACCCTCCAAGGGGTAGATCACTATTCAGGTAATCTCACTGAACCCTCTCCCCATTCTGACTGGTCAGAGCCGATGATTGTGCAGGGGGAAGGAAAAGATAGGGAGGTCTTAGAGAGAATGGAGGAGGAGGAGGAGGTAAAAGGAAGATGGAGCAGAATCACATGGGCTGGAGAAGCCACAAGTAGCAAGGGTCTCATAGCCGGGAATAGATTAGGGTAGTGGTAGGTCTGCCCAATCTAGGCATATAGCTTATAAATATAATAACTGAATTGTGTGGTTTTTATATGAGCTTACTGGGGTAAGAAATTGCCGCAGCACCTTCCAGCATCAGGGTTTAGTCACACGTGGGACTGCTCAGTCTACGATGCCCATGAAACCAAATTCAGGTGCATCCAGAAGCATGGGTTTAGGACTTAGACCTGTGCTGTCATATCAGCTCCTGCTAGTATCTTTTATCTTTTTACTTTATGACTTTAGATCAAACCCTATTCTTTTCCACAGATTAGAAAAAAAATACCCAAAGAAGTATTTGAATTAGGTATTTATTGTGTCCCAGTCACCTGCCCATTTCAGCCCACATCATCCTCCCAATGGTTCCATTAAGGCACCCGTTACTGTCTCTGCTTTGCAGGTACTGAAGGCGATACTGAAAGTCACTGCTTAAAGACACATTGTCAAGGAAGGATCCCAGCAAGCCTTCCGCGCTGCTGCCCTCAGACTGTCTCTTACTACCTGGGACCCTTGGAAATGCAAGGTGAAGAGTGCCTCTTCTCAGACAAGCCACTCTATTGCCTTTCTGAGTTTCCTCCAAGTGCGGTTTTTATTGTCCCACTTTGTTAGTCACTGCTGCCACTCCTACTATGTGTCTTTGTCATTGGTGCCTAGAGTGGATACATATGTATATATTTAAAAAGCAGTGCTTTCCCATTCAGTTTAGTGTTTAAATTAGCATAAAATAATAGGTTTCCTTATGTCTTCATATGTGCATACCTTGCAGGCAAGAAATCTGAAGCACAGGAAAATTCGGTGATTTATTCTACGACACCCCACTAAGGGACAAGATAAAATAACTTCAGAGCATCCGACTTCCGCTTCCATAATTTTTCCATTTTAAGTTTGCCTGACCTCGCTTAAAACTTAGCTCCTTCCATTATTCTTTAAGAGTCTGGCTTTCTCTCTCACATGGCTCCCAGTTAAAAAAAATACGAGTTTTATATATTAAGCATATATATTACTGTTTATATAATATATTCTATATTAGGGATATATGAGTAAATATATACATTGCTGCGGTAGCCATAGGCTGAGGGGTAAGCCATGTTGTCTGGCAGAAATAGGAATGCTCCCATCAGAGCTGAAGTGATTTCTCCACAGACAAAGAGCCAAATATATCTTGAATGGAATTTTCCAAGAGAGCAATGTATTTTGAACCTATATCCCCAGTCAGTTCACTGGCCAGGTAACAAAGAAGCCAAAATTATTGGTTTTACCCTTTTCAAACCAGTTTCACTAGTTTGATTTGTTTGAGTGTGGTTTTAGTAAATCTAGAACTCTGAGTTTACCAAATTGCAGTTTTAGAGATAACATTGGGTATAAAGGATATATATTTATTTGTATAGGATATAAGGGTATATATGAGTGTATATAAACTATATAGTCTATTAATATATGATATATTACCATACTATATAATATATTATATACCATTTATTATATATAGTATATTATAAGACACTTTAGATATATATAGTTTGTGTGTGTGTGTGTGTGTATAACATGAGTGTTGAAATGATTAAGAGGTCACATTGTCTATTATCAGACTGTCATCAAGACAAAGACTCTTGGCACTCACAGTGCCCCACCATGAGGTGACAGAACCATAAGAGACTCTGAGCACTGTTGGGCTCTGCTACTTCTCGCCTCCCCTTTTCTCGTTCTGTTAGTGAGCGGTCCTGGTGCACAGTTGCACTGGTTCACCCAGTCATGCAACGTTCTTTCTGTAACTCGAAACTGGATCCCTACTCTTTACATACACTGCCGTAGACAGACATGGGGACATGCTCTGTGCTCACCTAATGCCAAAGGATCCATGAAATAACTGATCTGGAAGCAGCGAGAGCTGTTACAACAGCAAACCGCTGTATAAGAGGTTCTCTGGAAGCCGGAGGGAAGGGGTTAAATTTGCCTTTGGTTGAGGATGCAGGAAAGCACGAAAGTGGCTCTAGAAAGGGAAGTGACTACGGAGGTGAGCTGTAGTCAACAGAGGTGAAGTTGTTATCACTGTGGCAAAGACTGGAGGTTATTCAGGAGTTCTGTCTCTAAAGGCCACGGTGTTAAGTGTTGGTCCTCAGTTTAGCTTCATTAGAAGGTGGAACCTTTAAGAAGTAGGGCCTTATGGGAGGTTGTTACCTCACTGGAGTCATGGCTGGGAGGAGTTGGTGGGATCCCAGCCTCTTGCCCTTCCTTTCATGTGTCCTCTTCTCTTGAGACAAGTGGCTTTGCCTGCCACTCACTGGGGACAAAGTCGATGAAACCAACCACCCATGGACGGAAGCCTTTGGAACTACAAATATGCATGAACCTTAATTTTTGAAAGCTTATTTGTAAAAATAATGGAGATCTAATGCACTAAGGGAACCACAGGATGGACTTGCTGATTGCAGGATGTATTTTGGTACTAAACTTCTATGATCTATGTGTGTGTGTGCATGGTGTGTATGGTGTATGTCAGGGGAAGGGGCACGTATGCCACTGTGCATGTCTGGAGGTCAGAAAATGACTTTACTTTTTCTCTCCTTCAGCCTTTACTAGGATCTGAGGTTCAAACTCAAGTGACAAGGCTTTTGTATCAAGAGCTTTTACACACTATTCTAAATTGGGGTTGGGGGTTGTAATTTTTTTTAACTGAGGGAGTCAGTATCACTTTTTCATTTTTAAAAATCTATAATTTATTTTATGAACAATAATAAACTTCACAGAGTAAATAGCAGGGTTACAGAATGTTTTGATACAATTTTAAACACATGAAAATAAGAAAAAATTCCAGGTTACAACTCTTCCCCCAACAAATTAAAGTATGAATTTTTCTATCTGGGTCAATGTGACAAATGTATTCAGTGACTAGCCATTGTAATGAGTCATGTCTAATTCCCACTGCGTGAATGGTCAGTAGAACTGTAAAGAAACCATTGCATCAAAGGAATAACATGTATTGGATTCTTTTGGAATTCAAAAATTGTTCTTGCTACTTCAATGCCCAGAAAGTGAAATTTACATATCCATCATGAAAAAAGAAACCTATGATGAGGCTGAAACTGGGGGGTGGGGGGAGCGTTATGTACTTTTTTTCTACCCAGCATTATTTCTAAAACTGCGATTTGGTTCAAATTCTGGATTTACTCAAACTACAGCCAAACAAAGCAAACTAGTGAAGCCGGTTTGAAAAAGATACAATCAATAATCCTGGTTCCTTTGTTACCTGGCCAGTGAACTGACTGGGGAGCTAGATTCAAAATACGTTGCTCTCTTGGAAAATTCCATTCGAGATCTATTTGATTCTTTATCTGTAGAGAAATCACTTCAGCCCTGATTGGAACATTCCTATTTCTGCCAGATAACATGGCTTACCCCTCAGCCTGTGGCTGCTGCTGCAGCAAACCCAGTTTGCTTTTTAGTGCATTAGCAAAAAAGAAGGATGGGGGAAGACAAACTGGCTCCCTCTAAAGTCAGGCAGAGAGGACCGGCAACAGAGCCAGGAAAAACCAGAGGAGGAAGCAGGCTGTGAGTCTGGGAGATGAGTCTGGGCTTTCCCATTTGCACCTAGAGTTCCCATGCCCTAACCTGGTCACATCACATCTTCTTACATTGTCATTGCCACATCCGATGGTTCTGATACAAAATAGACTTTTATGGTTCCTGACAATACAGACGTAGAAATACATTAGAGACTTTTTAAAAAGTCTAGACACTGACCTTCTTTCGGCAGCTCATTTTGTCGCCATTCACTTAGGTACCCACATTGGTTCTCTGTTGTGTAACAGATGAGTCTTGTGCAGAAGGAGTTGCCTGGGGTGTGGCTGTGTGAGGGCTGGACTGGCTGTGAGGGTCTGCTTCGAGAAGGTTCAGTCATTGTGACTCTAGGCTTGAAACCTGAACTTCTCATTATCTAGGCTGTGCTACAGGGATATGCACAGTATGTCTGCATTCTTCACACACACAGGGAGAGGTTCAGGAGGGAATAAAACAGTGGGGAGTGACTGTCCTGGACTATAACTTTATGTTATAAGCTATACAACTATCATATAGTTATAACAACTATGTTATAGTTAGGCTTAGAGATATTTTCCTCACTTCCTTTTCCCACTCTACCTATAGTACCAGTCAGGCAGACAGTTATCATGAATATCACAGACTATGCAAAAACAAACAAACAAAAAAACATTCTTGATGAGTATCTAGTTGAGGACATTCTGGCCTTATGGCTTCCCATCTGTGTATTTATGAGTATCAAATAGTCCTTTATGCAATGAGAGATTGACATTATTTTCTTTTGGAAATTTTGTTTTCTGGCCAGCATGCTTGTTGATAAATTGCATGGGTCAGAAAAAAATAGAAAACCAAGAAAGCTAATGCAGCAATCCACATGTGATTTGTAGGTATTATTAGTGACATAGTGTAAGTTATGTACTCACAGTGGGATTGATTTACTCAGGGGCTTCTCTGAAACTGCTCCCTTTGATTAATGGATAAGAGAAGGTAACTACGGGGAACCTTGGGTGGGGTGTGTTGACTTTGATATCAGGGAAGCATTGGTTCTAAGAACTGACTCTATCGCATGTCACAGGTCTTAGTGGAAGGCACTGGCTTCAGCATCAATTTCTGGAAAGACATGGTCAGAAATGGAAGGGCCCTTGATCATGAACCAGTGCAATCTTTTCACTTTTACATCATAGAGACTGAGACTCAGGGAAGGGAGACACTCATTCTCTATTTCCCAGTGGTTGGTGGCAGAAGTGAGATGGCCAATCAGATATGACTTCTTTCTCTGGAGTCCTTATCTCCTCCTGCAGAGACAATTGACAGGTGCCTAGTGGCTGTCTTAACTTGTTCAGCACTCTCGCGTAACTTTAATGTTTCCAAATCCTATTTTTAATGATGGTTCCTAAACACTTTAGCCCACCCCGTGTAGCTACCACCCTCCAGAGGTAGAAAGGATACAGGGGAAGTGGACCTGTTTAGAAAGGTTCTTTGGAGGAACTCCCATCTGTGTTGTTAGAGTCAGGATAGCAAATAGAAATCAGCAGCAGTGGTGGTTACTACCTAGCAGAGACAGCCAGGTCTCAGCTAAATTGGCACGAGTTTGCAGGAGGGACCAGGGACAGCAGTAATGCCAGGAAAAGTTCTCAGATGTGCCTCTTATTGAAGTGAAGGTCAGCAAAGATTCAAGACCAACACGTGTTTAGTTATGCAAGCAAGCCGAGTTCAGCTTCCGGTACTGTCCGTTGAGCCCTATTTGTACACCCTCCAAACATCATGTGTCCTTCGTGAGTCTCGCCTTAGCATGTGCACTTGTCTCAGCTGACATCATTCAGCCAATCAGCCTGAGTTCACGAAAGTGCCAAGAAGCTGCAGCAGACCACAAGTTTTTTGTGCGTTTCTCTCTACGGAGTCCTGACAAATGGAGCTCAACTATGCACCATAAGGCGGAACAATACATGAATGTCGTTAACAAGGAATCCTTCATCACGGGTCCTTTCATGCACTTGCTTTAGCAGAACATTCTTTCTCCTGTGTCTACTTCTGTCAAACGTTCCTTCACGAGTCTGCCTTAGTCTTTCACCTGTGTCCACTTCAGCTAAACCTTCCTTCATTATGTTTGCCCCAGCAAAACACCATCCAAACAACTTTTCAAAGAACCCTTAAGTTTCCACTTCACTCTTTTTCTTTGCCAATTGTTCTTCAGACATTTGCAGAGTGTAAGAATGTAATGATAGGCAATTTATGTTTATATGTGCATGTGCACATGCATGGAAGCCAGAGGACACCAGAGAGCTCCATCTACTAATATTTTTTTTTTCTAGATGGGCTCTCTCACTGGTCTGACACTTGTCAAGTAGGTGAGGATGGCTGGCCAGTGAGTCCTAAGAACCTGCCTCTCTTTACCTCTCTCCTCTTCAGCTTCAGAGACAAGACTTTTGTAGACTTACTATTTCTAGGAATTGATCTCGGATTCCTTTAATTCTCCAAACCATATGAGGTTGTTATTGCAACCATTCTCCTTTGATAACTGAAACATTCAGCCAAGGTTGCATGGGTAGCACATATTAGCCATGGTCTTGAAATCCTGGCAGTTTAGCGCTGGAGCTCATGACCTTTGGGTTATAACTGATTGTGATTTTACCAACAAAGCTTTTCCTTGGAGATGAGGCTGTTTGGGCAGGGCAGGAGTCTTGTCCACCTATGGATTCCTACTTAGGCTTCAGAATTCACACGAGTCCAATTCCTTTAAGGATATCTTCCAGGACTGCCTCTAAGATGGGAGCCTGTTATTTTGCTACCAGATTCTGAGAATACGCCTCATTAAACATTTTCCTACCTCACGATGTAGTAGATGTTCTCTTTTTAGCCGGTCCCAAGGTAGGATATGGCCCAAGGCAATGGTATGCAGTGGACCAGAAATGGCAGCTCTGGGTTCTAGTCCCTGGTTCTGTAGTTGGTTCAGCTGCCAGCTTGCCTGGTGACTCTGGAAAAATCCATCAAATCATCTGAGCTTTGAGTCTGGAGAAAGAAATGTTGGAAATCCCATAATCCTTGTTAAAGTGTTGATCCAAGGGAGACTTATTAATGTATGCTGCAGCCCAGCATCAGATGTTAGGGGAGCAGCTGTCATGTGCTTTCTATCCATCACCCCCAGATTGCTCACAGCATGCAGGCAAAGCTCACTCTTCTACCATAGGGACCCTAGGTTAGCTGCTTTACCAAGAAGTCAAATGGAACTATATTCACCAATAAACCACCTGAACTCACAGGTCTCATGATGAGTTATAAGGCAAAGCACTGCTCCATTCCTGGGGGATTTCCTTCCATGTTTTCTGCAGCTAGATGGGACCTTAATTCACACACAGTGCAATTTGCTGATTCGAGGCACATGATTTAATGCTGTTTCACAGCCACAAAACGATACAGGCACCATCACAAGATAATTTTAGGGCATTTCATCACCCTCCCCCCTAAACCCATTCCCATTAGCAGTTGCTCCCACACCTGCTTCTTCTCCCCAGAACTACAGAAACGAGAACTCAGAGGCACCTTTGCCATTGCTACGAATCTACTCTGTCTATAGACCTGCGTGTTTAGGATGGTTCATCTATGCAGAATCATCACAGCTGGCTTCTTGGACCCTGGCGTGTTCAGATACCAGACTTCATTTCTTTTTATCAGATGACAGTGAGTGGCTTTACTTGCCCCTCAATGACTACACACCGGGGCTGTTCTCAAAGTATTCTGTATAACATGCATGTGCCTCATTCTATTTCTCTGTCAGTAGGCACTCTAGTTGTTCCCCCTTTGGGCTTCTTGTTGCTATGCACATTTATAAACACATTTCTGTTAGACCTATGTTTGCGTTTTCCCTGGGTGTGTATCGTAGAGTGGATTTGCTGGCTTCTGTAGTGTCTTTGTTTCTGCTCGCGGATCTGAAGACTTGAGAATTGAAAGCCACCATGCATTTTTCACCTACAATGGCAAGAAGCATTGAGTTTTCTTGTCAAGCATGTTTAATCTGCTTAATGAGAATGGAGGCCTAATTTCCAGTCTATAGAAAACAGAAAGGGAAAACGGTTAATGAACGCGATGAATGAAACAATCAGAAAGTCCAGAGTCAGGCTGCATAGACCTGGCCGGCTCTTTCCAGAGTCAGTGTGTAGAATCCTGACATAGAAGGACTTGACATGACTTTCAGATTGAAAAATGTCAAATAATCTGATGTGTACATCTTAAATTAGATTCTGGTTAGAACAAAAATCATTGTAAAAGGAACTGTTATGTTTAATCAAGGGGCTATATATTATATACACAGCTTACTTAGATGGTTTGAATGAAAATGGCACCCTTATAGCCATAGGGATTGACACTTTTAGGAGGTATAAATTTGGTAGAGTAGGTGTGGCTTTTTGGGGGGAAGTACATCACTAGCAGGTAGGCTTTGAGGTCTCAGAAGCTTAAACATGGCATAGTGGCTCATAGTTAATGCCTGATGCCTGTTGATCTGGATGTAAGAACTCGCAACTTCTTCTCCAGAACCATGTCTGCCTTGATGCTGCCATGCTTCCTGCCATGGTGATAATGGACTAAACCTCTAAAACCCTAAGCCGGCTCCAATTAATGTTGTCCTTTAGAAGAGGTTCAGTGGTTATGGTGTCTCTTCACAGCAATGGAAACCCTAAGGTATTTTGGAGTTGTAACCTTTGCCTTTGTGCTGTCTTTCTGTCCTGTCTCTCCCTGTCTGCCCCTACCTCTCTTGTGTATACAAAGCCAATCTCTGCAGCTATTAGATGTCTCAGTGAATTCTCAAGGAGCATTTTTAGTACATACTCTGAAAGTTTTTCTGACTATTGACTCTTTTTTATCATTAAAAAATAAAAGTAGGACAAGAAAGAGGTTATTTGCTCCATGATTTATAGTTTACCCATGTCATCCGGGGAAATGAATTTGAGATCATTCCAAGAGCAAGGGCCCTATATTGCATGGCTTGTAGCCCTAGTACCAGAGCCAGTATTCAGGGTCATACAGGTGTCTGTTGTTAACCAGGGCACTAGAGAAATTCACGCTGATGACTAATTCTAAAAGTGTTGCTGGAGTGGAAGGCGCTCTGACATCCTTCACTCTTTATAGCCCTAGCTTGGAAAATGAAAGGGTGGTAATTGCAGTCATGTTCCCGATGCCTGCCAGCAAAACAAACTTTTCTAACTTTGCTCCCTGAGTAGTTGATGAAAAAGAAAATAGAAATCAGCCGCTCTCCCAATTAGCATCACTCAAGTTCACTGCTGTTTCTGCCCAAGCTAAAGCAAGTCTGAGAAGTAAAATCCTGAAGCATTGCACACACCCTCCCCAGAGCTGCTGAACACTTACAATTGTCCTAAGGAGAGGGTTTGGAGAGCTCCATCCCATCACTCATGGGTCACTTCAAAGACCAGCCTTCGTGGGAGGTAGCTTTCTGGGGATTTGCAGAAATATCAAAGACATCTGAAGTGAGGAAAAGCAATATTAACCTAGTATTGTTTTCATCCTTCATTCTCCAGTTCTCCCCTTGACTGCCACTGCTGGGAGAAGGGGAAGAACTGTCTTCAGTCACAACATGGAGTTTTCATTTTGAAGTATGGGCTTTGTCATTTCTTCTCCGTAGTATTGGTTTTAGGACAGCAGAGTAAATACTAGAATTGTAACATGTACCCTGGGAGGTGCTAAAAAGTCAGTGTGGACCCAAGGGAATTCTAGGAGCCCATTCTTCTTCAAGGCAGTGCATCTTACTCTCCCTAAAGATGTCTAATTTCAAACTTTTGCCTTGGTACTCATGCAAACCAATGAAAACTGTACAGAAATCTGTACTTCTCAGATATCTTATTTTTTTGTGATACAAAGACAAACAACAAAACAACAAAACAACAACAAAAGTCCCCCCTTTATGCAATAGATTTGATCAGTTTTTGAAAAATAGTCTCACAAAAGTTGTTACATTGGGAGAATGGGCTGTTTCTCTGAAAGAGAACTGTTTGGTTTTTCTAGAAAAGTCTGGCCAGAGGATCTGCATTGTAAGAGCAATGTTAGTTTCTGTACTCCATGCTTCTGCTAAGTCATGTATTCCAGCCCTGTATCTGCCTATTACATACTAAAGTTTTCTCCCTCCAAATGTGAGTCCACTAGGAGTTGCCTCTAGATCTATAATCAGACTTCAGGTTAAGCAGGCTCCTAGAGGAAAGATAGAAAGTATAGTCCTGAGGAGGTGTGCTGCACCACTTGATGAGTTTGCTAATTCATTCAAGCAGAAGTCTGGGGACTATGTGTGGGGATGGATATTGAGGTTGTGGAAGGAACTAGACAGGCTGAGTTTATCAATATGGGTCCACTTAGTGGAAATTCTAAATTTAATCTGGAAGCTCCCACATTTTGAAGAGGTGTTAAAAGTTTGATTGATTGGTGGTCTGAGGCACATTTCAAAGACAGCCTACTGAGCAGGAGCTAGGGGATACCTGATACCTCTTGGTTTGATGATGATGATGATGATGGTGGTGGTGGTGGTGGTGGTGGTGCTGGAGGAGGAGGAGGAGGAGGAGGAGAAGAAAAAGAAGAAGAAGAAGAAGAAGAAGAAGAAGAAGAAGAAGAAGAAGAAGAAGAAGAAGAAGAAGAAGAAGAAGAAGAAGAAGAAGAAGAAGAAGAAGAAGAAGAGATTTTAAGGTTCAGGGGAACATGCTAGCTCTTTAACTATTGTCCTGAAAACACCATTTGGTTAGTGGTATTTCACCTTCATAGGAATGTAAATGGTCCACAGTAAGATTTTGAGGACAAACCAGACTTGATATATGATATCCTAGACACTCAGGAAACACAAGCAAGATCATAAAGTCAAAATCTGTCTTGACTATAGAATGATGTCAAGGCTAGTTAGCAATAACTTTCTAAATAAATAGATAATATTAAAAATAATTTTAAAAGGCTGGTGTTATAGTTATATTTCTTAGCATGTGGAAAGCTATAGGTATAATATTTAGTGTTATTTTCAAAAACAAAATGCCCAAATTTCTATGTGAGTGTCTATGTGTCTTCCAAGACAAGGCCAATCCCCCTGGAGTTCATGCAAGGGGAAGAAAAAAATTAAGTCACTGGTCTGTAAAAATATTTTTTAATATCTAGTCCAGGAAAAAGCATACCCAGAACAATCCAATCAATAAATAGACAAATGAATTGAACAGACACATCTAAAGAAAGGGCTGGCTATGGGGGTGTACACTGGTAGTCTTGATACTTGGGAGTTGGAAGCAGGAGGGTCAGCAATTTAAGGTCCATCTTGCTACATAAAGAATTCAAGGCCACCCGGGCCTATACCATCAGTCCCTATAAGAAAGGAACGGACAAAAAGTACAAATGGACAAAAATGACATGAAATCATGCCTTCTGTCTTTAGCCACCAGGGAGACACAAATCAAAACTACAGTGAAATTCTATCTCAGGTCAGTCAGTATGACTGTCATCAAGAAAGTAAATAATAATCAATGACAGCAATAAAGTATGTCAAGGTACTCTCTCCCCCATTGCTGGTGGGTATATGGATTAGTGCAATCATTATGGAAATTAGGATGAGGGTGCCCCAAAGCAGTGAAAATGAAATTACCCCAGAATCCAGTTATTTCATTCCAGGTATATACATACCTAGAAGAATCTCCCTCAGCAATACCCACATACCTATACTATCCATGGGAAAATATTTTGAAAAAAATGATTACTTAATAATTACCACAAAGAATACAAGGTGTTCAAACAAACAAAAATATTAGGTAGCAATCATTTAAATGCTGATTGCTTATTTGATTGAATAAATTTTAAAGTGATTATTAAATTTTAAAGTTTAATAATGAGGTTCTGGTTCTTTCTTTTTCTTGACATTGCATGCAGAAATATTTACAGATGAAACCACTTAACATATGAATTCTGCTTCAAAGCCATGCAGAACAGAATAACTTAGAGTACATTGCTCCAGTACCCAACATGGAACATTGTGTGGTACCTTCTCAAGGTGTACTATTTCTTTTTTCAAGGATACAGTCATGTTTCAAATCTTCTTTTCTAATGGTGGAGATCTGAGTGTCTATTCCGATATTAGGAATGTGCATAGGGAATTATCTCCATATGACTTTGAGCCCAGAGTTAGAGTGAGACAGTTGATCCAAAAAGATGCTAAGGAATCGAAGGCTGAACACCTTCCAGCACTAGCTTGGGGCTTCCCCCATTACTACCAGCACTTGCTTGTTGGCACATTGACACAGTAGAAGAGTTGATCCAGCTTACTCATACACACACTTCATTTCCCCTGATGACTGTGCCTGGATGGCACAGCATCATGAGCCAGCTGTCTAAAGATCTTGTTTAACAAGTTCTGACAAGGAGTTGCTGGGTTTCTCTGCAGCATGGTGAGCTCCAGGGACTCAAGGCTCATTGGAGCAAAGAATATGTGTCTGGAGTCTGACTAAAGGATTAACCTGTGGCCCATCACTGGTAGTTGGTGGGGTTCAAACAAAATACTTTGGTCCTTCCTCCCCCCTTTTTGTTTTCTCTTTCTGTTTCTTCATCTATTAAATTAGACTAATAGCACAATGATACCTTCCCAATAAAACAGTTGTGACTATTAAATCAGATACTGCAATGTCCTTGGGGACTGCTTAATAAGTATCATTATCATTATTATAATCAACTCATCTTTCTGGCTCTTTGCTTGCAAACATGCATGGCTCCCTTTCAAACTCAAGTCCTTGCTTTCTAATAAAGACAGGGAAATGTATTGGAAATAAGTGGAAATCTATAGTTTCGAGGCAGTCACAACATATTTTTCTCCAAAAAGTTAAGCATCTTAAAATTTGCAAATTATTATGAGTTTTTCAGAACTTGGGGCAATTTCTTCAGTTTTAGGACTCACAAAGTATGATTTAATGTCTTGCTAGATTGAGGGATGACTGTTTACTTGTATTAAATGTATTAAACCAAGATGCCAGGAGCCTCCCCGCCAGGAGAGGGTAGTTGTGGGCTCACAGAGTAGAACTCTGGTGTGGTTTTAAAGTCTGAGGCTCTCCAGACATTCTAGCTCTCTAACTGTACTGAAATGCTGATGATAACTTCTAAAAAGTCCTAAAAACTTTCTTGTTCTGTCTGAGGGTTAAAAAGCTGCTGGTTTGGGTGTTTGACTCCAATTTGGGTGGAGTGGAGTGGGGGGTGGGTGGAGGGTGGGAGGGTGGGAGTGGGGATTAAATAATGTGGCCTTTGTTCTATCTCAGCAGGAACTGTGTGGTTCTAACTTTCAGCTTGCTAGTCGGAAGTCAGGAAGAAAAAGAGACATTCTGAAAAGTGATTATAGCATTTATTACTTAATTGTAAAAAGTTTCTATGAAAGCTATCTAAGGGGAAAAGCAGAAAGATTCTAAGCAGGGAAAGGGAAAAAAATTCTTCTAAGTGGGAAAAAGGAAAACAATTCTTCTAAGTGGGAAAAGGCAAAAATTTTTTCTCTCATCTCTTTGCCCTTAGTTCTTATACATCTTTCAGAATTTATGATCATGTGTGAAAAAGTTCATCACAAGTTCACACAAAAAATCAAATCATAAATTTAAATAGAAGTTTATAACAGAAAATGTTTACATGTATACCCATTAGGAGTAATTATCTGGCTAAACATCCATCACCTGTCACAGCTCCACAGGTTCACAGAAAGTTAAAAGCCATAACTAAGCTATTAGTGAAGTTGTGTATAAATAAATCCAATCAATATTTTATCTTCTGTCCTAGCACCTATAATAAATCATTAGTTCCCTTTTTATGACCTTTGGTTAATTGTTTTACAACCTCTTGGAATGCGCTCTGAGTAGGAGAAAGTCTAGTTACTATCAATTAACTGGTAACACATGGGAGACAAGCAGAGTTCTCATTGCAGTTTTGATTATCAGAAAAGGACCTAATAACAGTCCCACTATAAAAGAGCTTAATAATAACTGATATAATTTTAGAAATTCTTATAAAATCATCATCAAGACAAAAAGTCTTCTATTTGTCTATATAGCATCATCACAAGACAGTATATCTTCATAATCTGCAGAGATCTGTTCAAAAGGGTGGGCTAATACTTAGTGATTGTTATATATGTTTAATAATAACAGGAAAAGCATATTAATATCAGGAATCTTTCCTAAAATGAGTTCTCTTAGGTCCTTGTCTATAGAGCAAATCTGTTGCGGATTAATACAAAGCAGACCTTTTCAGGAAGATCACCTGCTAGTTATTAACTTGTTCTTCTATTATGGCTTCAGACACCAAGAGAAATTCCACTTGAGTTGAAACACAAAACTATATTATTCTCTTGGTCACAAATTACAGAAATGGGATTTCTAATAAAAATCTCAAAGCAAGTGTGTTGCCTGATGCACACAGAAAATGTCTAGGTTGATTTGCTTCTGAGATTTCACTTATTATTGTGTATATGAATTTTCTTATATCATTGGAATCAAATGACTTATTTAAAATTTTTATAACCGTGTTAGAAAATTTCTCCTAAAAAAAAAGAACTGTTTTTGTTTGTTCAAATGAGAAGAGCAAATGATACTACCTCAATTTAGTTTATTTAAACAGACATTGGGTTTAAAATCCTAAATAGTAAACCATTATCAATGGAGTATTAGAGACTAATCTAGATTAATCTTGCTTTAAAATATTCCCTGTAAAAGCAAGTATGGAGTGAACCTTTATATTTAAAAAAAATTATTTTATTTATGTGTCTCTCTGTGTATATGTCTCATGTGTGGGTGCTCTCGGAGACCAGAAGAGGGCAGTAGACTCCTGGAGCTGGAGTAACAGTGACTGAGATGCCTGACCTGAGTGTTGGGAGGTGAATTCAGATGCTCTGAAAGACCAGCCAGTATACCTAATTGCTGAGCCATCTCTCCAGGCCCGATATTTAAAATTATATTAACATGTATGCTAGCTTAAATACAACTCCCCCCCCCAAAAAAAAAACAGAGAGAGAGAGAGAGAGAGAGAGAGAGAGAGAGAGAGAGAGAGAGAGAGAGAGAGAGGGGAGAGAGAGAGAGAGAGAGAGAGAGAGAGAGAGAGAGAGAGAGAGAGAGAGAGAGAGAGATTCTGCAATGAAGAGTCCAGACTCCAAAATATTCCTTTCAAAGAACAACTTGTTTTCATATACTTTTCCTTTTCTTTCACAAGTCCTTTAGAATTCAAAACAATCAGTTGGGTGATTTAGGGAGGCTAAACAGGAAGATTGATAATATTTTAAAAGTTCATAAACTTTCAAAAAGGCATGATGTTACCACTATAACTTCTTTGACCTTGAAAGAAACTCTACCGAATGTCTTCAGGAAACGCAAACAGTGTAAGTGTCCCCTGATTTTCATCCTGTGAACAGCAGTAGAGAAGGAATGTGTCTGGGCTGAAGGTTCTGTAGACTATTTTGTACTGCGAATATCATTTCACTTCAATCCAAGTTTTATTTTTGTCATTTGTAAGACTTTGCTGTGGGAGTGCCAGAGTGAAATCCATTTATCTGTATATTGACTAAAACAAAACAAAACAAAACAAAATGTTTATCTGAAGTAGCAGATTCAAGAATTGAGAGGTATAGATTCTAGAAATGTTAGGATAGCACATGCTAAACATTAGCCGTTATTCTTAATTGTCAATGAAGAACTGTCAATGACTAAAGGGGTTTTTGTTTGTTTGCTTGTTTGCTTGTTTGTTTGTTTAAAATGGGTTTGCATGGTAGGATATTTGGAAATGGAGATTAAACCCGTCATACTCTCTTCTCTCTCCCCTGAGAGTCAACCCTCTTCTGTTCTGACAGCCGTGCATGAAAGAGTTCTGTGCTCTCTTTCTTTGGAGCACCATGACTTTAATTCATTAGGTTGTTTTATAACCTCGGGTCTCTGAGGGTCTGAAAAAGGTGTTTGCTCTGAAGCATCTACTGCTTCCTCTGGCTGCCAGTATGAAGTGGCATTGTCCATGTGCTTTAGTTCCATAATACCAAAAGGAGCCATATCTTGTCCCATGACCTGGCTCCCTTTGACATTCTTCAGTGTGGTCCCCTGAACACTGCTTAGAGACCTTGAGCAGTTCAACTGGACATCGCCTAGGTATGTGAGTCACCCTGAAAAATGGGCATTTTAAAACAGACACCTCTTAAAAGTTCCTTTAAAAGTACAAGGAAGCTTCTTCACAGTTCAGTTAGGTTTTTGGTCAGAAACCAGGTTGATGGACACGATCCTGAATGTATTTCCAGCCTGGAGTGCCAAGTAGTATGAAATAGACACAGCCAAGAAAAAGATGGTCCTGCCTGCATCCAGAGCTATCTGTAGAAGTACAGCATGCTTTTCTTTTCTTCTTATCCCCTCCTCCCTTTTTGTTTTCTTTGTGAAAAGAAAACCTTCCCATCAGGAAGTTTTCATGTGCCTTAAAACAAGTGTCCACAGGTTGGCTTTGCCAGGTTTACCCGTTGTGAATAGTGACTAGACATGGTTTACTTTCTCATTGAGTAAGCAAGTCCTTCTGAGCTGTAATGAGAGGTGAAGGAGTGTGTACATTCACAGCCTCCTGATGGATGACACAGCGACTGTCTCTAAGGAAATTTTCTAATCAGTTTAGTCCTTAAGATTACCAGTGGTCCCTCTTGATGTTAAATGTCAGGGAGTTTATTACATTGTTTTATTGCTCTGTTAGAATGGCATTATATAATCTTAGCCACATACATTCTCTTTATCCCTTTGACTCCCTTATTCTCCTGAGTAGAACATTTAGATTAGAAATAAATTAACTTAACTGGTAAACATGCCACCGGTTTTATTAATTCTTCATTTCAAGCCTGAAGAGGAATGCTGTATAGACCTGTAATTTAATATTAGGAATGAGGTTATACAGAGAAGAAGCAGGGGTTCAAAGTGACTTGTGCCTGGTGGTGGATTATTGTCAGAACTTGTCTCAAGGGAAGTTGAGAGCTGATGATCCTGGCCTATGTCAGGGATGTAATTCTTCCCACAGATTAGGAAGAACTGATACTCATTCAAATAGGTTAAGTAGATAATGAAAACATGTAGGGTCTACCTAGAGAGTCGAAGAGAAAAGACTGAACCTGTCACAGAGGGGTCTGATGATCAATGAATTACAGCTACATTTGTAGTCTTCCAAGATCTCCTAGAAACCCATTACCTTCTGGTTCATTGAATATCAAAAAATAAAGAGATCTTAGTCAATGGCATGTGAAAGACTAGCATTTTGGGTGTTTACTTCTAAGAGAAGTATAGTCGTTGACTTAAGGCTAAGGTTGTTCGTTTGTTTGTTTTTGTCCACTCGCATAGTTAAAAGAGACTTGTATACAACAATAGCAGTCTTGCAAGGATATGGAAAGAGACTTGGTTCTGAGGTAGAAGCAGTTAGAAAATTGACTCTCCTTTATATGCACATCAAAGACTGAGAAATAAGCTAAGGCCTAAATAAGAGCTAGAGAAGATCCTTTCTGTTTTGCAGCAAGGCATCTCCTCACTGTGAGTATTCGCTGGCCTGGATAACAAATGTCAAGCTGTGATGCAATATGCATCTACCCAATCCACCAATGGGAAGGTCTCAAAAGAGCTGTATCGTAGTGTTTTATCACTTACCCTTGTAATATCTTTAGGGAGCTGGAATGTCTTAGTGTTACTGCTGCAGCATGGTGGTGTGTAACCTGCCAGCCACTGGGTAAGGAGAAATGAGAGTTGAAACTTGGAACAGGATGAGAAACCCATCAGGGTTATAAATAAAGCTTGGCTAAGTCCTGGGCTACAACTATTAGTCTCAGACCAGTGGTTCAGGCCTGTTGGTCACTCTTCTCTGAGCTGGAAATGGATCTACAGATTCTGAACAACACTGGGGAAAAAAAATCCAAGAAAAGCTGCTCACGCTTTAACTGTCAGTTACACTGTTGGTTATGTCCAGATACACAGGCCTTTTATTTTCCTGGTTGGCTCATACACAGCTACAGCATGTGGTTAGAGTGGACTGAGGATTAATGCCCTCTGTAACAACACCAGTCAGACACATGAGGCCAAGAGATAATTTCTTTTTAAAGTGTGTTATCAATCCGAATGCGATGTGTGGCTGGCTTTCCAGTTGGAGTATAAGTCTCAAGAAAAGCTCTCCACCCAGATCCCCACCTCCCTCATAGGGGATTTTGCAATTGAGTTTTGACCAAAGAATACCCAGAAGCCAAAGAATCCTAAGGCCTCCTCTCACAGGCTGTGAGATTTGATGTGCAGAAACATATACAGGCTGGACCAGAGTGGGACCAGTTATGCCTGCTACACCATGACAGCACCTGAGGCCCACCCTACGTATAGTCAGTTCTTGCCATCACTAGATGAAGTCATGGTTACCAGGGATAATTGAACCCATGAGCATATACATCTAAGGAATCGATTTTAAGTATTGATAAGCTTACTAGTAAATCTCCAACCAAAACTTTCTGTCACTTATAACACGTGTCTTCAGAGTTTCCCTGAGAACGTTAAAGAGAATAATCATTGAAAAAGAGTGGTCATATGGGAAGACTTTTGTTTTTTGTTTTTTGGGTTTTTTTTTTTAATTGGAGAATAAGTCTTTAATTTTGTCACAAAGTCAAAAGCAGTAGTTCTCAAGTCAATCTAATGCCTAAAAACATTTGGAATTTGGAGAGAATCTTTTTTTAAAGTGGATTCTTTGTAATTCTTAGATAATTCCAATACATGGTTTGTGGACCACGGATTTAGATTCTCGGAATTTAGATTTTAGTAAACTTCATCCTAAGATGTTCTGTCACATAGTTTTAGGACCTACCATCCCAACGGTATTGGAAAACAGACAGTTGATGTTAGAGTTAAAATTAAATCTATTTAGTTATCATATCCCTTTGACATGCTAGCAGGCATAAGGCAGTGTACATGCATTGTTTTGTTAACAAATGTAGCTACAGACTGTAGTAAGGGCAGTTGGAGAGACTGTGTATGATTCAATGAGGGAAAGCCATGGAGACGTAGCTACAGACTGTCATACATGTCATAGGGGTGAGTGGGTGTGCTATGCGATGTAGGAAAGCCAACAGGAATGTTCTATTTAGACCAAAAAATGGAGAGGAGAGAGTTTGAAAAGTTGACAATACTGGGTTCGGTCCCCAGCTCTAAAAAAAAAAAAAAAAAAAAAAGAAAAGTTGACAATAAACTGAGACCTGATGGGTGAGTGGTCATTGGTCAGAAGAGAGAAGGTATGAGAATCTTCCAATGACCATTGTGTAGTCCATGAAGTAACAGTCTCACATCTAAGATCCAGAAGGCAGTCAACATGGCTGGGGATGCAGTGTGCAGTTGAGCAAGGGGAAGGGGAATGGAGTAGGGGACAGTACATGGGGATGAAGGAAAAGGGACATGACTTCCTGCATTAGAAATCCATTAACATGGGTTTCTCTCTTCTGGTTTTTTTCTCTTCCACATTAGAAAGAAGGTACCTTCTGGTCTACCTGTCCTCTCTCAGTCTTTCCCCTGCCTAGCTTGTGCCTGCTTTGAGCTCAGATCGGACAGTCCTTTAATCAGTCCTAAGAACTAATCAGCATACCCTTAGGTAGCTAATTCTGCATGTCCTCAGTCTTCTTCTTTTCATGTAGCCTTCTCTCATAGAAGAGAGGATTCCTAGCTGACAACAGTACAACCATAGAAAACCAAACTGTGGTATTGTTCACACAATATTCCTACCTTTGGTCATTTCCTGACCTAACAGAATTTAATCAGCAGCTCTTTTTTTTTTTTTTTTTTTTTTTTTGCTTAAAACATGATGTCTATGTCTTCACTCCCATCCTCCCATCCGATAAGTTGCTAGGGTAGGATACAGGTTGTTTCGTACTCAGTGCACCAGCCCAACCACAAAAGCTGGGCTGAAGTCCCTTGGGTTTTCTTCTCGTTTTTACCATCCGCTTGGTTCAGCTCACCATCTGCACAGAGTGTAGGCAATACCGGAACTAACTAGTGTAAATCTGAAACAAGCACACAAAGCCACAGTGCTGCCGCCTTTGTCTGAGCTGAGGTTTTTTTCATGCCAGTGCTTTCTGCCTTATCGAAGCCACTGAACGGTGTGTGCTGTTTGAGTCTTGCTTTTGGTTTACAAAGAAACAGATCAATTAAGGTAGCAATCTGATACCTGGTTTAGAGCTCAGCAGAGACACTGAATCTTAATTGGACACTGTTGGCTATGCCACTGTGCCTTACATGTGTCTTGTGTTTAATGGATTCAGTTTATGGCTTGCTTTAGTTCTCTTAGAACTAGACCATTTTCCACAGAGTCTCTGTCTTATTTCAGCCACCCAGTGCTTTTAACTCATTCTAAGGTAAAGGTTGTATCCTTTTAAAAAATAAATATAATTACAACATCTCTTTTCTCTTTATTCCCTCCAAACACTTTCATATACATCTCCCCGCTCTCCTTCAAATTTATGACTTCTGTCTTATTAGTTGTTATTATATGTATATGCATATATGTATCCTATATATATATTCATAAATCTAACCTGTTTAGTCTACATAATGGTACTTATATGTGTGTTTTCTGGGCTGACCATTCTGCACCAGACAACCAATTGTGTGTTTTTCCTTGGAAAGGCCACCTCTCCTGCTCCCAGCTTTCCTTGGTTGTGTAGGGTTGTTGGAACCTGTGGGGTTTTCCCTGTCTAGTTTGACATGTTTATTGGAGTCATCCTTGTTAGCTCACATTGGAGCAGTTATGTTGTTGAGACTGAGTGTAGCTTCTGAAGTTACCAGGAGACACAATCCCATAGAAATATTGCTGATCCTCTGCCTCTTCCAATATGTCTCCCCCTTCTCCCACTATGTTTCTTGAGCCTTAGGTGTGTGGCAAGTGTTTTGTAGACACATCCACTGGGGCTGAGCCCCATAGCTCGGCGTTTTGATTGGTTGTGGATTTTCTGTAGTGGTCACCATTTGTTGCAAATAGAAGTTTATTTCATGAAAGGCAAAGATAACATTCATCTCTGGCGTTATCTATGGGGTATAAGGAACAAATGTTTATAGGTTATTGTGAAGAACTGTCCTGGTTTAGAGGTTGTAGATTCTCCTTCAATGACATTGGCAAGGTTTCCAATACCAGACATGGTTTCTATCTTGTTGAACCGGTCTTAAGCCCAATGAGATGTTGGTGGCCACTACCAAGGTATGCATGTCCCGACTGCACCAGTGTGGTTCTGCTTTCTGTCTTACCACAGGGATGTGGGAACTCCACTGGGCAGATGAAGCACAGAACACGAGACTGCATTTACCCTACTCCCACATCAGATGCTAGGCTTGTGGGAAGCACTGATACATGCTGATGGGGTGAGAGAATGGGGAACTCTGCCTGGGTGAGAATCAGCACAGGCTGAGGCTGACACCGGGGTTTTCTAACCCTCAGGCTGTGGGACACTGGACCTTGCCAGGAAATGTGGTGGGTTGAGTGGGTTCAGAGTCCCTGGCACCCAGGCACCCACCTGAGACAGTAAGCAGCTCCCCACCAGATTCCTGGCCTGGAACATATGCCACACTTCCCACATAAGGAAAGGAGAGCACAGGTCAGCTAGCCAAAACCAGAGTTCTCTATGCTAATGAGATATCTAGAGGCCCTGAGGCTTTACCAAGAAGCTTCCCTTTCCGGACATTCCTTCCTGCAAAAGGTATTTAATCTCTGGTCCACCCTGAGGAAGTTGTATGCACCATTTTCTATGATGAATAGTGAATAAGTAGTGTGGACAAGCCCGTACTATCTTTCTCTCTTCAAGAACTGCAGTGGGGGGAAGTCATCATTACTGAGCTGAGCCCAAGTCTCCGGCAGAAGGCCCCACTGTGCTCCAGGAAATCACCATTAAACTAAGCTGGAGTCGTCCTCCCCTTCCCCCTTTTACCCCTTTCCCTCATCCTGGCACTGGACTTGTCCTCGCAGGCCCGCAGCCCCCCTCCATTCCTGGCTCTATGAGGTTTTCAGCTGTGCTTGGACACCCGGGAGTTAGGGAACTCCAGCTTTGGTCTCAGCCTGCGTTGTTTCTCACCCAGGCTGAGTTCCCTATCTTAGGCTGTGTTTTCCCATCCCCTGAGCAGTGTATCCGTGTTTCCCGCATGCCTAGCACCTGATGGGTAAATGCAGTCTAGCGTTCTGCGTTTCATTTGCCCAGCAGAACACATAACCATACACCTGGACAGCTATCGTGCCATGTTAGTTACCGATGTGGCTCATAGGCATCATGGGTGGATAGGATTGTTAATGGATTCACTCATTAGAAGCTTGCATGGTGTTTTCTCATGCTGGGAAAGCTAATAGAGGGGCCATTAAGATTGGTTATAGCTCAGGAGACTCTGGACTCCTATTTTGAAGTCCTCAGTGTCCTCAGCAATTGAGACTTACCTCCTACTTCTGCGGGGAACCAACAGCAGTAGGCTATATGTCTTGGGAATCTCTTGGACAGTCTTGGCCAACAGCTCAAAAAGTCTTATGTCTGATATTAATTTCTTATCAGGTTGTCTTTGGCTCTTGAGAGTGCACTGTCAACTTCGATGAGAATATATATATATATATATATATATATATATATATAGAGAGAGAGAGAGAGAGAGAGAGAGAGAGTGTATAATAGGCTTTATTTTGTAAGACATTAATAATATGCTTTTTCCTGGCAAAGGAAGTGTCTATCATATGCAGTATAGTAAGCAGTTCAATACTGAGCCCAGAGAAAGGACTGGGATTATGCATATTTTTAGGCTTTCTTTGTAATGGTTTTTAATTTTTAAGATTTATTCTCTATTATTTTAAATTACGTGTCTGTCTGTGTATGGCTATGTGCATATGAATGCTAGTACCTGTTGAGGCCAGGGACCTCAGATCTTCCTGAGGCTGGAATTGTAGGCAGTTGTGAGCACCTGTTGGGTGCTGGGAGTGAAACTCAGGTCTTCCGCTAAAGCAGTGTATTCTTAGCCACTGAGCATCCCTCCAGCATCTGTTTTGTTTTCTTAAGACAGGGTCTCATTACGAAACCCAGTCTGGACTCGAATTTGTCATCTTTTGCCTCAGCCTCTTGAATGATGGGCTTGGTTACAGGTGTTTACCACAAGGCTCAGCAATTATTCATTTCATAATGGGATGTGTGGTATTTTCTGTATATAGTATTATATGATAATAAGGTACATTGGTTACATTGTATTGAAGCTTAATATGAAAACCTTAAGTTATGCCATCACAAAGTCTTATCTGGATCCTCTAATATCATGAAGAATTAAATTGAGAGCAAGTACTCTGTCTTATGCACTTCCCTGGGCACAGTTCTCCACCAAGTCTGGATCTTAGAGCATGGTTATCTCTTCTTGTTGATGGTTAATCTTGACTGTTAACTTGGTTGAATCTGGAGCCATCTAAGGACAGGCTCCTTGGCTCTTGTGAGAGCATTTCCAGGAAGGGTTAACTGGGAGGAGATGACCGTCCCAGCTGTAGAGGAGTGAGGGGAATCAGCATCACCTGCTTGCCTGCCTTTGCTCCCTGCTGATGAGCCTGTCTAGTTGTTGTTATAGCTGTTGTTGTTGCTGTTGCTGCTATCCTTTTACTGACATTGGCACACAATTTCTTTGGCATTTCAGCTGAAGCTGAATTCTCCAGAAATTTCCAGAAACCCTCCAGGCCTTCAGCACCATATTGGAACTGCTGAGGTATCCAGTCTTGTGTATTGATGAGCTAGTGGGTTCTCCAGCATGGAGATGGCTATTGTTAGATTACCTGGATTCTATTAAGTTACTATAATAAATCCCATATATATATATTTTTTCCCCTAGTTTCATATTCTTCTTGGAGTCAGATTGTAAAGCTTCCATCATCACTTGGCCACGGTAAGTATCTTGACTTAGATCTTTCAGTTCACCAGTCAAAAGGGATTGAACCTATGCTGTAGATGGGGATGGGTTATCCTCCTCAGCTGGGCTTGCACCTTGAAAGGTTCTTTCCCACTTTGATGATCCTAGCAGTCTTGGGCAACCCAAGTGATGTCAGAGCCTCTACATCATACTTCAAACCCAACAAAGCCCTCCAGCACCTGGGAAACAATTTCAGAAATAAAGCCAGGAAAGCCTTGCCTGTGGTGGGACCTATCAGGATGCTGCTAGAGTGACATAGAAAGCCCCTGATACCTTCCACTCACCCAAGTGCCTCCCCAAACCAGAAAGCTCACAGTTCTCAGTACCTCTCACAGACAGCAAAGACCAAGGAAGGACCCTCCAGAGACACATTTGCTGATAAACACTGGCAAGGATTAGTTTGAATAATGTATGGAAGATTCTGGGTGTTAAAATCCTGCACTTGATTCAGAGAGTGAGTGACAGCAGTGGATAATAGCAGGTCATGATTAGGGGGCAGGACTTAAGAGTTAGAGAGGAGAGAGTGGGAGGAAAGAAGGCAGAGAAGAAGAGTATGAATGTGTTGTATGTGGAGCAGTTATTTTCATGTTAAATGATTAATGAGACCTATGGGAATCAGGATATTGAATTTGTATATGCCTTCATCCTATGCTTTCTTGTTGTTAAATCTCAATGGGAAGAAGGATACAAAGACACTAAATATTGAGTTTCTGTTATCACAAATTAAAGTGTAAGAATGTACTTGTTTTTATCACCCTAGTTACCTACTACAGCCAGGTATCTAGTAGGTCTTAGACAAATGCTTATGAATAAAAAGTCAGAATGGTTCTCTCTCTATCAAGCATTTTAAGATGAATTAATATCAAGTGTTCATAAATGGTTCCAAAGAAACAGAACGGCCAGAAACATTTCCAAACCCATTCTCTGAGGTCAGTATCTCTTGGGATGCCAAAGCAAAAACATCAAAAGAAAATGAAATCACAGAGAGTTATGAATATAGACATAAGAATTCTCAATACAATGCTAGAAAACCAGTGCATGTTTGGTTTAACATTTACAATCAACTTAGTGCAATTCACTACACCAATAGAAGGGGGGGAAAACCCCCTTATCATCTCTGTAGAGAAAGCATTTGACAAAACTCAACTTCTTTTCATAATTGAAAATAAAGCAATGAAAGGATTCAGAAATTTTCCTCAACTCAGTAAAGGCAATTTTAGAAAACCTCACCACTATGCAGGGGAGATGCAGTGCAGGAAACAAAATCAAAGGCACCCAGAAGATGCAGGAGGAAGAGATAAAACTGCCTCTGTTCAAGGATGACCGGGTCACTCGTGTGCAAAATTCTTAGGCGATCCACTAAATTAGAACTTATCAGTGAGTATAGCAAAATTTTAGAATCTAAACCAACAAGTAAAGATTAAATGTGTTTTCAGATTCAATAGGCAGCACAAAATGAAATTGAGAAAATACATGCACAATGTCATCAAAGAGAATAACATATGTGGGAATAAGTGTTGCAAAAGAAGTGCAAAGCTTGTACTCTAGAAACTACAATACACTGTTGAAGTAAATTAAAGAACAGTAAACTGAAAGATATTCCATTTGTAGGGACTGGGATATTGCCAAGATGGCAAGGTTCCTCAACCTGACCTCCAGTTTAACATGATTTCTGTTCTGTCCAGTTTAAGGACTGGTGTCCTTAAAGAAATTATCCACTTGATCCTACACTTCATAATAGCATTACAAGAAACATTGGAGTTTCATTATTTACAGTAGCTGAAACAGGCAGAATATGGAGGCAAATCAAATGTCCATTAGTTGATGAATAAATAAACAAATGTGGCATACCCATATAAAAAACCAGTTGACCAAAAGCTACAAATTACTCACAAATTAAAGCGTGGAATGATCCTTGCAAATAGTTTGCCAGTGAAGGAAAATTATGAAGGGACACACATTCTCATTCTATATAAGTGTCCAGAACACATAAGTTCAGGTCTAGTTATAGAATGTAGTCTAGTGGTTGCCTACAGATAAGAACAGTATGGGAAGATGTATTTCAGTTGGAGAGTGACAGTTAGAGTTTCAGCTTTCTTATGGGGGTTATGAAAGTCTTCTAAAATTGATTATGGGGTGGTTGTACAACTTGATAAATATATTGAAAACCCTTTAGTTCCTTTAAGTGTGGACTTTTTAAATGGGTGAATAGTATGGTATTATATCTTAATAAACTATTTCCCCAAACCAAAACAAAAAGATGCTAATGAGTTCACTTAAGGATTTTGATCCACTTCACTATATATGAAACAGGTTTAAACAATGCCTTTCAAGTTCTAAGATAAATTTATAAAAGTTTTAGAAACAACACGAAATTTCATCTGCACTAGAAAAGAATCCAAGCTGAGCATGATGGTATAAACCAGAAATCCAACACTCTGGTGGCTGAAACAGGAGAATCCTGAGTCAAGTAGCTTCTATCATAGTGGGAGGCAGGCATTTACAACTGGGTCAGATTTATTCTGAAATCCTGTCCACGTTCCACATTCTGAGGATGAAGCCTTCACAGGGCGCTTCTTATTGTCCTGTGTTAGGGCAGTAAATTAACATTGTATGTTTAAACACATTTCCAACTGCCAGTAGGATTTGAATGCAACTGTGGCAATCCCCTCAGTTCACACAAAGCTGAGTTCCCTGGTGGCTCCTGCTTAGCACATGTGACACCATGACATTTAACAACAATATCTGAAGAGCAATTTTCATGCTATGAATATTTCCCCAGATCATTCTTAATACAAAGTGAGCTTATTAAAAATCTCCCATTTGCTTCTCTTTCTCAGCATCTCATGAACACAATGGTTACCCTGGCAGCTCCCTCTTCCTTCTGCCTCCAAACTCTGCCAGTCCTGTGCTGATAGCTGCTGTACTGTACTCTCCGGCCCCCAAATTCCACCATTTCCAGCGGAAACCAATTCAGCCCCACTTTTACTCTCCCCGTCACTTTTCTTCCTATTTTTGCTCAACAAAGAAAGATCACAAGCACGGCATTCACATTAACAGACAAAGGAAGCCAAGAAACTGTGTGTTGTTGCTACTGGTCACAGGGTCCAACATCTTAAAAACCGGAGCGACAAGTTTGGTCTGGAGGTGTTACTGGGTCTTGTTGAAGACTAGGTGGATCTCATGCTGTGTGTTCTGGAAGCTTCTACCTACTATGACAGCTGAATACCATATGCTTATCAGTCTTCATCATTTACCTGGTCTGAAGCCGAGTCTCTGGTTCAGCCCTGAGGTTATCAGCCTACCTGCCTCAGTTTCTCATCTCACATAGGCATGCTTGAGTGCCTTCACAGTGCCTTTGTTTTAGCCTTTAGGTAGCTTCTAGGGGTCTGCACGGCTGGTCCCTTTGTTTCACTTAACCTACAGTGCCAGCTCCCCATCCTTAGAACATCCTTGGAAAATTAAATCCTTTGTGTACTCGGTGACTGGCATTGTTTTAAACCTCAGAAGCCTTGACTCCATTTGCATTGATGTATTGACCCCTCAGATATATTGACTTTCAACTACCCAAGGTCGATAGAATACAAAGACCTTTAAAGATCTAAAAGAATCCTAAATGAGCCCAGTCTTTAACACAAAAGCCTCAAGAGAGACTATTTAAATACCAGCCCCAAACCTGGCTGAAAGGGGTTAAGATGTTGTCAGTTCCACAGCATTCTGATTGCTTTTCAAGTTATTTGCCAGTCAATAGTATTTATTGAGTGATTGTCCTCTGTGTAGCAGGCACCAAATTAGCTTGCAAATTGCATGTTCTGCAAAGAGAACTCTCTCTTACCCCTTGGCCAAGGCAAGGATATCTTTCTCTGCAAATGGACTCCTGGGAGTTGTGTGGCATTTTGGATGCTCCCATGGGAGAGTTGAAGATCTTGGTACTCTAATCTCATATAAATAGAAAAGGCAGGCTTGACTTTGGCAGTTTCCCTGGGTGGGAGATGACTTTCCAATCTACCATCTGCCTCTTCTGCTGTCTAAGGGTTATCTTTCTACATTGGTGCCCCTCTCTGAGAAAGGCTGACCTCAGGAGTCCTACACAGATGTGTGGACATCCCTGTTGGAAATGTCAGTTGAGTTCTCTAAGGAGAAATGTCAGGTAAGGTCTCATCAACTACTAAATCAAAATCATTTGGTCTATACACTCATTGAGAAAATAACTTTTTAAAAGAGGCAAAGAATCAATTCTTCCAATTTGAATTCCTTTCACCCTTATTTTTTTCCTCCAAAAAAATTTTGGGCTATTGTTTGAATTTGTTAGATCCAGTTTTTTTTAAAAAGTTGATATATATATGTGTGTGTGTGTGTGTGTGTGTGTGTGTACACACACACACACACACACAGAGAGAGGGAGAGAGAGAGAGAGAGAGAGAGAGAGAGAGAGAGAGAGAGAGAGAGAGAACGAGAACAGAATCTTGCATAGTCATATGCAGGTGAAATGCTCTAGTGAGTGCTGACTTAAACCAAACAGCAAGGTTTCAAAAAGTTTGACTTCCACACTAAGATGGGTAATGAAAGGCAGGGTCATGTAGCAAGATTGATCTTTTAAAAAATATATATGGATGTTTTGCCTGCATGTGTTCTGGTGCATCACATGAGTGCCTGGTACCTTTGAAGGCCTAAAGAGGGCATCGTATTCCCTGGACTTGGAGATACAGATGACTGGGAACTGCTACGTGGGTGCTGGGGATCAAACCAGGGTCCTCTGCAAGAGCAGCCGATGCTCTTAACCTTTGAACCACATCTCCATCCCCACATACAGCAAGACTGAGAAATCTGGTTTTCCATTCCAACCCTGCCTGGGGACCCAGATTGCAAACTGCCTGGTCTATTCCCCTCCCTTGGGGCCTTCCAGACCCCAAGGTGCCTCGTTCATTCCTCCATTCCTCACATTGTACTTGGCCAAGGCTGACTTGAGGCAGACGAACTTACTGACATTGAATTCTGAGCCCAAATGTCTCTTACAGAACTCTTCTGCGCAAGTCCTCATCTTGTTTTCTTGTCAAAGAGAGAAGGGAAAGTCTTATCTGCAAATGAAGGGAGACTATCCTGTCAGACAGGGCTCACGCTGTGGACAGGATATCAAGTTCAATTATTTCTTGGGACTTTTCCAGCTGTCTAAACAAGATCCGACTCTCCGTATGTGTAAGCTCTAAGCCCAAGGGAGAGGCTCAGATATGTCCCAGTTTTCTCCTTTTGAACATCACCATGCATTTCGAGCTTGATTTGGTATCTTAAAGAATGACACTGAATCTCCAGGTCTGAAAAGCGGGTGCTGTTAAAATAATACCTAACTGGGAAAGCAGAAGAAAAAGAAGAAACCTTTCTTGGGAAAGCATCAAATGGTGGCTCTCAAGGGTTCAAGCTTCTGAGGAGGAATTAGGTAGTGGTCTTAGTCAAAGACAAGGAGGGGATTCCCCCATCACTTAGCTGGGCTAACATGAAGATCAAGTCCCTGGAGGAAATTTCCCCATTTTCCCTAGTAATTAAGGAATCCCCCTGGGAGGATCCTTAGAGAGTGATCATGCTAGTACAAAAGCAGACTTGAGTTGGCCACGTCCAAGGCTTTTGACAGTATTGGGCACTACAATGGTCACGTTGATTTGGGTATTGAATGCTCCAAGGACATAGCCACTGCTGTCTGAGGGCCCACTATCTCAGACAAATTTTCTATTGTCCTAGATCAGACTGGTTCCTAGGGGTAGCAAGGAAGTCCCATCCTTGCACCATGACAGGCCACTGTGGCTTTGTGCTGACAAGTCATATCTCTGCCTACAGAGGCACTCACATCATTTTTGCTCCGTGACCAAGAAGCTGCTACTGCTGGCCAGTGTTGATGACAACCACTCAGCTAGTGGCTACAGTGCTTCCCCGGACAACTTCACCAAGTGCTCCTCTGATGCCATTTCTAAGACTTATTGCTAACTGAGCCCTTATCTCTGGAAAGAGCGTATGTTCGCCAAGTCTCCCTATCAGGACTTCACTGGCCATTTTTTTGTGGAAACCCATACCACAGTCTCCATGCAGAGGATTCAAACTTCAGTTGTGGCTACTACATAATATTTTTATACCAGAAAAATTAAGTGAATTATATCTGGAAATAAAAGGAATAGCTGTCATCATTGTCTTTGGATATCTATGAAGATTCTTTAAGAAGAAATTTCATTTTAAAAAATACAAAGTCCTCTGAGATCTGGCGGGAGAACTAAATGTACTGAGAGTAGGAATCCACCTAGATAGACCCCATTAACCATTGGCCACAGGCAGCAATGTTACCCACAGAGCGAGCATATCATAGTCATTGCCCACTTGCAAAGGCAGCCAAGGCAGGGACTTGCCTTTCAGTTTGATTGCCTTGTGTGTTGGGGGAGGTATAGGGGAAGAGATAATGGAATAAGAGCAGTGATAATGGAATAAGGGGCTGCCTTAAGTAGCCCAGTATAGAGGACCAGACCCCCCCTGTCCCAGGAACTATCCCAATGCCCACCTTGCAATTCTCTCCATCATAGGAGCTCCTGGATATCCTAGAACCGTATTAAACAGTTTCTGATGAATATTTTTCACTTCCATTCTGTGGCTAGCCATGACTGCTAATGTTTCTGCTTAATAGCTATCTGCTACTGGGGAGATGGGATAAAGCTGATAGTTCATAGTGCTTCTTTCCAGACGTCCCTGGATTTTTAGCATTTCCAGTTTTATTATGCCTACTGCCTGGATTCACTGTGGCCATTGAATATTAGTTACTTCTTAAGCATTTGCTGGGGATATGATCATGAATAGAGCATAGGCTTTGCCCCCAGGATCGTGTGGTCTAGTCGGGAGGGAGAGAAGTAGATAAGTGAAAGGCAGAAGGATAAACACTGTGTTGGGTGTGGACAGACTACTATGCAAAAGGCTGAAAGGTGTAGGTTCCTTTAAAGACTAGAGCCTCTTAAAATCCAGTCATGCAGGAAAGTTTGAACCATCAGGAAACAATATCCCCATATCAGGATGCACAGTGTTTAACCAAACCTTCCCCCCTCAGAGATACCATTGACACTCCTCAGGCCCTGGGGGTTTACTAAGTCACTAGTTATTTTAGTTATTCAGATACATGTATCTTAGATGCACTATCCATATGCAAGAAGTTCTTTTCCTATTCTGGAACATTCTGTCCTCTGCATTCTCAGACACCAGAGGCTAACATGTTAAATATTTGGTGCATAACCTAACAGTGCCCTAGTAATGGATTAGCTCCCGCCAAACCAGGGAGCTGTGATCTCGCAGCTGAAGATGATGTTTTAATTCTTTCACCATAGCAACGCTAGTATAACAGGATGGCCATGCTTTGATTGATGTCCCCATAGCCTCAGCAATTGGGGTTTATAATTAGATGCAGTAAGCAGGGAACTGATGGCCAACACAGCAGTTGGAAAGTATTATGGGAAACATTATGCCCTGTTAATCAGAATCTTCCTCGAAGTGCCCTTGTTGACCTGTCCTGGAGGAGAGCTTATCTTGGTGCTGATTTAAGAGAAAGGCTATGAAGCAGTTCCAGGTCATGCTCTGTATACCTTGAGGCAGCATTTTCAATCACTGTAAACCTCTCGTACCAGGGAGGAGTTCCCTTCATCCTTGAACAAGAACCCTTCAGAAACTTAGAGACTCAAGCTCTTCTTCCAGAGGTTCCTCTGCAATTCTGTTACTGTCTGGGGTTATTGCCAGCATCAGCAACAGCCTCTACCTAAGTCAAGTTCGAGTCCTACTCTCAGTTGATAATGGTGCAAAGGCAGAGACTGCACCTCTGGGAGATTAGCCTTGGCCTTTATGCCATGCAGAGAGGGGGTTGATGAGTAGCTGGGACTTGTAGAAACATTTTGCCTCTGGTTATAATTGCAGAGTATGAGAATGTTCCCCACTAATCCCCAAGTATATCTGTGCATGTTTGCCCTTGTTGAGCTCAAATAACCTATTCATTTATCCATCCATCCATCCATCCATCCATCCATCCATCCATCCATCCATCAAATATTACTCAACAGTATCAACAGATATTATGACTATTCTTTTCCCCATCTTTATGCCTCCCACTTTGGTTCTAGAATGTTCTTCTCCCCTGCACATATGCTGACCTGTGCCCCGTCATTCTTTTGGTTTCATGTCAAGCCTCATCTTTCAACTAAAGCTTGACTTCACTTCTTGTTTCTCAGAGTTTAGCATTTCCTGGTGTCAGTGTGAATCATAGGGCATCGTTTCAACTGGGCCTATCTTGTATCTGAGCAGGGGCTAAAAGCCTCTTAATGAAGGGGCTATCACTACTAGACTTTGGCGCAGTGATTCTATGGGATAACTTTAGAGCTCAGAAGTATGAAACATAAAGTTGGCTTAGGTGGAGTCTGTTTGTCTGTCGTGGTATAACTCATACACACACTGAAGGCAGTTTACCCTCGTGGTGGTTATGATTTGAGTCTGAAGTGTCTTATACAGAGTCATATGTTTCGACTCTTGGGCCCCAGCTGGTTGGGATGTTTTGGGGAGAGTGTGGGACCCTTAGGATGTGAGTCCTAACTAGAAAAAAGGGATTTATTTTTTAAAATTTTATTATTATTTTTTATTTATTCACTTTACAAACTGCTCACTTCTCCTTCCCAGTCATCCCTTCCCCCATCTTGCCCCACAGTCTTTCCTCCATCTCCCCTCCCCTCTCCTCTGAGTGGTGGAGACAGAGATCTGGGATAAGGGAGGTACCCAAAAAATGGGGGTGATCTTAGCTGTGACTCATTACATTGGGGATATGGAACCCGAAGAGGCTACCTCCTGTAACCAGGCAGGACCCCCAGTGAAGTGATAGGGACACCAACCCACCCACAAAACATTCAACCCCAAATTTAATCTGTATACAAATAATGCAGGCACGGGGGAGGGAGCAGAGACTGAGGGAATGGCCAACCAATAACCAGCCTAACTTGAAACCCATCCCATGGGCAAGCACCAGCCCCTAACACAATTAATGCTACTCTGTTATGCTTGCAGACAGGAACATGTTGTCCTCTGAGAGGCTCTACCCATCAGGTGACTCAGACAGACACAGACACCCACAGCCAAACAGTGGATGGAGCTTGGGGACTCATGGAAGAACAGGAGGAAGGAATTATGGGCCCTGAGGGGGATAGGAACTCTACTGAAGGACCAATAGTCAACTAACCTGGACCCTTGGGGCTCTCAGAGAATGAATCACCAACCAAAGAGCAAATACAGGCTAAACCCAGCTCTCCCCACACGTATGTATCGTAAGTGCAGCTTGTTCTTCATGTGGGTCCTGAATAACTAGAATGGAGGATATCCCCAAAGTAAAGGATTTCTAGGGGGCAGATTTTAGAGGTGAAGTCATATTGTGTTTCTAGCTTGAGCTCTCTTGGCTCCCTGGTCTGTAAGCTCTGGGGTTGTTGAGTTTTATGAAAAAGAAAGAGACAGGATATGTTTGGTAGAATCGAGGTATGGTGTGGGAGATGGGGATGCCTCTGCAGACCCATGCTGAGGCATCCCTGCCCCCTGAGGTACCAGCCATACATGGATATAGTATGGAGTAGAGTTTTTTAAGGCAGGGGAAGGGGAGTTGAGGAGAGTGGAGAGAGAAAAGCAGAAAGAGAAAGTGAGGGAGAGGGAGAGGGAGAGGGAGAGGGAGGGGAGGGGGAGAGGGAGAGGTGAGTGAGGGGGGGGGACCAGAACACATGGAGAGAGAAGGGGGAAGGGGAATGGGGAGAGAAGGGACAGAGAGGGTAAGAAGGTAAGAGAATAAGAGAGTGAGGAAGGGGCAAACAGTTCCTTTTATAGTGAGTCAGGCATACCTGGCTGTTGCCAGGTAACTGTGGCCCAGAGCCTAGAAGGAATGCTAACACCTGCCACGCTGCTTTCCTGGATGTGAAGCTGTAAATCAAAATTAATCTCCCTTCTTTTATGTTGCCATGCAGTTCAACCCAGGAACATCACATAAGAAGTATTTCATTAAGTTCTCACAAAGCAACGGCATGTACAAGGACAGGTACCTAAGAGTCAGTGTTTATCTCAAGGGAGAAAGATAGCCATCACCTCTGCCCTGACAGATGACATTGCTCTCATAAAAATCAAAATCAAGAGCTGACCATCAGAGAGAAAACTTTTTTTTTAAAGTTTCTTCTTATTGGGCAGTTTGCAAACACCTCCATAAATCAGTATTTAAACTGAACAGCCACAAAATGAAAGGCACTAGAGGGAACAGAGGTTCCAGTGTGTTTCACACCCGCCCCACAGATAGTATCTCTCATGGGCACCGTCCTTGCAGCCCGTCTACACTAATCTGTGGGGGTTTGAATTTACTGGTTCTAGTATGATGTTTACAATGTTCTCTTCTCCCACGATTCTTCTGTAAGATGTTTTTACTCCACAAAGTAGGCAGATTGTCCCCCAGCGACAAGATCTCAAAGTAGTCTCTTGGGAAGCTCACTGGCATCCTGTAGCAATAGGGGGATGTGGGAAAGGAGTAGCTACTACCTCAGTGGGCATGATGGATGCTGGGAACTGTTGGCTACTGCTGATCCCTGGGCTTGGAGCTGGGAGAAGTGCCATGAGGAAAGCAGTTCCTGACCAAATGGGCACCAGGGGAAATTACCAGAGTAAGAGTGATGAATTCCAACAGGGGTGCTTCTCGCCTCTTCTTTTGTGTATTTAAATCAGGCAGCATGCTAGCTCTCTGTAGAAATGAGCCGATATGTAACTCTCTCCTGTGAGGTGGCATATCCATCTTCTGAGGAAACTTCTTGAGCTTGGCCAGCTCCAAGACGCTGTGCCTGAGGGATGGAGCTAGAGGGATCTGGAGGCAATGCTGCTGCTTGTGGTACTTTCCCTCCACTCGTGACCATGAGCAGGTTACTTCTCTCAAGTGAAGAACCTTAACATGTGCGGGTCCCCCTCCTCCAGTGCTCTCCACATGTCTGTTAGGTCTTGTCAGGAGAGGAGACTGCCCTTGTCATTGGTGTCAGGATAGGAGACTGCCCCAGCTTTAGTGGGGACTTCTCACTTGATGGCTTTGTTTTTCCTTGCCAGGTCCCTGGATTTAACTTGGACAGTCCTAGGATCTCCCTTTCCCCCCTTGATTGTATTTTCCAGTCTCTCTTCTCAGCTTACTCTCTCCACATGGAGGCCCGGGTCTCTGCTGAGTGACTCCAGCCTTCCTGGCAGTGTTTCTAGCTACAGGACTGTGGACACATGGATTTGGGCTTTTATTCTCTGTAGCACTGGAGTTGATGGTCGGAGGTACCAACAGTCACCGATTTTCTAGCTCTTTAAGTCAGATGCTCTTTCAAGTCAGACGCGAGGAAGGGGAGGATGTGTAAGTATAGAAAAGGAACTAGAATGCCAGTCTTCTACCTGTAAAATGGGTGGAGTGGAAGCATGGGTCTCACAGAGCCAGGCACAGATCAGTCCCTTCAATAGCTACTGATTCTAATGCCATCATAGCTAGTTCTTAGGCCTAACCACTAAGGACTTAAAAGTCATAGAGAGCTGAGATAGCTCAGTGGTAACTCTTCTTGATTCTCCCTTGTAATTCTCTTCAGCCATTTTAAGTCATTTTGCTTAGGCAATAGCTATCTCTGATGTAAGAATCACACTCATTAAACTCTGTTGCAGTAAATAATAAAAGAAAATGTACCAACCCATGCTATTGCCAGCACCAGTGGGCCACATGGCATCTGCGGGGTATTTTCATCTGACTCATTGAGTTCCCAATTTCCATCCCACACTGCTGCTGGCTACTCTCTGGGCCCTGCAGCGAACTCTCTGCCTCCATGGCTAGCCCCATCAGCAGCCATCCATCTAGTTCCCAAGGTGGGTCACTGCCATGCCAGTCCCATACAGAGACCACCCATCTCAAGACTCTTGCTGTGGACTCTGCTCGCTCTTCCTGAATCTGCACCCCCTCCCCGGGGAGGTTATAGTCACAACTCCCAATAACCCCTTAAAGTCAAAACTCAAGCTTGTAATTTATCAATCAGATTTATATCAGTAGATTCTCACTCCATGAAATGTCCACACAATAAACTCAGAGCCAATTAATATTGATATAAACTACCCACCTAGATAAGACAAATTGTCCTATAATTACCATCCCTTATATGATTTTCATAGCTACCTGTGGCCATTTTTACTTTAGTCACACAGGTCTGGGTTGTCCTTCTCTGCCTCTATCATGGTTCTTCTTGCTTTCTTCGCTCTCCTGCCTTACAAAAACCCTGTCCTTGCCTCTCTTTTTCACTGCCCAATCACAGGCCTTGCCTTATCTTGTACCTGCCCTCACCTACATATAGACATCAACCCACAAAACTCCATTGTTTGCTCATTTGCATATAACATGTTATATGTATAAATAACCAGACTCTGATGAGAACTATTCAGAGGAATCTCCTTAAGGAGCATTGAGGTTGCCCGTAGATTCCAAACCCTGAGGACTGAGAGCCTTTGTGCTTCAGAGACTTAAGCAGACATGGCTTTGTGAGTCCTTCTCCTAAGGAATTCCATTAATATGACCTGAACTCCAACTCTCTGGGTCCCAGTTTCCTCCTGTTATAGGGGTAATAGTTATAATAAATGGCACACAGGATATAGATTGGTTGTGAAGATGTAAATAAGTTAGTCTTTATAATTGTTTACAATAGTTTCTGGCACTCAGTATGCCCTATGGTATCATCATCATCATCATCATCATCATCATCATCATCATCACCACCACCACCACCACCACCACAATCACCATCCAGAGCTTATGTTGGCTAAGTGTCTCCTTAGGATGAATCAGTTGTAGCAGGTATGGAAATGTCATGGTTAGTATTTCAACTTGACAGAATCTGGGGGCAGGGGCTTTAGTCTGTGGTCATGCTTATAGAGTATTATCTTGCTTGTGTTAATTGAGATGAGAAGATTTGCCTACCATGGGTGGCACCATTCCCTGGCTGGGAATGGTGAAAGGAATCTTGGGCAGCAGCAGGCATTCGTTGCACTAATTCTGGCTATGTGTGTGACGTGTACATCTGCTTTAGTTTCCTGCTGCTTTGACTTCTCAGTCCTGATGGACTTGCACCAGGAACTGTGAGTGAGCTGAGGAAAATGCCTTCTTTCTTAAGTTCTTTTTGTCAGGGTGTTTTATCACAGTAACAGGACAAAAAACAAACAAACAAAAAACAAAACAAAACAAAACAAACCCCAAAAATCCTAAGGCAGACATGGTTCATGCATACAGTTGTGACCTGCGGGCAGCTGTACCCCTGTTTTATAAAAGAGACAGCTCTGAAGGAGGTGGCTATTGCAGTCTCTGCTCCCATTTTTTAGATGAGACAAGGAAGAATCAACTCTGTAGGCTACCTGCTATGCTCTAGGTCACATCACATCATCAGGGAAATGTAGAACTTACATTGATATTTAAGTTTCGGTATCTTTTAAAGCCCGAGTCTGTAGCTATCTGCTAAGCTTCCCAGTGTCCTTCAAAGCCATTTTAAATAGATATTTCCACTCTAAACCCATGATGTGGCCAGTTCCTCTTGACGGAAGGAACTATAGACGATAAATGATAGCTACAAGACAATGAGATGCTAATATGTCCACTTCACAGTAGTTGTGAAGAAAGCTGAACAGAGAAAACTTGAAGTTCACTTTCCCACTTTCAATTAGGTTACACAGGCCATTAAGCCAAGCAATAGGAGCTTTCTGGAGCTTTGGACAAAGCGTACAGTAGCCAGATCTTATTGTAATGCAAAGAAAAACCGAACATTCAAGGTTAAAGGCCCAGAGTCCAACTGAAAACTAACCTCATCTTCAATATTAGCCGGGTAGGAGAGAATGGAAAACGCTTTTAGACATTGGTCTTGCCTTTTTCTTTTTAAATCACATAATTATCTTGCGTGTGCTGTTTATAATGGAACTATCTAATTGATTTCTTAAAAGAAACATTGTCAGTAGTAAGGTTGTCTTGACTTTGGAAGATGTGCTGGTGATGGGCCATTTTAATTATGAAAACCATTATCTTGGTGTAACTTTGTTCCTTTATTTTAATTATGTGCCTACACCCCGTTCAGCCTGATGACATGGAGTTGAAATAGATTTTAGGAGGCTTTGTGCAGAATCCTGCAACTTCTGCAGTCCACGGATTCTTTTCTAACTCTCTAGATGACAAGGAGTGCTTTTGAGCAGGCACGTTCTCCACAGATAGGTCCTTGCCTATCTTGCTCAATACCATTGCCCCAGTGCCCAACAGAGGTTCTGTTTTTAGCCAGTTTCTTTGGGTGAGTTGGACTCCACAAATTCTGGCTTCTACAATCTCCAGCACATAAATAAGGAGGGTCAGGGATGGTTTTCAATGAGGCAGGATGTGAAGGAAAATGGAAGGAAAAGAAGTCCTTACCCAAGAGTCTGATAAGAGTCTCCTACCAGTAGAGAACTAAGTACCCGGGATGATTACCACCTGCTTATGACCCTTTACCCTTTCTATCCACAAATTTGAGCTTTCCCAGGAACTGTGCTGGAAACCGATTCCCGGGGAAAGGCTATGTACCAACTCCCTTGTGCAGTCTGGCATTTCTCAGTTTCACACTACTAGATTATAATTCCATGCAAGGCATCTCCCTCTAAACTCACTTACCAAAAAAGAGAGAACGAGGGGGAAGGAAAGGATTTTTAAGAAACTTAAGAGGTATGTGCTGGTTGGATGTCAATTTGACACAAGTTAGAGTCATTGGGGAAGAGGAAACTTCATTGAAACAATGCCCCTACCTGAATAGCCTGTGGGAATACTGTAGTGCGTTTTCTTGATTGATGAATGAAGTGAGATGAGCCAGGTCTTTGTGGTGCCACCCCGGGCTGGTGGTCTTTGGTGTTACAAAAAAGCTAGCTTGCTTGGTTGAGCATGCCAAGTGAGTAAGCAGCATAAGTCCACACACATATGGACAAGTTATTTTTAATAAAGAAGTCAGAAATACATATTGGAAAAAGACAGTGTTTTCAACAAATGATGTTGGGTGGCTGCGTGCAGAGGAGTCCAAATAGATCAATACCTTTCACCCTGCACAAAACTCAACCTCAAATGGATCAAAGGCCCTGATATAAAGTCAGATACACTGAACCTGACAGAAGAGAAAGTGGGGAATAGTCTTGAAGTCATTGGCATAGAAAAAGACTTTCTTAACAGAACACTATCAGCATAGGCTCCAAGACCAGCAATTAATAAATGGGACCTCATGAAATGGAAAAGCTTTTGCACAGCTAAAAGCTTCACTGTCATTTGAACAAAGTGGCAGCCTACAGAATAGGACAAAATTTTTTACCAACTTTACATTTGATAGAGGGTTAATATTGAAAATACATAAAGAACTCAAAAAACTAAGTATCAAGAAAGCAAACCAATTAAAAATGAGGTACAGGTTGAAACAGAGTTCTCCAAAAGGAGACTCAAATGGCTCAAAAATACTTAAAGAAATCCTTAAACATCCTCAGTCCTTAAGGAAATGTAAGTCAAATCTACTTTGAGATTTCATCTGACCTCTGTCAGAATGGCTAAGATCAATAAAACAACGACAGCTTATGCCAGCAGAGATGGGGAGTAAGGGGAATGTGTCCATTCCTGGTGGGAGGGAGTGCAAACATCTGCAACCACTATAAAAATCCGGAGGATGGGAACCCATCTACTTCAAGATCCCACTATGTTTCCCTTGGTCATTTGCTCAACCATGTTCATTGCTGCTCAATCTATAATACATAAATACTTTAAAAATAACCTGGGTCTGTCCCTTCAACAGAAAAATGGATAAAGAAAATGTGACACACACACACACACACACACACACACACAAATGGAGTACAACTTGGACATTAAAAAATGAAATCATGAAACTCACAGGTATATTGACTAAAAAAGTCATTCTGAGTGAAGTAACCTAGACCCGGGAAGACAAATATTTTGAGTATTCTCTTACACATTAATATTATCTGTTAAATCAATTATAACCAAGCTGCATTTCATAGAACCACAGAGGTTAGGTATAGATAGAGTAAGGGGCTAGAAAGAACAGAAATATCTCTCTAGGAAAGGGAAATAGATAGTTATGATGGGCTTGGAATGGGAGACTGGAACATGAGGATCAAGTGGAAAGAGGGAGGGAAGAAGGGGACAAGGGAGGGAATATGGAGAGAGTGAAAAGTAAGGGCCATTTGAGGGGTAGTATAGAAACCTAGTATAGTAAAAACTTCCTACATATATATATATATATATATATATATATATATATATATATATATATATATATGAAGGTGATCTAAAAGAAATTGCCAAGTAATGGGGGAAAGAGATCCTCAACTGGACATCTTTTGTACCAAAGGAAGCTTTCAGTACCAGAATTGGGTTACAACTAATCAAATTGTTGGCCGAAGGAGTCCCCTGGACTCCCCAAACAACTCAGGCTGTTGCTCTCAACAAACCAACAGCAGGCATCATTGCCGGAGACAAATCACACTCAAGTCATTGCACGCAGAGATGAGGCCGCCTACATAGAGCCTTCATCCCTATGTGCTAGCTCTTTTTGGTATAGGAAAGTACTCTTCATGCTACTAAAGGAGAAGTGTGGACAGCAACCCAGCCACGATACCTTTAATCTACAGTGGCGTCCCCACTGCCAAAACATGCAAGGCTTGTGGGAGTAGCCAAGCAGCATCCAATCTGAATGAAGGCCCGCTCCAGGAGGTGAAACCCATACGCGACACTGCTTGAGTGACCAGGAGCCTGACTGAGACTGGAAAGCTCAGGGTCCTGGGGAAAAGCAACGACTCCTTTTCTACTAAGAGAATGTAGCAACAAAATGACTCTTAATGATGTTCTGCTGCGCTCATAGACCAGGGCCTTGCTCAGCCATCATCAGAGAAGCTTTCTCCAGCAGCAGATGGGGGACAAACATAGAGACCCTCGGCCAGACATTATGCAAAAAGTAAAAAGCCCAAAGAGGGAAATCTCCATAAAACCCATTCCCTCAGGGTTCAGGGAACCCCTCGGAGAAGAGACTGAAGTAAGAGCTGGGGGTGGAGGGGAGAGACGGAGGACACCAAGGAAACACTGCCCTCTAAATCAATACCACACACAAAAGACCGAGGCAGCCTGCAAAGCGGCTGCTTGTGTCTGCACCAGAGGGGTCCTACAGCTAAAGGAGAAGTGGACCATCCGTCTCTAACCCAGAAACAATCTTCAGTTGATAACCACTTCAGATGAAAATTTAGTATTCTCCAAGGAGTCCTACTGGTGACGCGAGCTACTCTTCTGCCTAGGCTGCAGGCCCAGGAGAAGATGGCCACCAGGAAATGAACTCCGTGGAATCTTTGGAGCTTCCTGTTTATAAAAGCGTCATGTCTGGGTTTTTACTTTTTAAAATTATCTTATTGGTTTTTTTGTTGTTTTATTTTAAGGCAAATTTTATATTTTATAATATATATTAAAACTATAACATATTTTAGAACATATACTATACAACATATTATATTGTATATTATGGCTTCCAGTTGAGTGTTTATATAGGATTCCTGAGTGTCTATTTCTTGTGCCTTTTTCTTGGGTTCTGTTTGTTTTGCCCAGTTCTGTTATGTTAGTTTTGTTTTATCCTACTATACTTTACTTCATTATACCCTACTTTCTTATTAGCCCTTAGAAGCCTGTTTGCATTCTAATAAGAGGTAGAAGGGGAGTCGATCCTGATGGAAGTGGGTAGTGAGGATCTTGAAGAAGTAGAGGGAGGGGAAATGGTAATCAGGATATAGTATGTGAGGGGGAAAAACTTTTTTCAATAAAAGTGGAATAAAAGAAATAAACCCCCTTTGCCTCAAGTTCCTCTTGGTCCTGGTGTTTTATTACAACAATAGGAACCCTAAGACAATGAATGAATTGAATGTCATTAAAATGGCACAGAAGACCCCAGCCAAGATAATCCATTGCTTCTGGAGGAGCCCTTCATCCCTTCTAGGGTAAAACTTTTTCTGAAGGTTGGCAATGCCTACACTCATGCTTTTAAGTATGATGCTTTTATCATGGGTGTTTATTTAAAAAATTTATTATGTGCGTGCGATGCGTGTGTGTGTGTGTGTGTGTGTGTGTGTGTGTGTGTGTGTGTGTGTGTGTGTGTGTGTGTGAACACTGTGTGCTATAGCACTCATGTGGAGGTCAGAAAACAACTTTCAGGAAAGGGTTCTGTTCTTCGGCCCTGTGTGAATTTCAGATCGCCACAGGCTTGGGACAAGTGCCTTTACCCTCTGAGCTGTCTATACCTCCCCCTCTACCGTTTAAAACAAAGCAACAACTCTAATTCTGCTTCATACTGGCTAATTCTGTTTGCTTGCTTTTGTTATTGTTTGGTTTCTTTATTTTATTTTATTTGTTCATGGAAGCCATGAACCATGAGTAGAAATCCTGGGCACTGGGAGCGACAGTCTGTACCACCTGTGTCTCTACCTCCTCATGTTAGACCACCAGGGTTTGGGGCAGGTGTGTAAGTGGAGGTTAAGAAAACTCAATTTGCTTGCCCTCAAGTGGAGCGACAGAGGTTGGGATCCAGGGCTCGTGCCTTGGAACCTGTGTTTGCCTCCGGTCAGCCTTTCCTCCTCCTTTTGGTCTCTGGTTCTGCCCGGTGACAGTGGTGACAGTCGGGGGTTAGAGATACACTGCTTTCTTCTAGCCCCTGGTACCAGAAGGTGCTGGTGGGAAAATTTGGGGAGGATTATTGTCTTAGTCACTTTAGTCCTCCTTGCGATGTTTTAACATGAAAATGTTGAAAGTTTTATAGCAAATTAAAAGAGTATTTGGCATTGATACGGTATCTTTTTCTCTCCCCAAACTAAGCCAACAATTTTTAAATTCAGAGAAATGATGGTCATTATTATTTCATGTTTTGTCTTCATAAGAAGTCGTTATACTCATATTGTGCTTATAACTTCACAATGATCAATAAATAAGCAGGCACACAGTTCTCTATTCATTTTGCCAGCTGAACCATGTTGAGAACGATGACTGTATCCAAACCAAGTGTAATCATATTGGTTAATATAAGCTCTTTGCCTCTTTCGCTTTTAGCCCCAGCTCTTTGAAGTTTTGCTTTTCTCCTTCCGCTCAGAACACATTTTCAATTTTCTTTACATTCTAATGCTGTTTCCTTCCTTAGTCCCTTTAAATTCAAATTATATTTATGAGCACTGAAGAAAGAGTTAGTTGTGTATTTAATAGAGTAGCTTCTATTACTCTGTTAGAATCAGTTGTTAAAATTCTGCACGGGGGTTATTTATTAAACACAGGTGTTTGAAAATTAAAATTGTTTATACCGTGAACGAAATAGCATTTTAAAAAACAAGGAATAAATATCACTTACTCCCTTTGCTGTACTTTATGACTGCCTGTGTCTGTTCTAATTCCGGTGCTTTTCTCTGTCTCCTGCTCCGTGGGCAGTGATATTGTACTGATGGTTTTGAAACTGGTCTTGTGGAATGGATTCTGGGTACAAACAGGAATTTTCCTTGTGGAGGACAGTCAGCCATTGAAGAGCTGCAGGCTATTGTTAAGTTTTCACTTCAATTCGGTCCTACCTTACTCTCAGAATTGTGGAGCCAATACAAAGACAGAGCAGTAAGGGAGGTTTTCATTTCTGGCCAATAACTGGGGAAGTGGAAGACAGACTCTTAAATCAGCTTCTCCTCACGGTAAAGATCAGGAGGGCACAGATTCGGGATGGAAGGGGAAAGCTGGCTAGGCTAATCAAGAGGACGGAGTATTCTGTCTTTTCTGGGAATGGACAGAGAATCTTTAGGAATTCAGTTACTGCTTCTACTTGTCGCTCTTTGGTTCTTTCTATCACGCCACAGCAAGTGTCAATTGTTGCAGCGTTGGGATGAGGAGGCCATTTGTCACGAAGATGGGACTACAGTGGAGTTGCAGGTTGTCTGGGGACTACTGTGGCAGTCTGTTTTGCTCTAACAAGGGCCATTTCTGTGTCTGTGTAATGATCCTCGGGAGAAGCACTTCATCTTTCTGAACTTCCACAGCGTTGCCTGTAAGGTGTGTCTGTTGTAGAGTCATTGACCTGCTTTGACTAAAACAAGCCTAGTCGTGAATAAAGGAAATCACATCTCAGAGGCTAATTAGAATTGCAATCTGGGAAAATATATATTCAAACAATGTTAAAAAATGCGAGATATGGTTTAGCGGTTAAGAGCACTGGCTGCTCTTCCAGAGGTCCTGAGTTCAATTCCCAGCAACCACAGGGTGGCTCACAACCATCTGTAATGGGATCTGATGCCCTCTTCTGGTGTGTCTGAAGACAGCTACAGTGTATGCATGTGCATAAAATAAATAAATACATCTTAAAAAATGTGCTGAGTTTAAAAAAAAAAAAAACAGCGGCCACATTTATAGCTTTAAACAGTAAGAGGCCTGGTAATCCAGGAACTGTGTTGGTTGTTGGCACCACAAGTTAAGCTGTTTTCTAAAAGAGGAACTGGGCGACTGGGCGAAGTCTCAAACTCTGGGTATTTCAGGGGAGGATTCCCTTGTTCCAACAGAGGTTAATGATGCTCCAAAGGTCACTTTATGTCTAGGGGCATAAATGTGGCCCCATTAAAGGTCTCTCTGCCCACCTGTCTGAGACCCACTTAATGCTGCCCTGTAGACTCCATTTTAAGGTCCTCTAGCAATGCTACTCCATTTTGATTTTTTCCTGGGATACAGTCAGAGAGATCATCTCATAGGATGGGCTTTTGAAAATGATGACTCCTGCAATCAACGATGTCACCCTTCTTTACTTTTTCTGTGTAGCAGGGAGGGATACATCTGCCCACAGGCGGCAGCTGCTGCCTTTGTCATTTGCAAAAATAGTGTGCCCTGTTCCATGCTGGTGTTTTTCTGTTGAAGAATATGTCTTGATGGGGCTTTAGGGATCTTAATGGACAGGAAAACACCCCACATGCCAGACTCCCTTGTTTTAACTAAATTATAAAATTTGGACCAAATCCATCTACACAGTAAATGAACAAGAATGTTGAGATTCATTAGCTGAAGGAAGAAGAGTAGACAATAAAGCAGAAACAAGCAGAGAATTGTAGAGTTCTAAGTGGTGCCTGCCACTGGACAGGGGACAGCCATTATCTCTAGAAGTGAAGTCTATTTGGGGAGACATTTTTCACAGTATGGTTGGGGCGGGATGCAAGCACACGTTGTTCCCAGTTTCTGTTTCATTCATTCATCAGTACCACACGTAATAAAAGTGTGGGACGCTGTCTTAGTGGGGAGTGGCTCAATCAAAATGAGCCAATTAGTAGGGCCATAGAAAAATGCAGTGGAAGAAAAGGAGTAAGGTGTGAAGAAGCACCCTGTAGACCTCATCCCTTGGGAGTTCACAGACATTTTGGGGAGGGAGACAGCATTGGATAAAATCGACTGCCACCAAGCCCAGTGACCTGGGTCCAATCGCCAAAACTTGCATGGTGGAAGGAGAGAATGAACTCTCACAAGTTGCCCTCTGATTTCCACATGCCTTCCATGACACCATGCCCCGTGTACATAAAAGTTTCTGTAGATATGAGAGGGAAGCAATGAACTTTCTTCATTGAAGGTAAAGTCAGAAAGCTGAAAGTTTTCAGCATTTCGGCAGCAGAATGCTGGGCTGCGGGTGTCGGTCTCATCCAAGTCCCACAGATATTTATTCCCTTACTGCATGCATTGTGCTTCATGAAAATTCACCTTCATCTTTCTCAAACTAATCTACCAATCCAGCTGCCTGACCTCTCTCCCTCTTCCTCCCCACTTCCTCCCTCCAAGCCCCTTTCTAGAACTGGTAGATCGTCTTACCCATACCTCAAAGATAGTGAATGAAAACTGGTCATTAGTAACTTTCTCTCATAAGCACACTTTTCTGGGTTGTTCATTTTTGTATCATTTTCCCTGCATCGTCTGCAGAGAGAACAACTACAAATGCTCCTGGACTCATGGTGGGGGACCACATTCTGATGAACTGACCTATCATCACCTATCATCACCTATCATCACAAGGCTCTTAGAGACTCATCTGTTCATCCTCACGATCTCCCAGCTGACTGAGTGTTGTTGTCTAGCACAGAGTATCACCTCAAATCTCAACTCAAAATCTCACAGTGTGAAAAGCCCTTTCCCTTCTGAAGGAGTGGTTTCCTGAAAGGGCAGGATCTGGGTTGATTGATCCTTGAGTGAAGATTTAGATCAGACACTTGGAGCCTCTTGTCTGGCGTCAGAACCAGATGGCAAGAATGACCAGTGTCTGCTGCATATTTACTCATTGGTGCTGGTCCTCTGTATGTGAATATGTGAATGTGTACATATGTACCTATGTGTACCTATGTGTATATGTATACACAATCCCCCCCACTCACACACCCACATTAGTAATAAAAGTGAAGAAAAAGAAATCTATTAAAAGAAAAACCCAAGAGAGATCCTCTTAAATGACATGGGTAAGGAACAGAGAAAGTCAGTCCCCAGACCAACATATTGCTGCAAAATAGTGTTCCTGTCTCTTGAACTGTGGCATTTCTATAGATCTCTTAAACTATAGTGTTCCTGTAGATCTCTTGAACTGTAGTGTTCCTGTAGATCTCTTGAACTGTTTTTACCCTATCATCACTTTAGGCTGAAGGATGGTCAGAAACAAGAATTTAGCATGTTAACTTTTAGGAGATGGCTTTAACCTCACATCTGAAGAGTATGAGATCTTTCTGATGACAAGCCCAGGTGACAAAAGCCGACATCCAAGACACAATGCTTTAAAAGAACATACATGCTCGATCAGGGACTAGAAGAATGAAATGAGCTGGCTCTCTTCTTTAGAGACAATTAATTCCTGACTTAGATTGGAGATGACCAGATTGAGGGTCTTGCATCTTGTTGAGACATGTAGAGGGACCCAACTCTTCCCAAGACACTGGACAGGGGTTCAGCACTCTTCAGGCTGTTGAATGCCATTGGGCATGATAAAAGGGATAGAGAGAGTTGGCTTTTCATTAGGAATTCTATCCTCCCTATGATGACTCTCCAATGCTTGTTTTCCATGAAAAAGAAACAATCACAGGAAACAGGCCCTTCAGGGCACTGAATGGTGGTGGGTAGACCTGTTCCTATGTCTGAAAGTTATTCTCTGGTGGCAGCAGATCAGATGACCCTCGTGGCAAGCTGACTACTTTTGGACTCTTTAGAACTGCTTTGAGAATACTCTAGCAGATACAGGGACCTCCCCACCTTCACACACACCCATACTTGCTACCAGGGATATGACTTCCACTCCATTCCCAATAGCTGTACTGGCCTTAGAAAATAGTACTCCAGGCAAGACAAGCCTGAGGAAGTTTCAGATGACCCTGAAGCAAGTCAGCAACTCAGCAGCTCAGCAAGTCATGATTGGTGAAATGTGGAACCTACGATTGGCCCTTATATGGAGCCTTTGATTGGCTCAAATACAAACCTTTATTTGCATTTCCATACACGCATCACACACTAGTCCTTCCAGGTTGTACAGCCAGACTGTTTAGTTCTCTTCAAGTCAGGCTGCAATGCTCCATTGTACTGCCCCTGATGTAGCAGTATTATGGCCAATAGTGCTGCAGAGGCAGAGGTGATGTAGACAGTAGAGAGTCAAGGCATCAGATATAATAGAAGAAAGAAGAAGAAGAAGAAGAAGAAGAAGAAGAAGAAGAAGAAGAAGAAGAAGAAGAAGAAGGAAAAGAAGAAGAGGAAGAAGAAGGAGAAGAAGAAGAAGAAGAAGAAGAAGAAGAAGAAGAAGAAGAAGAAGAAGAAGAAGAAGAAGAAGAAGAAGAAGAAGAAGAAGAAAAAGCAGAAGAAGAAGAAGAAGAAAAGAAGAAGAAGAAGAAGAAGAAGAAGAAGAAGAAGAAGAAGAAGAAGAAGAAGAAGAAGAAGAAGAAGAAGAAGAAATAATAGAAGATAGTGGATGTGTAGAGAATCTGGAAGGTTCAAGAGCCTCTAGTTCTCAGAACCTAGAACTGTCCATTTCTGGCTACTGACCTGGAGATTAGTAGGCCAAAGCTCTCTCCTGAAGCTGCTTAACAGGAGTGTCCTTCACTCTATACCTGGGCTTCTATGATGTAGGTCAGACCATGGTCCTGAGGCTAGAAAGTGAGACTACCAAGGGAGGCCTTTACTGAGACTTACTTCCTGCTCAAAGCTGTAACAAATCATAGATGTCTTCATTTGAAAGCACTTTTAACCCTTTCCTGTAATCAAGTTAAATACAGCATATCCTGCTCAGGAGAGAGATGAGGCTGTGGCAAGGGCAGCAGGCTGCAGATGTCAGACTTTGCCTTCTCTGTCTCAGTCTGGTTTCACCAGGACAAGCTAGGAGGCTCTTTCTCGTGGCCAGATTGCTTCTTTCTACTGGCGAGTTTGGGCTGGATCGCTCCCTCAAGATTCATGCAGAAGTTGAAGCTTTTGAGAACATGGATGCCAGTAGGACAGTGGCTCAGGCCGGGAGAGTCTTTCACCTTTAAGAGAGCCTCATTCATATCTGCTCATCACTCAAACGACACCACGTTGCTTTGCTGACTTACCATGCCTGCTTACTTGGAGGTGAGATTGCAGGGAATATAAATTCAGTTTTTAAAAGCTGCCAAGCAAGGGCGTGATTCATTTTCAGATTTTTTACACTTACCTCTGCATGTGGGAGAAGACATATACAACAGCGTTCTTCAAAGGCTGACTCATTCATCCCGACTTCCCACTGGTCTGGATTTCTCTTTGGGTTTAGAATTTGCCATGTCATATGCTCATACACCTGTTTTTTCTTTTTTTTTTCTTTTTCTTTGTATGGAGTCTGTCATTGGCCTTGATTATTAAAAAAAAAAAAAGAAGAAGAAGGCTATGTTTCCAGGTCAGCAAGACCAAGGAATCCACCGATCTCTGCCTTCCTTGTACCGGGATTGTATCTGCATGCTACCACGCTTCGCAGTGTGGTTCTAGGGGATTAAACTCAGGTCCAGTGATTGTAAAGCAAAAGCTACACTGGCTGAGCCACAGTCAGCTCCGGAATTCACCTGAGTTTCTAATTAAAATCTTTACTTTTCTGACTAGGAAATTTCTGCATGCAGTCTATGTGACATGAGGCTGTGCTCTCTCTGTGTGTGTGTGTACACGTCTGTGTTGTGTCAGGGTGCAACTCTGCGTGTATGTGTGTGGCTTGTGTATGTGTATGTGCATGTGTGTGTGTGTGTGTGTGTGTGTGTGTGTGTGTGTGTGTATGCCCTTGGTGTGTGTCTGGGGGGTATATGTGTGCATGTCTTGTGTGTGTCTGTGTGTGTGTGTGTGTGTGTGTGTGTGTGTGTGTGTATAATGGTGTTTTTTGTGTGCTTCGGTTCCCATATGGAGAATAAATCAGCCCAAAGCTGAGCTTCTTCTCAGAGACATATTTCCAGCAAAATGCAACCAGGACTGTGTTTTATGATTATACACGTTAGGAGAATACTATCTACTATAAACTACATTTTCCATATGGTATATCATGGCAGCTCCAAATGAATTACTGGGTCAAGGATCTAAAAGGAGATAGGATAAGAACTAGGAACAGATTTGATGTTTCATGCTCGCTTTGGACGACCAGAAACGCGTGGTTTGTGGTTTAATCTTTAGATGCACAAAATGCTTTGCCTTCACTGCCGCCCCACTCATGTGATTTCATTTGACCCTATTCTCTTACTGATAGGTTGATTGTCATTCCCACTCTGTAGGCTGTAAGGTGATAAGTGGGTTGGGCCAGCTTTGTAGAGGAGCCGGGCTGTATCTCTTTGAGTATTCATCTTTACCCACTGCTCTCCCAGTCCCCCCAGCCCCACCCCCACCCCACGTACCCTATCAGGGTTCTCTTGGTTCCTTATGGTAGTGTCAATCAGTCCTGAGTCCTTGTAGTGGCCTACAGGTCCCTGGTTCCTCTCATCTCCGGCTGATACTGCCCCGCCCTCCCTTTTCTTTTCCTTCATTATTCTCCAACCATTTTGTCCTTTCGTTTTCTGATGTAACAAACTCTTTCACACCTTGGGCTTTTGCATGCACTTTCCCTTTCCTGGGATTCTTGAGTGGCAAGCTCCTGCTTGTCCCTTACTTGAATCTTAGCTCAACTCCAGAAAGCTGTCCTTGGGTCTCCTAAGAGAGCAGTCCTTACCCCAGTAGTCATCCACTGCAGTTTAAAGCCCAGATCAAACCACACACCTCAGTAAACACGGGTGTCACTTTAAAGGTTTTGCCACAGTGAACCTACAGCCTGAGGGAAGGCTGGGGGTCAGGAAATCCTTCAGCTGCTTATGGCCTGTTCTTTCCCTCCAGTGTTCCACGAGATCATGAATTTTTATGTATATTATTAGGTGAACATGTTTAGCATTCGCAGCTAGCAGCACCCTGTTTTATTTTTCCCTGTAGGTTTTATGCTTTTCAAATTCACCAGTTTGTTTATTTCATCGCCCTCCACTTTATGCAGCCAACTTTATTTTGCTCGCCCTTGTACGTCCTGCATTGGTTAAAATAGCACCTGGTACACAGAAGGGTTAGGTTGGGATATGTTTGTTAAGATAATGAGGCTTCTCTTGTCAAGAACACAGCAGTTGGAACTGGGTAAGGATCCCAGGTAAAAATCAAAGCCTCGTGAAGATGAAACAGTTCCACAGTTGTTGATGGACACCTTAGATGTTAACTCTTTTAGGTCTTGAAACTGCTGATACCAGCCCCCAAAGGAAGCAAATGTAATAACGAACCATTATTCTAGCAAAGATCAAAGCCGTAGCAAAATCAGCAGATTTAAATGTCGGGGAGACCCATGGAAGCTCCAGCCAAAGTCGGTAAGTTGATACTGTTTATTTAATATTTAACACCAAGGCTAAAAACGGGAGATATTTACTGAGCTGATATCTCCCATCCTTTCTGGAATGCAGTCTAACCAAGCCACCGGGACACATCCTTCCTGTTTCCTATAAATGTCAGCCCTTGCTCGGTCATTAAGTGAACGAAGATCAAACCTCCTGGCAGCCACCTTCAGCTCTCATCCTTACAGCAGACCAAGGTTTGCCCTCCTCTCAGAAAAATCATGGAAGTTCCACGTGAATCAATGCCGACTTGACTGGCTCTGGAATCAATTCGGAGACAAGCTGCTGGGCACACCTGAGAGGAGTCTTCTTGATTACGTTATGGGAAATAGCAGAGTGCACCCTACATATGGACAGCAGCAGCTTGGATGCTGGAAGGAAGCGCTTTTGGCTTTTGCCTATTTCTCTTTGTGTCTTGCTGCCGAGTCCATCTACCCTGCTTACCACACCATCTGCCGTATAATCCATGCCACCACCCTCCATTGACACCGCTATGCTCACAGCTATGCCACCAACACACACCTGGCATTCCAAGCTACCATCTTTGGCCTTGACTGAAGACCAGTGCTCTAGGAATCCTCCAGGGCCATGGGGCCAAATTAGGTTTGGACCAGATGTAGGAGCCATCAGTTCTTAGTACCTCTAGAACTAAGCCATCCCTAGTTGGATTACCAAGACTGTATCCTATAAATCAACCCAATACATTTCTTTTTAAAGCATATTTGTTTTACTGATGCTGAGACTCTAGAGAACCCAGAGTAATACATATGATAATAAGAACACATTACATTCCACTTGGTGAATTTTTTTTTTCTTTGTGAGTTTTAGCTTCATTAAATGCATACACACACACACACACACACACACACACACACACACACACACACACACACACCCCAAGGGAATCTATTTTTTCTATATCTGAAATTTTTTCAATGACTCACCCACCTACCCAGTCCTTAATTCACCCATACATACTGGAGCAGATGGTACAGCCCCCTTTTAGATGCCACCTCTCTTGCCAAATTGGCCAAAGGCATTCATACAGCACTTTCTGAATGGTGACTTCAGCTACACCCGTTATGCTGGGAAGCTGGGAGGCCACGGAGCTTCTCAAGCCCTGGTCTAGTTACCAGCCTATCTTTTCATTGTTCTGGAGCCATGTGAGGGAAATGTAGTTGACTTTAACATGGTATAGTCCTTTCTATTCTGTAGTATCAGTTTCTTGGAAATAGCTTCCCATCTTAGGAGGCAGTCCCAGCTGAGCAGGGACATCAGGAAAAATGAAACAACCTTAAGTCGCATCTTGATGATAATGCAGCTCTCTACAATTGGTTTCCAAATGAAACACGCAGTCATCAGCTCTTACTTTTAAAGAGGGAACCAAACAGCCTAAGTTACTGACTTTCCTCCCCTGAGGAGTTTCAAATTACCTGAACTGACTCCTGGTTAAAGGAAAGTGCCTTCTGCCTAGCTCGAAAATCAAGGGGGAAGGAAAAGAAACAGAGCAATAGATCGTGTCTGGGTTCATCCACAAGAGTGTCACTTGAGTTTTGTTTTGTTTTGATTTAAAGTCACAATCCAGGACTGGGGAGATGGCTCAGTGTGTAAAATGTTTGCTGTAACGAGCATGAGGTCCTGAGTTTGGATTCCTCAGCACTAACATAAACATTGGGTGTGATGCCGCATGGTTGTAACCCTACGGCTGGGAGGCAGAGACAGGCAGGTCCTTGGCTTTGCTGGCCGGCCCGTTTAACCAAATTGGCAAGCTTCTGATTCAGTGAGACCTTGTCTCAAAAATAGTGCAGAGGTCTCAGAAAGTCTTTTTATGACAATCTATGGCCTCTGTACGTGTATATGAGTACACACACTCACATACACATTTGTGAGAAGATGCATTTGCATGTAACACACACAAACACACACACACAAAACACAAGTCATAATCCAACGCCAGAAGCAGTTTTATTTATGTATTTAAAAATTTAAAATTATATTTATTACCTATATCTATGTATCATCCATCCATTATCTATCTATCTATCTATCTATCTATCTATCTATCTATCTATCTATCTATCTATCTATCTATCTATCTGTCTGTCTACCTACCTATTGTGTGTGTGTGTGTGTGTGTGTGTGTGTGTTACTAGAGCACACCTGTGAAGGTCAGAAGAGAACAACTTGTGGAAGTTGGTTCTTTCTTTTTACCTGTTGATATTGGATCAAGGTCTTCAGGTTTATTGGCAGGCCTCTTTACCTACTAAGCCATCCTGCTATCCGCAGAAACCAGTTTTAGACACAGCACAAGTCGGCATGTCTTTTTGTGACCATAGTTTGAAGTTATTCTTTCCCTTGGCAACCCTTGATTTTTTTTGTATTTAAAGCATTCCTCAAAGATCTATATGTGAAAGGTGTGGTCTCAGCTTGGCACTATGCGGAGATGGTGAACTTCTGAGGTAAGGCCTCAGTGGGAGGTTTTGGATCCTTGGGATATCTCTGTGCTTCCTCTTTTGTTTGTACTTCCTGTCTGCCATGAGGTGAGCGGCTTGCTCCACTGTGTATTTCCTGCCTGGAAGAGATGGGCTTCTTCACCACAGGCTCAAAAGCAATGGGCCAATTGACCAGGTATTGAATGCATTAATATTGTAGCTGATATAAACCTTTTCTCACTGTAAATTCATTGTCTCAGATGTTGCAACACAGCACAGGACAGTCAGTGAGCACAGTCCTCTCAGTGCATCCTCTTAGCGTCCTTCTTGTTGCTGTGACAAAACACCTCACAGGCGGCTTCAGAAAGGAAGGATTGAGGGCATGGGAGATGGCTCAGTGTAGGGAAGGTGCTTGTCACACAAGCACGAGGATTGGAGTTAGGGTCTCCAGTACCCATGTAAAAGGCCATGAGGGCAGGGTAGCCTGCCGATAATATCAGCAGTTGGGAGGCAGAAGCAGGGGGGTCTCAAGAACAAGCTGACAAACTAGACCAGCTGAAGTGAGCACTGGACACAGCAAGAGACCATGCTTGAGAATAAGCAACTGGAGAGGATTCCCCACCTCAATCTCTGGCCCCCTCATAACATGAATGTCCCACACTCAAATGCACCTATACACATATGAACACATACATACATACTGACATGCAAAATAAAGAAATGGTTTATTTTAGCTTGTGGTTTGAGGAGACATAGTTTATCACACTACAAGAGGCATGCAAGCTAGCTATCTCCCTGTCTTTTTATTCAGTGTCTTTGTATACCAGCCCATGGGGCTGGTACCACCCACATTCAGGATAGGTCTCTCTTCTCCATATACATTTTTGGGAAACTCTTTCAAAGATATATCAGAGGTGTGACTTGTAGGCGACTCTAAATCCAGGCAAAGACGATGAACCCTTAAGATAAATGTGGGTGAAGACCAATGACTAAAGGCCCAGGAGGGCCTTGCTGTCTGCTTTCCACTTATGTCAGCATTCGCTTCCAACACAGAAAGGAGATGCCATTTTAGGAAGTGTGCATACTGTCACATAATATTCTTTATCGATATTATTTCCCTGTATTACTCATCCACACTGTAGAGTGTGGTGGAAAGAAAAAGAAATGCGGACAATGTATCTCCCCTTTCCCTTTGAGTTGAAGGTAGACTGTGCTCGCGATCAGGAGGTGGAAGGAGGTGTTGAGTTGACCGTGGGCAGCCTCTTCACTATTCAGGGAAGAAGAAGCACCAATGCGATGAAGACCTCTGTGGCAGGTGTTGCCTCATTTCTGATGTGGCCTTAGTTAAAAGCCCTTGCAGTTAAAGGTAAAGCTGTCATTTTAAAGATGAACAGTTAGGAGTAAGAGGATTGGGGAAGAGAAGATCATCGTGTTTGTTTAGCTTTGCTTTGCCATGTGTGACATTTCTTCCAAAGATGAACAGTAAAATCCTTTTCTCTTAAGATCTTTTCTAAGAACAACATAACTCTCAAGGGAAAAGACCATGCACTTTATGGGAAGGAGAGGGGGACAGAGAGAGGGGTGGGGGAGGGGTAAGGGGAGGGGGAGATGGAGAGGGAGAGTGGAAAGGAGGGGAGGAGAGGGAGATTGTGGAAGGTAGACCAAAGCTTTCTGTTTTGACACTCTTTAACAGGATGTTTGTTTTGGGTTCTAGACAAGTAGTCTCTGTGTTCATTTTCACAAGGTCCTCAAATTGCGCTGCTGGTCCTGACCCCAACTCTGACAGTGCCCATGTTCTTAGCTTCCAACACAGTGCCAGTTGCCCCTCAGGGCACAGTTAAGGGCAGGATCCTGAGAAGGAAGGCAGTGGCACTAGTAGCCCTCAGGCATAATGATGTCATTGTGGCTCCTACAAGAAAAACTCTAGCAGCAGCTTTACCTTGGTCTCCATGGAAACGGGTAATGGATTAACAATGAAAAGTTGAAATATCTTTCTAGGGATCTGCTTCTAAGAGGGAATCTCCTAAAACTATTCACTAAATTATGTTAATAGATGTAGCCTGCTTACTGTCCTGGCAGACAGAAGGGGGCATAGATCTGTCCTGCGCTTCGAAAGACAGATGCAGGACCCAGTGCAAAACAAGCAGTTTTCTTCCCTTTGAGTCTTTTCATCCAGGAACTAAGAGAAAGCCAGATCCAACCCATTGCATTCTAGTAGCTGCCTGCTCAAGGCTTTTGATAGACACATGAAATGGAGCTTTCTCCTTTCTAGATTTCTGTTAGATTATATTTTCTTATTTAGCTTTGATCTGAAAGTGAAGACCTTTTTGGAAGGTTATTTATTGTTTAGTCTAATAGAAAAGATATCTCTCTCTCTCTCTCTCTCTCTCTCTCTCTCTCTCTCTCTCTCCTCTCTCTCTACTGCATATGTAGTGAACAAGGTGAAGAAGGTCAACCTATTAAAGACTAAGGCTGTCCTCATCTATGACCTGGGAAGGAGCAGCCCAGGGTGAACCATCTGCAGCAGCCTTTGCTGGAACTTTCTGAGCTAGCTCTGTCTCTAGCTATGACCAGGAAATCACAAGTCATTCTTATGAGAACAGGAGGTAGAAACCTTATACTTTTGATGAACCAGGCCCTAGACTAGTCTTGTTCTTGTCTTCGGTTTTGTCTTGGCCAGAGGCAAGAAATGCCAGGAAGGAACTCACCTTTCTTATATCTCTACTCTACATGAGCATCTTTGCCTATACATGACAGTGTGACTGTGACACCAGCTCAGACACCAGTCCCTTCTGGTGAACGACTTTGGAACTGAATATCTGGTAAAATTGGGCTGCAGCTAATCCCCAATTTTAACTCATCTTCTAAATGATGTTAGGCTCTTAACTCTTGAAGGGAGAATATTACTGGGACCAGTAACCTTGGAGGCCATTGATGGTGGACCCTACTTCCTGTTTCCCTGGTAACACTGGAAAGATAAGCAGTAGCTTTGGTACTCTTTGGTCCTAGTGATCTAAAGAGTGGAATATCTCTGGCTTTGGGTAGAGACAGGATATTCAGACAGACAGATTAGACTACTATATACAGTGGTTACTCCTGTAAGAGTTAATTGAGCTGAGCCTGTCAATCACCTGGCCAGGAGTCCACCCCACAGGAAGTCTGATCTCTCTGAAGACATTCTAAAAGTAGGAGAATAGTAATTATCCCTTAATGAGATGAGGTAATTCTCTTTCACAGAAGTCCTTTCTCTAGGTCAGTGGTTCTCAACGTTCCTAATACTTGGACCCTTTAATACAGTTCTTCATGTTATGGTGACCTCCAACCAAAAAATTTCGTTACTTCTTCTCTAAATATAATTTTGCCACTGTTATGAATTGTAATGTAAATATATATGTTTTCCAATGTTTTTATGTGACCTCTGTGAAAGGTATTACTACTTTCCAATGGGGTCACAACCCACATGGAAATGTGTGGAACTTCTGCCCATGCAGCCTGCCTGATTTTCCTCAGAAAAGCCTAACTTCTTTTTCCTTCTCTCTTTTCCTTTAGGAGCTGGCCCAAATCATAAGCATGCTTTCTCTGACACTGGGATTTCTCGATTTTTTTTCCTCTATAAATGTTATCATCTCTCCCTTTCTGCCATGTAGTCTCTGGGTGAGCTAACGTCACCGAACCCCAACTTAAAAGGCATAGCTTTCTCTTCCCCTCTTCTCCATTGCCCTTCTCCTGGAGCTGTCAAGATTCACAACTCACCTACCCTTTTATTCTCTCTAAAATTCTAATACTGTCCTTGTACTTCCTTCCCAGTTCAGTTTAAAATTCTTTCATTAATGAGACTGAGCCCCCTCAAAAGGGAATCCCAGTTTTCCTGGTAACATTGTAGGGAGTGCTAAATTAGTTTCCAAAGAAATGCATAAATAATACCCCTCTCCTCATGAATATGGAGTAACTGGCCTCAGTTGATCAAGAATAATGATGGCAAGGGCTGTCAAAATCATCCCTGTTTCTGAGACCTGGACACTTTCATCCTCCAGTCACCCCAAATTCCCTCCCAGGTGTAGACGTAGAAATGGCGGCAGTCAGGTACACCTTCTTATAAAACTTGCCTTAGTCTGTGACACAAACAATGGTGTGCTATCAAACAAAGCAAAAACAAAGAATGGTCTCTCCTTGAGCTTTCCAAAGGGGAACACACTAGAATTTAGCTGTGCGTCTGAGAGCCTGCCCTACAGGAGTGCTGGTCAGAAGGTCTCTACATGCTTACCTGGGCAGCTTCCTTGATGGGAAAAGGAAAACAGGCACACTAACAGTGCATCTCTGTGGAGAGGAGATAAGTACTCTCATTAGGAAGGCTTCGGAAATGAGGGCTTGGGACACCATTTGATCTGACTTGGGTAGCACTACACTCTAAAGCCTGCATGTATTAAACCAAGGTGAATTAGAGTAAAAGCACAGGCTAGGGAGGAGGAAATGGAAAAAGCCTGTTGAAGACAAATCCTTAATGAGTTTTCTATTGAGGAAGCCAATAAACAGCTTGTTAGAAACAGGTCAGGGAAAATATATATTTATATATTCATTCTCCATCTATCTTTTGTGTCCGGCTTGCAGTCCAGAAAGCCTTAATTCTGTGGTCTATTACCATCAGAGCATGAACATGAATAACAATGATGCCTACAGTTAACGGCCTTCAACATGACAGAGTTGTCTGGAAGTGTTGTATGCTGGGAAGTCAGGCTGATTTCTTTACGGGGTCTTTACACTGTCCTTCAAATTCCTGCTGGGAAAAAATAAGCTATATGTCTGGGAAAGATGCTAGGCTTTTTATGCCTCTCTCCACATCCATGGCTACCTCCCATGCCTTTTCTATACCTTACCTAGCAAACTGGAAGCTGAGTTCAGTGGCCAACCCTGCATAAACAAGGCAAGGTGATGCATGCCTATAAGTCCAACACTCCAGATGTGGATACGGGAGAATCAATAGTTCAAGGTCATCCTTGGTTATATGGCCTGTTTGAGGTCAGTCCAAGCTGTATGACACTATCTGAAAAGAGGTCTCTTAGAAAATGTTTACCTTTTGTCTTCCTTCGGTTCCATTACTGATTTATGGATCACACAGCAGAGGAAGTCTGGGGACACTGAGTCAGACAATTCCTCTGTTGTTGGTGCAAGCTATGATTCCATCTGCAAAGCCGAGGTGATGGTAATGAGCAGCTGGAACTGTCTGTCGTGTTTTAAAAATAAGGTTTAAACGAAGTAATATATGTAAAATACAGACTTTGCATTAAGAGTAAATTCTAAACTAATTATTCAAAGAAATCACTTGCGCTGTTATCATAATCTCTTACACTTTCCAATTTGTTACCTTACAGAATAAAGTAAACTTGGCAGATGGGAGTGAGTGGAGGACCTTGAGATAGAGAATTATCCTGGATTATTTTGGGGGCTTGATGTAATCACATGGATCCTTTAAAGTAGGAGTACTCAGTTGGCAGTGTGCTTGCCTAGTGTTTACAAAGTCCCAGATCGGATCCTCAGCACCGAGTAGGCACTGGGGCACACTCCTGTACTCCCAGCACTCACAAGGTATAGACGGGAGGATCAGGGGTCCACAGTCCAACTTGGCTACATAGTTCAAGGCCAACCTGGACTATATGAGACCTTATCTTGGGCAAGGGGTTGGGAGGAGAGAAGGGGAGGGGGAGAGGAAGAGAAAAAGGGGAGAAGGAGATGAGAAGAGAGGCAGAAGACTAGAAAGATGACCACTGAGGTCTTCCCCATCTTCCTGTCTATGTAGGGCAGTGGTTCTCAACCTTCTTAATGCTGAGACCCTTTAATACAGCTCCTCATGTGGTGACACCTAACCATAAAATTATTCCATTTCTACTTCATAACTGTAATTTAGCTAGTATTATGAGTTGTAATGTAAATACCTGATATGCAACCCATAAAGGGCTCACCAGCTGCAGGTTGAGAATCACTGCTGTAGAGGAAGAAATGAATGCCCAGAGCCAGAAAAGACAAGGGACAGATTCCCCATTAAAGTACTAAGGAAGCAAGACAGCCCTGATTACACCCCAACCTTAACCCAGTGAGACTCATGTCAACAGTTTCACGACAGCAGAGTGGTAGATGGCATGCTTAACATGAATGAAGCTGTGTGTGTATGTGTGTGTGTGTGTGTGTGTGTGTGTGTGTGTGTGTGTGTGTGTGTGTGTGTGTGCTGTGTGCATGTATGCTGTGACTCATGAAATTTATGGTAATTTGTTATGACGTTAGTAATAGCAAATGAAGTGTTCGCTTTAAGCATTATTCTCTATCCTACGCCCAACATAGACTTTATAAAGCCATTGAGAATTCATACAATTTTTGTTTTGTTTTCTGTGCCATTTTCCCCTCTGACAGTGTTAGTCTCACTCAGCGGACTCTAAAATCTGACTGCGGTTCTCCAGGGCAGCCTGGGAGCCTCCTCAGTACCACCTTCAACCAATGCTCTATACCCCTCCCCTAATGTGCCCATGGCTACCTCTCAGACAATTCAGGCTTCACACGTGTCACGGTCTGTCTCCACTGCAAGGCCTTTGGGCCTTTGCAGGTCCCTCTACCTGAAATGACTCTCCCTCAGAGAGCTGCCAGGGCAGGTGGGTGAGCATGCAGACACAGGCCAACCTGCTCAGGTGCATGCCTTGCTTCTGCCATTTGCTAGGTAGGCGTCCCAGACAACTGCCTGAGTGTCTGAGTGCCCCATTTCCCTCACCTGTGAAGTAAGAATAACGACAGCACCCACACAGAAAGAATTACTCTATGTAAACAATTCAGGACCGGAACATGTTCCGCTAGACCAATGATTGCTGTGAAAACCAGCTTAGCATAGTTTTGACTTGTGCTTTTAACCTTAGTTCAAGTACAGTACAAGGTACCAGCATTTGAGAATGGCTCCACTCCCAGCAGGTATATTAAAGAGGAGATATCCTTAGTGAATCTGGGATTGAACTGAGACCTCCCGCTTTATTTCTTTTTCCAAGGTTGAAAGTTCACAAACCCAATAAGAGGCAGAACCACCATTTGAATGCTGGTTATTTGATGTCTCAAAGTTTGTCATAGGTAACCTTCCATATCCCTTCTAGCAGGGATCTCGTGAGGCTTCTTGGTCCTTCCTTTCTCCTGCTCTAGGGAACATATTTTGTTTGCCTGATTGACAACGATGATACATATGATGTCACCCAGTCAAATATCTCCAGGAAGCATAGGCCTAGGACTAATAGAGCTTAAAATGCATGTTTCTTCAGGATACCTAAAACTCAAAGGGTTAACCATGAGACAGGCAAGGGGGAAAATCGGCTCATACTGGATTCCTCAAATCACACAATATAAAGATTGGCATTTGTAGCTCTTACAGTTGGGCTGTGACTTATAGAAATTGCTGAACTGTAGATCGTGGTCTAAATTTAAGTGCATTGGCACAGGCCATTGACGGTTATCCTGTGTCATCTCATTTGAAGCTATTTGTCCTTGGATTTAGTTGGTATTTTGCTGCCACTGGCAGACTATTGACTATTCAAATACCACTCAACTTAAATTATAGATTTAAAAACATGGAAATGGATGGCATTTCATTTAATCACATTGCAAAAGTCAAGTGGGGGTTGGGGAGATGGTTAAGAGCAAGCATTGCTCTTGTAGAACTCTGTTCCCAGAACTCGCGCAAGAACAAGCAGCTGGAGCCTCACTTTCAGGGGATCTGGTGTCCTTCTCTGACCTCCGAGAGTACAGGCATGACACAGAACACATACATACACTCCAGCATACACATAAAGGAAAGAATTATTAAAAAGAAACCCAGCCTCTTGCCATATATCAGTCAGGGCTTTAACTCGACAATAAGCACTCTTCTGTTTTTCCAATTTTTCTCTTTCTCTTGTTGTGAAATACATACATATGTCATCAAAACTTCTCTGTTAACAATTGTTAGAGCTTTGCTGTGTTTTAGTCCTCCCACCCCCGTACCATTTGCCCTGCCCAGATCTTCAAATACTATATGGAATATAGGAGACAAATCACAGTCATTGACCTTTTCTGATCTGAAGGGATAAGGTTTTGATCAACAGCTTCTGGTTAGCTAGCCATGCTCCAGTGGACGGTTGCATAGCCAAGAGTATAGGGTAGCACCGACTGTACTTTGGTGGGTTTATGAAAGGAAGTGAATACCAGCTTGGGTAAGTAGGGAAAGGAGGATTAGTCTTGGGACGCATAGAGGGAGATGGGAATATGAAAAAAAGTACATTGTAAGAAATCCTCAGAGAACTAATGAAAATGAAGAAAAAGATTTCAGTTTCTCAACATTAAATGGGATGCTACCTGTGAGTTTTAATATATAACCTTTATTGTGTTGTGTGTGTGGGGGTTCCCATCTATTGGAGATGATTAAGTAAAAATTATTATTTTTATCTTGTAGGGACATTGAGATTTGTCAAATGCTTTTTCTGTATGGAGACAATTATCCTTTCTTCTCCTACCCCACTTTTTTTCCCTCAGTGTTCACTGGTGATATTGATCTGTAATTTTCTTCTGCTTGCAGTGTTTTCTCTGGGCTTGATAGCAGAATAATGCTAGTTTAAGAATGTCTAAGTTAGGAACTGTCCTTACTCTTCAGACATTGTCCTTCTTTGGAAGATTTTGATGAAGAATATTTATTCTTTAAATGACTCGCAGGAGTCAAAATGAAGCCGTCGAATTTAGGGGTTTCCTTTGTTAGGGAGCTTGTAATTACTGACTCAATTTCTTTGCTACTTATATATCTGGCTTCATTTTCTATTTCCTGATGATTCAGCTCTAGTAAGCTATACACTTCTAATAATGTGACTGTTTTATACTTTGTTGGTATACAGTCATTATCAATATTCTCTCATAATTCTTTTTATTTCTGTAAGGTTGGTAGTAATGCCCCACTCTCACTCCTTACTTTGGCAATCTGGGGTTTGGTATTTTGGGAAGAACTGGGGATACACTCTAGGCCCTTGTTTCAGCTCAGAGTTCTAGCTCACAGCTCAGAGTAGTAATTTTTACTAGTCAACATAACTAAAGTTTTAATAACTTTTAAAATATTTTCAAAGAAACACTTAGGAATTTTCCCTAATTTCTACTTCATTTATCTTTATTAACTATTTCCCTCTTCATGTTTGTATAAAGTTCACTTTTAAATTAGTCACACTACAAAGTTACATATAGAGAGAGTTAGACCTGAGGTCTTTTTGTTTACCGTAATGTATATGTTTGTAGTCACAATTTCTCTCTCAATGTTCTTTCATTAATCTCAACAGCTAGTTCCCTAATCTTCCACCTGCCTTCTATCATCAGTGAAGTGTTTATTCCCAAGGCCTCTAGATTCAGGTCTTTTCATTTCCTAAGTGAACTCTCTTCTTTATTTGTCATTGGATGGAATTACAATAAGGCTTTCTACTGTGCTTTCCCAATAGAATATTTCATCACCTCTAGTTTTTTTTCCATATTACATAATTGGTCTTAAATAACAACACAATGTTCTCCTTTTTATAATATGGACATGCTGCTGCTTCATTTCCCCCAGCCTTCAGTGAAGTCTAAACTCTGACCATGACTGTGACTCAGAAATGTCCAACCCATATCCTGCTGGTCACGCATGGCCTAGGAGAGTTATGAAGGCAATCCAACACAAATCACAAATTTACAATATTATGAAATATTTTTGTGATTTATTTATTTGTGGTTCTCAAGTGTGAACTCTGTAGATGACATTTTGTTGTAATGTCAAGAAGCTGGACATACCTGATGGGTCTGTCACACATGCTTTCTAGCCTCACCAGTCTGGCTGACTTCTTCCTTCATAGAGTTTCATTAAACTTAATTAACCGCTTGTGTTTCCACAAACGTGTATGTGCCTCATCTGTAACCTTTGCTTGAAAACATCTTTCCTTTCCTCTTCCATGGTTAAGTTGTACTCATTATTTAACACTGGCCCAAGATATGATGATCTGGAATGGAATTCTGGGTTAAATACTATTCATGCTCTTAGTACCTTTTATATATAACGAACCTGACATTGAGCTGAGGAGGGTGGGGAGAGAGAGAGAGAGAGAGAGAGAGAGAGAGAGAGAGAGAGAGAGAGAGAGAGAGAGAAAGAGACAGGAGAGAGAGACAGACAGACAGACAGACAGACAGAGAGACAGAGAGAGAGAGAGACAGAGAGAGAGAGGTCTGGTTGTCTCCAGAGAAAGGAATCTGCAAAGCTGTGTCAAGCACAACATAGGTTGCCAACTTGGACCCATGAATTGACTTTCAGTTGTTTGTTTTTGCCACTAGAACCAATCTCCAAACCTAGGCTGGTTCATAGACCAGATGCTGAATAGATGACCATGTAGAAAGGGTTTGATGGATTTCTATACTCTTTCAAGGAAAAAGGTGAAATTAATACATGTAGCTTTTTCTTAAACATTTATTGATATAAAATTCTTTTTTCCCCATTATTATAAAACACAAACTATATTTTCCTCTCACTCAATTAGACGTTACAGATTTGTGGGGCAGTCGCATCTTTCACTTGAAGCCATCTCCAAAGTGTCACTTTTATTACTTTCCATTTCCACGTCTTCCTCCCAGCTCCATGACCAAGTGTACCCTAAGGCAGTAGTTATTTTCCCTTTACTGAGGGAAGCTTCACAACTGATGTAGGTCCAGCAGTTTTCCCAGCATGTAATTTGCTATCACTTCAGATAACATTCTACTCTTGTCTTTGTGGAATATTTTCAGGGATGGCAAGAACTATATAGTTCTTCCTTATGAGTGTGCTGTCTTTTGATTTTGGTCACAGTAACAGTCAGTACTATGTTGTATTGAATTGCATTTTGTATTGTATTGCACACTGCATTGCCTCCTGTAAAGGGTCAATTTAATCCATCAGAGTTAGGGAATGACCAGGGAAGAGTGAAGCCAAGTCCACTGAGAGGCAGAGAGTTTGTATAGCACCTCTATAAAAGTGACCAGTCATTCCCACAGTGGTTATTTTGTTTAGAGAGGAGAAACAGAAACTTGACCTTAGAAAAATGGCATTGTCTGGAAAAGTAATTTCAAAATTTGGTACCAACTGCCAAATGCTTCCCTTGAAAGATGTTAAAAGACAAATGTGCTCCTGCAAAATTTACGTCGAACCCATTCTCCCATCAAATCCTCATCCTCTAGCAAGCTTGGGCTATCTCATTCTTTTCGAACTAGTTTCATTTTAATTAACAACACATTTTTTGTGCTTTTCAAGTGCACAGCATTGTTTTTTCCTTGAGAACATTGAATAGCACTGCATTTCTCTGAATTATGTCCCCTCTAAAATGTAGCTTGCTTGAATGAACTTGTGCTTTCCTAAGAAACCAGATTTTCTTTCCTCTACAAGCCCAAAGAACTTCCTTCAATTTCCTCTTCATTATCTACTTTATTTTGCAATGACTTACTTCTGATATGTTTTGCACTGTCAAAATATCTGTGTTGGTGCCTAGCATAGTGTTTTGAGTCTGATTCAACCAGTGACAGTTGACAGTTGAGTGTACCTTGAGAGACACTTGGTCTAGAGCAGTCCTAATTCTGTGACCCACTAACACAGTTCCTCATGTTGTGATGACCCCTCCTCAACCACAAAATTATTTTCAAGGCCACTTCATAATTGTAATTTTGCTACTTTTATGAATCATAACATACATTTCTTTTGTTTTCTTATGGTCGTAGGTGACTCCCCAAAGGGATCATGACCTGTAGGTTAGGAAACACTGATCTAGAAGATACAGAGAGAACTGGGAATTGGGAAACCCATAGAGACATAAGAGATGTCAATGCTGAAGAGACACTTCCACCATGAAGCTTGGAATGGAGTGCTAACTCAAACAAGAAGCTGTCTTCGACATTTTCAGAACAAGTATGTGTCCTGCCCTCTGGGAGGGATGAAGGATGTAAAAGACAGAGGAGATCCGGATGTTCTGCTAGTGGTGGCTCATTCTGAATCAGATATTCTCAGAAGACAAAGGTGACTCTCAAGTCTCAAGGGTGGGGGTGGGTGGGTGCATGCTCTCAGCATGCTCTCAGCAGGATGAAAGTTTTATGCTGGAAAAAAAATGACCTCAGCTTTTTGTATAAAGAGCATTTAACTTATTTTGGCAACCCCAGGGAGCCACTGGTATTTGGAGAAGGAGTTCGGATAAAAATAATGTCAGCCATTTGCACTCAGTTCTTCCAGTGGGCTCAAGGTCTGGGAAATATTTGCTATTACTGATGGAGGTTTGATTTACAAAGTCTACCTCTGCAGTGCTTCAGACTCAGACCCTGAGGGTCCAGGGCTGTTTGTCACATCTGAAAAATCCTGAAAGTACACATTCACCCACAACTGCCTCCTCAGGCTGACTAGCATAACAAGCAATTTATGCTAGAATTAAATTCTACCCATGTAGGAACACTCTTATGCTAATCTGAAGTTGATTGGTAAAGCATGAAGTAATTAAAAATGCAACATCTTGGATAGATAAGCACTTAGAAACATGGGTTTTCTACATTATGGGAACAAAGACTTCAGAGTACTCACTTCCATTTGTTTGGTGATGAGATGCAGGGATATTTAATTCTTTAGCTCTAGAGTAGTCTGCATCCCTGTGTGGTGTTACTATTTGTACAGTTTGACTTTTTCTGTCTCTGTGTCTCTGTCTCTGTCTCTGTGTCTCTGTCTCTCTGTCTCTCTGTGTCTCTGTCTCTCTGTCTCTCTGTCTCTGTCTCTCTGTCTCTGTCTTTGTCTCTGTGTCTCTCTGTGTCTCTGTCTCTCTGTCTCTCTCTTTCTTCACTTACCTTCACCTGGTTAATAGCTAATTAGCATCAGATGGCTCTTTCTAGGTGTCAGTTTGCCAACAATTGTGTGCTTTCACGATCCGCTGAAAATCAACCACCAAATGCACGATTTCCTGTTCTCTTCTAAAAAAATGTCCAATGTGTCCGAATGCAAACTCAGTATCCAGTATCAGTTTGCTGTTTTCATTGTGGAGTTTTTCAGGAGGCCATGTTGTTGTGTCTGCTGATTCTCTTCATCCAACCGATTGCTCACGGAGAACAATGAAAACAAGAGAAAATAATAACACATGATCTGAGGGTACCAGTAAAATATTCTCCCATCGTGACTTATCCTCTGGTGCCTGTCTGCATGCTCCTCGAGTCTTAAAGTAGTTTTCTTTTATGGTTGAGATAAATGTATACATGTTTTGGTATTTAACTAAAACCACAAAGTATCAGAATAATACTTTATTCCAAGTTGATAGGCTGAGGAATCAAGAGTGTAACAACAAACACTTGTATACTGAGAACTGGGGAGAGGAAAAAGGTGGGAAAGCAAAGGGGAGGAAAGAACCCCACACATTAATATGTTAATTAGGCTATGCATATTTATTTAAGTAACACATGTAATTATTTTGAGACACAGTATTAGTCTACAGTTTGTCTTTCCACCCTGTGTACCAGCCACTTAAGTATGGGGTTACAGGTATATGGCACTACCCCCGGTATTATACTTTTTATTTCTAAAAACATTTAAAAGTTTTTATTGAATATTTGGGAATCTTACATCATGTACACTAATTGTGGTCACTTTCTAGTCCTCCCTTGTCCATCTTCCTGTCCCTTGACCACCCCTCCCCCAAATAAAAGGAGGAAAAAGGAAGAAGAATAAAATAAATGAATTTTGTAATGTCTATGTGCTCAATGGAGCGTGATCACATTCCTAGTGACCACAAGGGAAGGTGAGCCTTTCTCCACCTGCACCTGTGCAGGAAGCCATGCTGCAGCCAGCGAGGGGCAAGGCTAGCTCCCCTATGCCCATGAACATCAACACAGCTTCCGCTGGCAGCCCAGACCATGGGCTTCAGAGGTAGCATGCACCACACACATCAACAGGGCCCCTGACTGTATCAGGAACACTGACTCACCCAGCAGCTGCACAGACCACAGGCCTCAATTTGTCCTCAGGTCACAACAATTGCCACTCACATCAATGTGCCCCGCCCCCTCAGTCAGCCAAGCCCCAGTACATCTCTAAGGCATCAGTCAGAGGTACAGGCAGCTGGTTTATAGCCATTGCCTCTCAGGCTTTCTCATGGCCTGGAGAAGCAGCATGGACCACAGTCACCAGCATGGCTTCTGGTAACATGGCTGAAAACTGTGGTCCTCTAAGGAGGTTCAATCCAGAAAGTGACCTTTTCAAGAGGGATCCAGTGGCAAGAAGGAGTGTCCAGGGGCTGAGTATGCATCAGCACAAGCTCCAGGTTCTGCACAGCACCTGGCTGACCCCTACTGGGCATGGCAGCATGGCGACCTCAGTCACTCCCTCATCCATCACTCTCATCATGGTTCCAGTTCTGCCACTCTCCATCTTTCTGTCTTTCCTACCTCTTCATCACATACTTGGTCATTACAGTGGCACCCACTGCCCGGAGGAGGCAGGTGGACACTGGGTGCCTTCCACCCACCCAAGCATCAAGGCAGCCGGCATAAAGTGACATTTGAGATATGAATGGCAATACAATCTCCACGTAAGTGTGAAGTTAATAGTGTAATGAACACCCAGAGCCTAACATACAGCCTAGGATCGTTAATACAGGCCCATGATTTACATATCGAACACATTGTTTTTAAGTATATTCTACTGCTTTACCCTCTCACTGTCTTCCCACAAAAGCTCTTCTGCATTTTGGGTTAGTTTTCACCATCATTTCTTCTTCTACGTCAAAAATTGAAGCACTAAGTACCCCAGCTTCGGGCACAAAACTTAAATTTTTTTGGTAATCACATAAATAATTTAATAAGCTACTCACCTACCTAAAGTCTAAAGAAAAAAAAAAGAAAATAGAAAAGTATAAGTATAAAGAATCTTTAGACATAAGAGATGAAATGAATGTCAAAACTAAAGTAATTAGTTTTTCTTGATGGGAGGCTACCCATCTAACAAAGAACATCCCCAGGATGGATTGGGAAGCAAATACCTAGCAATGCGACATCCAAAGGAGCCATCGAAAGCAACTTAAACATAGCATTTGGCAGAGAAATGTGAAGCAGGGATATTAAATAGTCAAGAATCCTGTTATGGAGTTTGGTCCTCAATGATGCTGTTAAAAATAATGAAATTCTACCAGCCAATGAAATTTTGAAATACAAAAGGCAAATAAACATAAGTAAAACTTAATTTTGATACAATAGCCATAGCGAGTATTTTATCTTTATCTTCCAGGCTTTGATAAGGTTTTGGAGACAAAAGAAACTGGACTTGGTGCTGGAGAGATGGCTCAGTGGTTAAGAGCACTGGCTGCTCTTCCATAGTTCCTGAGTTCAAATCCCAGCACCCACATGGTGGCTCACAACCATCTGTAATGAGACCTGATGCCCTCTTCTGGTCTGAAGGCAGTGACTGTGTATTCATATATAATAAGTAAATCTTAAAAAAAAAAAAAAAAAAGGAAACTGGGACTTGAGTGCTTTATCTGTGGATAATGATTTTGAAATCTAGGCACCGAATTTTGCACATTGCAAACACATTCGTATAAAAGATTTATTTTATTTAATTACGTGTATGGTGTGTGTCTCTGTGTGGGAATGTGCTCCAGTGTGTGCGAATGAGTCCAGGTGTCTATGAATAAAAACCTTGGATCACCTGGAGCTGGAGCTCAGGTGGCTGTGAGTCAGCCAATGAGAGTTCTGAGAGACAAACACAGGTCCCGTGTAAGAGTTGTACGTTTTCTCTCCTGCTGAGCCATCAGTCCCAGAGAACACATGTTCTTTTCCAAAACTCATTTAGTTTTAAAGCAAACATTGACCATATGTCAGATGAAGCTAGCTAAATTCCTCACAATAAAAATAGTGTAGTCTACATAATTTGGAAAAAATGAATTGAAATTAAAATAAATATCAAACGCAGAATTCACAGCCTCACCACCAATGTAAGCACACATTTAGAAATATCTCTTAGACTACACAAGTAGTTTCGTTTCAGAGAGGTCCAGAAAATGATCCAGAGAATATCAAAGCCTATAGTCATGACTAAAGGTACAAACAGAAATAGATTCATGTCTCGAACACTTTCTGCTTGTTTCTTTTAAAAGCAAAAGTAAAAGTCAGTTAACTAAGCACCTGATTTCCAAGTTGAGGGGGAGCTCCCAAGAAATATAATTAGAAGGAGTCGTTTGATGAGTATAGTTTAGTAGATAAATGAGTTTCAAATAATCAATCACGAAAATCCAAGAACAAAATAAAATAAAACAGACATTGGTACTAGAATCCAGGCTCACGGGTCCAGGAAATGGGAGAAACGATTCTGAACCAGGGCAGGGGTACCTGCTGAAGCTGATGGGAGGCTGAGAGTGACCGACAGCTATCCAGACAGTGGTTCTTCAACAGGACCTGGGCATCTTGTGTAGGAAACCTCACCACCAAGGTACCATCTTAGAGAAATGAGAGAATCAAACTTGTGGGGAGCATCTGGTCCTGGCTGGTCAGTATCATGGGCAGTGCTGTGGTGAACTCTGAAAGCCAGGCTTGTGTTAGAGCAGGCGGCTGACTCTAGCCTACGGGTGGGACTCCCTTCCAGCTGCATGTGAGCACTGGGTCCTTGACCTGAAAGTACAAAACAGGCATCGCTCTTGCAGGGTCCTTTCCTCAGCACGTGGTCTGTTTTGGTTCGATGACCGTCTCAACATGAAGTCAATTAAACCAATCGTTAGTTTCAGACTGCCAAGACCACATAGATGCAACACTGAGAACAGAAAAAGAAATTGTGCTTTTATAGGCAAAATCAAAACAGTTTAAGAAAGAGTCTCTTCTTAAGGTTATAACCTAGGAAGGTGGTAGGTTTTTTTTTCCCCCTCCTAACTAGAAGTAGGCAAAATTTGTTCAGGAAGAATTCAAAACTCAGTATAGCAGGAGTTGTAAGAGCAACATCAGTTGATAGGTCTGCATGGAGGACTCGCAGCATTGAGGGAAGCTATGTAGCACACTGGAAGGACACAGGCAAAGTCAGCAAAGGTGCAGAGGGTAGAGCCAGGAGAAACCGTGGCAATCTTGTTCTCCTTCCATGGAGTCCTACTGTGGTGCTCACCTGAGTGTGAGTGCCCAGGGATTTTTCTGTGTCAGTATGGAGTGCCTAGGTGTTCTTCTTTTAGTTTTTTAGTACGTCAAACTGATAATGAATTGTTCAGGAGCCCATGTGAACAAAAACTGTCCTTCATCCTAACAATTGCTATTAGCATGAGCTGTCAATCATGGCCAGGTCCCAGGTAAACTATTCCAGGGCCTTAGAGGAGTTGGGCAAGGGTCAGTCTCAAAGTCATTTAGAATGTATTACTTAGACAATGTAGGTATGCTAAATTAATCACTGAGCATATAAAATAAGTGAATTATACTGAAAGACATTTTGAGAGCTGACAGGATTGCCTTTAAAAAAATAACTGGGCCTCTTTACCTTCATAATCAAATTTCATAACATTTTAGAATGGGTCATTGCAGTGTGATTAGAACTTTCCCAATGTCTTAGAAAGGTAGAGATCCCATTTACATATAATTTTAGCATAAGGCCATATAAAAGGCAGTAATAGTACATCAAAGTGAACTGCAGATGAACCATGCTTTCTAACATGAAGGTGAAAAGTCTCGTTAAACACCCGCCCGCCCATAGGGACTTGAAGTACCTTGAGACAATAAGTACCTATTCCAGGAGTTCAAGAGCAGGGGAGAAGAACTCTGTGAGGGGGGATCGGGAGGAGGGCAACATTTGGAATATAAATATATAAAATAATTAATTAATACAAAAGAATGCCTCGTTATCAAATGAATGGATAGACAGCATTGCTCTATTGTGTTGCATGGAACATAGACCACATTTCTCATTACACAGAAAAATGCTCTTCAAAAAAGTTGTTCTATTTATGATTTTAAAGTATAGCAAAAAACATTTTCTCACCTCAAAATCTGAAAGTATGCATTTCAAATTGTTAATGACACAAGACCAGTCAATTACCCTCCAGATTTCATTCAGCTACATTTCATTAATCCTAAAAGAAGTGGCCATTATAGTTGAAAGAAAGAAACACAAAAGGCATAAACATTGCAAAAGAAATGTTTACTCTCGGATGGTCTGATTCACACCAGGAGAGTCTAAGGAGGCCAGATGGAATATGGTTGCAGACCAGAGGAGCCCAGCAAATGGCAGTTTCTAAACACATCCAGTGTAGCTTGTACAAGGTCACCGTCAGAGCCTGGATGTGTGTGTCACTCAGAGACCAGCCTCGGATGTCCCCTTTCCTGTGTAGAGAAACACGGCTCACCTGTACGCAAGAAGCTGTCTATGTTGACAGGTGTGACAGAGCAAAAAGGTCTTCATATTTAGGAATAATAAACCTACTTTTGTTTAAGTGACTGATGGCTAGAATTGGTACCTTTGTTTTTCCAGAGTCTAGAAGAGGTGTCGTTTGTCGGATGGCTGAAACAAACGGCAATTCCCCGACTCTCTCACTGTGGATTGGGTGTGAAATGTCTGCCACAGGGATTTGAACACTTGGTTCCCCTCTGTTCAGGAGGTGGAGGAGTCTTTAGGAGGCAGGGCCTTTGGAGGCTGTAGTCTGGGTCTCTGATTCCAGCCACTCATTGTGTTTGCTTCCTGGCCCTTTGTACTGTGAGGGGACTCTGCCACACTTGTCATCACTGTCTAGTCTGCCATGGCTCCTCACCTCCCTGGGACAGAATGAACCTTCTGAAGCCATCAGCCCAAATAAATCCCCCCCCCTTAAGTTATTTCAATCAGTCGTTTTAGTTCCAGAGACAGAGGAATAGCACGACCACAGACAGTGGGCAAATGCCCACTTCTTATAGGTCTGGAGGCAGAAAGTCGAAGGAGGAGCTGGCAGATTGTGCGTCTGGTTCATCTCAGCACTTTCTCTCTGGGTCCCACGGTAAGGGAAGAAGGCTGCTCACTGGGACCGGCTTAGTTAATAAGGTAACAAGTCCCTTTCATATGAGATCTGATCACCTCTCTGAAATCTAACTTCTTTTTGTATGAGAGAGCACATGTGCACATGTGTGTTTGTGTGTGTGAGTGAATGTGTGTACGTACATATTTATGCACATGTATGAATGTGTATGTGTATGTTTATGTGTGTGTGTATGCGTGTGTGAGCATGTACATGTTCATATTTGTGCACATGCCTGAATGTGCTGATGTGTGTGTATGTACATATGTGTGTGCTTGTGTGAGTGAATGTGAGTGTATGATCATGTATGTGCGTACATGGTCCAAGGTGTGCATGTGGAGGTCGGAGGATAACGTCAGGTGCTGGTCTTCACCTTCCACCTTGACTGAGACAGGATTTCTTTGTTGTTGTTGTTGTTGTTTGCATATTCCAGGTTAGTTGGCCCATGAGCTTCAGAAGCTTCTCTATCCCCACCTTTCATCTTCCTGTCAGAACACTACAGTCACAGACACAAATCCCCCGCCCTGCTTTTGTGTAGGTTCTGCAGACTTGAAGTCAGGTCCTCACACCTGTGTGGCAAGCAGTTTTACCTACAGGGCCCCAGTCTTACTTTTCAGCTCTACCACATCGAATATTGTGTTTCAACATATGAATTTTGAGGGCGATACAGATACGCAAACTATTGCTGTAAGAAAAGAAGCATACAGGGGCTGGAGCGATGGCTCAGTGGTTAAGAGCATTGCCCGCTCTTCCAGAGGTCCTGAGTTCAATTCCCAGCAACCACATCATGTTTGGCTCACAACCATCTGTAGTGGGTTCCAAAGCCCTCTTCTGGCATGCAGGTGCGCATACAGATAGAGCACTTGTATACATTAAATAAATAAAAATAAATCTAAAAAAATCAGATTTGCACTGATGCTGTGATAGGATGAGATCATTGTGACACTGAGAGGAAGAGAGTGTATTTTGTATTTCAAAGAAACTTAAAGCACTGAGTCAATGGACCCTATATTCTACCCTTTAACATGCTCCTCCCCATAATGTAAGTGCAGATAGTAAATATACTGGGATGTTATTCCACAATTAGATTATTAATATGTTGATATGAATCAATAGAAAAGAAAATTCTCTTAGATGGGTGTTTTAGTTACCTTTTCTGTTATGATAAAGTACCCCAGCAAAAGTGGTTTAAGGGAGAAAGGGATTGATGTGTCTCATAGTTCAAGAATCTCGTCTACTAGGGTGAGAAAGTAAAGGGTCAAGAGCTTGAAGCAGGTAACCCCATCACATTTACAATCAGCTACAGAGAGCAATGTATGCATGCTGCCACTCAGCTCACTTTCTCCATTGATGAGGTCCAGGATCCTTGCCAGGGAATGGTGCCACCCACAGTAGATGGGTCCTCTCACATAATCAAGATAATACCTACAGACACACCCAGCAACCTGTCTCCCAGGTGATTCCCGATTCTGTCAATGATCAGCACTAATCATGGCAATGGGCCTGTGTGAACAGGAGTTTCAGACATCTCCTGGACCAACTTGTCATTTGCAAAGGAGCAGGTATGACGCTCATGTGTCCAGCTCACTAATGGTGAATTCCCTTTATGACTCCTTTGTGACTCCCAGACCAGTGTCTTTCGGTTCCCTAAGGAATATAGTATTGAGCATTTCTCACTGAGTATTCTCTTGCTGGCTTTGAAATGAATAGTGCAAGCCTCTAGACACTATGAACTGAATTTTGTTCACGAACTGAAAGATGGGACAGGAACCCAGCTCTTGATGGGACCGCCACAAATCAGTTCAGCCCTTAGCTGCTGCCTTGTGAGACCCAAGCCATCTGAGCATTTTCAGGACTTCTGTATATGACCAGAGGGAGTTCCTGGAAGCTACCACATGTGGTCACTTACTGCCATTCAGTCACAGGACACGAGCACACAGCCAGCTTTGCTTTGATTCATTTTGTATTCATAGCCCTGTTCTGTTATCCTCCTTTCCCTCCCTGCCTTGCTTCTTGCTGTTCCTCTGCAAATTTTCTTTTGAAGTTTCTCTTCCTAGTCACACATTGTCCCTGTATCTATCAGGATTTTTCTACTCTATGACAGCTGGGCACATTGAGCAATTTAAGGATACTGGCCTAGGAGGTATAAAGATGTCATAGGAGAGAATTCACCCTCAGTTGGCTCGGTGCACGAGCATCCATCATAGCTGCTCCTTTGCACTGACAGGTTGGTGGAGAAGATGTGTGAAAGCCATTCTCCCAGATGCTCTGTGATCCCATGAGTTGGTTGTACCTCCATGTGGTGCCAGAGATGACAGTAGCAATGTTCCTGGTGTGCTTTAAGGAAGGACGGCACAGATGGCTGAGGCAGTAATTTGTCTTGAACTTGCAGCTGTCTCCCCTGGATCAGGCTCATGGTGTTCCTAAATCATCGCAGCCTCATTTGAGAGCCCCATTTAGCCTGAGAGCATCGGACTCTCATTCCTAGCAGCCCTCTGATTTATATTTCCTGTGGCATTGTTTCATTTTCCTTACCAATAATGTGAACAAAATAAAAAAAGAACAGATGCCCGAAACTGTGATTCTGACTGTGATTCTCCCTTAGATTAGAAATGGCCTCAAGAGATTACATCAGGGTATAATCAGCACCACTCCTTTGAGTTCTGGAGATGAACAGAAGAGTAAATCAGACCCTCCAATGGCTGACAGTCTAGTTGGTCATGGTTTGTACACGACCATGAGTGACTGTAAGCAAATCAGATTCCAAAATGGATAGAAGAAATATAATCACCAGGTTTGAAGGGCTGGGAGGGGGAGTTTGGGGTTGGGAATTTACAATGTTTTTCAATCTCTCACCGCCTTCTGGACAGATGAGCAATGTGGAGAAATGTTGGGGAAGGGGAAAGAATTTGGGGAGAGTGCCGTTCAAGTCTGTCAACCTTTACATGTGGGAAGGTACGGTCCTACTCTTTATTTTTTGTCAACTGAGTGTGTGTGTGTGTGTGTGTGTGTGTGTGTGTGTGTGTGTGTGTGTGTGTGTGTTTTAAGGGAACTGTCATTTAGTATCTGATTCACCCTGAGAAGCACAAAGAGACAAGAACGGAGTCAGGCTGGCTTCTGTGCAGCTGCAGAGGGGAAAGGTGTGGCCCATGTTACCTTTGCATGATGTAAAATGTGGCTCTGGTCCAGAGTAATCAGACAAGTCTGTCAACAGTGATGCTTCGTCAATGTCCTGTTCAAGAAGTCAGTGGAGAGGCAGCTCTTATCTCAACAGAAAGTTTGGAGATGTTGGGTAACTAGTTAGGGCCAGAGAAGTTATTCTTGGTATTTTTAGTTTCAGAACATTTTATGCCTTTGTAAATAAACCGAAATAGTTTTGGTCGACTAGAATGATAGTTATTAACTCTTAGTGTATTGAAATCAAACTGGAGCAACTTTAAAGATGTTAATTTGTAAATCCATTTTAAAACAACAGCAATACGTCCACTATATGTTAACACAACCAAAATGAAAATGACAAATTTTAGCATGAAAATTATTCAGAGAGGAGCGCTGCTTTGTCTTTTTAATTCAATTTTCCTTGTGTCTTCCTAGAGAGACTGGGATTCTGCCACTGGTAGAAGTGTAGGAATGAAGTTCAACTGACACCTTAGATATCTTTCCTAGATTATCCGAGCCGCATCATTCAGTCTCTCGATAATTCCACTGTGTACTTATGAGGGAGAACATGAAGATACCAAGTCAAATCTCATGTACTGTGATAATAAGCTTGACCTTGCAAAGCCCCTGAAACACCCCAGGACTTCCCAGGACATCTGTGGACCCTGCCAGGATGGGAGATGAACCAATCTCCATTGCTAACTACTCCAAGCTTGAGAGTTGAAAGTAGAGGTCACCACAGTGGGTGTCTTTGGGCTTGAGAGCTAACTCATTTGGCAAGAGGTTTGTTGCTCAAACATGAGGGTTGGAGTTTGATCCCAGAACCCACATTTTTAAGAAAGACCTGATGTGCTGGATGCACTTGTAATTCCAATGGGGCGGGGGGAGGCAGAAAAAGTCAGATCCTTGGGGTTTACTGATCAGCTAGCCTAGCCTCCTTGGCCAATGAGAGAAACAAGTGCTTATGAAGAGATGACACTCAAGGTTGTCCTTTGCCACCCACCTATAAGTGCGTACATGTGAATGCACACCTGCACTTACACAAACATGCATACATGTATACAGTCACATACCTCTCATACACATGTCAACATATACACAGCTTATATAGAGCACACACACACACACACACACCAGACAGACAGACAGACAGACAGATAGATAGCAAGGTGTTCTTTCCTATCGAAAGAATAGAAAAAAAAAGGGTTGAGAAGGTACAAGCATCCTCCCATTCTTCCCATAAGAAAGAAGTCAAAGTTGAAGAAGGAGGAGAGGAAAAACCGTTTAAAGACCATGAGTTTTAATTGTTACTTCAACACAATTTAGAATTGCCTGGGGCAGGAGTCTCATGAAGAGTTGTCTAGATTAGGTTGGCTTGTGGGCATGTTTGTGGTGGATTATCTTGATTATGTTATTTGAGATGGGAAAATGTACCTACTGCATACAGCATCACCACCTAGGCAGGAGGTCGTGGATTGTATAAAATTGGAGAATGTTGCCTGAGGACTAGCATGGGGCTACAAATTCTCCATGTTCTTGACTGGATGTAATGGGCCTAGGAGCTTTAAGTTCCCACTGCCTCGACTCTCTCCAATGATGGACTATAATTTGGAATTGTGAGCCAAATAGGCCCTTTCTCCTTTAAGTTGTCTTTATTAAGGTGTTTTATAAAAGAAAAAGGAAATGAAATGAAGTAAAAAACTAAGCCTTTCAATTAGCATTTGTGAAAGCTAATCTCGATTGTCTGCTTGACTGGCTCTGCAGTGGAGTAAAACACAAACGGTTGGGCCCTCCTGTGAGGGACTTCCTGGATCAGGTTGTCTGTAGTGGGAAGAACCACCCTAAATGTGAACAGCACATTTTTGGTGGCAGCCTAGACAAAAACACATGGAGAAGGGGAACTGTTGCTTTTTGCCTGCTTGCCTTCACGTTTGCTGGCAAGTTCATCTAGCCTACTGCTAGATATTAGAAGCAGCTTTTCCAGATTTCTAACATGTATCAAAGACTAGCAGCTCTCCAGGACCCTCCAGGCCTTCAGTGACATATTGGAACTGCTGAGACACCCAGTGTCATGGACTGAACGACTATCTCTCGGGTGAGAGACAGCCACCGTTGGCCTACTGGGACCACGTCATTCAAGCTAATCTAACAGACCCCTATTAATACATATTTATTTTATGAATTTTTGTCTTCTAGACAACTCTAAGTAAAAGAGTATTTTTAACTAATCTTCAGAGGATTCTTTGGTTACCTAAAGTAATGAAATAAGACCGGATGCCTAAGTATATTTCCTTCCTTCCTTCCTTCCTTCCTTCCTTCCTTCCTTCCTTCCTTCCTTCCTTCCTTCCTTCCTTCCCTCCTTCCTTCCTTCCTTTCTTGCTGTCTGCCTCCCCGCCTGCCTCCCTCCGTCCCTCTGTCTCTTCCTCCCTCCTTCCTTCCTTTTTTTTTTTTGGACAGGATCTTGCTATGTAGCCCAAGGTGAACTATTTTTCCTTTGCTCCAGTCTCCAGATTGCTGTGATTATAGGTATGTGCCACCATGCCACCAGCTAAATATCCACTCAAGTGACCTGAGAAGAAGGAGGAGAAAAGGGAGGAAGGAGAGGAAGAGGAAGAGGGTGCATTCACTGAATGCATAGGGAGTCAAAAATAAAAATAGAAATTCCCGCTTAGCATTTTGGTTAGAGCGCACATGAAGGAAATAGTACGAAGTGAGTTGTGTCATGTTGGTTGATACACAGGAAACAAGCTCAACCGCCTTAGGCTGCACAGCTTCATCTCAGCATTAGTGCAGCATGCCCTCCTCTTAACTCTTCTGCTGCTTGTGAGAGAAAGAACACAGGGCGTCAGGGTCTGTCTTCCCATAATCCCTATGGAGAAGGGTGAAGAATACGGGTATCTAATGTAGACTTAGGAGAAAGGCCTCCTTGGAGCCAAGATAACAGAGATAGGATTGGGCTCTTATTGAACCATTGTGGCCTGTGCTTAGCTTCACTTCTTAGGAAATGTGAGAACTGCAGGAGCTAGCGGGATAAGAGCTGCCTTTTTTTCCCCTCCTGTCTGAGGAGATTTGAGGCTGTTGGTACCCAGGAGGGGCAGGCATGTTTAACAAGGCTGTTCTTTGGTCTCGCGGTAGTATTCCCAAGCCTTTCAACCATATATAAAACCCGACTTTCTACCCTCCCTTCAGATACTGAGCTCATTCTGCAGTTCTGTTCATGGTGAGCTTCATGCTAGCAGATTTTAAATGATGTTTCCAGAAGGAAGACCTACTCTAGGTTGAGTTAAACCCCATGCAGGCAACCTCTCATTGCACCCTGGGTCTCTTTGTTCTCTTCCTTCTCTATCTGAGAAAGTAGCCCACTTTGTCCTTGAGTCCCTTTCAGCCCCTCTGTGTTTGGTTTCCATGTCCCATGGGTTTAGATAAAAGGAGCTTCATTAGAGCTACTGAGATAAGAAGAGGACCCAGAGCTGAGCAGATAAGGTGTATTAGGGTATTTAGTCATAGTGCACTAGAGAAGAGACGTGCCCGGTCAACACCTCTAGGGGACCCTTGAGGGCCAACAGAATTCATGGGAAAATGACCTGAGTGGCTCAACTTCCTGCCCAAAGGAAATGGGGAGGGGGACATGCTCATGTCTGTTACCTTATACCAGGTTCTGTGTGTAAATCAGCATACTTATCCCTAAGAAAATTCTAAGAGCTAAAGTATTCCCTGCCTTGAATAATGCAGATAAGGGGGTGGGGCGAGATGTAATGACCTGCCTAAATCATCACTAACAACACAGTGTGACTGTGGTACCCAGGCCTCTCTCTCTTCCTGCTCTATGGTAATGACTTTACCTCCTGGATCTTGAGATGCTACTCAGGTACACAGTGTTCCCCGTGGCTTTGCCAGTTCTTTTGTTCTGAAGGAATCATCTAAAACCAAGAAGACCAAATCAAGGACTTTCTTCTGCTTTAGCACTCTGCAGGTGAGGGCGTTACCCTTCATATTTATTATTAAGTTGGAAAGGTCAAAGAGGAAAAAAGTCTAGGGAATGGTTACTTTGGTAAATTGACTTTTTTTTCTAGGAAGAAGTGATGTGTAAAGAAATCAATTTTTTTTATTTCTTTCCCATCTTTTCAGATTTCTCAACATTCTTTAGATGCAAGAAAGTCCACATCGTAATGAATATCCATGTAGCCATAAATTCTCCTCTGTGGGTTAGAATCAAATTATCCCTAAAAATACTCACCCCATTCCTTTACCACTTGTGCCCCAGAGGGGACAAGTCATCTCCTGACTACAGCTTTGAATTAAGATCTGGTTTTAGCTTCTACTGAGCAGTTGCTGGTTTCTAATGAGATACGATCTTCCCAGCAGTTAGATCTCCCTTCTCCCAGTCTACTTCCCCTTCATTCTAAGACAGAGGAAGCTCCTTGGTGGCCATCTTTATGGAATGTTTCAAGAGTTAATGAGCCAAGAAAGAATTGCCATTTCTTTTCTTTTTTTTTTTTAGGTTCTTCAGGAAGAAAAAAAAAAAAAGTACAGCCAATTTCTCCCCCTTCGATGTATTTTTAGCATCAGAGGCTGTCTTATCTTTTTCCACACAGCCACATCCTCGACAGACTCTACTCCAGGGTTTGCTGAAGGATAGAAACTGGGGCATAGTTTTTAATTGAATAGTGATAATGGGAAAAGATTCATGCCCCTTCTTCCATAGTAGGAAGTCAGAAGCATAATTAACTGATAATGATAATAATGAAGTAGAATTGGTCCATCCCATTATCCATCAGCAAGGGAAGCACAAAGTAAAATCAAGTTATTTCCTATATTTGCTCGCAAGTTGTTTGCTTACTTGGGTTCTTTACAACAAAACAAAAGGGCCTTACACAATACCATAAAAGTCAGAAGAAAACTGTCCCAGTTTTGCTTTGTTACCTGCTTGGCCTTGGAGACATCATTCTCTTTTGTAAGCCTTTCTTTCCTGTGTGGAGCACGGAGTAGAGCACTCACCTCCTTCCTGGTGAGTGCTCAGAACAGTGTCTGAGGGGCTGGAGATTAGTGCTGTAGGGTAGACCACTATGTAAGGCTATGGATTCAACCCCAGCACCACCTGAAAAGGAATAGCGTGCTTGGCTTGCCATTCATCAAACTGTGTTCAGTGAGTGGCTGCTGCTACTTCTGTTAACAATCGTGTTGGATGTGGAAAGAAATCTGCCAGAAACTCTTTTGAGCTGCTGCTCGGCAGATTAGGAAGTGCCATAGGGATTCCAGAATAGCATGGCTCACAGGACTATAGGCAAGGCTGCCCTGATGATTTCCTTTCCACTAAGAATGTCCCAGCTGTGGGGAGGTGGTTCTCAATCAGCCTCCAGCTGTTAGCTCTGCTGGCAATTCTCACTCCCCAGGGCAGCTTGCCTCTGGCAGCATAAAGGGCTTAGAGGCTAACCCATCATGGGACTACTCTGATGGGTCCTGCTGGTTCTCAAGATCCCCACAGGACACTGAAGCTCTATGGGTTCTGACTGAGTGCTTTTTTGGCAGTGAAAGCTGAGTGGGGTGTCTTTAAATGACTGCCTGGCTAAGGAAGTAAACAAAGCTTTGTTTCCTCCTGCAGAGACAGAGGCTAGAACCAAGCACTGGAGGTCAAGATGGTAGGGATGGCGGTCACATTTTTGACGCTGTTGGCAGCTCCTTTAATATTTGAGATGTGTGTGTGTGTGTGTGTGTGTGTGTGTGTGTGTGTGTGTGTGTGTGTGTGTGTTGCACAGAAATCAAACCTTGGGTGTTGTTAGGCTTCATTGAACTTGTGTTTTGAGATAGGGTCTCTCATTGGCCTAGAACTAGGCTAGTCTGGGTGGTTAGTGAGACTCAGTCATCCTCTTGTCCCCTCCTCCCCTAGCACTGGGATTACACGTATGATCCACTGCATTCAGCATTTTCTTTCTTCTTCTTCTTTTAATGTGGGTTCCGAAAAACAAAGTCAAGTTTTCCTGTTTGTGGGTCAAGTCCTTTACAGGCTGAGCTATCATTCACTCTTCAGCCACCTTTCATAGATAGAACATTTAGAGCTATAATTATTGCCCGACCATGGGAATTTGTCCCCCTGTCACTCTCATCGGCACCAACTTTGTCCTCTCCTTCTTGCAGACATATTTTTTGTTCTGTGCTTGAAGTCCCATTGCATCTTTGTTCAGCTGGCTTCATGACCTTGGAGAAACACACAGTATATAAATCTTAAATAAATACGGATAAGCCATCTTCCTCCTCCTCCTCCTCCTCCTCCTTCCAAAACAGAAAATAGCAGGATGGTTTATTGGAGAGATAAGGAAACAGAAAGATTGTGAGGAGGGAAAAGTGGTCAAATTGAAGATAAGTGTTAGGCCTTCTGGAGATTGAGATCAGCATTCACAGAGAGCCTACAGGCTCTTGGCTCCAAAGAGGAGGCATTTAAAGTGAAATTGCCTTCTCCAGCTTGCCTTTGGGATAGAAAGGGGCCACTTCCTTCTGACAAAAACACTCCTGTATCTGTCCTTCTGGTTTCTCAGATCTGCTCATCAGTGTCCCTTGCCTGTATTTCTCACCTCATTGCTGCTGATGGTCATCTGTCTGAAAGGGGAACACTTTGGGCCTTGTCGCCCACCCCCAGTGGCATTCAGAGTATATTGATATCCAAGTTTTTCTGTGATGAGGAATTTCTGGTTTTAGTCACGTTTTATTCAGAGAAAATGCTAGCACACATTTCCCTTCTTTGAACTGTTGACCTATTTGGCTAGGTAACCAGTGCGGGGCATTAGTTTAGACTGCATCCACTTGGTATGCAGGAGCATCTGTCTGAGTCTCTGTACCTTTCTTGGATGTGACAAAGTGTGGTCTAGTGAAGGCATATATTCAGTCTTCTGTATTTGTGGGCATGGAAAAGCATGGCAGACTAGTGAGCTGTCGGAAGCAAAGCACATCGAAGCGGGAGGTACTAACAACCATCGAAGGGAGCCAAACATGGCGGGCTCCTCAATCCACATCTTTTATAATCAGATCTACAACTCACATACTATCAGTGAGTTCATCCATCCTATTGTATCTGCTAAGGTGGCTTTTGGACACAGTTTCTGAGCAAACATTTACAAGTAAAATGGTGCCTTGGCATACCCATTTGCTGGGGCTTTCATGTCAAAATATCATGCCTCAGCTGGTTTTAACAACAGAAATTTATGGTCAAATTCTGGAGGCAGGAAGTTAGGGATGAAGGTGTTGTCAAGCTTGGCCCCTCAGGCCTCTCTGCTCGTCTCATCGTCTTAGTGTGTTTTTAAGTGGTCTTGCTCTGTGTACAGGCATCCTTTGGATATCCTCATGTAACCTACTCTCCTTGCAGGTATACCAGTTAGATCAGAACATGCCTTAATATCGTTCTGTGTTTCTGCCTTGACACTGGGGTGTTGGAACACTGGGTATTGGAACACCGCTGCTCAGGGGAAGCAAAACACAGGGGCAAGGGTGTTAGGCTATGTCTCTTCCTCCTTCTGGGGCACCCGGCCACTGACAGGTCACTCAGGCAAGGTATAACGAAGTCTAAGATGGGGTCCCAGCCCATGTTTCTGTTTCTGCTTAAGTATTTGCTACATTTTAAATCTTGAGTGCCCCCGCAAAGCCCATGTGTTAAAGTTGGGAGTGGTGCCATTGGATTGGAAGGTAGGAGGACCTTTAGGGAATGGGACTTTGAGGGAGGCCCATGAGGATCACACCGTTGAAGGGGATTGCCGGTCTCTGTCTTCTTCCCCTCTGTCACTTGGCTTGAGACATGAGCAGATTTGCTCATATTCATGCTTCTGTCATGATGTACTGCCTTCTTGGAAGCCCAGAGTCATCCTGTCCCCCATCCAGCCTGGTCTGGGAACTCTGGAACCGTGAGCCAACATAAACCTTTTCTTGTACAAGTTGATTAACTCAGGCATTTAGTAGCTAATGCTCCACTCAGTTGAATATAGCCTCATTCTGATATATGGCTTCCTTACTGATGATACAGTGTGACCAATCCCATCGAACTCCTGCTATGAAACCTTACCTATTGTGATGGACTGTACAGTGAGTTCAGAAGTTCATTCTATAGCTCAACCACCTAGATTTAATCCACTATAAATAACCACCCAAGGCTCTGTGTATATAGGTCTTGACCTGGAGCTGCTTCACCAAGGTTAGATACAAGTTCGGGACAAAGGTATTTGCTTACCTAAAGCTCTCTGGTGAGTAAATGAGTAAATAATCATGTCCTCCTTTAAGTTGCTTTTTGTAAGTATTTTGCCATGGAAACCAAAAGAGCAACCAATATAGGCATATTCATGTTTATTATTTGTGTACAATCAAAACTGAGCCTGAGAATAGCAAGAACAATACATTACTGAGTTCTAGATACATTCCTTTCTGCTTCTGGCTTGAGGAAAACCATGGCCACTTTCCATGTGGGACAATTTTCATGTACTAGGGTGTTCAAGGACTAAGCCATACTGGCATTTACTAGGCAGATTATTCTGCCTGTCCGATGGTTGAGCATCCCACCACAGTAGATACCTACTGATAGGATTAATGAGCAGTACACAGAGTCACATATTGTCTTAGAGTTTATATTGCTATTGTAAAACACCACAGCCAAGAGCAAATTAGAGAGGAAAGTGCTTATTATTTCATCTATACCTCCAGCTAACAGTCTGTCACTGAGGGAAGTCAAGGCAGGAACTTGGGAGATGGAGGTGGAGCAGTATCCATGGAGGGATGTTACTTACTGTTGCTTCCATGGTTTTAGGACAGCTGACCACAGTCAGTGACTATTGCTGCATGGGCTTTGCTTAAAAGTGGCTTCCTTGGTCCAAAGTGATATTCTGTGAATCATATTTCTACAGTCAGGCATTATGGTACCACACTGATTTCTGTTGTCGTCAAGTTGAGCAGTCCTGATTGATGGTCACACTGGCCTTGATGAGAGGGAGTCCGTGGCCACATTCAATGTAAGGCTATTTTTCAAGTACTAGGGTTTATTCCTCATGGCCTGCTTGTCCTGCTTTGTATTCAGTTTAGGACTACACTGCCATAGGCGGTGCCACCAGAATGGTCTGGGCCCTCCCACATCAATCATTAACCAAGAAAAATGCCCCACAGGTTTGCCCACAGGGCAATCTTATGGAGGCATTGTCTCAATTGTGATTTCCTTTTCTTTGATACCTCCAGTCTATATCAAGTTGTCAAAACAACTACAGTAACAACAAAAGAACCAGTGACAGCCATTGTGCACACATAATTCTACCTACGCGTTGTTTCTCCAGTCTCTCTTTGTTTCTGGATAAATTTTCTGACAAAGCAGCTAAAGATTCAACAGACAGCGCTCTATGTATGTCCTGAATGGATGACCAAAGGTACATGCTGCAGTGTTTGTTACTGGGTCTTAGAGCTGTGCTTCAGTGAAGGCATAGTGTAGTGATCTTTTCCCTAGCTCACAGCAGCGTACCCAGTCAACCCTTTGCAAACCAACTCCAGAACTTACGTACCCTAGAAAACTGGCTGTAGAGAATTATGTAGAGTGTGAGTATAACAATTATTGCTGTAATAGGACAGGTCATGGTGAAACTTGACTACTTGTTCCTGCAACCTATTTGTGCCCGATAGCCTTTACTCGTGATTGATCCTAGATAGATCATTGAACACTGTACAGAGACTTGCTGCTGTGTCCACCCAGCTGCTTGAGTTGATTGGCCTGGTTCCTTCAGCTTTTATTTTGAGAGCTCTGGTCCCATGGAAGTTTGATGTCCTAAAGTCAGAGCCTAATCTCTGTAAAGATTCAGGTGTCTGGGAGGAGAATATTCTCGAATGGACTTGCTCTAAAATCCTGGGACATTCTAGAAATTCTAAATTTCTGTAAATTTCAAAATTCTGGGAACTTTCCAGGTGTCCTTACCACACATATTACTAGCACCATGGGCTCTTCCAGCTCTGATGTAGAGCACCAACTGTAAAGTTTCTCCATCTACCAACCACCAAGTTGAGGGTATTCTGCCTAAGTGGTAAGAATTTTAAGATTCCATGCTTTCTTTTATTTTTATTATTTTGGACCAGATTTTTGGCATGTCTCCAAAACTTCACCAATGCAGTAGATTCTTTAATCTTTGCAGAGTTTGCTAACCACTTTTGTATGTGTAATGTTAGGACATCCAAAGTACTCGTCACTTTTTGCCCAGCAAGTCCAGCTACTATGATGTCATGCCCACAACCAGCCAGCATGCTGCTCCTTGGAACACATGAATGAATGTTCTCTTCAGACAACACAACAAAGACAGCAGGAGGGGTACTTGAACCTGTGGCATTGAAGGTGAAATGGCAGTGCATATCTACTCCTAACCCATGCTGTCTGGGTGCCTACTTGTGTTTCCTTCCCAGAGAATAGAGAAGGAGATCCCTAGGATGCTGATTCCTGATAATGAGTTCTGTACTCTTTCTGAATGGAGAGTCTTTTACGTGCTTCTCTTCTGAGGTTTTCTTTTGGGTATAGCTGCCAGTATTGATTAAAGAATAAGAAGTGGAGCATTTGAATTGGGGAGACCCCTCACTCTCTGCAACCCCCGGGGATTAGATTCTACATGTCAAGTTTTCTAAACACTGAAAGTTTATTGTGGTACATCACAAACTTCAAAACGTAGTTGTTGCGATATTTGAGGTGATGTTGGAAAGCCATGTTTAACTCCACAGGACATCCTCCTGAAGAACCAAGCACTTGCATTCTTTTCCTCCCTAACCCATTTTTATTTATCGTCTCAGATAGGGTCTCCTTGGCTGCCGGAGACACTAATAAGCTTAAATTTCTAGCAGAATTTAATCTGCAAGTGTCTATTGCCATTGGAGCCATTAAAAAAATCGAAGACCAAATGGCGTTCTTTTAATCCTTTCAGGCCTCTGTTTCCTTATCTTTTCTACCCACATAAAGCTGCATTCTAAGATAGAAAGCAGTGCGAACAGAGCATGTGTCTGTGGCCAGCAGCTTAGAAAGGGCAGGAAAACAAAAGCTATTATCTCCAGCAAGGGACGCCTCTAGCTCACACTGGCAGGGCCCCAGTGGATGTGTTTCTCGCACCAGATAGCTGTAGGTAAGCAAATGCCTTTGTTCTGAATTTGTATCTAATCTTGGTGAGGCACCACCACACCAATACCTGTGTACACAGAGCCCTTGGGTGGTTATTTATAGTGGATCAAATCTAGGTGCTTGATCTGTAGAATCAACGTCTGTGTTCATCCTTCCACGATCTCATCCCAAAAACTATGCATGAAGGACCTGATTCTGAGCCACAGAGGACTCAGAAGAACAGACAAAATAGTCCCCTAGTTCCCCGCCCCCATGGGACATCATTCTCTTTGCAAACAGGCAAAGCAGGGGGAATCATTACATTCCGTGAGTGAGCCACTTCTGTAAAGAGGCTATCCAGGAGAAGTTGGCTTGCTGGATGCTCTCTACGTGGTTTGATTAGGCAGCTTCCCAGATATTCTAGGATAAACTAGAGGTGAGAAAATGTCATTGTGCTAACTCAGTTGTTCTGCTAGCCTGTCAAATCCATGTTTCCATCATTGCTGTCTCCTCAGGGGACATCCATGGGTGTTAGGGATCTAGCATCTGGAATAACCCAAGTGACAACCAGAGTTCTGAATAATCATGACAACCAGAGTTCTGTGTAGTGTCTCAGTGGGAGACAATACAACTTTGGCTAAAATCAAGACTTTGAGGCCACATGTGTATCTTCCTTTTGAGTCCTCTAAGAAGAGCTCAATTCAAAGATTTTCTGATTTATCTTTGAGACGTTCTCACATGTTTGAGTCAAGTTTTCCTCTTCTGCAAATTTTATTTCTTCTGTGACACATTTCTTTCTGAGTTAGGCTTTTCCTTCCTTCTTTGGTAGCTTAAAAAAAAATTTCCTGTCATTTTACATGCCAGTCTTTCAACAAACATCTGGAACACCATGCCCATCCTTCAGTTTGAATCTCTGTGTTCTGGACTCATTTCTGGTCCTTTGTCCTAGTTCTGTGGTTCTCACAATTATGTGTTTCTGCAGACTAGATTCTTAAGCCTCAACTACGACTGCACCTCTAAATCTCATCCAGCTTTTTCTTTACCCCCACCCTCTAGAGCCATGTTCAAAATCTCAGCACTAAGTCCATCCCCTTCCCTGATTCCCCACAACAGTCAATACCCACAGCTCTCAATTAAAACAGGAGTTGGAAAGGCTTCCTTCAGTTGCACTCTGTCTTATTTGTTAAAAGGTAGAATCAATCAACCTAATTTGCTCAAGCATTAAATGATTAAAACAGGCATAGTGTATAATCCAAAGGATTAAGAGCTACCTTTTAAACAAGGGCTGATACTAGACCAAAGAAAGCAATGAGCATCTTCTGGTTAAGTTTCTGACAATAAGACTAACTGATGGAGGGTCCAGGTTAGGACAGAGTACAGACTTCACAAATGAGCTGTCATTACTTTTCCACAGACCTGGCTTTGATGGAGATTTCCCAACCATGGATCTACTTTTCCTACAGCCCTGATCATCCAGATATGAAATTCATACCAAAGAGCTTATCCATTCAAACATAACTTTTAGCTAAGTGAAGTTGTAATACAGTAGACATTGGTTCATATACAATTTGATAGGTATGGCTTTGTATGGAGATTGTTGTTGCTGCTGCTGCTAGTAGTGTGTGTGTGTGTGTGTGTGTGTGTGTGTGTGTGTGTGTGTGTGTGTGTGTGTGCCAAGAAGGAGAGACAAATGATAGAATTGAATGTAATGACATGCTTACTTGACTATGCTTATGCTGGTTCTCCTGCTGTTATATCAAGTATTCATTTGGATGGTTGACTATCTATCATCTGTCTGTCTGTCTGTCTGTCTATCATTATTTTTCATACTCAGAAATTGGACCTGGCACCAGATTAGAATTTGGAAAATATGTACAGGCTGACTGAGCTTAATAGCTCAACTATCCTAAGGTTATACGGGACCTAAATAGCTTCCTAGCCTATATTTCACAATTTAAAGAGGGAAAGAAGTGCAGCTATTAAATAGTGTGTGACCATCACAGCTAGATGGCAGATCAGAGATCAAACCAAGATTTTTCTGACCCTAAACCCAGAGCATGTTGTTTTGCTTTACTGACTCTGGATCTGATGCCGTTTTAAAAAGTGATTTGCCAAACTGTTAATCAGATGTACTATGATAAAGGTTGACTTTTGTTAATGAAACTCTAAGAGCTTGAGATTTGGGCATTTTTAAAGACATTGAAAGCAGTACAGTATTTTAAATTGCTCATTTTCTTGCAACTGAGACATTTCCTTGGGGAAGAATACTAGAAATACTAGCATCTTCTGCCTAAATTGCTTCCTGGTGCTATTTTATATTGCTTCCTAAGCCCTGGAAGGTGGATTAATGGCTTCTGAGTGACTTGACATTAACAATTTTCTGTGACCCACTTTTGTATAAAACATCCTACTTAGAGTAAAGAGGGGAAAAACCAAGGAAAGAGTGAAGGAAAATATCTAAATGGAAAAATTTCTATTAATGGAGGAAAGTATTTGAGTTTCTTTATTTAAAACAATATTAGAGGAACTGCAAACCAAAATGAGACAATATATATAATATTCGGAGGAAAAAGCCTGAATATAAATGAAAGTAACCCAAATGACATCCTACATCTTTCCTGCTTGGTGGAGTGTCTTGGGATATTGGGAATCTGGTGATATTTTCCTTGGGGTAAACATCCCCTCCCCTTATATGTGGAAGGGTGTGTATATGTATATGTATATGCGATTAATTGTGTGCATATACACATGAAAGTATGGGACTGACTGAGGATTGGAGTGAGATTTTATTTTCAGGATTGTTCTCTGAAGGATACTGGGATGTTGTTAAAGTCTAGCCAAATCACTCTGTAGCAATGATAGGATTAACTATATCCCCCAAATGGGGATTGAAACGAACAAACAAACAAACAACAAGCAAACAACCCAAAGAATATTCTAGATACAAGCAGGGAAATCTGGATGAGGACTTTCTAGCATTGTCTTATTTCACTTTCTGTGGTTGAGAAATCTTCTCAGTATCTTTTCCTTCCTGTGGTAGGGATGGAGCTCAGGTCTTCAGAGCTGAGCTTAACTGCACACTCTCCTAGTAACTCTGCTATTGACATTGATTCATAATTAACTCAGATTCAAATGTGAGGATATAAAGGGTGGAAACAATTCTAATGTCATTTCCCCCAAGGAATATAGAATACAAAACATGACTTTAAAGTCTTAGTGTGGTGGTTCATGCCCATAATCTTAGCATTCAGGAATACTGTGTTACTTTTCCTGTGGAAAAACATCTATTCACCCAAAGAGTGCATTGATGACAGCTTGAAGAAATGATCATTTTTACCCACGTCTACCGTGGTGAATCAGTGAGCTTGTTTTAGAGTTTACCTACAGGAGTAAGGGTGAGGAGTTACTTAGAAGAACACAAATAGCTCAAAGGCAGCTGCATCAGTGAAAAGCCCACTCTGGTTTGGTTGGTGATTCGTTAAGGCAGAATAACCCTGTACAACTAACAGAGCCCAATAGATCAGGGTTTCCTCTCTACAGCTGTTACTGCTCCCTGACCTGGGGATTCTTGTGAATCTAGTAAGTTTCAGAAGCTTCCTAAAATTTCTAAGTTTTGTTTATTTCCCGAGTTTGAGTCCTAAAGAGACTTCTTCCTCCTTCCAGGGTAATGGTTCAATTCAAAGGAGATAGCTATGCAACAGGAAGCAATGGTTTCCCAAGAAGCCCAAACATTCAGGGCCAGCACGGATTGCACGGTACATTTAAGGCTACACTGTGCTATGTAGTGAAACCTTTTTCTCAAAAAACCCAGACTGGGTATGGAATTCAATGGTAGAGGGCTGACTTAGCCCTCACAGATCCTGGGTTTGAAACCTAGTATGGAGAACAGAAGTATTTTGAATTATTGTTACTATTAATCATTAATTAGCATGATAATTCCATTTTTATTTTCTTCTGACTATAGTTTTCTAAAGATACGGATGAAACTGAAAAATAATATGATTATTTTTTTACTCAGAACAACTTATAATGATCACTTTTTCTGAACATAGTGGAGCACGTGTCTTTTTTATATGTTGGGGCATCTTTTGGGTATATGCCCAAGAGAGGTATAGCTGGATCCTCAGGCAGTTCAATGTCCAATTTTCATCAGTAGCTTTAAAAAAAGGCTTTGATTTTTCTGTCGACTCTTCCAAGTTCTGATGGCAGACTGATTTTGTCCTCTGGCCTCCACATGCACCTGCATACATGGGTGTACCTGTATATCCTGCCACACACACATATAATCTGAATTCGACCTGAACCTGAACCTGAACTTCTTCTTCTTCTTCTTCTTTTTTTTTTTTTGGAGCTGAGGACCGAACCCAGGGCCTTGAGCTTGCTAGGCAAGTGCTCTACCACTGAGCTAAATCCCCAACCCTGAACCTGAACTTCTTTACTCAAATTTATGGACCCAATACAAAGACAAAAGACCCCCAAAGGCCAACTTTGCTTGACAAGGTTTTCTTTCTCCTCACATACATGTTATTACATGCCAGGCTATAAAAAACATACACAAGACAGAAGGCTACAAGGAGAGTTACTAGAGTTTAATGCTGGGATGGAGTGAAATCAAACATACAAGCCTTATATTTATAGTCAAGCCCAGGGAGAGGGTTGGGTGGTTTTTTTCTTTTCTTTTACTGGATATTTTCTTTATTTACATTTCAAATGCTAACCCCTTTCCTGATTTCCCCTCCAGAAATCCCCTATCCCAACCACCTCCCCCTGCTTCCATGAGGGTGCTCCCCCACCCACTTAGCCACTCCCTCCCCATTCCCTGCCTTGGCATTCCCCTACACTGGGAATCAAGCTTTTACAGGACCAAGGGCTTCTCCTCCCATTGATGCCCAACAAGGTCTTCCTCTGCTACATATGTGGTTGGAGCCATGTGTACTCTGGTTTGTGGTTTAATACCTGGGAGCTTTGGGGGGTCTGGTTGGTTGATATTGTTGTTCTTCCTATGGGGTTGCAAACCCCTTCAGTTCCTTCAATTCTTTCTCTATCTCCTCCATTGGGGTCCCTGTTCTCAGTCCAATGGTTGGTTGTGAGCACTGCCTTTAGATTTGTCAGGCTCTGGCAGAACCTCTCAGGAGACAGCTATTGGATGATGGTTTTTAAGATCCCAGCATTGGCACTTCTACTCAGGAGAGAGACCTTGAGAGAGAAGCTGGCACCAGGACTTCTTCTAGAATGCCCAAAAGATTATTCCCAGAGAAGGTTTACGTCTTGAATCTGCAGTTCAGTCATGCTTGTAACAACATAGGCTGGAAGGAAAACTATTTCCTAGTCTACCTGGAGTTAACTGAGCCATTAGATTAGCTGAAACACTCCGAGCATCTGGATTAATTAAATTTTTAGTAGAAGAGTGATACTTATAACCAAATGGGCCATTTGATTACACAGTGGGGTTCAAAGCAGGGCATATTGTGTTCTGGATCTGAATATGAAGCTGCTAAGCATGGGCTAAGTATCAGAAGAAGTTACCATTGGGGAAGATTCTAGAAGGCATGAAGTGGGTTACATAAGTAACACCATGATCTTTAGTCAACTGTAGAAGATTCATACTTAGAACAGTATACAGGTCACTAGCTAGTGTGAAAACTTCAGTGAGCTACTTAGGTGTCCAGAAGCAGTGAAGTCATATGGTTATCTCTGATATATTTTATTTTTAGTCCTTGGAGTGGATGATTTATTACCTTTGGAGCTGGATTGACAGATGATTTCGTCATTTATCAACTCTAGACCTTAGAAAGGTGGTGGAGCTGAGCTTCTCCCTCAGGTGGGAGCTGAGTTGGCCACTCTACATTTGCTTCTGGAACTCTCCAACCTTCCCTCCTGCAATCCCCACAAGAAAAAGCATGGCTGTCATTATAGCACTATCAAAAGATAGTGGTTTGACTTTCTTTTTTGCCCTAAAGTTTTTGTCAGATTGTACCAAAGCTTAACTTGGGTAGTCTCTCTTTGATTTCAACTGAACTGAGCGTGGTTTTGTGAATGTTAGATAGGGGGAGTGTAAAGCTGGTGCCTATCTGTCTTAGTCACTGTTCTATTGCTATGAAGGAACAACATGGCCAATGCTTACAAAAGGAAGCATTTAATTGGGGCTGGCTTAGTCCATTATCACTATAGCAAGGTGCATAGTGCCACACAAGTGGATGTTGGAGTGGTATCTGAGACTTTTACATCCTGAACCTCTACCGGAGAGAGAACCTGGGCCTGGCATGGTCTTTGAAAGCTCAAAGCCTACTCCTACTGACACACTTTCTCCAGCACACCTCCTAATCCTATCAAAGAGTTACATTCCATGGTGACTAAGTATTCAAATATATGAGCCTATGGGGGCCATTCTTACTCAAATCACTGAATGAAAATGAGGACATGACCACCCCTAGGTGGGAGAAGGGTTTTATGGTGGATATGAGGGAGAGGCCACAGGTTTCAAGAACAGTCCAGACTGAACTGAGCCATAAGAGGAGGGGGTGGGGAGCAAGAGAGGATGAGAAGAGAGGGGGAGAGAGGGCAGGCAGACCAAGAGAAGAGACAAGGATGACGAAGATCAAGAGACTGCATGACAAGAATAGCAGGTTTATACAGAAGCAAGAAGCTGGGGGAAGGAAGACAAGCCCCCAAAGAACTAAAGAGGCTTAGGGTAAAGGGGTGGTGGTGGTGGTGGTGGTGAGAGGCTCTGAAGGAGCCATTTGTACTGAATGAATCTTGTCCTGGGTTTCTTTGGGACCTGACAACTGCCACACTAACATTGGCACTGTATGAAGAAACAATGTTCTTTTAGAGTATAGAGTATTTGGGCTATTTCTGCGTTGACAACAGTACTGAGGTAGAATAATGAAAATTAAAAGCACAGTTGCCTATTTTTCTGAGTAACCCCTCCCTTCGACCCCATCTTATTCACACTGATGTATAAAGGGCCAGCAAAGATAAATTTCATAATAGTGGGTGCCAGGCACCTTCTCTGGCATTTCCTTCTACGTTAAATCTGCAAAGCACTCCTGCAGCTCCATGATAGTCCTTGAGCACAACTCTTGAACTCAGTCAGTTCCAAGTCTGCTACTGTGGCTGGCATATGGGCTGGACATTTCTAGGTTCTTAGGTGATATGAATGGAATAAAGGTGGATGAAGATTGAAAAGCAGTAGAAAAACTTTATTCAAAGTGAAATGGCATACAGATAAGACAGGAATACAATACCAATAGCAACAGTGGGCCACATGAGTGAAGTTACTCAAAGACTCTGGTTATTTTTTTATTTTTTTAATTTTTTCGGGGCTCCCTTTTATAGATTCATGAGAAGGAGCTATTTTGTTTCTAAGGGCATGGGTTGGTGGTTCTGTATTATGATTGACATATAAGGTATATAACAATATAACAATTGTGGGAAATACTTTCCCACAATGCATCTGACCTTATCATGTATGTGTTCATATGCATATGTATGGTGGTATGATGATAGGAGATTTTTCCCTGAGAGTTCACTTTGAGGACACAATTTACATGCTGTAGCCTATGTGTTTCAACTTGGTAAGTCTGGATCAGCCTCCCTACTTTAATGGCCAGACATAACTATAGTACAAACCTAGCAATTGAGTTTGATAACTGTTAATGAAGAAAGAAGCATTTCATTGTTCAGAGAAGATATACATGCAGCTCAATGCAGCTGTGGGTTTTTAGGTTATTAATAGGTTTCTAGGTACATTGACTGGAGTGGGATACATGGTAGGTGTTAATACAGGTCCAAGACTGCCAAGTACATTATTAGAAGAGGAGTGTGTGGATAGCCCAAATCAAGTGGAGTCTCAGGCTGCTAAGCAATTTCCTATGCTAGCTAAATTCAAGTCTATCAAGTCAGGTCCTTCTTGGTAATATATGGTAGCAAAGGACTACTAGCATGGAAGGACAAGAGAGACTGACTCACAATAGTAGGCTTTGGGATTATTGTCTTGGTGTTTCTGGTGTATATTGTAGAGGCAGGGTCTGGAAAGTGGGAGCAGTTGTTAGAACTTCTGAAAACAGAAGTTATGATATGATCCTCCTCCTTCACATACAATATTATTGGTTCAAGTCCTTGTCCTTAGTATATATGGTATCTAAAATTCCATTCTCTTTACCAGTTCTCCAAGAATGCTTTAGGATAGAAACTAGACACTTCCTTTCCATATCATAAAACTGTAGAGAAAAGCTCACTTGTCACTGGTATAATTTTCATTGTAAAAAAATAAAATTTCTTTGTACCACACAAGAATCACAGTTAATGCTTTCAAAGACTGAATAAGAAGTAAGGCTAGTCAGATTAGGGAAAGAAACTTAAATTTAGCATTAATAAAGCTGTTAAAACAAATAATACTATTAAACATTGACCAAATCTGAAGGGATGCAGACACAAGGTTATCTGTAAAAAAGTGTCCCAGGTTTGGACGTGGCTCAGTATGGAATGCACACATGAGTCTCTGGACTCAGTTCCCAGCACAGGACAGAAGCAGTTCTCAAGAGTGATATTCAGGAGAACCCAGATCGGAGTCACCTAACATCTGTTTAAATGGTTACCCTATTCTTAAACATGTGGATGGAAGAATACCTGAGTACATTCTTTTTTTTTTTTTTTTTTTTTAAACTTGGGTATTTCTTATGTACTTTTCGAGTTTTATTCCCTTTCCCGGTTTCCGGGCAAACATCCCCTTCCCCCCCCCCTTCCTTATGGGTGTTCCCCTCCCCACCCCCCCCATTGCCGCCCTCCCCCGACAGTCTAGTTCACTGGGGGTTCAGTCTTACAGGACCCAGGGCTTCTCCTTCCACTGGTGCTCTTACTAGGATATTCATTGCTACCTATGAGGTCAGAGTCCAGGGTCAGTCCATGTATAGTCTTTAGGTAGTGGCTTAGTCCCTGGAAGCTCTGGTTGCTTGGCATTGTTGTACATATGGAGTCTCAAGCCCCTTCAAGCTCTTCCAGTTCATTCTCTGATTCCTTCAACGGGGGTCCCGTTCTCAGTTCAGTGGTTTGCTGCTGGCATTCGCCTCTGTATTTGCTGTATTCTGGCTGTGTCTCTCAGGTTCGATCTACATCCGGCTCCTGTCGGTCTGCACTTCTTTGCTTCATCCATCTTGTCTAATTGGGTGGCTCTATATGTATGGGCCACATGTGGGGCAGGCTCTGAATGGGTGTTCCTTCAGTCTCTGTTTTAATCTTTGCCTCTCTCTTCCCTGCCAAGGGTATTCTTGTTCACCTTTTAAAGAAGGAGTGAAACCTTCACATTTTGATCGTCCGTCTTGAGTTTCATTTGTTCTAGGCCACTAGGGTAATTCAAGCATTTGGGCTAATAGCCACTTATCAGTGAGTGCATACCATGTATGTCTTTCTGTGATTGGGTTAGCTCACTCAGAATGATATTTTCAGTTCAACCATTTGCCTCGAATTTCATAAAAGTCGTTGTTTTTGATAGCTGAGTAATATTCCATTGTGTAGATGTACCACATTTTCTGTATCCATTCCTCTGTTGAAGGGCATCTGGGTTCTTTCCAGCTTCTGGCTATTATAAATAAGGCTGCGATGAACATAGTGGAGCACGTGTCTTTTTTTATATGTTGGGGCATCTTTTGGGTATATGCCCAAGAGAGGTATAGCTGGATCCTCAGGCAGTTCAATGTCCAATTTTCTGAGAAACCTCAGACTGATTTCCAGAATGGTTGTACCAGTCTGCAACCCCACCAACAATGGAGGGTGTTCCTCTTTCTCCGCATCCTGCGCCAGCATTTGCTGTCACCTGAGTTTTTGATCTTAGCCATTCTCACTGGTGTGAGGTGAAATCTCAGGGTTGTTTTGATTGCATTTCCCTGATGACTAAAGATGTTGAACATTTCTTTAGGTGTTTCTCAGCCATTCGGCATTCCTCAGCTGTGAATTCTTTGTTTAGCTCTGAACCCCATTTTTTAATAGGGTTATTTGTCTCCCTGCGGTCTAACTTCTTGAGTTCTTTGTATATTTTGGATATAAGGCCTCTATCTGTTGTAGGATTGGTGAAGATCCTTTCCCAATCTGTTGGTTGCCGTTTTGTCCTAACCACAGTGTCCTTTGCCCTACAGAAGCTTTGCAGTTTTATGAGATCCCATTTGTCGATTCTTGATCTTAGAGCGTAAGCCATTGGTGTTTTGTTTAGGAAATTTTTTCCAGTGCCCATGTGTTCCAGATGCTTCCCTAGTTTTTCTTCTATTAGTTTGAGTGTGTCTGGTTTGATGTGGAGGTCCTTGATCCACTTGGACTTAAGCTTTGTACAGGGTGATAAGCATGGATCGATCTGCATTCTTCTACATGTTGACCTCCAGTTGAACCAGCACCATTTGCTGAAAATGCTATCTTTTTTCCATTGGATGGATTTGGCTCCTTTGTCAAAAATCAAGTGACCATAGGTGTGTGGGTTCATTTCTGGGTCTTCAATTCTATTCCATTGGTCTATCTGTCTGTCTCTGTACCAATACCATGCAGTTTTTATCACAATTGCTCTGTAATACTGCTTGAGTTCAGGGATAGCGATTCCCCCAGAAGTCCTTTTATTGTTGAGCATAGTTTTAGCTATCCTGGGTTTTTGTTATTCCAGATGAATTTGCAAATTGTTCTGTCTAACTCTTTGAAGAATTGGATTGGTATTTTGATGGGGATTGCATTGAATCTGTAGATCGCTTTTTGGCAGAATGGCCATTTTACTATATTAATCCTGCCAATCCATGAGCATGGGAGATCTTTCCATCTTCTGAGGTCTTCTTCAATTTCTTTCTTCAGAGTCTTGAAGTTCTTGTTGTACAAATCTTTTACTTGCTTGGTTAAAGTCACACGAGGTACTTTATATTATTTGGGTCTATTATGAAGGGTGTCGTTTCCCTAATTTCTTTCTCAGCTTGTTTCTCTTTTGTGTAGAGGAAGGCTACTGATTTATTTGAGTTAATTTTATACCCAGCCACTTTGCTGAAGTTGTTTATCAGCTTTAGTAGTTCTCTGGTGGAACTTTTGGGATCACTTAAATATACTATCATATCATCTGCAAATAGTGATATTTTGACTTCTTCTTTTCTGATCTGTATCCCTTGACCTCCTTTTGTTGTCTGATTGCTCTGGCTAGAACTTCAAGAACTATATTGAATAAGTAGGGAGAGAGTGGGCAGCCTTGTCTAGTCCCTGATTTTAGTGGGATTGCTTCAAGTTTCTCTCCATTTAGTTTAATGTTAGCCACTGGTTTGCTGTATATGGCTTTTACTATGTTTAGGTATGGGCCTTGGATTCCTATTCTTTCCAGGACTTTTATCATGAAGGGGTGTTGAATTTTGTCAAATGCTTTCTCAGCATCTAATGAAATGATCATGTGGTTTTGTTCTTTCAGTTTGTTTATATAATGGATCACGTTGATGGTTTTCCGTATATTAAACCATCCCTGCATGCCTGGGATGAAGCCTACTTGATCATGGTGGATGATTTTTTTGATGTGCTCTTGGATTCGGTTTGCCAGAATTTTGTTGAGTATTTTTGCGTCGATGTTCATAAGGAAATTGGTCTGAAAGTTCTCTTTCTTTGTTGGGTCTTTGTGTGGTTTAGGTATAAGAGTAATTGTGGCTTCATAGAAGGAGTTGGTAGTGCTCCATCTGTTTCAATTTTGTGGAATAGTTTGGATAATATTGGTATGAGGGTCTTCTATGAAGGTCTGATAGAATTCTGCACTAAACCCGTCTGGACCTGGGCTCTTTTTGGTTGGGAGACCTTTAATGACTGCTTCTATTTCCTTAGGAGTTATGGGGTTGTTTAACTGGTTTATCTGTTCCTGATTTAACTTCGGTACCTGGTATCTGTCTGGAAATTGTCCATTTCCTGCAGATTTTCAAGTTTTTTGAGTATAGGCTTTTATAGTAAGATCTGATGATATTTTGAATTTCCTCTGAATCTGTAGTTATGTCTCCCTTTTCATTTCTGATTTTGTTAATTTGGACACACTCTCTGTGTCCTCTCGTTAATCTGGCTAAGGGTTTATCTATCTTGTTGATTTTCTCAAAGAACCAACTTTTGGTTCTGTTGATTCTTTCTATGGTCCTTTTGTTTCTACTTGGTTGATTTCAGCTCTGAGTTTGATTATTTCCTGCCTTCTACTCCTCCTGGGTGTATTTGCTTCTTTTTGTTCTAGAGCTTTTAGGTGTGCTGTCAAGCTGCTGACATATGTTCTTTCCTGTTTCTTTCTGCAGGCACTCAGCGCTATGAGTTTTCCTCTTAGCACAGCTTTCATCGTGTCCCATAAGTTTGGGTATGTTGTACCTTCATTTTCGTTAAATTCTAAAAAGTTTTTAATTTCTTTCTTTATTTCTTCCTTGACCAGGTTATCATTGAGTAGAGCATTGTTCAATTTCCACGTATATGTGGGCATTCTTCCTTATTGTTATTGAAGCCCAGCTTTAGGCCGTGGTGGTCCGATAGCACGCATGGGATTATTTCTATCTTTCTGTACCTGTTGAGGCCCGTTTTTTGACCAATTATATGGTCAATTTTGGAGAAAGTACCATGAGGAGCTGAGAAGAAGGTATATCCTTTTGCATTAGGGTAGAACGTTCTATAAATATCCGTTAAGTCCATTTGGCTCATGACTTCTCTTAGTCTGTCTACGTCTCTGTTTAATTTCTGTTTCCATGATCTGTCCATTGATGAGTGTGGGGTGTTGAAGTCTCCTACTATTATTGTGTGAGGTGCAATGTGTGTTTTGAGCTTTAGTAAGGTTTCTTTTACGTATGTAGGTGCCCTTGTATTTGGGGCATAGATATTTAGGATTGAGAGTTCATCTTGGTGGATTTTTCCTTTGATAAATATAAAGTGTCCTTCCTTATCTTTTTTGATGACTTTTAGTTGAAAATTGACTTTATTTGATATTAGAATGGCTACTCCAGCTTGCTTCTTCCGACCATTTGCCTGGAAAGTTGTTTTCCAGCCTTTCACTCTGAGGTAGTGTCTGTCTTTGTCTCTGAGGTGTGTTTCCTGTAGGCAGCAGAATGCAGGGTCCTCGTTGCGTATCCAGTTTGTTAATCTATGTCTTTTTATTGGGGAGTTGAGGCCATTGATGTTGAGAGATATTAAGGAATAGTGATTATTGCTTCCTGTTATATTCATACGTGGATGTGTTATGTTTGTGTGCTTTTCTTCTCTTTGTTTTGTTGCCAAGACGATTAGTTTCTTGCTTCTTCTAGGGTATAGCTTGCCTCCTTATGTTGGGCTTTCCCATTTATTATCCTTTGTAGTGCTGGATTTGTAGAAAGATATTGTGTAAATTTGGTTTTGTCATGGAATATCTTGGTTTCTCCATCTATGTTAATTGAGAGTTTTGCAGGATACAGTAGCCTGGGCTGGCATTTGTGTTCTCTTAGGGTGTGTATGACATCAGTCCAGGATCTTCTGGCCTTCATAGTTTCTGGCGAAAAGTCTGGTGTGATTCTGATAGGTCTGCCTTTATATGTTACTTGACCTTTTTCCTTACTGCTTTTAATATTCTTTCCTTATTTTGTGCGTTTGGTGTTTTGACTATTATGTGACGGGAGGTGTTTCTTTTCTGGTCCAGTCTATTTGGAGTTCTGTAGGCTTCTTGTATGCCTATGGGTATCTCTTTTTTTAGGTTAGGGAAGTTTTCTTCTATGATTTTGTTGAAGATATGTACTGGTCCTTTGAGCTGGGAGTCTTCACTCTCTTCTATACCTATTATCCTTAGGTTTGATCTTCTCATTGAGTCCTGGATTTCCTGTATGTTTTGGACCAGTAGCTTTTTCCGCTTTACATTATCTTTGACAGTTGAGTCAATGATTTCTATGGAATCTTCTGCTCCTGAGATTCTCTCTTCCATCTCTTGTATTCTGTTGGTAAAGCTTGTATCTACAGCTCCTTGTCTCTTCTTTTGGTTTTCTATATCCAGGGTTGTTTCCATGTGTTCTTTCTTGATTGCTTCTATTTCCATTTTTAATTCCTTCCACTGTTTGATTGTGTTTTCCTTTCATTCTTTCAGGGATTTTTGTGTCTCCTCTGTATGGGCTTCTACTTGTTTATTTATGTTTTCCTGGAATTCTTTTCATGCATTTTTGCGATTCCTCTCTGTGGCTTCTACTTGTTCTCTAAGGGAGTTCATCATGTCTTTCTTGAAGTTCTCAGCATCATGATCAAATATGATTTTGAATCTAGATCTTGCTTTTCTGGTGTGTTTGGATATTCCATGTTTGTTTTGATGGGAGAATTGGGCTCGATGGTGCCATGTAGTCTTGGTTTCTGTTGCTTGGGTTCCTCGCTTGCCTCTCGCCATCAAATTATCTCTAGTGTTACTTTGTTCTGCTATTTCTGACAGTGGCTAAACTGTCCTATAGGCCTGTGTGTCAGGAGTGCTGTAGACCTGTTTTCCTCTCTTTCAGTCAGTTATGGGGACAGAGTGTTCTGCTTTTGGGCGTGTAGTTTTCCTTTCTACAGGTCTTCAGCTGTTCCTGTGGACCTGTGTCTTGAGTTCCAGGCAGGTCACTTGCAGCAGAAAAGTTGGTCTTACCTGTGGCCCCGAGGCTCAAGTTCGCTCGTGAGGGGTTCTGCCCACAGGCTCTCCGCGGTGGGCGACCAGGAAGATCTCTTTGCCCAGCCTCTTCCGGGAGCCTCCGCACCAGGGTTCAGATGGCCTCCGGTGTTTTCCTCTGGAATCAGTAATGTGCAGAGAGCAGTCTCTTCTGGTTTAGCAGGCGTGTCTGCCTCTCTGAAGGTTTAGCTCTCCCTCCCACGGGATTTGGGTGCAGAGAACTGTTTATCGGTCTGTTTCCTTCAGGATCGGCGGTGTCTCAGGCAGGGCTCCTGCTGCTCCTGGGCCCTCCCCACAGGAACCCAGAGGCCTTGTACAGTTTCCTCTTGGGTCAGGGGATGTGGGCAGGGGTGGGCAGTGTTGGTGGTCTCTTCTGCTCTGCAGCCTCAGGAGTGCCCACCTGACCAGGCGGTAAGGTATCTCTCCCACGGGTTCTGGGAGCAGAGAGCTGCTGCGGGCGGGATCATGGTGTGGGACTTCCGTAAACACAGGGCGTGCCTGGTCCTAGGGGATTCTGCCTCTGTTGTCCCGATTCCACCCGGCAAGTCACTTGCAGCAGATAAGTTAGTCTTACCTGTGGCCCCGAGGCTCGAGTTCGCTCGCGGGGTTCTGCCCACGGGCTCTCCGCGGTGGCAGCGACCAGGAAGCACCTGAGTACATTCTTGGTAGGAATGTAAATTGGTGCAACTTTTGTGGAAATAGTGGAGATCCGTCAAAAAAAATTAAGACCAGAGCTTCTCTGTGATTCAGCAACCCTCTTCTGGGTATACATCCAAAAGAAGTGAAGGGAGGATCTGAAGAAATCTCCATCATCCTATGTATGTTACAGCAATACTAAGGTATTCAGACATGAATGTCTATGGTGGGTGAGTAGCTAAATCAAGTGTTCTATAGACGGTCTTAGATAAATAAGGAAACTTTGCCATTTGTCACCATGTACTGTCCTGAAGGATATTCTCTGTGAAACAAACCAGTCACAGACAGACAAGTTCCATGTGACTTCATTTACATGGGAATTATGGAGAGGGCATTCCGACATTCTAGTTGCGAATGTGATGTCTAGAATTAAGAATACAGCATTGTAGACATAAAAACCAACACAACATTGTACACATAAAACTCAGCCTGGCATATGCAGTGAAATCCTGTCTCTCATAACAACAAATTGTTTGGTAGATCATCTATTGTATTCTTAATAAAGTGAAAAAAAAGAAAAACTAAAGGCTGAAGACAAAGAAATAACAACAAAACGATTGACTTTGAAGTGTGTTGGGTGTGTCTCCAGTTGTGTTGAATCGACAATGCATGCTTCTCCCCGAATGGTTGTATTGCATAAGCTTCACATGTACAGCTTCTACATGAAAACAGAAAAGAAAGAGAAAATTACTGTGCTATGATTTTTTTTTAAAACCACAAGTCTCACAGCTATAGTATATTTTAACATGAGTGAAAATTTCTCCCCATATTTCTTTTCTGTCACTGTAACAATTATCTGGGATGATCAACTCTCAGAAAGAAGGTAGATATTGGCTCATGGATTCATAGGCACTTGTCTATGGCTGATGGGCTCTTTCCTTTGGGGCTTTGAGGCAGAGAATCATGGTGGGTCTAACAGTTACTGTTCTTGATGCTGTGACCAAATGTCCAAGAAGAAGTAACTTAAGGAAGGTTTTATTTTCACATCTGTTCTTGGTGGGAAAGGCATGGTGGTAGAAGCATGAGTTGTCTGGCCACATGATGGCCTTCTCTGTCAGGATGCGAGCAAGATGGGTGCTTCCTCTCAGCTTTTCTTTACCTTTTGTTCCCTTTTGTTCAATCCATGGCCCCAGTCCATGGGACACTACTACTCATCCTCAGGGTAGTCTTCCCTTCTCTGCATACATTCTCCAAGACACCCACAGAAGTGCACCTCATTAACAGACTAGATTCTTCTCAGTATAATCAAGTTGATATTCAAACTGAACCATCTTAGAGGGAGTGCATCACAGAGCAATGTCATGGTCAGGAAGTGAAGGAGAAAAAGGATAAAGCCCCATCATCTCTATCAAGAAAATGTCCCTAATGACTTAAGACCTGTTCTTAGACTCTACCTCCTAAAGGTCCCAGGAAGTTCACTGTGGAGGCCAAACCTGTAATGGGCTTTGGGAGACATTCCACATACTAACTGTGGCACCTTCCAAAGTTCAATGTCCAACAGCCATGATGAGAGTGGAGTCACTCATCTGCAGGATGTTGGTGCGTACGGCCACCATGTCAGTGCTGCTTTCTTATCTGTAAGACCTCACCTCTTCCAGACTTTGTATAAAAGGACCAAGAATTAGATAGAATGAATGACTTCAGAAGAACTAATTAGTTGATTGCATTAAAAAAACTCACTTGAGTAATCTATTTGCAATTGTATATGTGTGTATCTCTCTCTCTCTCTCTCTCTCTCTCTCTCTCTCTCTCTCTCTCTCTCACACACACACACACACACACACACACACACACACACACACATTTTAACCAGATTTCCTGTCTGATTCTCTGTACCTCCCTGCACTGACTACCTTAATAACTCTTCTTTATACTTCAAAATATGGTTCAGATGTAACTCCCTTGGGAAGCCATCCTGACCATTTCAGGTAGAATACCTCTCAACAAGCAAACATTATATTTTTTACTCAAGGATTTGGCCTCATAACTATAACAATAGTATTCAGGGGCTACTTGCCTTGTGCAAAGCAAGATGGCTCATGCCATAATATTTATATGGTAATCTGTGGTAAGGATAGATTAATTTATCTCTTCCCTTGGCTATGATATAATATAATAATTAGCATTTGCTGATTCTAGAATACTTACTTGGAATACTGTTCTTCATCTGGGGGTACTTCTTCTCCAGGGGACATTTGGCAATATCTAAAGACATTTCTGATCATCACAACTTGGGAAGTGCTACTAACATCCTAGTAGATTGAATTCTGAATTCAATTCTGTTCTAAATATCCCACAATGCACAGGCAGTCGTACTCCCATCATGGAAGTATCTGAATCAAAACATTGCCTTGCTCAGGGTGAGAAATTATGACTGACATCAGCAAGATGAGTTTGAGATGAGAGGGGTCTGGGGATAATTCTGGGAGGCCTCTAGCATATGTACTCCACAAATGGGAGGAAGCTCTCAGAAGCTGATTGGATGCAAAGGATGGGACATCTTAGGGGTGGGCTGGCCACAGAGGCCAAGTTCCCTAAACTGGCATCACCTCCTGAAGTCTTTAGAGTCCACTTCACTACTCTGCAGATCCTGATTCCATGTGTGGCCACTGCATCAAGCATTAGATGGGATCTGGAGTCCTAACACCGAGATTGACAATCTCACATGATATTGATGTATAAACCAGAGGATGTCGCTCTACTTTATAACTTGGCATACAGTTATTGAATAAACCAGACACTTCAATCATCTTAACCAGATAAGCTTCTAGTGAGACTCTGAAAAACATACAGATCCAATAAAACTGAAATCAAGCTATTTTTAAAGTTGTGTCTTTAAACATATACAGATGTTTTTCTTGTCATTTCCTACAATCAATATAGTACATGTGATAGTTTATATTTGTTTTCCAATTTAACATGCTCTCCTTGGAGTCAAATCTCTTGTCACATACATTACAAATTTTCTAGATTAGATGGGGAACAACCATCTTAAAATTAGGTGGCACATACCGTGAGCTGGAATCTAAGACTGTATAAAATGGGTAAGGCTTTGTAGGTACCAGCATCCATCACTCTCTGATTTCTGACTGTGGGTCCGTCCATGTGACCAACTGTCTCATACACCCACCATAGCTTCCCTACCTCGATGGACCTCTTATATTGAGAGCAAAAGGAAACCTTTCATCCCTTACAGTTTAAGTATTTTGTCACAGCAGCAGGGAAAATATCTGAAAAAGAGAATAGATACCAAGGAGTGAAAAAATTGTAAAAAATTGACGTTTTTCTGAGGTCTTTAGAACTGAACTTCAGGAGGGAAGGTTTGAAACTATGAGCTAGAAAATCCCAGGATGCTGTAAGCAGTGTTTAATGGTTCAACACTGGCCAGATCTTGGAAGACCAGAATGGCAAGAGAAATGTGGACAGTGGCTATTTGGTGGCTGAAGTTTCAGAGGGGAATGAAGACTCTACTGGACAGGAGGCTAGGGACGTTCCTTTTTCACTCTGGCAAAAACCTGACTTCCTTCTGCCTCTGTCCTGAGAACTTGAATGAGGTCTGATTAACAATACTGGAATACTTTGTTTGGCAGAGGAAATTTCAAGACAGGCTAGCACTCAGGCAGTGGCATGGCTGCTGCTCTTTGCTCTCATCCGGCTATAGAGTGAGAACAAACAGTGAAGCATAAAGAAAAAAAATATGTGCAGTTTGATGAGGAAAAGAATGTGGATAGATTTAAACCCAGAGACAAGACAGGTTGGAATCAGATATAATTGTTAAATAGATGAGCATTATTAAAGAGAAACCTGGCTCTCTGTACTGGAACAATAGAAAAAGTGTAAATTCACTTGGAAAGGGAAGGCCTAAATCGATAATACAGCTGGTGGAGGTCTCTGTTAGAAAACAACTTTGTAGGAAAGTTCTCCAGGGTTAACACACAGATGTAGATGGAACCTTTGGTCTGAGGGTAGTACACAGATATGGATGGGACCTTGGTTTGAGGGAATCAGGATATATCTCTAGGTGGCAATCTTACCTGTCACCTGGGAGTGTTGACAATTCAACACTGTTTTATAAGCATGGAAAATGTAAGAGGTGGGGTAATGAAGAATCTTTTGCCACAATTTTGGTGAGTCACAAAGGTCAGACACCTTAAAGAAAGCCCTGAGAGACTTTATTGGCTGGTTTTGTTTGTCAGTTTGACATAAGCTAGCATTATCAGAGAGGAAGGAGCCTTAGCTGAGGAAATATCTCCATGAGATCCAGCTGTAAGGCATTTTCTCCATTAGTGATTGTTGGGGGAAGGCCCAATCCATGGTGGGTGGTCTCATCCCTGGGCTAGTTTTCCTGGGTTCTAGAAGAAAGTAGGTGGATCCAAAGCTGTGGGGAGCAAGCCAATAAGCAGCACCCTCCATGGCCTCTGCATCAGCTCCTGCCTCCAGGTTCCTGCTCTGTTTGAGTTTCCATTGTGACTTTCTCCAAGGATGGACTATGATTCGTTAGTGTAAGTCAAATAAGCCCTTTCCTCCCTGACTCGTTTTTTTGGTCATGGCTTTTTATCTCAGCAATAAAAATCCAAAGACAGAGGCCGCTGGGTAAAGCTGTGAATATGAAATTTAAGTTGCAATGGAGACTCCAGGGTGGCAAGATATCAAGACTATGGTTCACCCACTGAGGAAAGCTGCAGAGCAAAGCTTCAAGTCCTTTGGAGTTTGGATGGTTCCATGGTAAGTCCCAAACACGGAAGCTGCTGTTTGTCCTCCTAGGTTTAGGACTTAGTTGTGACTGATATTCCTTTTCTGTTACCTCATTCATCCACTTTACAAAGAAAAGGTTTATTCCATGCCATTGCATATTATAGCTATGTAACTTGATTTGTATCATATAGGGGTTTACATTTAAGAGATTACCTGAGTCTCTGAGGAAAAGATACTGCAGATCTGGGGATTTTTGAAATTGGATAAATGAAGTTAACATTGTGAGGTGGCCTTAAGTCTAGGTGTAGAAGATCATGGTTTAAAAGTGATAGTTTGGGCATCAGGGGGAGGACTTGTGTTGGTTGTATTTACTGTCAACTTGACAGAACCTAGAATCACCATGGAGACAAATCTCTAGGCTTTCTGTGAGGGGTTTTCTGCTATGGGCTGGAGTACCAGACTGTACAAAATGTAGGGAACTAAATGATCAACGCTGTTTGACATCCTCTGTTTTCCCTGACTTCAGACTCAATGTGACCAGCAGCTTTGTGCTCCTGACATGTGTTTTCATTGGTGTGATAGACTTCACCTTGACCCATGAGACAAACTAAAACTTTCTTTTCTTCAATTGCTTTGTTGAGGTATTTCCTTGTCACAGAAGCAAGGAAATGAACTAATAGAGTATACAAATATTTATAGAGTAGCTATGTGGTGTTTGGTATTGCCAGTAGTCTACAGATGGCTTACCCTACACAGGAGGGTTTATGCTGGTTAATGTACATGTCATGTTGTTATGTAGCTTGAAAATGTGAGGGTTTGGTCCATATAAACAATGCCCGGTGGAAATAAAAAGCAAGTGTTTTTGTTTATTTTTTGTTTTTGTTTTTGTTTTTGTTTTGTGTGTGTGTGTGTGTGTGTGTGTGCGCGCGTATTAGTTAAATACATCTGTGGGAGGTCCAGGAAACCCTTGACATGTCAGGAGAGAGACAGTAGGTGAAATTCTCATTTTGGATACTGTTAAAACAGCTTTCCTCACAATATTTTTAAAATATTGATTAGCAATTACTTGAAAGCCCTAAGTTTCTTTTTTTTAATTGGAGATTTTGTTAGGCAGAAAAGTGGATCGATGTTAGCACATCCTGAGTCACTCATTGACGTGGCGGTTTCCCTGCCTCATCAACCAGTGGCCTGGTCCGGGCTGAATCTGGCTGTGGAGACAGCCACCTTCTCCAGGTGTTGTATATGTAATCAACTGCCTTTTATCTTCCTAAACCGCACTACCCCGTTAGGGTTGAACCGTGCCATCCCACAAGACATTCATGGTCTACCGTCCCAGAGCACCAAGGACTGTGACCTCCTTTGGAAAGAGAGGTGAAGATGATCATCGTAAGACAATTGTGTCTGTATAGTAAGGGGACATCTGGACCCAGGCGCAGGCAAGTACCTAGAAAAAACCCTATGTGAAGATAGAGGCAGAGATCTGAGTGCTGCTGTCCCAAGCAAAGAGGGTCAGTGACCACAAGCAGTTGCCAGAGAAGCAGAGGTATGGCACCAAGTCTCCTTAACTCATTCTTCTGCTCCTCCATTCTTTACTCCAGAAACACAAAACACACCGTGTGTTGTGTCAACCACTCCCTAGTTTGTAGCTTTATTTTTGTTTAACATCTGCATCCCTGAGATGAGTCCCAGAGCTCAACTGCACACCAATGATGAGTCTGGGATTATTTTTTACCAGCAATGATCTCATTCATCAAGGGTGGGCTTTTTGTCTGTTTGTTTGTTTAATTAGATTCAATCCAATTAGTAGCCTCATTTCCAAATTCTTGTGGGATGATAGAGTGCACATCTCATAGATTCTGCCCTGTAGTATCAACAAAGCTTTCTGTGCCATGGTTTGTTTATCTCTAAAATGATGAAGGTGGCGATCAGTGGGAAAACCAAATGGCAAGCTCTCGGGGACCAATAGAAAAAAAAACCCAAATAGTATCTCCATGGGTTCAGGCACCTGTCTAGATGAGGTCACTTTAGTCTTTTCTTCCACAAGGGGATTTAAGGATCATTAGCAAATATCAGGAGAATAGGGAGATCAGAGTCATCTTAATCATTTAATATCCCTAGTTAAACTCAGGAGTGAGAAAATAAACCTTGACAGTAGGCAACAGTTCAAGTAAAGTTAGTGCAGGAGTAACGTGTTTCTAATTACCGATTTCAATGCAGAAGTAGTTAAGGCAATAAACATTGGCACCCTGAGTAGCAGGCTCATTTGCATTGATTTTCTAAGGCCCTTGGCAGCTTAGAAAATCTTCCAGTAACGTCCTACACAAGAAATGTGTAGTCCCCCTTTACGCTGGGACTCAACAACCTTCTCGAATAAAGACTTGACTCCCAGAATATCCTGGTAAGTTCACAGTCAAATCCAAGAAGCCCAGCCTAGGCACATTTCCCAAGATCCTTATGGTGTGCTTTCCTGAGCTTTTGATTGACACTCCATTCACCAAGTTAATCAGGGGCCAGGGAAGTGTCTTCGAGACCACCCTTATTCTGTTTGTCAAGGCCTTATCCTGTGCTTTCCTTTTCATACCTAGCTCCAATCTTCTTCTGACAGCCACGTCTGTAGTCCAGGAGTGCCGTCCTAGTGTCCCATTTGTAGGGTAGCAATAACATGCTAATTGTACTCTCTCCAATCTCCTTGCTCTATTCTGAGTCTCCCACCCCAGCACTGTTGACTGAATAGACCTGATTCCACACTACCTGCTTGCAGGTGCTTGACTCACTTAAAATGCTTACATCGCTTCTATTAATTTAATCAACTATTTACTGAGTGGCTTTACTCTCAGGAGCTGGAGGGGACAAACAAAACAACACGAATCCTTGGGTCCAAAGAGCTCAGCTGGATGTAGGAAGGAACAATACTAGTAAACTTACATACTTTTTCTCCCTGTGTATATGGACCTGTGCAAAATGGACATGTTCATATGGGTGTATGATCATGTGTGTTTGAGTGTGACTGTGCATACACACATGTGTGAGTGCTTATGGAGACCACATTTTTCCTGATTGCTTTCTGTCTTAATTTTTGGAGATCTCTTCCTGAGCTAAGAGCTCCTCCATTATGCTCCAAGGGTCTTTCTATCTTCATGTCACTTCCTTTAACTGCCACTCCCCTCCTGACTGTAGCACTGGAGACACAGATGAAATGACTGCTGCTTTTATTTGTGTGCTGGGGTCTGAGGACAGGTCAACACGCAGCAGGAACTTTCCTGACAGAACCAAGTGACTTACCTGCACTCCCCTCTCTTCGTATATAAGGAAGATAGACAGCAGGCATAAATGCTAGGGAGATGTTTGTGGGTATAGGAGACCATGTTAGATCACAGCAGGTGAAGGGACAGGTCCCAAGAGACCACATGGCAGACTGTAATGCCCTCTAAAATCATCCCTTGTGTGAGGAAGCAAAGCTTGATGGAAGAAAAGAAGGAGTGTGGCTGGTGCACATAGGAGAGGGAATATGTAAAGCCAAGCATTTTGTCATGTGAAAGCTTTTGATCTGTGTCGAGTAGGGGCGGAAAGATGGTAAGAGACAGTTTAATAAGGGAGTGCTCACTGGTGCATACCAAAGAGCAGGAATCTGATAGTGTTTGACTTTGGAAAAGATCTCTGTGCTTGGGAGAGCATTTCAGAAATGTTCTGTCACTTGCAGCTCTCATGAAATCAGACACATATCAGGTACCAAGGATGAGAGGCAGTGGCTGATATGGGATTTCATTTTATTGCTAGCTTTGAGCTCAATGATGTCCTTGGGACTTCACATAACTGAACTTTTGGCTTTCGTTCTTGCCAGGGGTTGCCTTAGGAAGGCAGCCTTTCTAAGAATTTAGAATCACCTTCAGCAGTGTCTTGCTTTGGGAATCACAAGCCAATTTAAATCAAAGACTAATGCTTTAGGTAAATAAAAAGTTTAATAATCATCACAAATTTGGGATACAGTTCAGATATAATATTTACAATTTAAAATTAAATAACATTAAAACAACTAGTAAATGTTTGAGTACAACATTTAAATATTTCTAAAATCTAAAAATACAATAATATGGTTTCATATCTCTAATGCTGATGGTTCCAACCTTCACACATTAACTCTCTTTAGCCCAAAGGCAGATAATTCAAGCCACAAGTCAGATATAATATCTCCTTTCCTGGTTTTCCATTCTATTGAGGAATCTCTAATTCCTAATTCACAGTTAGATGCTATCTAGACTGCAACTAATTGTGGCTCTTTCAATGCTCAGAACTAAACACAACAATGTTCTCGAAGATGCAAACACATCCTTTGTGACATGGCAGGCAAGAGATTCCTAATCACATGTCTGTTAGGTGTGGTTTTTGACACTGAAAGTATTTTGTTCAACTATTAAGACATGCATGGTTTGGGGTTTTCTCACATATGTGATTACTTTCTTCCTCCTATGAGTGAAATACCAAATACCAGATAGCACCACAGAGATGACTTCTTATCAATGTAGCTATCGAATTCATTATATGGGCTTCTTATGAATCTAAGGGACATCTTGATTCTGGGTCCTGATGCGATAAGTTCATTTTACTTATGATTCCATATATATTTTGGAGTCAATCTATATAACAAAACTACCAGAGATTAGAGAAGCAGTGTTTATTATAGCTGTCATGTTGTAAAGGAACACTTTTCCCTCTTTCCCCTGTGTTGGGGGAACTCACAGAAGTATTTCACCAGGAGTCAGTGAGGTCTTACTCTTAGTGTCTATTACTTTCCCAGCACATTGAAACCTGCACCCCGGAGGAAAACCAACTGCTCTGATTGCTCTATTTTCTTCAACACTGGTTCAAGGTCAAGGGATAAGTTATTGATCATCAGCTACTACATGCTTAAAAAGCATGAATTGAAATTCGGTGACAGCTTCAGTTTAGAAGGCTTACCCAGTCTCACTGGCAATGGAGGCTCCCTTTTCAATCTAAAAACCACTCCAATCAGTAATTGTTATTATTCTAATAAAGTTGAATTTTAACAGACAGTTGAGTCCACCTTCTTCTCTGTAGTACACACTTGCCAAGTGTGATCTGAGCTTTGCACTTGTGTGGTATCATCTATCCCCAGAGTAAGCTGCTTTTTCACTCATAATTCTGATAGAGCCTCATTCCCATGCTGAAGATAATTTCATTGCTCAAGTTTTCATTTCACACACAGAAGAGCTCCGCCTATAGCGATTTGAGTATGCTCGCCCTTCTTTCTGAACATCTTCTCCCAAGCTGTGCTGTCATCTCATGACTCCTGGCAATCACAGAGCTCACCACGCTTTGTGCTTATCATGAAAAAAAAAATGCATGTTTGAGTGATGGCTTGTTGGCTCTGGTCTCTGCTTTTGGGGAGGGAACTCATTATGTTGGTGAAGAGGAATGTTCTTGTGCAGCCATTTCTGGATATTTTAATTGGCTTAGGAGTTAGCAGACTATTTCTGAAAATGATGCAAAATTCCCCAATGGTTTTCTGCCAATACAAAGCATAATAGACAATATGCCAGAAACAAATAATGTCTTCGTATATTCATGATTCTGTTTCCTACTTACATGCTTCATTATTAGCTGATGCAGTCTCTCCATTTGTCTCAGAACATGCACTGCTCCGGAATTCCTGCCCCTTCCTATGTTTACTTTGCTATTTCGAGCTATGTCTATGTTCTATTTTCATCACTATTTTTGTGCATGAATACACCATGTTGGAGCCAATGATCCTTTTCTGCATCTAGGCATGTGGTATATCCAGATGAGGATGAGGAAAGAGTAGAAATTAAACAACCTAAAATTGTATGCTTGGAGCTGGAGTAACAGCTCAACAGTTAAGGATATGTACAGCTTTTGCAAAAGGACCCAAGTGGGTCCCAACACTTAAATTGGGTGGCTTATGACTGCTTGTCACTTCAGCTCTGTGATCCAATGATCTCTTCTGGCCTCCCTGGGCACTTAGACTCATAGCACATATGCATATACAGATGCACAAATATACAAAGTCAATGTAAACAAATAATTCTCTACCTCTCTTTCCCCCTCCTGGTTTTTTCAAGACAGAATTTCTTTGTGTAGCAGTCCCCTGGCTGTCCTGGAACTCACTTTGTAGACCAGGATACCCTCCAATTCACAGAGATCCATCAGTCTCTGTATCCCGAGTGCTGGGATTAAAGGAATGCACCATTCTGCATGGCTTAAATAAATAATTCTTTTAGAACCATCTCTGTATGCTGGTGGCGTGAGAATACATTAGGTAAGAGGCCTTGGACCTAGTAATGGAACGATAACCAAGATAACCTGAGTTACTTGTTACTTTTAGTATTTACATAGATACATAACTTAAGGATACAATCACTATTAAAACTATAAGAGATTTTGTTACATTCTAATTATCTTGGCATTTGAATGTATAATAGATGTAAATGTGCTGGCTATTCGTGTCAACTTGACTACACCTGGAACTAATTAAAAGCCAAGTGGCTGGGTACACCTGAGAAGGATTTTTCTTAATTAAATCATTTTAAGTGGGAAGAGCCTCCTTAAACCTGGAACTTTTGAGGTGGGAAGATTTGCTTTAAATCTGGGCCACACCTTCTATTGGTAGCCTATGTAAAGGACAGGGAAAAAGGAAGGTCTTGCTCTCTACCTGCTTCCCCTTATTCTTGCTTTAAAGTTCATTCATTCACTGGCATTAGACCCTAATTCTTCGGGATCCTGATGTATGGTATACTGAAGAACAGCTTTGGCATCTAACCTCATGGACTGAACAACTGTTGGGTTCTTGGAATGTGCCTTGTAGACTTCCATCATTAGACTAGTGTGGACACAGGCTGTAAAACAGTCTAAGAAATCCATTCTATCAGTTCTGTTCCTTTAGAGAACCCTGACTTCAGAGAACGCTCAGTTTTTCATCTTTCAATTAAAATTCAAATGAGAGGTTTGAATGGACCACAAGGAGATCCACATGGTTTGAACTTCAGAGGGATTCAATAAAGAGTTACCCACTCCTGTCTTCAATCGTGCCTGTGTGGTGCCTTTTTCAAATGGGAAACCTTTTGTTTATTTTTTTTTACCTGATAAAATCATGACTGGAGTCTGTGGCTTCCTTACCTTGAGCACAAGCCCAAGATAGACTTTACTTGCCTCTTACAAGCAGATCTTCCTCACAGGTTCTTGCCATACTCCTAGAGGAGCAGAGGGAACCCATGCTTCCTCAGAGAGCAACTCCCAAGAGTCCTAGAAGAAAAGAGCCTGCTCAGACTTCCATCTAGCTCCTCTAAAACCAACTGTTGAGGGAGATAGGGGTTGCAGGGTAAGGAAGATGTCCAGTGCCCAGGAAAGAAAATGCTCTCCACTATATTGGAACTTTCTGGACCTGCCAGTGCTTAAATGATGACACAGAGACATTAATTTTTATTATAGCTTAGCCCTTTAGCTTGGGTTACTTGTCAGCTAGCTCATCTAATTTAACCTTATTATCCTAACCCATGACCTGCCAGGTAGCTAGTTCTTTAACTCTCTCTCAGTTCCAGTACGTCAGAGCACCTCCCTGTCCTGTTGGTGAATCCCCTCACCTCTGATTCTTCTCTCAGAAACCCTCTCTCAGCCAGGAAGTCCTGCCTTCCATTTCCTGCTGAGCTATTGGTCACCAGCTCTTTATTAAGCCAATCAACAGGTGAGGGAGGAAGAGTGTTTACAAAACACTGCAGCAGGTGATGGTCCACAAGGATAGCACTGCCCAAATCCAGTCAGTGCTCTTATGGTACAGCAATCAACAGTTGAAGATACAGAGACAACCTTCGCACGGTGTACCCCAACAGCCCTCATAGGTACTATTGGTGTCATAGAATTTATTGTAGTAGGCAGCTTGAAATTTTGACGGGAAGCTACGGATGATAGTACATGTCTACAGTACCAAGATGGCGGAGGCAGGAAGGTCACGAGTTCAGGTAATTCTCCATTACCCTGTCGATGGACACATGGATCATTTAACTTTGTTGAGGTTTTTATGAACAGTCTTTTGGTGAACACATGTGCTCTTTTCCTAGGTTATATCTCAAGGGATTTAACAGATGAGATCTATTCTGAGCTTCAGTAGGTAATAGAAAGATTTTAACAACGTGGTTAAGTCAGTTCCAATTGGCAATGGAGATAACAGGGAGCACTAGCTGCTTTGAAATTTTCATAGTGATATTTTCTCTCTTTTTCAACTTAGTGATTGTGAATGGTGAGGTCTAGTTTGTCATGGTGATTTTTATTTGCATTTCCCCAGTGGTAACTTACTTTAAACAAGTTTTATATACCTATTTGGATATTTTTTGCTAAGTGTCTATTTAAATATTTTCCTGTTCTTAGAAATTGTGTTGTTACCAATTTTATAAGTGCTTCAGAGTTCTTTACATATTGTGGGTACAATCTCTTAGAACATGTGCATATATATGTGTATATACTCTCATACATGTAGAGTATGAGAACATAGATACATATGAGATATGTACTTTAAAGATAATACAATATCAGGTTGTATGAGAGTATTTTATATATACATGTATGAGTATGAAGATACCTTCATGCACATATGTTTTCAATTCAGTAACTTGCTTATTTACACTCTAATTTTTAGATTTATTTTACTATTTTCTTTAAAATTGTATGCATGCTTGTGGTGTATTTGTGAGTGTGTGTGTGTGTGTGTGTGTGTGTGTGTGTGTGTGTGCCTATATTCACTGGCATACAGAAGTCAGAAGAAAGTATGGAATTCCTCGAGGAATTACAGGTATTTGTGGGAAAGGGGATGTTAGGATCTTACCTGTTCTGTATTCTTTGAATTTCCATGTCAGCTTAAAAAATCAGTTTGCCAATTTTTATGAAGAATACAATTATTGGGACTTCATTAAGTCAATACATCAATTTCCTAAGAATAAGGAGTTACCCAGTCTGCAAACAGTACTACAAATATCACTCTTGATATTCCTTAATTTTTATTAGCAGTGATTTAAAACTTTAGTGTAGAGGTCATGAATATTTTGTTAGGCTTATTACTAGAAATTTAACAAATTTTGATGCTATTATAAGTAGTAATTTTAAAATGCAACATTTCAGTTTTTACTAGCATATAATTAAACAGGAATTCCATTTATTTTACATATTAGCCTGCCATTCAGCATCCTTGAAAAAAATCATAGTTTTGGGGTGGAGAGATGGCTCAGTGGACAGATGGACTTGCAGACCTGAGCACCCAAGCTTGATCCCAGGAGCCCCTGTGGAGTGTGGGCTGTGGTGGCACATGTCTGTAATCTCGGCACTGCTACAGAGAGGTGGATGGCAGAGACAGGCAAATTGCCAGGAATCTCCTGGGCCACAGAGCCTGGTATGTACAGTACAACAGCAGAAACATGAGAGACCCTATGTCAATACGATGAAAAGTGAAGAATGACTTCTGATTTTTCTCTAGCCTCCGCATGTGCACCGAGGAACACACATTACACTATGTGTGCAGAAAAGCACACACACACACACACACACACACACACACACTTAAAATCAATTTAATTTTAATAGACGTGGATGTTCCTACAGAACATTCTGTCATTTTCAAATAATACATTTTACTTCTTCTTTTCTCATTTGTTCCTTGTGCCTGCTGTGACAAAATACCATAGCTTGGGTGTCTCAGGTTGTCTGGGTGGCTTTAGACAACACCTATGCATTTTTTTCAGTATTTTGTTGTTATTGTTGAGCATAGTGTTCTGTGAATCAATGTCTGCTATATCAATTGTTTATTTTCCCTTCTAAGATCTCCTGTGTTCATACTGATATTTTGTCTGTTTCTTCTGTGAGTCCTTGAATAAGTAATATAACCACAACTGTAATTTGAATCTTCCTCATCCTCTTTCTATTTCATTTTGTATATTTTGAATCAATGTTGTTATGTGCCTATGGTTTTAAGATTACAGATGACATCACAGTTCTTTCTATCACTGTGACATCACCTTCTTCCTGCAGCCCTTCGGGACTTAAGGTCCTATTGTGTTCACAGAATAGTCACACTGTCTACACTTGAGTGAATTCTAGGCTAGCCTGAGTTGTATATAGCGATCCTATCTGCAAAACAGGCAAACAAACAAATAAATCGAAAAACATAATTATCTCAACAATGATAGAGATGTCTAAGTATAATTATGTTCCAGAGTAATAGGTGTAAGCATTCAACATATGAATTTGAGGGGAGGACACAGTTTAGAAAGGATACTGGCTGATTTTGATAGATCCCTTTTGCATAATGACAGAAAACCTGGATGAGATAGGACCTAGAAATTGGTACTTCCCTAAATAATTGTGTCCTTTTTCTGGTGTGCAGTAAACTAGAAAGTAACAAAGGCCAGACATTAAAAACCAGTAGATTCTGGTTCCCAAGTGCCAAAGTGCGATTCTCACATCCACATGCTCCACCTAGGTGGTGCTGGCCAGGTAAGTACTCCCTGTGAACTGAGATGCTCTGAAAATGGAAAACCCTTCTGTCTGTAACACAAGGCTATTTCCTATAGTGAAGCATTGCCTTACTTTGAGAATGAAAAGGGCCAGTGCTTGTAAGGTTCTTAGAATGTGTTGTGAAAGAAGTGCCCAGTTTAACCACACTCCTTTCCAAGTGCTTGAAGCTCAGCTGTTCCTCTATGAGGACGTGCTCAGTCTCCCTCTGCCTAGCTTGTCAGAGTGGGATTACCTACAGACTACAGTGACCGGTCTCTTTTCTTCATTCTGGAATCTACTTCCCTCTGCGTTATTTCTCAGTGCTGCTTCTCTTGGATCCTTCTAGAATCCCTTGGTTGGACTGCTGGCATCCTACTCCCTGATGGACTATACCCTTTCCTAGCCTTCTATTTTCTGCTATCATTTAAGCCTGTGCTGTGATGTAATCCAGCCTCAGCCTCCCTCCTCTAGGAATGACTGAGAACACAGCATGCTGACCACGGCTTTGGTTTCCATCCGTTGGGTTTCTCAATCCATTTTTTTTTTTTTTTTTTTTCTTGTTTTGGTCCATCTGTCTAGAGAGAAGACAGTGGAGGACTCACCACTTGTGTACCACACTCTGAAGACCCCTTTCCAGTGCCATCTTGGCTGCTAAGACAACGGAAGGGACAGGGGCCTGGAGCTTGCTTCATTAACTTGCTTCATTTTCTACCTCTTGCATGGTGTCGTTAGTCCTGCCTACTCTGCATGAGAACATTTTCCTTCTTGAGGATGGTGTTTATAACTCTTTTTTGCCCATCTGACAGGCATGAATGAATTAATATTTGCCACCCTGAGGGGGTGAGGCTGCCAGGGAAATGCCCCATTTTGTGAGCAATGGAGGTTTAATATCCCAATGTCATTTCCATTTGTCTTCTCCCAAAACAAAAAAGTTAAGGGCTGGGCTTCCAGGCAAGATGATTCTGACTTTGAATTCCAGCTCTATGTGACCTTGAGCAATTTCTTATCCCTGCAAGCTCCAGCATTTTACTTGTAAACAGAGCCAGCCTCACCCACTGCAAAGGATCCTTTGTGTGTTTACACAGTGCCCCTAGCATAGCCAGACTGAGAATCCTCCACAAATGTTACCTATTGCCATTATTGCTCAGCGTTTAACTGCTATTAATGTCCTTTCTCTTGACTTTCACAGAGAGCTATCATGTGATTTTATTTCCAGGTTTTCCCGATGCTTCCCTTATTCTTCTTTGCCTTGCTTAAGCTCGGAAACAAAGCTTTGTATAAAGTGAGCGCTCACTTCTTGGATGTCACATGGCTATGATGTCATGAAATTCAGATAAGACTGATAGGCCTCTGAGCAGGTGATATCAGCTTTTATTGAACAAGAATTGTCCAGAAAATTCTGATTCCTTTCTTCAGTGTAGCTGAATAATCAACTAAAGAGTTCATTACTACCTGAGGACCCAGCTATATCACTCCTGGGCATGTACCCAAAAGATGCTTCAACATATAACAAGGACACATACTCCACTATGTTCATAACAGCCTTATTTAAAATAGCCAGAAGCTGGAAACAACCCATATGTCCTTCAACAGGGGAATGGATACAGAAAATATGGTACATTTACACAATGGAATACTACTCAGCTAGTAAAAACAATGACTTCATGACATTCTTAGGTAAATGGATGGAACTTGAAAATATCATCTTGAGTGAGATAACCCAATCACAAAAGAACACACATGGTCTGCACTCACTGATAAGCACATATTAGCCCCAAAGCTCAGAATACCCAAGATACAATTCCTAAACCACATGAAGCTCAAGAAGAAGGAAGACCAAAGTGTGGATACTTCAGATCTTTGTAGAAGTGGGGACAAAAATACTCACAGGAGGAAATATGGAGACAAAGTGTGGAGCAGGGACTGAAAGGTCATCCAGAGACTGTCTCACATGGGGATGCATACCATATACAGCCACCAAACCCAGACAATATTGTGGATGCCAAGAAGTGCATGCTGACAGGAGCCTGATATAGCTGTCTGCTGAGAGTCTGTGCCAGAGCCTTACAAATACAGAGGTGGATGCTTGCAGCCAACCATTTAACTGAGAACAGGGTCCCCAGTGGAGGAGTTAGAGAAAGGACCAAAGTAGCTGAAGGGGTTTGCAACCCGGTAAGAAGAACATAATATCACCCACCCCCACCCCAGAGCTCCCAGGGACTAAACCACCATCCTAAGAGAACACAGGAATGGACCTATTGCTCCAACTGCACATGTAGCAGAGGATAGCCTTGTCAGGCATCAGTGGGAGGAGAGGCCCTCGGTCCTGTCAAGGCTCAATGCCCCAGTATAGAGGAATGTCAGGGCAGGGAGGTGGGAGGGAGTGGGTGAGTGGGGGAGCACCCTCATAGAAACAGGGGGTGGGGTGGGATAGTGGGTTTCTGAAGGGGAAACTGGGAAATGGGATAACACTTAAAATGGAAATTAAAAAATGCAATTAAAAAAATAAAAAGAGTTCATTGGAGCCAGGTGAGATTCATGTATAATTTGACAAGAGTTGAATCCTACAGATTCTGGAATTCGAGTTTCCACAGCTGTTAGTCTCCATCCTCATACTCTTCACAAGGGCTGGTGGAAATTTTGCTGTTGCTCTTGCTTCACTCCTTAATATAAGAAACAGATCATATCAAATAAGAATTTTAATTACTTTTATATCAAGGTTGACAAATTTTATCAACTTGCCATGAGAAATTGGTGTCCTGTGTGGAAGAAGATTTGGAGATGTTGGGCGAGTTGGGAAGAAGTGTTTCCTCCATTGTCAGTGTCTGTTTCGGGTGTGAGGATGAAGTGGGACTAGACGATGGTCCTACATTTGCTCATTCTCATTTTACAAACCTGTGTCCTTTATCAGCTCTGTGGGCTGCACCAGGCATCCTGATTGCCTTTGCTCTGCCAAGTATAGATGCCAGGAGTGCTATGCATCTAGATCACAAGACTACACAGGAAGGCACGGAAAAGGAGTCTTTGCTTCAGGTTGAGGAGGACAGAGATGCAGAAGAAACCATAACTCATAAAGCCAGATGCAAAGTGACAAGACGTTTCTCCCCACCAAAACAACAGAAGACATTTTTATAACGACAAGTGGACATTTTTATAACAGCAAATGACTTTTGTGACAGATTTTTGCCTTTTCTCATGTCATTTGTGTCATACTGGCATGCATTCACATACCTATTTTTAGAGAGTAATGGTGAAACTGTAACATTGGTGCTGTTAACGTATTGCATGGTCTGTAGGGATAGAGGGAAGAGCTGAGCGCCCTTCTTTATTCCACCTGGCTTCTGACACTGAATGCTATGCTGTTAACACCAGTCTCAGCTCCCTATGTGACATTTTTCTCACTCCATCAAACTCTCACATTCTCTTTGTCATTTGCTTGTTTGAGATGGTGTCCCGTGAATGCCATGCCAGCCTCAAACTCTCCATGTAGCCAAGAATGACACTGTACTTCTGATCCTCCTTTTTCTACCACCCACATGCTGGGATCGCAGGCTTGCACACCATGTCCAGTCTTACACATTGCTGACAATTAGACTCAGGGCTTTGTGCCGGCCAATCAAGCACTCTACCCACCAAGCTTCACCCAGCTTAACTGTGTCACCTTCCTCCCTTTTCCTGTATACAACACTAGGTATGTGAAAACAGATCTATTATAATGACAGCAAAACATGGTTGGTTCATTTTCTCTAGCTCTAGTGCTCTTTCAAATAGAAGATATACCTTTACTGCCCAGGGAGAGAAGGCATCAAATCTAGGTCTTTTGTAGGCCAATGAGAAGCAAGGTGGAGACCAGGACTCAGGATTCTTCCCTCAGATCTGAGCCTGAGGAGTATGGGTCCAAAGCATAGCTTGAAGATGATCATTTACCTCAATGGGTAGGAGTATGTTCACTTCGGAACTGTAGCTTGAGGAAGTGATTCATCCAAATTCTGGGAGGAAACTCGAGAGCACCAAGTGTATTTAGCTATAAATCAGAGATGGTAAAAATAGCTGACCCCCACTCAAGGATGTTTCACACAGGCTGCTGTCAGCAGGGCCCATTGCTGAGCATCCCTGTTTCCTGGGAAGCTCTAGGGACCCCTGTTTGTAAAAGCTGGTCCTGACGTTCCTTCTAGGCATCTCATCAACTGGATCAGAACGTTTTTCTCTTTATTAGGTACATAAATATTTATATCGCTAAGTGCCAGAGCCTCAGGGTTCTTGTTATTTGTCACCCCTGTGATACCTATGCTGCACTTTCTGTTTGGGGGTAGGATACATGGATGGGTGAGGCATGGGGGTGAGAATTAGGCATGGTTTCTGTGCATTAGGAAAAGATGCTCAGTGTATGCATGGTGAAAGCTTGACAGAAGGATGGACTCTAAGCAGGAGACATTTATGCAAATATTGTCCTGTTTGACACTTAGCACCTCCCAGCCCAGTGCCAGCTTTTATAAGATTTACCTTCTCAACACTGAATGATCTGTGTCCTATGTGCCCAGCAGAGCCCTGTACCTCTCTGTTTTCATTCTTCTTGGATGTCTGAAGGTTGTATGAATGTCAGGCTCAATTACTTCATTCTACTCTAGAGAAATTTGGGTGAATGACTATTTATTATTTTATGAAGTAAACAGCCAGGGCAGCACAGCCTACCGGTTCAGCTTGCTTGGTGTGTACTCTAGAGGGTCCATCATAGGCCTGAGCAGGGAGCTCTGTAAAGGACACTTGCTTGATGATTGTCAAGCTATAGTCTCTACCCTAGTACAATAGAAAGGAAAGAAAAAAGGGAAAAGAGAGAAAGGAAGAGGAAGAGTGAGGAGGCAGATGAGAGGGAAGAGGAAGGAAGTGGAAGATGATAAAAGGAAAGAGGAGAGGAGGAAGGTGATGGGGAAGGAGGAGAAGGAAGAAGAGACAGGAGAAAAAGAATATCTGTAGCAAATGCTGACTGACTCAGCTTTGTAACTTTTCTCTTCCTGATAATTCACATTTAGGATAGCTCCAGATCTATATTTGTAGACATTTTCAACAATTATAAAATATTTAGAATATCTACAAGTGTTCTACAGCTTGCCTACTTGAAAAAAATGTCATCTAAAATTAAAACATACCTTCAGCCAACTTTCCCCATCTACCCAACTCATAGCGCTCACAAGTAAGGGCTCACAAGGCTTCAAGCACTTTGTCCTTCCAGTTCCTGGTGCCAACAGTTCTTTCCCATGACCCACTGACTGGGCTGCTCCTGGACTTTGATCAGAGAAGCTTCTTTTAGCAGGTGACAGCAGTCAAGGGAGAGATGAATAACTGGTCAAAGTTCTGAGACTAAGAGACTCAATGGTCAGGACCTAAGTAGGCCATCTGGATTAACCCCATCACCACCACATCATAGGCAGCAGGAATGTAAGTGGTAGATGATGGGGGGAGACCTGTGAAATTCTGCCTTCCGGACACGACATAGTTGTTACAATTATAAACTCACAGCCGCTGTGGTCACCTGCACAGGGTCAAGCCAGCCAAAATTCTGGCTAAGGCAGGGTAGCTCTCCAGGCTCCTCTCCACTCCTTACTAAGCTGTTGGTGTGGATAGTCGCTGGGGAGGAGGGGATTATGCTGTTTGGGGAATGTGGCTACTGGTGGGTTTTCCATTCTCCAATGGTTGACTCCCCAGCTATGCACAATATCAGCCGCACTGACTGGGCTCAGTGGATGATTAAAAACGCTTGACGTCAAGAAGGGGCACGTTGTAGAAACATAGAGGAATTGGAGAGAAGAAATGAATAGATGTGCTCACAAACCATTATATACATGTATAAAAATCTCAAAAATAAAACAATTAAATATACAGTTTTTGGAGAAATTACCATTTTTCTTTCCCTGCCCTTGTTTTAAATCTAAGCTTAAGAAAGTACACGGAGACATTCACCACATCAAGAGAGGCTAAGTTCCTCCCTCTTTAATTCATTTCATGGATTTTCCTCCTCCTTCTTCCTCTCTCCTCCTCTGTGCTCATTCTCCCTTCTCTCCCCCCCTTCCTCCTCCTTCTCTCCTTCTCCTTCTCCTGGCTACCTCTAAGTCTATGTGATAAGTTTAGATTTTTAAAAGAGATTAAAACCTGTCACAGAGAGTCTGCATGGAGTCAAGGAGGAACTATTAAACTAATCTCTGGCTTTTAAGATGTTTAAGTGACTGTGGGGGAGGGCCTGGCCCTAGAGCAAACTGTAGACATTGTGCAATGGCCTCTTCCTGCACGAAAGGGTAGGACTACTGCCTTCACTCATTTTTCTATTGATAATGACATCATAGGACCCAATAGGTAAGTAATGAGGAGAAAAAAAGCTAATATTGTCACTCATGATTCTAGTCTAAGCCCAAGGAACCAGCGGGTAGTGTGTCTTTCCTTCTGACTAAGTCCTCAGACGACACTGGGCATCACCCACTGCCAGAGACAGCAAGGGGTGCTGGAGAGCTCTCACCAAGTTGGCTTTCACATGTGATCCACTTTTGGGATAACCCATCCGTCACATGAAAGGGTTACTCTATGTGTGAAGGCAGAGCTCTAGTCACCTCTTAGAGGTTCACTTGGCCCCGCCTTCTTAATTTCTCATAGTGAAAACTACATTTGAACCTGATTTTGGAGTGGAGAAACCAGACTCAAACCATAGCAGCTGCTTAGAGATTGTTAGGCTATTATCAGAGTGGGTAGGAAACTAAGAATGAAATGCTGAATGAGGAGAAGGTGTGTACCCAAAGAACTGTGTGCTTTTTCTCCTATTTTCTCAAGGCCTTGGTCTGCTTGCAAAAGCTTATACTTCATATTTTGGTATTGACTTAGGAACTCTAAGCCAAACCTCCTTAAGCAGGATGGAGAACTTACTGGTTCATGTAACAGAACACATACAGAGTTCAGCAAAGGCTCAATCCTTCACTCAAAAACTCTGGTTCCAAGCCTCCCATTCCTGCCTCATTTCCCCATTTTTCTCCATGGTTTGACCCTGGATTTAATGCAAGATTTTCCCTGGTGTCACTGTGGTGTCTTCCAGCAATGTTGGAAGCATTTCCAACAGGATACAGAATGTCCTGTGGTTGAGTAAGGGTTTTTTTGGGGGGAGGCGGGACTTCCTTGAGTCACATGGTAAGTCCTGAGCCAATCACTTTTGTTAAAGGAAAGGGACTATAAAGCTTGTCTTAAATGAATCGCAGCCCAGGTGTAAATGCAGGGGACTGAGCGACAGCGGCTTCTAAACTGGCTAAGTTTTACACTGTGCAGTGGCAAGAGTTCCAGCCTTCGGAGTAAAACTACCCTGGTTCTAAGCCAGCCCCACTACTTAACACCGATAACCTTTGGGAATCCCTTGAACTCCAGGCCCCTCGGCTTCCTTGTGACTTTAAAGCAGGGGTGATAATAGCAGCCGCTGAAGGACCGTGGTGACATTTCATCTTGGAGAGCATTGGAAAGCTCTCTCAGGGTTGCACACACTGTACATTTCTCTGGAAATCCGGTGTCCTTTCCTTCATCGTCCATGTGGGCTGTGAACCATTTGAACGATGACGGGGCATCTTCCATTTGGGAAGCTGGGGAGGAAGCTGTCATCAGCGTCTGATGAAAACCTTGCATTGGTCATGGACAAGCATACAGGAGATGCCTCCTGATGTCTGAGGCTGATAATTAATGTCTTAGCCTCTTGCTACATTAGACCGCACAGGCTGCCGCGTGTAGGCACGCCCATAGCTTGGATCTTGTCTGTTCCATCAGTGTCTCCTCTGTCACTCTGGTCCTGCTGTTACTCTTGCGGATGTGGAAATTACCGTCTTAGTGAGTACACTTCTGGGTATTTTAACCTCTCGGGCTCTGAGAGTCTTCATCTTCAACTGAAGTGAAACCCACCCCAGGACCCCCTGAACCTTCTCGTTGTCCCAAACACCCATGTCTGAAAATCTGAACCACGTGGTAATCTCACATATTTCCAACTCCCTTTGGTTCATTTTTCACCCTCTCTGCTCTGCAATTTCATGCAAATTCCAATTATATACTGCTTTGCTTTTATTTCACCCAGTAAGTGCTGTTTTCTGCACCCATGTCTTATCTAGCCATTTCCTTATCCCTTTGGTCACTATTTTGGGCTTGGTTCCCAAACCCGAGAATAAAATCCCACAGTTGTCTTCTCTGTTCCCACACCCACACTGCTAAGAATTTCTGACTAAAATCCAGAACATTCTTTAAGTAGATGCCACTATGATTTCACTGTCTCCACTCACAGATGAACTCCCAGCGACGCCTTCCAACCTACCCTATTATTTGCACAATCTGCTGAAAAGATTCTTCATTCTCTTAAAATCTGCTCTTCTACTCATTCCGACTTGCATCAGACATTTGCTTCACAGAAAAGACACACTGTACATTTCTGATCATTTCTTTACAGCAATGTACCTGAACCTACATCATTCCCTTCCCTGAGCTAGACAAGTCTCACCTGGATTTTTATCCTCTCGCATCAGCACCTTTTGTGCTTTTGTGTGGACTCCTCGTGCCCGTTTCAGTCCCAGCAGCAGTGTCTGGATCTTTCCTACCTAGTCACAGATACAATTCCAATGGTCATTTAGTTTTAGGAGTTCATAGTCATTTAGTTAGAGGTATTTCTTTAAAAGAATTTTTCATTTTTTATGTGTGTTTTGCTTGTATGTTTGTCTGTGCACCAAGTGAGTACCTGGTGGCTGAAGAGACCAGAAGAGGGTGTTGGATTCCCCGGAAGTGGAGTTACAGATGGCTGTGAGCTGCCATTATGGGTTCTCAGAATCAAACCAGGGTCCCCTGGAAGAAGAGCAAGCAGTCTTAACCACTGAGCTGTATCTCCACCCTTGGAAATTTTCTTGCAGGGAATATCGATGTTCTTCTAGTTATATAATGAAAGGAAATACTTTCTATCCCCAGTGTGTGTGTGTGTGTGTGTGTGTGTGTGTGTGTGTGTGTGTGTGTAGTTTCAAGTGTATGCAAGTGTATATGTGTGCAAATACATGTGAAGGTCAAAGTTTAACCTTGGTGTTGTTTCTCAAGAATTATCCACCTTTTCAAAAAGTATATGTTTTATTTTTGATTGTACATATATGTGTGTCTGTGTAGGAGTATGTATACATTAGTACAGGTGCCCATAGAAACCAGAAGAGGGTTTTGGATCCTCTGTAGCTAGAGTTTCAGGAGGTTGTAAGATACCAAACTCAAGTCCTCTGTAAGAGCCGTACTTAGGTTTTTAACCACTGAGCCACCTCTCTGTCTCTCACTGGAACCTGGTGTATACTCATTTAACTAGGCTGACTCACCTTCAAGCCCTGGTATAGCCTTGTTTCCATTACCCTAGAGAAGGGATTGCAAATGCATGTGTGTGTGTGTGCCTGACTTTTTGCCTGGCTTTCACATGCATCTTGGAGATCTAACTCAGGTCCTCATGCTTGAGCAGTCAGTGCTTTGCTGGCTATGCCATCCCTTCAGGTCCTGAGTCCTCCTTTTAAACTTGTCATGACATTTAGCAGATCTCATTTTGATCTGATCCTTTAGTTCCAATAGATCATTTTCCCTTTTACCCCCAGTTTGAGTTTTTATTAGTTCTTAATTAATATGTGATTAAAAGTTTATTAAATCAAAACACTTCAGATAAATCTAGTTTCCCTCTGTATTAGTTTAAGAGTTTATAAATGTACACAGTAGTTTATAAATTTTTATAAAAATTAATAAAACTTTTCTGATGAAAATTCACACAGAAGATAATAGTCACTCATTAATTCACTTATATGTTCACTCATTTATTAATTCTCTAGTCAACAGGCACTCAACGATCTGAGAAAGAATAGCACAATTATTAAAAGATAGCTACAAATTATTCTTTTTAATATGTAATATTAATCTTTTAATTGACATATATATCTGTTCTGAGGGCTCAGGCCAGTCCTTCTAGTTCCTGTTTCTATTTTACCTAAGCCAATTATCTGTATGACCTCATCCATCCTCATGACTTTAAAGGACATCTATATATACTGAGGACACCTTTCCATCTCTAGTCCAGACCTGAAGTGGAAACTTCTGGTTTCTTTGGAAAGTCAGTTATGTTAAATGATATTTTGCTAGAGCACACAGCAGACACGTGAATGATGTTTAGGAAAAATATAAATATGACTTTATCAACAGTGGGAGCTCAATCATTGGTTTGCCTTGCTCTGTCTCACTATTTTTCGCTGGTGACACACATATATTGATTGACCTTTTTTGTGGTAATTACTTAAAAATAAAACTCTTATCCTGTGCTAGTGCCGGCACCATAGGGCCACATGGCATCTGCGGGGTACTTTCACCTCAGCGGTGGCTGATTCCAGTGTGGCCCCACACCATGTTACCTCTTGCTAACCTCTAGCCCCAGCAGCAGTCTCTCAGCCCCCAGTGCTAGCTGCCCTTAGTGGGAACTCTCTGGTCCCAGTAACCTGGTAAAATCAGGAGACTAGAGGTCCAGCAGCAGCTGGCCTATCGAGGTTCCCTGCCACAGACTCTGCCCACACTCCTGGTAATTATTGTATAAACTCCCAGCAACCCGTTGAAATCAAGACTCAGAACGCTATAATTTACCAATCAGATTTATATGTTAAATTCTCAATCCACAATTTGTCCACACAATAAACTCACAACCAATTGATAAAAATATAAACTGCCCACCTAGATAAGATAAATTGACCTATAGAAATCCATCCCTTAAGAAATATTCCTAACTACCTGTGGCCATTTAAGGCCACACGGATCTGGGTCGTCCTTTTCTGCCTCCCTTTTGGTTCTTCCTCTTTCCTCTTCCTTCTTGCCTTACAAAAACTTTGTCCCCACCTTACTATTTACTGTCCAGTCGTGGGCCTTGACCTAACTTGTGCCAGCCCTCACCGCGTGTCGACATCAATCTGCACACCTTACATCGTGTTGCTGAGCTTTCCTTATGCTGACATCGTAGGGAGAATCTGCAGCTTCATGCTGCTTCTGCAGACTCTGGGCAGTTGGTGAGCCTCTCGGTTTCTTCTGGATTGAATTGCGCTTGCTGACTTGTGTGTGGTGTCTGCTGAGCGGACTGGATTTCAGCTGCTGATTCATGTTTGGTGTTTGCGAGTGGACTGGACTGAAAACAATGAAGATTGGAATCGCTCCTAAGAAATATTTTTAAACAGGTCCATTTCCCCCATATCCTAATAATCTTTCCTTTTTCCCTACCTCTGTGCATGGCGGCGAGAGGGGAGGTCGAACCCTTATTAAAGTAGGTTGAGAAAAATATGTACATACCAATAAGACTTCTTCTTGAATTCCAGAACCATATATCCATTACCTATTAGACGTAAATGCATAAGAACATCTCATATCTTACAGGTTCAAAGTCAAGCTTCTGCATGTGCCCTATATAAGTGTGGGCCTCCAATGGTCAGTGCCATTGCAGCTAATAGTAACTCTGGGCTTGTGCTCATCATACCAACTTCCTCAGGTCTGTCCTCACCTGCCACCCTACTTAATCGATGCATCTTGTGCTCCTACTTCAAAATATATATGGACTCTATCTACTTACTACTACTTTTGCTATTAGGTTTCTTCAAAGAATAGTCCAGTCTTGCTTAGGTAACTGTTAAAGTTGCTATCTACTTCGGTTGACTTACTCTACTGCCTCTTATGGTGTATTTACAGCCCAGCAGCCAGAATAATCTGTTCAAAACCAACTTGCAGCATGCTGCTCATATGCCCACAATTCCTCCAGTGCTTCTTGCCTCACTCAGGGCAAGGGGTCAAAGCCTTCCCTTCCCATGGCTACTTGTCCTCACTCCTCACTTACCCTACTCTGGCCACTTTTATCCCATCACTATTCCTCATACACATAGTAGGGGACATTTGGACTGGATGTTAAATTGTGTGCTCTGCTCTTGACCTTGATATTTTATGACCATTCTCTTACTTTCAGAAAGTTTCATTTAATGATAGTTTTCAGTGAGGCTTTTCCTGATCATATTACTTAAACTATCTCTATATTTATCCATCTATCCAATCATCTATTCACCAATCCATCCATCCATCCATCCATCCATCCATCCATCCATCCATCCATCCATACACTCATTCACCCACCCATCTATTCATCCATTCATCCATCCATCCACCCATCATCTTTCTTTTCTTTCTCTCTCTCTCTTTCTTTCTTTCTCTCTCTCTTTCTTTCTTTCTCTCTCTCTCTTTCTTTCTTTCTTTCTTATTTATCTATGTATCTATCTACCATTATCATCTACCTTTATCATCTACCTTCTCTTTATTCATCCACTTATCTAGCATATAAGGTTTTTCTGCTTCTCTTCTCTTGGACTAGAACTAATTTCTGTTAAGGCATAGCTTTTGTTTGTTTGGGCTCCTGATGAATACCAAGAGGTTAATATGTAATAGGTGCCCAATATTTCACACTGTGACACTGTTTACATATTTAAGTTTATTCACCCATTTTCTTATGGATATCCTATTTTGTTGTTACAAAGTTTTTATGATATTGCTACAATTTGTTTGTGTATTATGGCGTAAATTGGATGAATTTTACTCTAGAGCATTATCTCTATTTAGCTCTTTAGAAAAAAGCTTCCAAAATGTACATGTAAGGAATTAAAAAAAAAAACATTCAGTGCATAAGTCCTTATGGGCAGAGCCTGAGTAATGGTTTCAGTCCCAGTACTCAAATGTGACAGAGGAAATGCTAGATGGCTGAGTGTGTACATTTTCAACTTTACGAGATTTTGTCAAATTATTTTTCAGATGGGTATTTTTAATTGGTCATTTTTTGTCATGAGATATGATTGGTTTTGATGTATTTCCTAAATCAAAAAATTCCACTCCAACACTTTACAAGTTCAGAGGAAAAATAGTTTGGGGGCTTCCTTTATATCCTTAAAATGTTGGTGTGTCTAAAACTTGGGCTTAATATATTGACCTGTGTAGCTGTACAAGCACAGGTAGACCCTGAATTGCAGTAGGCCAAACAGTCTGTCTTAGAAATGAGAGAGACTAGACAATAGGGAGACATTATTCTCCCACAGGGCTGCACTGAAAAGGACATTAAACTATGTGAATGTTCTTCACAGTTTAGCTATTTATACCTTGCCTTTGCCTCTAGTTCATAGCTCAGATTCTATTTGTTATAGATCATTCACACTCACTTAATCTGCCACCGGTTTTGATGGATCAGGCAAAGTGTTCTGCAGAAGGGAACATGGACATCCATAAATCTAAAGCTTTGAGGTATTGAAATGTCAGACACTGAGCATACTTGTCCTTACCAGGGTGGGGACAGAGTCTGATTATCTTTGCGTCATTCACCTTACTCTTCTCAATGGTGAATGCATTGCTGTGAAAGGAAAAACAGTACCTCAAGGAGTAGCTTTGAGCTGTTGGGGACTCACAGAGTCCCAGATACTAAGCTTAGTGATTCACGAATCTCATTTCATCTGTGTTCAGTTTTCTAAGGATATGAGGTGGGTTCACCAGAGATGGGAAGAGAGAGACTGGGAGAACATACTCCTTCCCAACTATCAAAAGGAGCCTGACAGAAAAGTGGCATGGTTCAGAGTGATGGTTCTGGACTTGGTCCTTCTGGAAATCAACCCTTGCTTGGCCATTTGATGTGTGATTATGGGCAAGAAATGAAATCTCTCTCTAATTTTGCCCTCAGGTATATATTGTAGGGAATTAGTAAGTCTTACAGAACACCCTGACTAGAGCCCAGAGGCTGGAAACACTTACCTAAAGCCTAGGAATACTCCAGCATAGGGAAAGGGTTTCAACCCCAAATTTATTTGATTTTTGTCTCTTATATTCTTAACCATTTTTGGTATGTATATGTGGGTGTGCACACATGTGTGTGTCCTCATTGACATCAGCGATCAACACTGGGCATCTTTCTCATTTGCTCTCCACTCTATTTTTCCAGGAGGCATTTCTCACAGGAGTTGGAGAGCATCATTGCTGCCAGATCACCTGGCCACCATATAGTTCTAGTTCTGAGGTACTTGGATTACAGAACACACCTTCCTACACATAGGTTTTTAAATAGATGTTTGGGATCCAAAAGTACTCACTCTTGAGTGGCAAGAATTTTATCAGCTGATTCATTCTCTTTGTTCTTCGGTCTAACAAATTTTAAAGGAACAACAGAAACCCACTGGCGTCTCTCACTGCATTTATTTTTGTTCAATTGTCCCAGAGAAATAAAATTTATGCTCATACAAAAACCTGCATATACATGATTAAATCAGCTTTAAACACAGGAATTAAAAAATAGCTCCTTTAAGAAGAAAGCTGTCTAAAGAAACTATTGCACATACCTGAAAAACTCAACAACAAAGGCCACCAATAGAAAAGAGCAGTACGTTAATGGCCATAACTTTTATGAATCTCCAGAAAAATCATGAGGAGTGGAGAAAAGAATAGGTTTTAGAAGTTAGATACTGTATGATTCCATTTGTAGAACATTCTTGAAATGGCTGAACAGTCTTTGTTCTTTACAAATGATGAAGAGATAGGTATCTGCAAAGGGTTAGGTATGGGGAACAGGAATCAAGGGAGATGAGTTTATTTGTAAAAGGGCATCCTGGGGGATCCTTGCAATGCTAAAATCATTGAGTATCATTGCTGTGCTGGTGAACACATGAAAATCCACATGTGGTAAAAAGAGTATAGTACCTAGTTCTCTTTGTTGTCTTGTTGCCTCGGTCTCTCTCTACACCTCTGTTTCTCTCTCATGCTCAGTCATCTCATTAATGCATATAACTTTGAATAACAGCAGAAAGTCATCTCAATGTATTTATGGTGTTCTATTATATAATTATGAAATTTTCTATTAGAGCTGTGGTAGTTTGATGAGAATGGCTTCCATAGGCTCATATATTTGTATGCCTGACTCCCGGTTAGTGGAATCGTTTAGTAGGCATTAGGATGTGTGGTCTCATTGAAGTAGATGTAGCCTTGTTGGAGGTCATTTATCACTGAGAGTGGGCTTTGAGGTTTCCAAAGCCCGTGCCCCACCCTCCCTCTCTCCCTCCCCCGCTCTGTCCCTCTCTGTCCCTCCCTCTCTGTCCCTCTGTCCCTCTGTCCCCTCTCCTCTCTCCCTCTTCCTCTCCCCCGCCTTTTCCCTCTCCCCCTCTCTTTCCTCCTCTCTCTCTCCCCCTCTCCCTTTGCCTACTGCCTACAGATCAGGATATAAAGCTCTCAGGTACTGCTTCAGCCTCATGCCTGTCTGCTTTCCTCCGTGATGTTCATGGACTAAACCTCTAAAACTAGCAGCAAGTCCCAATTAAATACTTCCTTTTATAAAAATTGCTTTGGTCATGTTGTCTCCTCAGAGCAATAGAACAGTGGCTAAGACAAGGGAAAACTGAATATAGGATCTGAATACACATTTCTAACTTCTTTTGAACCAGTTCCAGAATTATCTAGGTGAAGTTTACAGAAAAGCCTGGAAGGAGATTATCTTCTCAGCCCTTTTTCTTCTAGCTACCTCTCTTTCTAAAGAGAAAAATCTTCCATGGAAATTCCCAGAGAACACAGTTATAATTTTAGTTACTTTTCTTATCACTTTAAGAAAACAATTAACAAAAGCAACTCAAGGGAGAAAGGCTTTATATTGGCTTACTGTTTCAGAGGACTTGCTCCAGCATCACCTGCCCCCATGAGCTTGAGCAAAATACAATGGCCACAACCCTGGGAATGTACCTAAGAAGAAAGCGGGTTACTTCACAGTAACAGAGAACAGACAGAAAACTAGGGACTAGTAGCCACTGACTACCTTCAAAGACACATTTGCAGTGATCTCCTCCTCTAGCTATGTCCCAGTTTCTGAGCCTTCCACTGTCCTCCCAAATAACACTGGGATCAGGCACCCAATAAACAAGCCTGTTAAGGATGCATTTCATAGCCTCATTACAGGAGTCTTGCTTGTCTCTTTATCAGAGGTAACAGAGACTGAGGAGAATGAAGCTCAAATGTAGTAGCAGTGGAGAAGAAATTTCCTTTCACTTCAAACCTCCTTCTCCTCTGCTTGTTAGAGGAAAAACAATTTATGTTTCCAGGATATTCTTCCTTAGGTTTTCTGTGCAATCGTTGAAGAAGCATAGGACTTACTCAGACCACATGTTTACTTGATTTTTAGTAATATAAAAAACATATAAAACCAAGGATGCATCTAATCCTGTAGAGACTTGGTGCCCCAGGGAAGGGGGATACGGGGGGGGGAGCACCTTCTCAGAGGTGAAGGGGAGGGAGATGGGGTGAAGAACTCAGGGAAGGGGGACTAGGAGGAGGGCAACATTTGGCATATAAAAAATAAAATAATTTAAAAATTAATGAAAACTTATAAAAACATATCAAATGTAGCTCCCCAATTTTAAGTATTATCATTGGGTTCAAAGTTCAAGTTTCCTTCCCTTATCCTATTTACCACCTTCTCCAAAATTCAGTGTGTCCAGGCTATGATTTTTTCCTCATACTAAATGCACACATATACAAATAAACACAATGTATGATACAAGTATCACACTCCGATGCAACTCTATTTTTCCTTGACAAAACATTCTATTTTTAATATTCATTTTAATTATAGGGTGTCTCACAATCTACACATTCTATAGTTTTTCTGCTCTTCTGATGCTAAACATATATTGGCTCTCTAGTTTTTCACATCACAAATGTAGAAAGACTTTTCCCTCCCAGCAACCCCCACCTTCTCACAACCACTGGTTACACCTGTCAAAAGCTGATCTTTGCCTGTGAACTTGGATAGCTGTCTGGTACCATCAGGACATCTGTGATTTGCTTTCTATCCTTAGAAGGAACACACAATCATTCGAACAGGAATCAAACACGATAGCTTGTGTGTCTAAGAAAACAAGCAAACATCAGAACTGGTTTCAGATAGCTCCCTAAATCAATGGCAGCTCACTTCAGTAAATGAGCCCTGGCAGCTGCCGATCAGGACAGCTTCGTCTTTGGAATGGAACCAGTCCTATCAGGCTCATTGGGAGTAGTGTTATGTCTACTGCTGGTGTCAACCTAATACTCCTGTGTAAGAAGCCGTGCTTCCTAGGAGAGAATGTCATCCTGTCCCTGCACAATGCTGTCACTGGATAGAAGACTTTTCCCAAAGATACTTTGTCTTTGCTTAAGTAGTTTCTTGGCCATACATCTTTATTCCAGACATAAAATGATGTCTTATGCCTTTTTTTTGGAGCTGGGGACCGAACCCAGGACCTTGCACTTGCTAGGCAAGCGCTCTACCACTGAGCTAAATCCCCAGCCCGATGTTTTATGCTTTTAATAGTAACTTCTTATAATCGCACATGTATAGATATGTATTATACGTAGTCGTTTTATCCGATCTGGAGCAGAAGGGCTAATCATAGCACAGCTTCTGTGATTCTTCTCTTTTTCCCTTCTTTGAGAAAAACTTAGTGAGAATCTTGGTTTGGAAATTTCCCTTATCAGGCAAGTAAATAAATCACTGGCTACTCTAGTGGTCGCTGTCTTCTCGTGTACACGATCTTGCAATGGATGCTCACTCCGAAGCCCTCCACAGTTGGAGAAAGGTCACAGAGAGTAGTCTTTTCTAGAAACTGCACATACTGTTCTCATTTTATAGCCACACCATTCGTTGGGTTGTTCTTATCAGAACTCTAGGATTATGGTTCTGGCAGGCTAAGGGGCATGAAGCAATAGCTTCACATTTTAACTCAGACATCCTGAGTCCTGTTTGATTCCTTTGGCTATTTTCAAAGCCGTGGTTTGGATGTTTGTTTCCCAGAGTCCATATATAAAGGCTTAGTCCCCAGGGATCAGCGTTGGCAGGTAGGTGCTGGGACAGGGGTGTGGCCTGATGGAAAGCCCTGGTGTTACTGAGGGTTTTCAATCCAGTGAAATCACCTGTGCTAGTGCCTGTGTATTCCTTCTAAGAACAGAAGGAAATCACACATGTCTTGATGTCACGTCACAGGATAGCTATCCAAGTTCACAGGCAAAGATCAGCTTTTGACAAGTGTAACCAGTAGTTGTGAGAAAGTGGTCATTTCAGGGAGTATAAAGTCTTCCCACACTTGTGATGGGAAAAAAATAGAGAGTGAGTATACGTTTATCACCAGAAGAGCAGAAAAAGTATGGAATGAATGCATTCTGGGGAACTTATATGCTCTTATAGGAACTGTGGTACCTCAGTTTCCCTCTCTTCCTGTTGGCTTTTGTTCTTGCTCTTGATCTGTTCCTGCCTTCTTCCTTCTTTAAGAGGAGAGCACAATGCTATGATCTGCACTCTCACCTGGATGATTTTACTACACCCAAAATCCAAGGCAATAGAATCATGAGACTTCCAGCCTGAATTTCCAGAACTCAGGAGTCAAACTCAACCTCACTTTCTTTCACAAGTAGTCTGCGTTGGATGCATTATGGTGACGGAAGGCTGGTTAATACAGTAATTAATTGTTTTCCTATAAAGTTACCTGTTTTTAAACTAGCTTTTAAGGTAATTTTCCTATGAGTTTGTTGTAAATTCTGAATATCAGAATTTTGCTATCAGATATCTATAGCGGTTCTCCCTCTTGTCACTTCTATTACTTTTGCCATCATAGTTGAAAGCCAGACATGGCCGCTCACCAGTACTTGGAAGGTGGAGGTAAGAGAGCAGACGGTCAAGGTCTACTTTGGCTATCGGATGAGTTAGAGTCAGTGGTCATTATTGGTCTTTTAACTGGGGTTGTGTATATGAACGGGAGCTTCTTGCTTTTAGGTGTTTAAGATAACACTACCCAGCAATTTCCAGTATCTTAGAATGCCTCTTGATCCAGTCTTTACAGGGAGGGTATTGTTGATAAAATATTTTTAGAATCAGTAATAAACCTGTGAATTTGTAATAGCTTACCTCTTAAGAAAGAAGGTCATGTTTCTTGATGTTTTCTCGGGTAGGTTAAGAGTTTGATTGAAAAACGACTTGACATTGAACTGAACAGATAATAAGTAACAAGCTACTGAGTGTCCTTTTGTTTAGGTTTGTGTCTTCATTGTGCTTCTTCAGATCAATCCTGACCTGGACGCTCTGTATTCTAATGTCTTGCTCACTGTGTTGGCAAATCAGTGCTTAATTGAACTTAGACAACCCCTTATTGCTAATTACTTTTGGCCCAAGGAAGAAACCCATTATTTTCTCATCACTCCCAGGGCTGCTGTCAGAGAACACCCTATTTAACCAATTTTTAGCCATTAGCCAGAACTGATTTTCTGAAACTATGAAGCTAATGACATGTTAGGGTTGATGACTTACTGCCCATAAGACAGCTCTTGCCAGATAATGAGGAGACGGCAACATACTCCTTGGTCTTCCTCCATTTCTAATTAATACCTCATTATTTACTGAGCAATACCTCAGAAAAGTGGTGCTTAATGAAATGTTATAATACAATGTAAGTCCAACAGCAGGTAATTGGAGAACCATAGATTATTTTTACTTTTGTATTGACTAACCAACTCTGAACTGTGCTGTTTTCCCTTCCAAGGGAAGTGGGAGGCCACAGAATTTCTCTCTCTCTCTCTCTCTCTCTCTCTCTCTCTCTCTCTCTCTCTCTGTCTGTATGTGTGTGTGTATGGGGGCAGGAGGCAGCTGATGTGATGATCAAGACAGACTGTTCATAGTCCAGCCATCCACACAGTCCAGAATAGGACTTGAGACCAGCAGTCATTATTGCAAGGGTCAACGTGTGTTGACTGTTTTCCGGAGTGTCTCAAAAACACAGAAGATTTGACATTTGGATTGCTGCTAAAGGATGGGTAGAGAATTCCCAATAGTTTAAAGGAATTTCTTGCCAGTTAGATAAGCAATGCCATCAACTTTGTGAGCAGAATGGACATGAGTTGTTTCCTGGGACTAAAAAGGATTCTTGACAGTGATTTGACAATGGTGGGGTGGCTAAGGGGAGAGCCTGGGATTCCAAATGATTGTGAAGAACTTCATAAGTGAGGATGAAGAGCTAAGGTGACATCAATAATAAGAGAAGTTCATGAAGTTCTGTAGTAGAACATGGAGTGATGCTGAGTTATTTAGATGAGAACATGTGTGTGTGTGTGTGTGTACACCTGATGGAGAGCAAGCTAGCATGAGGAGAGTCTGGCAGTGGAACAGTCTTTTGGGGAACAGAGGACAGATGATCCTACTGTGGTCCCAGAGAGAAAGAGACAGTAAGGACCAAAAGCTGGGCAATAATAGTCACAGAGGGGAGGGAAGGTCATAAGCCAACCACATCGCTAATGTTGAGGATTTGATGTCTGCCCGCATGCTGGGCTGAGGGAGACAGGTACATTTTTCAGATTATAGTTTTGAAAGATGAAAGAAGAGGATTCCTGGGTAGTCACAGGCTTAGTCTAGCCAATTGGCCAGTTCCAGATTCAGTTGGAAACCTTTTTTCAAAAAGAGAGAGGGTGATTGACAAGGATACCTGATATCAACTGTTGACCTCCATATGCATACATGCATATACATATCGATGTTTATATACACATAAGCACATACACTTGCTTATATACATACATGTATACACAGATACAAATGCACAAATAAATAAAAGTAGTTAACTTTAAAATTCCAATTTTTTCCCACTAAAATATTCAATTATTTTGATTCTTCCACAGCTAACTTTTTAATACTTCTGAACTCATTGAACATGAAAACTCAGATATTTTTCTTTAAAAATAAAGAAGATGAGATGCCCACACCACCCACACTACCCACACCACATCACATTTCCTTTAAGAACCTAATAGTTATTGGAAATGCTGAAGACAGATAACCTCTGGCATTTGACCTTGACAAAACAGAGCATCATAAAAAGATTCATGAGGAGGCTATGAGTAGAACTCAAATACAAGGCAGGAAATATGCACGGGGAAGATGATTAAAAATTGAAAACTATTCTTCTTGTGTGCTGCATTTGTTAAAAGCCCATGGGCTATAGAAGCCATTGAACTTCAATGGTTGGCCAACGTACACCATGAAATCATTTCTTTTTACGTTTTTAGTGACTTGGTGATTTATATTTTCTTAATCATCAAGAACATCTGGAAAGTTTCTGTTCTTTGGAGTGTTTTAATGTATAAATCTTTAAATGCTACTCTCATAAACCGTGATACAGTTTCCAGGTCTGCTACAGTAAAAATGACCACAAAACACTATCAACAACCAAAGTCATAGCCTTTCCCTTCCCCACCTTGCTGCCAGCCCCCTGCTAAATATTTTACATTAATGGGCAAACAACTCCTTTGGTTCTCTTCATTTTGTGAAATAGCCCGAGGCTATTTCATGCCACATCATAAACATTTTCTTTCAGGATACTGAATAATAAAATCTGCTTTTCTGCATCCTGGAAAGGTCATCCATTTACTGATAAAGCAATTAATTTTGTAAGCATCATGTTATTGAAAGTTTTCTTGGGTGAGGGGAGATCTTCCCAACAAGGGAGAAGTCACATGTGTTCCCCAAATCCTTGATGACAAAATACTACTAAAACTATGAGATATTTTACCCATGGACCTTAGTTCTTAACCTTTCATAGCCTCATAACTGACAATGGGCTTATGCTAGACATGGGAGACAAATACAAAAGGAACTGAGAGTAATCATCTCATCTTAGTGGACTGGTCAATTTTACTATCAACTTAACACAACTACAGAGTGGCAAAAACGTAACCAACCACATATCTAATAGAGGGCTAATATCTAAACTATATAAAGAACTCAAAAACTAGATATCAAGAAAACAATAAACCAGTGTGGGGGGGGGCAAATCTAAACAGAAAATCTCAAAAGAGGAAACTCAAATAGCTGAGACATACTTGAATGATATTCAACATTGTTAGCCCTCAGGGAAATGCACAACAAAACTATTTTGAGATTTCACCTTACCCCTATCAGATTGGCTAAGGTCAATAAAACAAGTGTCAGTTCATGCTGGAGTAGAGGCAACATTCATCAGTTGCTGATGGGACTGCAAACCTATGTAACCACTATGGAAACCAGTGTGGTGCTTCATCAGGGAAATGGGACTTGATCTACCTCAAGACCTGACTCTACTACTCTTGGACACACACCCAAAGGATGTTCTATCCTACCACAGAGACACTTATTCAAACATGTTCATTGTTGATTTATTTATAATAACCAGAAATTGGAGCAACCTAGATGTCCTCCAACAGATGAATGGATAAAGAAATGCAGTACATTTACACAATTGAATATTTCTCACATGTTTAAAGCAACAGCCTCATGAAATGTGCAGGTAAATAGATGGAAACAGAAAAGGAATCATCCTGAGTTAAGTATCTCAAATCCAGAGAGACAAATATGGCATTGTTTGCTTATATGTGGATATTAACTATTACATCAATGATAATCAAGCTATAATCCATAGAATCATAGATGTTAGGTATAGAGTAGGGGACCATGGTGGGAGGGAGGAGATATATATATAGAATATATAGAATATATGATTATGGATGGAATGGGAGGGGGGAGACTGGAACAGAAGGATCATATGAAGAGAGAGGGAAGGAAGAGGGACTTAGAAGAAAATGCAGTGAGAAACAGGTAAAAGTCAGGGCCATTTGAGGGGTAATATGGAGACCTAATTCAGTAGAAGCTTTCTAAAATGCATGTGTACATATATAAAGGTGATCCAAATAAAATCTCCAAATAATAGGGGAACCAGAGCCCCAACTACATATCTCTTGACACCAAAAGAGGCTTTGAATACCAGATTTGGGTTGCATTTTATTGAAATATTATGAGACTACAAAACAACTCAGACTATAGGTTGCTCTCCACAAAGTATAGCAAAGTTCAGTTGCTGAAGAGAATACTTACACAGCTTACTGAACATGGAGAAGTTGAGCTGGACATAGACCCTTCCCCACAACCCCCAACATTCTAACGTCTTTACACGCAAGGTAAAGTTATTCTACATGCTACAAAAGGAGAAGTGTGAACATAAATACAAAAGCAGCCACAAACGCTTGGTCTACAATGGTGTCCTGCCTGCATGAGATGCTAGTGTAACTGTAACACAAAGCTTGTGGGAATAACACACCGATATTTGATTTGGCTTAAGGCCCATTCCGTGAGATGCAACCCATACCTCACACTGCTTGGGATATCAAAAACCTGAGACTAGATAGCACAGGGACCTAGGGTAAAACAAATGCTACCATTCCACTAAACGAACATAGCAATAAAAGACTCCTAACGACATTCCGCTCTACACATCGATCACGGCCTTGTTCGGCCATCATCAGAGAAACTTTCTCCTACAGCAGATGAGAACAAACACAGAGACCCACAGCCAGACACCGTGCAGAGAGTGAGAGACCTTGGAACATTCAACCCTAAATGAAATCTCTCCATCAAACCCTTCCTCTTAGGGCTCACTAAGCATATAACAGCCAGAAGGATGGAGGACACCAAGGAAACGAGGCTGTATAAAACAACACGCTCAGTGCACATCTGAACTTAGGGACGGACAGAGACTGAGGTAGCATGCACAGGGCCTGCGCAAGTCTGCACCAAATGAGAGTCTAGAGCGAAAAACGAAGTGGACACAAGTCCCTGTCCCTAACTCAGGAGCTACTCTAAATTATAACCACTTGCAAGGGAGTCTCACTGGGGGAAGAGCTACTCTTAAGGGTAGGCTGCATGCCCAGGAGTGATGGTCAAGAGAAAACAAATTCCACAGCGTATTTGGGGGCTTCCTTTTCTCATAATGTCATCTCAGAGCTCTTAAAAAATTCTTAATTTTATTTTATTTATAGATTGTCTCTCCTTTATCCTACCTTGGGAATATATTACGACTTCCAGTTTAGTATTTTTATGTGATCCCTGAGTGTTGGAGGAGTGACTTTCCACATTTATATCTATTTCATGTGGCTTGTTTTAGTTTCTTCCTTCTTTTTCTTTTGTCCTCTTTCTGTGTGTTCGTCTTTGTCTTATCTTACTATATTTTATTATTATTCTTTAGAAACCTGTTTGTTTTCTAATAAGAAACAGAAAGGGGTGGATATGGATGGGAATAAAGGTGTCTGTGTGTGTGTGTTTGTGGAACTAGGAAGACTAGAAGGAGGGGAAACCATGGTTTTATAGGATATATTGTATGAAAAAAATGTATTTTTAATACCAAAGCGAGTTTCAAGGTGCACACAGACATATTTTTAAATCCCACTTCACACCCTAGTTTGTGAACAAAGAACCAGCCAGCCAGAGATATTAAACAATAAATCCATCTCCACTCCACAGTTCAGACTCTGGTCCTTGAGTGAAGTTCAGGTCATCCTTTTTCCTAGTTGAATTTTCCAGAGACTCTAGCTCTAGTGAGTGAATGGATGGTGTTAAAATGGTCATTTACTTATAATTTTAAGTGTTTGCTTGTTCAACTGTCTATTTTGGGATACTGATGATGGATCAGGGTGGGTACTTTTGAAAACTGTGTATTCGTTCTTCGACAGTTTTATCCATTGTGTTTTGATCCTATCTCACCCACGTCTTCCCTGCTCTGTTCTTCCTCTTTCCTACCCATCCAACTTTGCATCCTTTTCTTTTTGAAACTCGTCTAGGTGAATGCTTTTTTAGTAATAAAATAAATGAGGAGTTAAGAATGCTTTGATGGGCTTTGAAAGGTTTGGTGAGTGAAGCAACTGTTGAAGACCTGAGTTCAAATCCCCAGAACCCACATAAAAATCTGGGTTCAGTAGCACATGCATGTGTAATCCAAGCATGATTTTTCTAGAGGAGTTGGGAGGCAGATACAGGAGAACCACCGGAAACTCTCGACCAGTGTGCCTGGTGTATTTAGGGGCAGCGAGCAAGGCAACAGATCCTGTCTCAAATAAGATGGATGATGAGGACCAACACTCCAGATTGTCCTGCCTGACTGCCACATGTGCATGTCACATTTCCTCCCCCATTCACACATACACACACACGTGCACATACACATGTACACACATGCATACATACACACATGTCCATATGCATGCACATACATGTACCTACACATGCATGTGCACATACATGTACATGCACACTTGCATCAGCACTCACATACAAGATTACTGAATATTTTACTGACAAAGCTGATCCTGAATAAGCTTAAAAGTTTATGTCATCTGTGCCCGAGGGGACTTGGATGATGATTTAGTAATGATATTAGTTTTCTTGGATGGAAATTTCATCCACCACATATGTGCAGTGAAAGATGGGCAGATGAATTAACTTTTTATCTACGATCTTGTTTAGAATTCAGGATAGGAAATTTCTTTCCAATGATCCAAAGGAAACAAACACTTCAGCACCTTATCAAGGATGTCTTATGAATGTGACAGATACAGGGAGGTCATTGTAAACTGTCATTTTAGAGTTGCATTTCACAGAGAGAGGGAGATGCATGATCAGAATGCTGATGGCTGGCATCTTCAGAGTCTGCAAAGGGTTTCCAGTGATAGTGTTTTAATCACTTGTTATTTCTCAGTTCATTATGTTTTCTTGGTCAGAAATGCCCTTTGTGGTTGTGATTCTCAAACTACTGTATTCCTTAGCTGAGCTAACACTGGAAGAAAGTAGGGGTGCATCTAATTACTAACATTGTAGAAGGAAGCATGAGTTCCAACATCTTGCCCCAGCAGTCTGGTTCTATAGTCACAACTTTGGAATTGTACAATTGTGAAATGTACAGTCTACAGTTGTGGAGAGTTGGGGAGTAACTTCTGACCCCTTGTTTTGGGGGATCAGCTACATATATCAGCCTTCACCAAAGGGAGATATAGATTTGCTCTTTTGTTTTTCTGCCATTGTGGTGCAGGGTACATACCCTAGATAGCCCAGAGGACCAGAAGCATGAGAAGTCAGTGGATCAAAGCTGCCGGAGTCTGTCTATGACTACCAAGGACTTGCTCTCATTGGCACTGAGTTTGCCAAAAGCTAACCTTAAGGCTGGGGACATGGTTCAAACGGTAAGTGCTTGCTTCCTTGCTACTGTGAGGACTTGAGTTTAAGTTCCCATAAAAACATGCTAAGTACAGTAACACATGCTTGTAATGACAGCACTAGGGAGGCAGAGACACACAGTCCTGAAGCTTGTTGGTCAGCTAGTCTTACCGACTTAGTAAACTTCCAGGCCTATGAGAGATCCTGTCCCAAGCAAGGTAGAAGGCACTTAAGGAATGTCAAAGAGGTAGTTCAGCTAAGGAATGCAAAATGAAATTGGCCTCTGACCTTCCCATATGCATGAACACAGACACAGGCACAGGCAACAGCCACACAAAGACACACACAGACACACACACACACACACACACACACACACACACAAAATACAAAAACTTTTATAATTATTCAGTAATAAAAATGCTGTCTTATTTCATCCTCCAGATATCTGATTTACAATAAAGGCTAATCATATAAATTCAAATATTTGACCACAAAAAAAAAATCAGAATTCTCATTCCTCTATTTTTCTATGAGATACTAGAAAGTTCATCACTGGCTTATAGTCATCTTGTGGGGACGCTTCCCTGTCAGGTTACAAGTGGCACTTGTGAATCAGAGTCCTTTTATAAATCTTTTCTTGTGTCTCATGATGCCATTTGGCTCCATGACATTCTCCTTTTTTAAATCAGGAGTAAGCAGCACCACTCATATCTGAAACACATTCTTTCTGAGAGCTGGAGTGTGTTTATGATGGCCGGGGGAACACACGAGGGGATGGGTTACCTCTAGGGCATGGGTAGCTCCCTTTCTCCCTTCGGTGGTTCTGGCTGTTGCCACTCTAGTGTCCCCATCCATCTCTGCCCAGTGGTCTGTATTGAAAGCTGCAGTATCAACCTGGCTCAAGCAGCCGAAGTGGGATTTGTTTTCTGTACATTGCTTTCTTTTCTTATTTTTAGCAACATTCTTCATGGAGATAACCATCCAAGAGACTGAATATTGAATTGAGAATTATAGGCTGCAGAATATAAATTATAGATCCAGAGAGAGAATTCAACTTTTCCTCTTGTAATATAGCATGAAGGTGGCTATTGGCACAGGAAATCACAGCCTGGGGACAGGAGAAATACATAAAATTCAAGCAAAAGCCCTTCGTGAGGCAGGCAAAAAGCTGAGTACTCTAGGTGAGCCAAGCTCTGAACCTGTTGGTTTTCACCAGCCTGGGCCCTCACAGTGTTCATTTGACCAGACACATGGCACAAAGCTACCTTTTGCAGGACAAACAAGGCTGCTGACAAGTGCAGTTAGATTTTAAATGTCCTCAGATACTTTTGCTTTCTCTCTCTCTCTCTCTCTCTCTCTCTCTCTCTCTCTCTCTCTCTCTCTCTCTCTCTCTCTGTATTCATGTTGGTTTTGTGTGTGTGCACATTCATGCTGTACATAAATGTATATAGGCCATTGGTCAACTTTGACCATCATTCCCTAGATGCCCTCCACCTTCTTTTGCTGGGACAAGGTCTCTCACTTGGTCTGGAACTTGCTGATTATCTCCAGGTGGCCAGAGCTTCAGGGATCACCCTGATTCTATTTTCCCAGTGGTAGGATTTCAAATACATACCTCTGTGCTTGAGTTTTTAAAATGTGAGTTCTGGGAGCTAAACTCCAGTCCTGCAGCTTGTGTGGTAGACACTTTATTGACCACACTATCTCCCCAGCCCCTACTTTTGTTTTTTATTCTTGAAATTAAAAAAAAAATGAACACCTAACTGTACATCCATATATAAATGAATGGATGTGTGAGTGGTGGGAAGGAAAGAATTGTCTGTAGTTTTAGTGTCCTTTTCTTATCTGCCACCAATACAATAGCTTCCTGGTTTTGACAGGATAATCATGGCTGACAAATTTAACAAATGAAAACACAAAGTATCTTGTCTCTTAAACTTCAGGGAATCAGCAAGTAATATCAAGATATATTTACCCTCCAATTACTTGTTGTGTGAAATTCAGATTTAACTGAATACCTAGTATTTGATCTGGCAATGCTAATTGGGCCGTCACTTTCTACCACGTAGCAATTAGAACAAGTTGGCTGAAGAATACGTGTGACTCTATGTGCTGATTTTGCGATTTTCTATGGTACATCATTATCTCAAAATATAAAGGTCTTCCGAAATAGTTCTCCTTCTCTAGTCACTGCACACCCAAGATTATGGGAAGACGGACATCCTCAGCTAACCTGTCGCCTTGGGGAGCCCTATGTTATTTATTTGGTTACAGTGGTTTGCAGGAGGCTAGGTTCTTTTCCTTGGGCTGTGGAAAATAACCAGTTCAGACAATTGGCCAAGACAAATTGTGTGTGGTAAGCTTTCCTTCCTATTGAGCTCCAGCTTGGAATGCAGCCCGTCTTCGGGCAGTTGGACAGCAAACAACATTTGTGTCTGGGTTTTAAAATGGGTTGTCTTCAGTGTCTCAGGTTCATAACAAACTGTCATGTGTCCCAGAGAAATTTGGGTGACCTTTACAAACAAAGATTAGGCTAAGCTGAGACTGAAAGACAAATTTATGTTTCTTATCATAGGAAAACCGCCTCCAACAGCTAAATATGTTATGGTGTCTAGTGGACCAGTATCGTTTGGTTCTGCAGTCCTCAGAACTCAGTGCCAAGGTTGTCAGTCACCACAGTCCAGATGCCCCTCCCCAAAGATGGGTAGAAAAATGAGTCAGATTCAGTAAAAGAGAAGAGGCATGCATTGTCCAAGTGATGCTCTGTGGATTCCCTGTCCTCATTTTCCTGGCCTAGTACTCAGATATTCAGTCAACATACATGATTCAGAATTACCCCTGCCCCAAACATCTCTTTCTCGTGTTTTTAATCTGTATTCTCTGATTGCTTTCATTGTAGGAAAAATCTATGTTTCAACAGAGAGAATAAACTTTCCACTAACAAGCCTAATTTTAAACGTGTTTAAATAGTATCAGTAGTGTAAACCATAGGAACATTTGGTTTTTAGACTTACTGTAGGATTTGAAAAAAGAACACTTATTTTCTTTCAAGTATGATCCAGAGATTTTTGGTTTTTCTTCTTGAATGAGTGTTCTTAAGTACTCTAATGGGTAGTTCATTAAACAGATGTTGAAGAATGAATGCCAATGTAGGTGCTTGGGGAGTGTCCCTGGGAACCAATCATCCTGGCTAACTAGCAAAAATAAAAACCAAACCAAACCACCACCACCACCACCACCAAATACAACCACAAGGCCACACTTGGTAGTGATTTCCAAAAGCAGAAACATAGTCTATTAAAAGCAGACTGAAGGGTCCTCAGTTCCATATTTTATATTTTCAAAACTGATATGAAAAACTTACCATCATTTTTACTCATATTTTAAGTTTAATGGGGTCAGGTAAACTTCTTATTTTTGAGTCAGATTTTGGCCTTTTAGTCAGGTTGTAGTGAATTTCCTTTTAATATCCTTTGCCAATTTATGCTTTGTGTATGCCAAGAGATTTTTTTCTATTTGCATATTAATGTTTTTTGGTGCTGTTTGCTTCAGAGAAAAATTTAATTTTTATAATTAAATATATAAATCTTGCCTTTTATAGGTTCTGCCTTTGGTCTCCTGTTAATAAATCTTTCTCTCTAAGACTGAAATATTGACCAAGTAATTCTAATGAGAATAGTAACAGCTTTTACGGCTGTTTACATAGTTCATGTTATTTTCTAGAGACATTCCAAGTCACTGAACTTAATGGAATTTTACTTAATTTTGTCGTTGACCTAGCAGCCTTGGTAGCCTTACCTTGTAGAAGATGAAATAGACTTGGGGAACTTAGATCTCTTCTTGAAGGACCCCATGATCTGCTTATCTCTCAAACTCTGTTAGATGTTGTCAGGACCAACAGGGACAGATAATTCTAGGGAGAAGGGCCGAGTAGACTGCAGAGTGGCTTGGGGTTGGAGTGTAGTTCACTTGTTGGCCACAGAAGAGCCTGTGGTCATCTCATGGGACAAATAATCCATCTTTCAGGCTGATGATAGCAGAAGAGGGTGTGTCCCAATCGTCAACTTGTTCTGGGCGTCCTTTCAGTGTATTTGAGTGATAAGATAATTGGAAGTGAGTGCAAGAGAGACCCGCAGCCAAGGACATCTTAAAGGAAACAAGAGAAAGTGGGAAAAAAATAATTGTAGTACCCACGAAATGGGGCATAATGTTTGTTTAGTGCATGAGGTCTCTTTTGAACAAAATAACCCATACAAAAAGCAAAGTAACGTGCACATGCACACACATATACACACATCATGCATGCACACACAGTCACATACTCATGCACACATATACACACATGTACACATATATGTGCCTTTCCATATACAGACACAGACATGCACACACATACACACATCACCACAGCCACTAGAAGCTATATTATGGAAATGGCTGGATGGCATTTAAAAAAACTGCCCAAGTGAGAATAAGAAAATATTTAGGTTGAATTTTCCACAAACCAAGGAAAAGACTGAAGGGAAAAACAAAAGAGGAGAGAAAAAGGCAGAGGAGGTAGCTTACTCTCTTGCTTCTTAATGGTTTTGTGTGAGGATTTATTGCTGTTTGACTGTGGGACTGAAATACTCCTTTCCACGTTCATCTCATGTTAATTCTTTTGAAAACTATGTTTCAGATAATTACATATCTCCTATAGCTCATCCCGCCATGTCCACTTTTGGCAGCTTTTGTTATTCTTGACAATATAGTCCAGACAAGGAAAACATCCACCATGTCCAGGGCCCTGACAGGACCTGGCAATAGAACCCATAGAAGCACAGTGGCGGGGAAAAGCACACACACACGTGAATGTAGGCTTTATGTGATGCCGAGGCAGTTTTGGAAATGAAGACCCAAAGAAATGTGGGCAACGGTGCTTGATGTTTGTGCTTGGTGGGAAGCGGGCAGCGGGGCTATGCCTCAGGAGGGAGGCAGATGCATAGCCGTGTGCTCAGATCACTCTTAGTGCCTACGTGTCTCCCCACCTTTTTAGGGGCACAGGTCAGGATACATGTCACATGAGGGTCTTTAAAGGGTGAAAGGAGAGAGGAGGTCAGAGACACCATCTTGCTTCTGTAATTTTCTCAAATGACAAGATGTCCTATTTGGGGGCACTGTGCCCCAAACCAACAGTGTGGTTCACCTGAATTATGGTTTTGCCTCCAGATCTGGCTCAAGTCAGTCACCAGGGATGTGACTGAGCGCTAGGGTTGCCTACCCACCTGCCTACTTCGAGGTATCCAAGCCTTGGTCCATAACTGCTACTCAGATTCTTCCATTAAACCCATTCAGCCTTAACCTGACCGAGTCACCTCAACTTCTGACTGGCACTGTGTCATTGCTAAACAAAGGCAGGACTGTGAATGATGCTCTAGAGAATTGTGAAGACAAATATGGGGTTGGGGAGCCGTCCTGGAGTTTTTTGTAACCCCTGTGTGACAGCCACATACTCTACTGACCAATGAAGTCATTTCCACTTGAGTGTTTTAAGGACAGAATCGCACCTCCAGATTCAAAGTCTGACTCCAGGGAGCAGGGCCAGAATCATTGGAAAGCCAAACCAGGCAAACGAGCATTATCTTAAAAGAGAGTCAAATAACACACAAGAAGTAACTTAGGGAAGATTACGTTGGGTTGTGGCTTTCATGGCTGGGAAGTCATAATGCCTTGGGCTCATCTGTGGTGACAGGGGCCTTCAGTGTGATATCAGCAGAGCAGGAAACAAAGAAGTTGGCCTGGAAGAGAACCAAACTGTAACCCTTTATTCCTGTCTCCACAGCAGCCTTTACTCTGAAAGGTCCTACAATTACCCAAGGCAGCACCATCAGCTGTGGACCAAGGGTTTATATTATCATCCTTTAGGGGACATTTCGCACTGAAATCCTAATGCCAGCCTAGTGACGGTGTGCAGTTTTAGGGGAGCTTGTCAGCTGAGCCGTCAGTGTATATGAGTGCACCTCGGGGCTCTGGTTTTCTATGTCGGCCAGGCTGGCATAGTTTAGATGCTTTTTCCTTTTAATATTTCTCCTTTGCTTCAGAATTTGGGACTTTCATAGCAAAGCAGAGCTGACAACTGTTGCTTCCTAACTTATTAACTTCTATGTATCCCAATGAGATGAAGTGTCCTATGTATTGGTCCCATTTATTCTTTTCTGTAATTTATTACTTTGGCAGTGGTTCCCAACCTATGGTTCACCCAGGACCATTGGAAAACACAGATATTTACATTATGATTCATAATAGTAGCACAATTACAGTTATGCAGTAGCATGAGAAAACTTTATGGTTGGGGGTCACACCATATGAGGAACTGCATTAAAGAGTCATTGTATTAGGAAGGTTGAGAACAGATCTAGAGCCTGAGGAGAATGGCTTCTCCTGGAGTTGACAGGCTCACAGAGAGGTAAACCTTTCATGTCTTAGTATGCTTTACAAGTGCAGACAAGTTAATCTGGAGTCCATGTCCCCAACCCCCGTCTTTGTGGGGCTGTCACAATCTAGACATCATCTAGATCCTGTCTGCACCCAACTTGTCTGCAGCTTTAGCTGCATTCATGCACCCTCCCCTGACAAACTGCACATTTGTAATGCATTTCTGGCTTGAAATAATGAACACCAAGCACCACGCTTGGGCTTTGTCCTATTAACATGAACTCTCGGTTGTTGCTGGTTAAAACTTGGAATCTCGGCTTTGTCCCCTGTCTGGGATCCTGGTTTGATGGTCTTTCCCAGTCTCTGCATCTGGATAACAGTTCTTCAACCTCATCCTCAGGCCTCACTTGCAAAGATGGTGGCCTCTTAAGGCTAAACATCAATGTTTTACTCTGTAGTTGATGAGAGGCAGGGTTCTAATTTCATCCTTCTGCGTAAAGCTTATCCCATTTCTCTGTTCCATTTTTTCATGAGACTGACCTTTCTCCAATATGTCCTCAGTACCTTCATTGAAAATCAGTTGATTGCAGATGAGTGGGGTTATTTTGGGGTACTCAGCTCTTTCACTGGCCTGTAAACCTCTTGGTGTCAATGCCATTCAGTTTAATCATCATGTCTTAGAAGTCAGGTAGTACAAATCCCGATTTTTCTTTTTTTCAAGATTGCTTAGATTGAAACATTATATTATATACATAATATATTTAATATATAATATATGATATGAAATATGTGATATATGATGTGCCATATGTAATATATATGTGATATATAACATACAGTGTGTGATATATAATATACTTGATATATAATGTACAATATAATAATATATTATAATATATCAAAAATTCACATGGTACCCCACTAATATGCATCATTTTTGTTTGCATGTAATTTAACCTTCAAAATGCTTCTCTGCATGTATCTAAATTTTTCATTGGTATATGTATTTATTTAATATGCCTTGATCTCATTATGGAGTGGAGGTCACCTATAAATTGAATTTCTCCAAGAGCTCCAAGTGGAATAATAGACATGACAACCTACGTAATATTATCTTTACTTATCTTGTTTATGTTTCCCTTCGCTTGACCACAGGCGAAATGAGGGTACTGCTCTCCGCTTTCCTCCCTGGCGCATCTTTCTGGCTCCAGTCCAGAGATGAAAAGATTTGCACGGAACTTAAGCTTCATTGAAGTTTTCCCTATCTTTCTGCTCAAAGGAACCCTAGCCATATTTGTATTTCCATCTTTTTCTTTTTGCAAGATCATATTATAATCTCTATCCCTGCTTGGCTGTTGAAATCTTAAGATCATTTATTGAATGATTTTTCAAAATGATAAAATTTCAGTCATTTTTTTTATAGTTGTAAATACTTTTGGTTTTTTCCTTTTCTTGGGGACTTGGCTTAGTAGAATGGCCAGGGCCCAGAAGATGTTCAATAGTAGGGTTGCTAGATAGAATATGGCTGCCACAGAGGTAACCTCACGAAATCACTCCTAATGCTTTGCTATTGCACTGTGACACATTTGTGTACTTGAAGAAAACTCTTTATAGTGTAAGATTTCTAAGATGGTGGCCAATTCCTGGGATGAATTATTCTTCTCTAAGCTTCCTGAGTAGCTGTGACTGCAGGCACGTGCCACTATACCCAACTGACACTTTTTTCTCCAATTAATAATAAACATTGACTTTTAGGAAGTTCTTGGGTGTTTTATTAGTATAGTTTATTACCTTTCATCTATCCATGTAAATAAATTATATTTCTAGAGCCAATGTGAATTTCTCTAGTGGCAAGAAATGGAAACTAGTTATTGAATAGAAATAATTTGGTGGAAAGAGCTTGGGGACACTGTAAAGAAACAGAAAGAACCAGTGACTTGGGAGAACAAAATTCAGTAGTGCTGAAGTTCTCTGGGAAGGGGAAGGCTGCTGTGCCACCAGTGTGCCTTGCAATTCACCCTTAAATGCCTTCACTACCTTGTGGCCTGTTAGGTTATGCAGAGAGCATGTACCTGGTCTGGCTGGGGTTACAGATCTTCATTGTTGAGTATGAACCGTGAGGGCTATTTTGAGATGGGAAAAGAGTCACCCTTTAAGGTCAATGGTGGTATATCAAACAGGTTTAGGGATCTTTGTCAAGAATGAAAAATATCAGCAGGAAAATCTGACTACATCACCCTCCACCCAGTCCCTCTCATTTCCAAATCTTACAGATGGAAAGTGGACGCTGGGGAGAGTGGATTGATGCACCATTGCCCTGTCAATAAAAGGTTTGTTTGTTTATTTATTTAATGTATATGAGTACACGCTGTCTTCAGACACATGAGAAGAGGGCATCAGATCCCATTACAGATGGTTGTGAGCCACCATGTGGTTGCTGGGACTTAAACTCAGGACCTCAGGAATGCTCTTAACAACTCAGCCATCTCTCCAATAAAAGGTAAACCCTAGAAGCTGATGGTTGAGGTTCACAGGTGCTGCCTGGCTTAGTGTCTCTAGGAATCAGCTGTTCTGCCATCTTTCTTCATACCTATGGTTAGTTATTAGAGTTATCCCAAGCTTCTCCAGAATTAGTTCCATTCTCTTTATATAATTCTGAGCTATAGCCACATGTCAGCCACAAAATATCAGGACTGGAATAGCTCTTACGGGCAACTTGTTCTGAGGTTTTAATAAAACTGATGTAAGCACAAGACTTTACTGGGGATATAAGAAGATTGTTTCTGTCTCTTGGTCATATCTGGGAAACTTGGGCTAAGCCTTTGCCTTTGACTCCTGGATCCCAGCCTCCAATGTCAATATGGAAGGGCGGCAACTTGGTGCCCCATCCAGATATAGACAACTCTCAGGAACTCTTGTCTGTGTTGTCTGACACCACAGTGCTGCTGCTGTAACTTATTACAGCCAATCCTTCTTCCCTGGACACTCACCAGTCATTGATTCAGACTCAGCAATTTTACTGTGGTCTTTAAAGGCTTGGGAAATGGTCAGACTCATAATCTTGCTAGGATATTAACTAGAGTAATGCTTTCTGTGGGTCCGACATGTAGAACTAAGTCACTTAACTTGGACACAGACCTCTCTGGAAGGCAGTTGTTCATTTTAATTTTTCCTTCTTCTTTATGTGTATGGTAACCCCCATAGAAGGCGCACAGTGCTATAAAAATGACTTTGTTCCCATATTTATAACTTCTAAAGGACTCAAAAAGGCCTATTAAAGTTTGGAGCTATAAGTATTCTATTTCCTAAGAATATAGTTACTCCAGGGTATTGTGCATGTGGGTATTTGAAGGCCTCGTGAGGTATTTCTAATGAATGCGAATGATCAGCTTACTTCCTCCTGGGCGTTTTTCCTGAAGAGCTCTGGCCACTGCCTAAGCAAGACTTTATTGCTATGGAGAAGATGTGATCGAGGAGATATATTGGAACCCATAAAGATTTTGACAGGTCAAAAAATCAAATAAAATAATACTATAGAGATAAATAAGGGAAGCGACTGGGATTATTAGCACTTAATGAAGTAAGCCAGTGGTGTGCCATGATTGATGTGTGCCTCCATTGGGTGGCTAGGAATTCTCAGGATTAATGTCTGTACAGAAAATTTATGTGTGGGAGATTTGATGTGGAGTAACTATTCTTCACCAGGTAAAATGGTTACTGCATTATTTTCCGTGTGTCTTCTTTAGCTTCAAAATTAACTTGTGCTAGCTTCTGGGGCTATCGAACGGTTCAGTGATAGAGTCTGAATTATAGGTAGTGACAATGTAGGCAACTGCATTCATGGGTCGTAAACAGCCCTATTTACCTGTTTCCCCACAATTTCCCTGCATGTTGAAATAGTTTTAAACAAAAGGGGGGGAATCAGAATATTTTGTGGTATAGAAAGATCTTATTAAAATCTAGGTTTTGGTGTCCATAATAAAATTTTATTAGGAGTCATCTATGACTTTTCATTTACTATAACAAGGAACGGAGCATATAAAATTTTATTTTGGCTCGCAGTTTCAGGGGTTGGTTTGGGTTTGGTTTTGAGCTTTGTTTGGCTTTATGGTTTCAGAAGTTTCAGTCCATAATTGGTTGTCCTCATTGATTTGAAACTGAAACTAGCATAGGGTGGACAAAACCTGCTATGTTATGGCCACAAAGCGAGAGAGAGAGAGAGAGAGATAGAGAGAGAGAGAGAGAGAGAGAGAGAGAGAGGAGAGAGGAAAGGAAGAAAGGGAGAGAGAGGAGAAGAAAAAGAAGGAAAAAGAGAGAGAGAGGAAAAGGAGAGGCTGCCATCTATCTGCTCTTGGATAAGCCCCCAATTACCTGAAGAGTTTCTAGTAGCCCCCACCTCTTAAAGGTTCTACCATACCTAATAGCACAATGATAGAGCCAAGTCTTCACCATGGGCACTTTTGAGAGAGGACCTGGATCCAAAGTACAGGATCGATTCTGTGATGTTCATGTCACATACTAGAGGCAAGCAGTTTGTCGAAGACTGGATGACACACAACACCTAGAGTACCTGGCTTTTCACAAGGGAACAATTGGTGATTCATGGTGTAGGCCAAATTTCTTAAACTTTTGCCACTCTTGACCCTTTATGCCTCAGTGAAAATTGTATGTGAATCTGAGTATCTAAGTATATGAAACAGGTGTACAAGTAAAATACTCACTGATAGTAAAAAAAAAAGTTTTTTATTGTAAAAGAATTCTTTGGCATACATATAATTTTACCATTTAATAATGATGAAAGGAAGTTTATTTTATAATGAGATGAATGCAGATGTTTATTTCAACACATAGAACTAACTCTTGGCTAAGTATTTGATATATTTGGGTGTAGTGGAACGACAATGGTTTTCAGAATTGATTGATGTTCGATTTGATAATCACACCGCAATGCACACAAAAATGGCAGAAATATATTTAGGGCCATTGTAGAAATTATTAGAAACTTTGTGCTAATTCTAAGCCAAAATTCATTTAGTGATTTTTTAAAAGTGAAACTCAAGATAGAAACTCAAACAATTTTTAATTCTAATGTGGCACAAGCCAAGCGTATACTGACTTGACGCTCACACGCTGAAGAATGGGAGTGGGGAAGCATCAGTGGTCTCTGTTCTCTGTGATTAAACTGCCCTGCTTCTGTGAGTGCAAAAGCTTTGCACGGGTAGCTAAAGCCATGGAATCCCTAACACACATTGTCTTGAGTCTGAGCTGGGGTGTTTTTCAGTGTTCATAGGCATTGCCTGGCTTGACAGCATGTGCATTCAAAGCATCCATGCTGGGGGTTCAGAACCAAGGCATCAATGACGTCATCCAGTGGAACATTCCGAAACCTTTTACCATTGCCAACTTTCTCATGATCTCCCCAACACCCCAACACACAGTTTGAGAAGAGGCTCTCTTTAAAATAGCTTCATGTGACTGTAGGCTCTCCACCCATGCCTACGATCCCTGAAATACCGAGATATAATTGATTATGAATAAATGTTTAGGCCATAAACTATGGCTGGCTCCAGCTAGCTTGTGTCTCAATTAACCCATATTTTCTAGTGTAAGTCCTGCCACACGGTTGGTTACCTCTCCTTCACGCATCTGTCTCCATAAGCATTCCCAGGCAGATCTCCCAAGCCTGACCATTTACCAGAATCCTATTTCTCTTTGGCAGACCTACCTCAGGATATTGGCCGTAGGATTCTTTTATTGACAGATGAAGCTTCCTCACAGTGCACAGGGATTCTCTCTACAGCTTCTGCATGAAGAAGGCCATGAAGGGGGATCCAGGTAGCCACCCACTCCTGCTACCATGACCCCCTTTTCTTCACTGACTCTGATATCATGATGTCTGGTGGCAAGGCTTAGCTGCTCTGTTAAAAGGTTGGAGCAGGAAAGTGGTAGAACCTTCACAGTAGCATGTCCTGGAACCCAGGACACTTACTGATGTCTAGGAAATGCACAGCGAGCTCTGAGGACTTTAGCCAGGCAAGCCACTGTGAGGCCTGGAGCATGAACTTGAGAGAGGTAGAGGTAGAGGGAAACAGTAATGGGAAGGGGTGGGAGGGAAGCTTGGGGTGAGGAAGAACGATGGAATTGTGAGAGGTGAAGCAGGCTGTGCTCCTGATCACCCCTGCATTTTCAGGAAAGGGTGGGTGTGGGGAAGAAGAAAACACGTAATGTTAATGACTCTGCTGTAATCAATTTCTGTTTAGACTGACTCACGTGAATGACTATTGCACAGTCAAATGAGCTGACTGTAATATAAAGAGAAATGTCAGCATTTAAAAATGTTTCATGATAGTAACAGTGGAGAAGCAGAAATACCCATAGCTTAGCTAATTTATAATTGTGGCTTCACCCCACCCTACCTCTGTTTATCCCACCGTAGCTGTGGGCAGTCTGCTCCATCAGTTACACTCAGAACACAGGAGGCCACTGAGCTTGGAGGCAATGTACCAGATTCTGAATTCCTAGTAATGGCAGGAAACTCTGACAGGTTGAAGCCTAAGTGCATAGCCTCAGTGAGTACTGTTTACCTTGTTCTAAGCTCAGATGGTAACTTTCGGATGTTTCCCCCTTTAGATGATAAAAGTCCTGTAGTAGGAGAAACTGTTACACACCATCAGCCCGTGTGAGTGTGTGAGTGTGTGTGTGTGTGTGTGTGTGTGTGTGTGTGTGTGTGTGTGTGTGTGTGTATGCATGAGCATTTGGCCCACCTCACCCAAAACTTGAGGACAGGTTTCAAGTTTTTTTTTTTTGTTTTTTGTTTTTAAACACACTCTCATTCAAACAACAAGTTCCAAATCAGAGAAAGGATGCAATGTTTACTTGACCTGCTCCACTGAGGTAAGCCTAGCTTAATTTACTCACAGACATGTGCAAGAGATGCAGGAGGCTAATGGCTCATGTGGTCTCTAATGCTCTGTGACCACACATAATGGGGGAAGGACCGTCTCAGTGACTTAAGCTCTTGGTCAATTAACTTAGGTATCTATCCTTCGCTGCTGACCTGTGGCTTGGAAGGAGAGTAAAACAAATCAGGAGGAGAATATCAGGCTCCTTACAACAAATATTCCTTGATTTTTGTGTTTACAAATCAAGGGGATGAAACATAATTGAGTTAACTTCTTGCTTAAACATTCACATTTCTACCACTTACACACGAGGACATGGCTTCGAAATTCACTTTTCCTCTTTGGCATAGAATCTTCTTAAACTGCTGCTGATTAAAAGCTTGATGCAGAACGACATGAGCCCAGATGATGTTCTATATCTCACTCTGATGTGTTTCGAAAGGGCACACTTCACACAGTTGCAGTCGCCTTGACCAGTTGGGATATTTACAACTCAAAAATCTCAAGGGATTGCTTCAAGACGAGTCTCAGAAAGTATAGGTTTGTCTCCGGTTCTCACTTGGAGGCTGAAACAGTAGCAAACAGCCCCACCACTGCTCTTTCCATTGCAGGGAAATGGCTGTATCAGTAAGACGTATGTTTGACTGCAATAACAAAACAAAACAGAACAGAACAGAACAACAAAACAAACAAAAAATACCCAGAAGCTTAAATAAGAGGAATGCTTATCCTTATACAGAAGAAATCCCAAAATAGGCTGCTAGGGCTTGTTGCAGGTTCCACAACCATCTGGGGCGATCCACAGTGCTGTCCCACCATCTTCTGCATGCTTTTTTTTTTTTTCCTCAATCTTACCTTTTTATTTTCCAAAATGGCTGCTGGGGCACCAGTCACCAAGCTCTCATTTTGTGACCAAAGGCTATACCTTCCTTGTGTATTTGTGTTTGTGGTATCTTATTTTCTTTTGAGACGGGGTCTTATTCTATAGCCCAGGCTAGCCTGGAACTCACTATAGCTAGGCTAGCCTCAAGCTTACAGTGATCCCCTTGCCTCCGCCCCTCATTTGCTGGGTTGACAAATGTGAGACAGTACACCTGGACAAGAGCTTGCTGTGCTAGGCAGTCCTATGTTGTTCTTAGTTGGATCTCATTGATCAGAACTTGATGAAATGGCTTCACAGATGCACGGGAACCGAAATAAAGCAGAGTCCCCATCTGAGCCAGTGCTGTGCCAGCTGTTGACTTCTCTTGAAGACGAGGAACTTGAATGTCCGCTATGGAGCAGCCTATGCCACTCGATGAAGAAACCATGCTGCCTTCCTGTATGCTTCTGGAGCAGACACAGACTGATGCAGAAAGAACGTCTCAGCATAATAGAGGCTGCAGGAAGCAGAGGTTCCTCTACCTGCCAGGTGAGCTCTAACGTAGAGAAAGCCATTGTAGAGCTTCAGCTGAAGTCTGGTCATGACTATATGTCCTTCCTTAAAATCTGAGGATGTCATGTAGATTCCTATACTGCCTGCAAGGCTCAAATAGACCATGGATTAACATTTTCTGAGCCCTCACTGTACTCTGGTCTATTACATACAGTACTTCACATCCCTGAGAGCTGGGATCCACACAAAAAGGTTTTCCATAGTTTACCAATGACTTAAACGAAAAGCTGTCAGAATTTAAGGCTAGTGCAGTAGTATACGTCTCACATCTCAGCTGCTCAGCAGGCTGGGACAAGTGAATTGTAAGGTCACTGGACTGTACAGTGAGTTCAAGGACAATCTGAGCAATTTAAGAAGACCCTTTCTCAAACTAGAACTTAAAGAGAAGTGACTGGGGTTATAGCTCAGTGTAGAGCACTGGCCTAGCTTGCACAAGACCTTGAGATTCATCTTCTGCTGAGGATGTAGGATGGATACGAATTGATCAGAATTCAGTGATAAGTCTGGTAGATCATGTGCTTACTTTCCTGGAATTACCTTCTATCAGTGGGCCAGATACCAAACCACACATCGTGGAAGGAAAAATGATCCAGTAGGATCAGGGACAAGCAGTGTCCTAGGAGGTCTTAGGGAGGGGGCAAAGACATTATTGGGGGAATACACAGAGGATTCAGGGTGCGGACAGAATTAGGAAAACTGGGGCAAAGTTTCCACACATGAGACATTTTACAGAAAAAGTCACAAGGAGAGAAACAAGCATAGTGATGCAGGCAGGAGTGAGGAAACACTACACAGCTCTTACTTGGGAGTGGAGGCGGTGCATGGGATTGCTACTCCCCTGACTCACCAGGTGTGCCCATGCACGTCCTTCCCAAACAGGAAGGAAGCATTGTAAAGACTTTGGTTTACCTGTAATTATTTTGATAGACAAATTAAATCTTTGCAGCCCGAGCCAGTGCTATCCTGCCAAAATCCCAGCGAAGCTGAGTTAACTCATGGTCTAAGAACTAACACCTTGAACTGTCTCTAGTGTAATCAGAAGGCCTAGAGGCCCTGGCATTGCGTAGGTTGGGATTGTGCCCAGGACGAGGGTTCTTCTCAGTTTTCTTTTACCCATAAGGCCAGGGTCCAGCAAACATCATTTTCAGGAAATAAACTGCTCTTCCAACTGATAACTTTCATTGTCAGCAAAACTCCATGTTTGGCTGGATCAAACTTCTGTCTCAGCCAGGAAAAGACGGGAGGAAAAATTGGAGCTGAGTAGGAAGCCAAGCAAAACACCACTGTTTACTTTGCTCATGGATAGCTTTATTGCCATATCTGATAGGAAATATCTTACCTCGAATCTTTCCTGAGGATTGAAATTTTTCTAGGGCATATTCTCTTTAGGCAACTCTTCAAGATGTTGCAAACACGGAGCGTCAAGCCCCTTCCCCAGTCTGCCATCTTCAACGCAAGGCCACATGTCAAATAATCTTACTGTATATATTTATTTTATTATTATCTGTAATTAAGATACAAATTGCATGTATTTATCATGTGCAGCATGATTTGATGCTTTGAAGGGCCTAGAATCATGGAGTGATTATATCTAGCTAATTAGCATGTTTATTACCTCTCATGGCTCTGAAGAGCTGCTCTACCATTGCTATGTTAGACATCCCTGGTCCTCACTTCTGTGTCCTGATTCTTTGCTTCAATTCTTTTAGCAGCTTGTCAAGAGTACAGCATGTCATTAACTATATTCATGATGGTTTGTGGTAGACCTCCTTTATTTATTCCTTTTATCTGAGTATTTGTTCCCCTTGACTAACCCATTCCCAGAACCCCTTTCTAACATTACTAACCACCCTAGCCTTTGGAAAGTGCTATTTGATAGTTTCTATGAGTCTCTCTTTTAGATTTCGTATGTGAGCGAGACCATGCAGCCTCTGTTTTTGTCTTAATTCACTTAATAGCGTTCTCCAGATTATCATTCATATTGTCCCAAATGACAGATTTCCCTTCTTTTTAATGGCTGAACAGTATCCTATTGGGTGTGTTAATTATGTTTAAAATCCACTCACCTGTTTCTTTTTAGTGGCTCCATGGTATCCTATTGTATATTACAGAGGGCCACGTTTTTGTTCTAATTCAGTCACCTGTTGATGCATACTTAAGTTTGTGCCATAATCTTGCTCCTGTGAGTGGCGTTATATAAAGAAGATAGTGAAGGTGTCTTGTCAACATGCTCATGACATTGCTCTTAACTATCTCTTGTAGTTGGGAATGCTGGATGGCATGGTAGCTCTCTCTTTAACATCTCGATGACTCTCTGCGTTATTTTTGACAGTACATTCACTAGTTCACATTTTTACCAAAGTGCCAAGGCCTTCCTTTTCTGTATATACTTGCCAACACATCTGTTTTCTTCTTAATAACAGGCGTGCTAACAGAAGTAGGTAATATGATTGTGATATATTCTTTGAGACAGGGTCTCACTATGTATTCCTGGCCTGCTTGAAACTTTCTGTGTAGACCAGATTGGGGTGGAATTCACAGAGATCTAGTGTTTCTGGCTTCCACATTCTGGGATTAAAGGTGCGAGCAATCAAATGCAACATGATTACGATTTTGATCTTAAATCGCTCAATGATTTGCGAGGCTGCGTCTTATTGCGCTGTTCATCAGCATCCCGTTCTCTGCGCTCGAGTGCTTCCTTTAGCATTGCTTGTCGAGCAGATGTGGTAGTGATGAAATCCCCCAGCCTTTGCTCTTATGGGGCATGGGGGTGGACTTAGCACTCCTTTCCTTTTCCATGGTCTCTTCCTGTAACACTGGGGATGGATCCAACCAAGGAGCTTGTGGAAGGCAAGTTGGTGCTCTACCATTAAGCTACAGTGTCAGCCCTGCTTCATTTTGAAGAATGGCTTTACTTGTTTTCTTTGGGGTTTTGTAGGCTTTTTAAATTCAGCACTTCAAACACAACGTTTGTTCTGCTCTGGCCTAATCCATCTCTGCTGAGAATTCTGCAGCTAGCCACGCTGAAACTCCCTCGTATAGGACTTTCTGTGTACACGCTGCTTGATTGATTTTATAGTTGATACTTACACTGCATTCCTTTCTCTTTCCCTTCTCTATTGCAGCTTTCAGCTCTAGGATTTCTGCTTGACCTTTTTTCTTTTTCATTTTACCAGAAACTTTCATCATAACTCTGTAGGTCCGTCTCTTATTGAACCACCTATTTGTATTTCTGCTCTTCAACAGTTATTTCGATGTCTTTGGCAGTTTTCATAAAGAATTTAAATTTTTATTTGTTTATTCAGTGTGTATGTGTATGGAGGTGTGTGAGTGCACACGTGTGTGTGTGTGAGAGAGGGTGTATCACCATGCATTTGTGCAGGTCAAAGTATCACTTTCAGGAGCCGTTTCTCTCCTTCCACTTTGCTAAAGCAAGATCCCTCTTGTTTCTGCTGCTGTGGTGCATACTCCTGTCTAGCTGTCCCCATGGACTTCTGGGTGATTCCCCCTTTCTCTCTCTCCCATCTTGATGTATGGGTACCAGCATTACAGATGTATGTTCGCACATGTTTTAAAAGCTGGTATGGGTTCTAGGAGCAAACTGAAGTCACAAGTCTCATATACCTAGTGCCTTTACCCACTGAGCCACCTCCCCAGACCATATTATCATTTCTTTAGAGTCAGTCATTAAAGTCCTGGATTGTCCTTCCCCACTGCCATGTCTCGGTGTTGGTACTTCTGGATAAATAGCTAAATTTCTCAGTGTGTTATAGCCACAGAAGAAAAAGGGCTGGGCTAACATGCCTACATGTAAGTCCATTAGTGAGAATTAAATCCACTGAGTTTTAAAGTAGTTATGCCATACACCTGCTCTCTCTCTCTCTCTCTCTCTATATATATATATATATATATTTACATATATAAATATATATATTCCCCTGTTATAATCATACTGTATAATTAGTATATATATATGTATATGTATATATATATATTCCCCTGTTATAACCATACTGTGTAATTAGAATCTACTTTGCACTTTGACTCTTTGCACTTAGCTCCACCCCTTTTAGTATTTAAACAAGACAATGTAGGAAAACCTTATTTTTCAATCCTGAAATCTCCATTGATTCATGTATGTATGTGCATGTAGGTATGCTTATGTATATTCATATATATGTGTGTAGATATGTATCTACAGATAGATACAGATGTAGAGATATGCAAGCCCATCCCCTACTCTCACCCTCACACACGGAAAGATGAGAAAGAACTGGGCCCATGGTTAGGGACACAGAACCAGATAACAAACCAGATATTTTTGCTGCCTTTGCAGAGGTCCTTGGCACATTAGACAGAATGCAGGTGAGGCTTTACCAACAGCTTGAGTCAGGTTGGCTAAGAGACTAGATTAAGCCCAAGCAAGCCATAACCTCTGAGACGCCTTCGCCCTGCCTGTCAATGCATACACCATGCTTAGGAAGAGTTAGAGTCCTTAGTGTCAACAGTCATTTTAGGCGGGTTTTCCTTGTGCCAAATAAGATGAGAGGGGATAGGGACTTCTTTTAGTTTTTATGTAACAACGTGAAAGACTTTTACCCACCGGTCTTGTCTTTAAATGGTTGAAGAGATGTTTACTTCTGTTTTGTTTTTGTTTTTGTTTTTGTTGTTGTTGTTGTTGTTGTTGTTGTTTTGAAAGGCCAGGAAGGAGAGTGGCATACGTGTAAGCTGATTTGCTGGTGGGTTCATTTGGGAAATGGAAACAACTGGGCCAGGAAGCCCCTGCGATTTCTTTATGCTCTAAGATTCTGGGATTGTGAGATTAGGAAAGCACAACTTTTCAGAAGGTGACTCAAGGGTGATTTAATTTGTCACCATGATTTTGTGACTTTGAGCCTTTGGGCATTCTGGACGATGTTCTAGAACACACTACTCTCTAGAGCAGAAGCCCAGAGTCTGTCACAGACACCTCATCTTGTCAGCAAGCAGAGTCGCCTTCAAGGTCTCCTGGATATGGTTCCAAGGTCGGGGGTAGATCTGCTGCAAAGCTGGTCATTCTGTTTCTTCTCAGCTCTGCTCTGGCTTGAACTTCCTGCCATAGCCATGGCTTTCTTCCATGACATCAGGAAGTGATCTCTTGGGATGCAGCTTCCACTGGCAACAACAAACACCAAGAACCTGTAATTTTGTGATGTCAAAAAAAGAAAGAAAGGAAGAAAGAAAGAAAGAAGGAAAGAAGGAAAGAAAGAAAAAGAAATTCAGAAAACCATTACCCTGCTAGCAGGCATTCCCTCCCACCATTTCCCCATTTTCTGGAACTGAGGGCCATGCCTCAACTGTGGGAAATATATGACAAATGCACGCTTGCTGTAAGGAATGTAGTCAACAATATCTCAACAAAGCCATTTAAAAATGGCCACATGGGAGGAGACAGACTCCAGCACCGTCGTGTGAGACTCGCATGCATTACTTCACATATCAGCTAAGGGGTACAGAGATTGAGAGGTGGAGAAAGGTGTTAGGATGGATGAGTAGAAGGGTAAAGGAATGAGGGTGGTGGTAGGGTTGGGTGGCAGAATAGTGGCGGGATGGTTTGGAGGGATTGAGGGATGGAGGGGATGGTGGGTTGGAGAGGTGGGGGGGTAGAAGAATGGAGGGGGTAGTAGGAGAGAGGTGGCAGGGTGAAGGGGTGGAGGGGTGGAGGTATGGTAGGGTGGAGAGGTGGAGGGTTGGAAGAGTGGAGAGGTGCAGGGGTACAGGGTGGAGGGATGGTGGAGTAGAAGGGTAGAGGTTTTCTTAGCAGTCCTCAGCTTTTGAAGCAAAGGGTCTGACTCTCCTCGCTGGGTCTAATTCCATACAATTCAGTCTCTGAGTAAATTCTTTAGGCCACACCTTGATTCACAGACCTCACGGTGTCTATGAAAACACGTAGCTGACTGCTCCAGTAAACAGATGCCCTCCTGGACAAGATTGTGTAGTTCCAGGTTACTGTCTTTTCCTTGCTCTAACTCATGTTTTAATGTCCTTCCGCCAAAGAGGCAGATAAAATGAGTCCTCCATTTTAATAGCAGTTCTCATTATCCTAGAAAACTTCAACGACTAGGACTATTCCCTTTCAAATCTAGTCATGGCTTCTCAGGATACTCAGGAAGATTGTGCCTCTCTATCAAGTCAGTCCCTGTCTGACAGGAGTTTTGGGAGGTCTCTACCCAGTTTAAGGTGAAAGACTTTATTACATATTACAGAATCACTAAAGGCCTCTCTTATTCTAACTTATCTGGAAGCCAGAAAAGAACAAACAAAATGTCACTTCAGTTGTCTGATGTAGAGTCTTGGATATAAGACACTAGCAAAAGAGCAACAGTTGGGGTTGAAAAAAGTAAATCTGAAGAAAGGTAATGTCTGGAGTTAGGAATTCATGGTTTAAGTTGCTACTTGAGCGACTAAGTGCCCACAAATAATTAAAAAGGTCCCTGCATGCCTCTTCACTCATCAACTAAGAAAAAATAGTAATAATAATGACAGAAAATAGAGTGAAGCCATCTTCTATTTCATTAGCAGTAATGAATTGCAAAGATTAGAAACCAGGGAAGACGTAACACCACATGCCCATTTCTACCACACAGTTTCCTTTCTTTTCTTTACCCTGTGCCTTTCTCCTTGACCCTCCTGTAAGTCTATGTGTCAGCTCCTGGGAGACCAGCTCTTGTCAAGTGGGACTTGGGTACAGAGAGCTGTGGCACAGGGTCAGCTCTAAGCACACACACAAACTGGAAGGATCCTGCCCCAGACTGCTCCTTGGTTCCTGCTCTTTATAAGTTGATACTGTTAAAATTTTGCTGTTGTAACAGAAAATGGACTAATGCAGAAGACATGGAGTAAAGTTAAATGAAATTCCCAGGAAACATTAAGATAAATGGTCAAACTTATGATGAGAATCCAGTGCACTGTAAAGTTCTAGATAATGTTTAAAAGTGTTTATGTATAGCCAGGCTTTGGCTACTATGTGAATTCACCCCTTCTTCTTTTCACCCCTCTCCACCTTTTCCTACCCTTTCAGTCTCCTAACACTAGATAGGAAAGAAAAATGGTAGAAAGGAAAGGGAGCAACCTTGTTGTTTGACTACTTCCTGCTGATTAAGGGTAAAGAGTTTCCTGGGGCAAGTTTGATCTTCACCATCACAATAGCCAATTTCTTCATGTTTCTTCTTTGTGCACAACTGCTAACAAACTCACAACAACCAACGACAGCCAACAACTGACAACTCACCTCACCCACCATTTATATATAAATATAAAGTCCCCAGAATTTCAAACATTACACAATCATAGAAACTATCTGCCGCTGGCAAAATCATGCCCCTTCTAGAGCACTACGCAAATCATAGTCAGCTGCTGTGGACAATCTGAACCAGCCACATATCTCATATCTGGGATTAAAATGAAACATTCTTGTAATATTTCTGTATTTTTTTTTGTATTTTTTTTTTATTAACTTGAGTATTTCTTATGTACATTTGGCAAACATCCCTTCCCCCCCCTTCCTTATGGGTGTTCCCCCACCCTCCCCCATTGCCGCCTCCCCCGACAGTCTAGTTCACTGGGGGTTCAGTCTTAGCAGGACCCAGGGCTTCTCCTTCCACTGGTGCTCTTACTAGGATATTCATTGCTACCTATGAGGTCAGAGTCCAGGGTCAGTCCATGTATAGTCTTTAGGTAGTGGCTTAGTCCCTGGAAGCTCTGGTTGCTTGGCATTGTTGTACATATGGAGTCTCAAGCCCCTTCAAGCTCTTCCAGTTCATTCTCTGATTCCTTCAACGGGGGTCCGTTCTCAGTTCAGTGGTTTGCTGCTGGCATTCGCCTCTGTATTTGCTGTATTCTGGCTGTGTCTCTCAGGTTCGATCGATCTACATCCGGCTCCTGTCGGGTCTGCACTTCTTTGCTTCATCCATCTTGTCTAATTGGGTGGCTCTATATGTATGGGCCACATGTGGGGCAGGCTCTGAATGGGTGTTCCTTCAGTCTCTGTTTTAATCTTTGCCTCTCTCTTCCCTGCAAAGGGTATTCTTGTTCCCCTTTTAAAGAAGGAGTGAAGCCTTCACATTTTGATCATCCGTCTTGAGTTTCATTTGTTCTAGGCCACTAGGGTAATTCAAGCATTTGGGCTAATAGCCACTTATCAGTGAGTGCATACCATGTATGTCTTTCTGTGATTGGGTTAGCTCACTCAGAATGATATTTTCAGTTCAACCATTTGCCTACTTAATTTCATAAAGTCGTTGTTTTTGATAGCTGAGTAATATTCCATTGTGTAGATGTACCACATTTTCTGTATCCATTCCTCTGTTGAAGGGCATCTGGGTTCTTTCCAGCTTCTGGCTATTATAAATAAGGCTGCGATGAACATAGTGGAGCACGTGTCTTTTTTATATGTTGGGGCATCTTTTGGGTATATGCCCAAGAGAGGTATAGCTGGATCCTCAGGCAGTTCAATGTCCAATTTTCTGAGAAACCTCCAGACTGATTTCCCAGAATGGTTGTACCAGTCTGCAATCCCACCAACAATGGAGGAGTGTTCCTCTTTCTCCGCATCCTCGCCAGCATTTGCTGTCACCTGAGTTTTTGATCTTAGCCATTCTCACTGGTGTGAGGTGAAATCTCAGGGTTTTTTGATTTGCATTTCCTGATGACTAAAGATGTTGAACATTTCTTTAGGTGTTTCTCAGCCATTCGGGGCATTCCTCAGCTGTGAATTCTTTGTTTAGCTCTGAACCCCATTTTTAATAGGGTTATTTGTCTCCCCTCTTGGGGTCTAACTTTTTGAGTTCTTTGTATATTTTGGATATAAGGCCTCTATCTGTTTGTAGGATTGGTAAAGATCTTTTCCCAATCTGTTGGTTGCCGTTTGTCCTGACCACAGTGTCCTTTGCCTTACAGAAGCTTTGTAGTTTTTGAGATCCCATTTATCGATTCTTGATCTTAGAGCATAAGCCATTGGTGTTTTGTTCAGGAAATTTTTTCCAGTGCCCATGTGTTCCAGATGCTTCCCTAGTTTTTCTTCTATTAGTTTGAGTGTGTCTGGTTTGATGTGGAGGTCCTTGATCCACTTGGACTTAAGCTTTGTACAGGGTGATAAGCATGGATCGATCTGCATTCTTCTACATGTTGACCTCCAGTTGAACCAGCACCATTTGCTGAAAATGCTATCTTTTTTTCCATTGGATGGATTTGGCTCCTTTGTCAAAAATCAAGTGACCATAGGTGTGTGGGTTCATTTCTGGGTCTTCAATTCTATTCCATTGGTCTATCTGTCTGTCTCTGTACCAATACCATGCAGTTTTTAACACAATTGCTCTGTAATACTGCTTGAGTTCAGGGATAGCGATTCCCCCAGAAGTCCTTTTATTGTTGAGCATAGTTTTAGCTATCCTGGGTTTTTTGTTATTCCAGATGAATTTGCAAATTGTTCTGTCTAACTCTTTGAAGAATTGGATTGGTATTTTGATGGGGATTGCATTGAATCTGTAGATCGCTTTTGGCAGAATGGCCATTTTACTATATTAATCCTGCCAATCCATGAGCATGGGAGATCTTTCCATCTTCTGAGGTCTTCTTCAATTTCTTTCTTCAGAGTCTTGAAGTTCTTGTTGTACAAATCTTTTACTTGCTTGGTTAAAGTCACACCGAGGTACTTTATATTATTTGGGTCTATTATGAAGGTGTCGTTTCCTAATTTCTTTCTCAGCTTGTTTCTCTTTTGTGTAGAGGAAGGCTACTGATTTATTTGAGTTAATTTTATACCCTGACACTTTGCTGAAGTTGTTTATCAGCTTTAGTAGTTCTCTGGTGGAACTTTTGGGATCACTTAAATATACTATCATATCATCTGCAAATAGTGATATTTTGACTTCTTCTTTTCTGATCTGTATCCCCTTGACCTCCTTTTGTTGTCTGATTGCTCTGGCTAGAACTTCAAGAACTATATTGAATAAGTAGGGAGAGAGTGGGCAGCCTTGTCTAGTCCCTGATTTTAGTGGGATTGCTTCAAGTTTCTCTCCATTTAGTTTAATGTTAGCCACTGGTTTGCTGTATATGGCTTTTACTATGTTTAGGTATGGGCCTTGGATTCCTATTCTTTCCAGGCCTTTTATCATGCAGGGGTGTTGAATTTTGTCAAATGCTTTCTCAGCATCTAATGAAATGATCATGTGGTTTTGTTCTTTCAGTTTGTTTATATAATGGATCACGTTGATGGTTTTGATATTAAACCATCCCTGCATGCCTGGGATGAAGCCTACTTGATCATGGTGGATGATTGTTTTGATGTGCTCTTGGATTCGGTTTGCCAGAATTTTGTTGAGTATTTTTGCGTCGATGTTCATAAGGGAAATTGGTCTGAAGTTCTCTTTCTTTGTTGGGTCTTTGTGTGGTTTAGGTATAAGAGTAATTGTGGCTTCATAGAAGGAGTTCGGTAGTGCTCCATCTGTTTCAATTTTGTGGAATAGTTTGGATAATATTGGTATGAGGTCTTCTATGAAGGTCTGATAGAATTCTGCACTAAACCCGTCTGGACCTAGGCTCTTTTTGGTTGGGAGACCTTTAATGACTGCTTCTATTTCCTTAGGAGTTATGGGGTTGTTTAACTGGTTTATCTGTTCCTGATTTAACTTCGGTACCTGGTATCTGTCTAGGAAATTGTCCATTTCCTGCAGATTTTCAAGTTTTGTTGAGTATAGGCTTTTATAGTAAGATCTGATGATATTTTGAATTTCCTCTGAATCTGTAGTTATGTCTCCCTTTTCATTTCTGATTTTGTTAATTTGGACACACTCTCTGTGTCCTCTCGTTAGTCTGGCTAAGGGTTTATCTATCTTGTTGATTTTCTCAAAGAACCAACTTTTGGTTCTGTTGATTCTTTCTATGGTCCTTTTTGTTTCTACTTGGTTGATTTCAGCTCTGAGTTTGATTATTTCCTGCCTTCTACTCCTCCTGGGTGTATTTGCTTCTTTTTGTTCTAGAGCTTTTAGGTGTGCTGTCAAGCTGCTGACATATGCTCTTTCCTGTTTCTTTCTGCAGGCACTCAGCGCTATGAGTTTTCCTCTTAGCACAGCTTTCATCGTGTCCCATAAGTTTGGGTATGTTGTACCTTCATTTTCATTAAATTCTAAAAAGTTTTTAATTTCTTTCTTTATTTCTTCCTTGACCAGGTTATCATTGAGTAGAGCATTGTTCAATTTCCACGTATATGTGGGCATTCTTCCTTATTGTTATTGAAGACCAGCTTTAGGCCGTGGTGGTCCGATAGCACGCATGGGATTATTTCTATCTTTCTGTACCTGTTGAGGCCCGTTTTTTGACCAATTATATGGTCAATTTTGGAGAAAGTACCATGAGGAGCTGAGAAGAAGGTATATCCTTTTGCATTAGGGTAGAACGTTCTATAAATATCCGTTAAGTCCATTTGGCTCATGACTTCTCTTAGTCTGTCTACGTCTCTGTTTAATTTCTGTTTCCATGATCTGTCCATTGATGAGAGTGGGGTGTTGAAGTCTCCTACTATTATTGTGTGAGGTGCAATGTGTGTTTTGAGCTTTAGTAAGGTTTCTTTTACGTATGTAGGTGCCCTTGTATTTGGGGCATAGATATTTAGGATTGAGAGTTCATCTTGGTGGATTTTTCCTTTGATAAATATAAAGTGTCCTTCCTTATCTTTTTTGATGACTTTTAGTTGAAAATTGACTTTATTTGATATTAGAATGGCTACTCCAGCTTGCTTCTCCCGACCATTTGCCTGGAAAGTTGTTTTCCAGCCTTTCACTCTGAGGTAGTGTCTGTCTTTGTCTCTGAGGTGTGTTTCCTGTAGGCAGCAGAATGCAGGGTCCTCGTTGCGTATCCAGTTTGTTAATCTATGTCTTTTTATTGGGGAGTTGAGGCCATTGATGTTGAGAGATATTAAGGAATAGTGATTATTGCTTCCTGTTATATTCATACGTGGATGTGTTATGTTTGTGTGCTTTTCTTCTCTTTGTTTTGTTGCCAAAACGATTAGTTTCTTGCCTCTTCTTGGGTATAGCTTGCCTCCTTATGTTGGGCTTTACCATTTATTATCCTTTGTAGTGCTGGATTTGTAGAAAGATATTGTGTAAATTTGGTTTTGTCATGGAATATCTTGGTTTCTCCATCTATGTTAATTGAGAGTTTTGCAGGATACAGTAGCCTGGGCTGGCATTTGTGTTCTCTTAGGGTCTGTATGACATCAGTCCAGGATCTTCTGGCCTTCATAGTTTCTGGCGAAAAGTCTGGTGTGATTCTGATAGGTCTGCCTTTATATGTTACTTGACCTTTTTCCCTTACTGCTTTTAATATTATTTCCTTATTTTGTGCGTTTGGTGTTTTGACTATTATGTGACGGGAGGTGTTTCTTTTCTGGTCCAATCTATTTGGAGTTCTGTAGGCTTCTTGTATGCCTATGGGTATCTCTTTTTTTAGGTTAGGGAAGTTTTCTTCTATGATTTTGTTGAAGATATTTACTGGTCCTTTGAGCTGGGAGTCTTCACTCTCTTCTATACCTATTATCCTTAGGTTTGATCTTCTCATTGAGTCCTGGATTTCCTGTATGTTTTGGACCAATAGCTTTTTCCGCTTTACATTATCTTTGACAGTTGAGTCAATGATTTCTATGGAATCTTCTGCTCCTGAGATTCTCTCTTCCATCTCTTGTATTCTGTTGGTAAAGCTTGTATCTACAGCTCCTTGTCTCTTCTTTTGGTTTTCTATATCCAGGGTTGTTTCCATGTGTTCTTTCTTGATTGCTTCTATTTCCATTTTTAATTCCTTCCACTGTTTGATTGTGTTTTCCTTTAATTCTTTCAGGGATTTTTGTGTCTCCTCTGTATGGGCTTCTACTTGTTTATTTATGTTTTCCTGGAATTCTTTCATGCATTTTTGCGATTCCTCTCTGTAGGCTTCTACTTGTTCTCTAAGGGAGTTCATCATGTCTTTCTTGAAGTTCTCCAGCATCATGATCAAATATGATTTTGAATCTAGATCTTGCTTTTCTGGTGTGTTTGGATATTCCATGTTTGTTTTGATGGGAGAATTGGGCTCCGATGGTGCCATGTAGTCTTGGTTTCTGTTGCTTGGGTTCCTACGCTTGCCTCTCGCCATCAAATTATCTCTAGTGTTACTTTGTTCTGCTATTTCTGACAGTGGCTAAACTGTCCTATAGGCCTGTGTGTCAGGAGTGCTGTAGACCTGTTTTCCTCTCTTTCAGTCAGTTATGGGGACAGAGTGTTCTGCTTTCGCGCGTGTAGTTTTTCCTTTCTACAGGTCTTCAGCTGTTCCTGTGGACCTGTGCCTTGAGTTCACCAGGCAGGTCACTTGCAGCAGAAAAGTTGGTCTTACCTGTGGCCCTGAGGCTCAAGTTCGCTTTCTTGGGTTCTGCCCCACGGGCTCTCCATGGGTGGCAGCGACCAGGAAGATCTCGCAGCCTCTTCCGGGAGCCTCCGTGCACCAGGGTTCCAGATGGCCTCCGGTGTTTTTCCTCTGGAATCAGTAATGTGTGCAGAGAGCAGTCTCTTCTGGTTTCGCAGGCGTGTCTGCCTCTCTGAAGGTTTAGCTCTCCCTCCCACGGGATTTGGGTGCAGAGAACTGTTTATCCGGTCTGTTTCCTTCAGGTTCCGGCGGTGTCTCAGGCAGGGCTCCTGCCTCACCTGGGCCCTCTCCCACGGGAGCCCAGAGGCCTTATACAGTTTCCTCTTGGGCCAGGGATGTGGGCAGGGGTGGGCAGTGTTGGTGGTCTCTTCCGCTCTGCAGCCTCAGGAGTGCCCACCCGACCAGGCAGTAAGGTATCTCTCCCACGGGTTCTGGGAGCAGAGAGCTGCTGCGGGCCGGGATCCGCGGGTGTGGGACTTCCGGTAAACACAGGACGTGCCTGGTCCTAGAGGGATTCTGCCTCTGTTGTCCCGATTCCACCAGGCAAGTCACTTGCAGCAGATAAGTTAGTCTTACCTGTGGTCCCGAGGCTCAAGTTCGCTCGCGGGGTTCTGCCCACGGGCTCTCCGCGGTGGCAGCGACCAGGAAGATCTGCGCCGCCTCTTCCGGGAGCCTCCGTGCACCAGGGTTCCAGATGGCCTCCGGTGTTTTCCTCTGGAATCAGCAATGTGTGTAGAGAACAGTCTCTTCTGGTTTCGCAGGCGTGTCTGCCTCTCTGAAGGTTTAGCTCTCCCTCCCACGGGATTTGGGTGCAGAGAACTGTTTACCCGGTCTGTTTCCTTCAGGATCCGGCGGTGTCTCAGGCAGGGCTCCTGCTGCTCCTGGGCCCTCCCCCACAGGAACCCAGAGGCCTTGTACAGTTTCCTCTTGGGTCAGGGATGTGGGCAGGGGTGGGCAGTGTTGGTGGTCTCTTCCGCTCTGCAGCCTCAGGAGTGCCCACCCGACCAGGCAGTAAGGTATCTCTCCCACGGGTTCTGGGAGCAGAGAGCTGCTGCGGGCCGGGATCCGCGGGTGTGGGACTTCCCATATTTCTGTATTTTTAAAGAAACCAAAATTCCAAAACTGTCACTCCATTCACAGGTTTGATGAAGCAAAGTATGAGGAGATGGGGCTCCTCTACCGGGGGAAGCTGAAATACAGAAGTCCTTGCAGAAGCCCTTGGTGTCTGCTGCATGGATGCATTTCCTCAAATGGGCTCTTACAGGGCTTTCTTCACCACCTTCCACACATCCATGAGGCATGAGCACTTACAATAGCAAGTACATTATAAACGAGTTTTTTTTTTTTTAAAACACACACAAACAAATATTTTAGGTTGAAAATGTTCTCTTGCACTTGCATGGATTTTAACAGAAATGTTGGATTCCTTCTTGAAACAATGACTTCCTCAAAGCAAAGAATTAAACGGGCAGTGGATTTTTTGTAGTGGACATGTTTTTTAAAAGTAAGTTGAAATTGAGAGTCAATCTCAAAATCTGTTTTCTGCTTGTTTGCATGGTAATTTTTTTACATAAAAATGTTACAAATACATTTATGTCTGTGAAAATTCACCATGGTATATACCTAAGAGTTTCACACTGTGAAAAACTATTCTTACAGGTAATATGGGTTGTGGTGATTATTGAAAGCACAAAGATCGTAAGCAGGAGCTTCTATTTCAGCCTCCAGTTTGCCAGCCTTCTCCATGCTGCAAAGAGCTTCCTCTCTCTGCATGACCACACCCGTGTTCCTCTACCCTTCAGGAAGCATGAGCACTGACTTTTACACCCATTTTCTTCATGTTTTTGTATCTATTCTATTCAGGTGAATAGAATACTAAACAGCTTTATTTATTTTAAGCCTGTGGTGAACTTCTTACACAAATAACTTCACAGTCCACCTGCTCTTTCCCTTCAATGTGAGAGTTACCCTTTTTACCTGGAGAGCTGTCATCCTGTGCTAAGATAGAATTCTCCTGTCCTACTAGAGTAAGGGAGTTAGACTACTTGTAGCCAGAAATGACTTCTCCTAGAGTCTAGAACATTTCTAGGCTACTATCAAAAGTTCTGAGGACCAGATTGGCAAGATGTCGAAGCCTGATGACCTCGATTCAATCTCCAGGACCTATATGGTAGCAGGAGAGAACTGGATCTCACAAGTTGTCCTCTGACCTACACATGCATGTTGTGCATGCGTCTCTCCCCACTCCCACCCCCAGATGTGGTCATGCTTTTGTTTATCTCATAAAATGGGTAGAGGGTTAATTATTATCAAGTAAAATTAATAAAATATTGTAATAACCTTTTTACAGACCACTTATGGCATTCTGTGAAACATTTTAGCTTAGAATTTTTTACTATAGAAACATTTAAAATCTATTTGGCTCATTTTGGGTTAAGCTCTTGTTATGCAAGTTTCTTGTTTTGTCTCATCACGAATTCTCTATTCTAGGAATTTATATTGATTGGTGTTCTTCTAAGTCATTCATATTCTTGTCTTTTTACTCTTGGGTGGCTTTTAAAATGAACTGCATTATAATAAAAAAGCTGTTGCAAGTAAATAAAAGCCACACACCAAAATTAATCAGCTCCAAAATCTATGGAACTTAACGAACTTAGATCCAGTTAGACTCGACATCTAAAATGAAAGCTGTGAAGTTTCACATTAAATGTTTGCTTTTAGTATAGAATATATATATTCTATATTCTATATATAATGAGATTTATTTTATTTTATTTTGTGCATATGAATGTTTTGTTTGCATGTGTGCCTATGCACTACATGCATGTCTTGTTTCTGTAGAGTTCAGAAGAGGATGTCAGATCCCCTGTAACTGGAATTACAGACAATTGTGAACCACCATGGGGATTCTGGGAATAGAAACTGGGTCCTCTGCAAGAAGGAAAAGTGCTCTTAAACTCTGAGCCATCCGTCCAGCCCCAACATCAGGTACATTTCCTGCACTTATCTACCACCCAAACCAAACACTCCATGACAGAGTTAGAACTAGAAAAGGTCATCTTTCTGTCACCATTCAAGCTGCGTCCATCACTGCTTTCAGTCCTTCCTCACCTCCTTATATTTACCCTTCTTGTTCTCATGTCATCCCAAACCCACATGTACATTGTTTTACATATGCACATGTGTTCCTGGCTAGATTTCACACATGAGGAAGAATATATACTCTACCCAACTCACACATCTCAAATTGTTCCGTTTATCACAGATTTGTTAATTTTATTAGTTTTTAATATTTTTCCTTGTATTATACTTTTATATTCGTCATGTCTGCTTTAATCCTTGTAATTCCTTTCACATTTTTGGAATGACCTTTTAGTACAGCGAAGATGAGAGCTCTGTTTGTGGACTTTAAGCTTTCCTTCTTTGTTACAAGCAAATAAGGCTGCAATTTCCATGTATTTAATGCTTCATCTAGATCACACATCTTGATATGAAACTAAAATTGCGTTTTAACTTCCAATTTTAATCAGATTTCTTCTTTGACTTGTAAGTGATTTAAGAATGTTTTAAACATAAGGGTTATAAGTTATCTCCAGTTAGTCATTTGTAAGTTGACAGAATTGTAGTCAGAGAGTTCAGACTATATTACCCCAATTTAAAAGGACTGAAGACTTCATTTCTAGGTTAGGATACATCTGAAGTTGAAGTACATTATGTCTGAAAACAATACATATTAGATATTTTTTTTCTTTTTTTCGGAGCTGGGGACTGAACCCAAGGCCTTGCGCTTGCTAGGCAAGCGCTCTACCACTGAGCTAAATCCCCAACCCCTTAGATATTTTTTGGTAATTTTACTTTAAAGTTAGTATTCAGAGTAATAGGTTTTATTATGGTGTTTTCATAACACATACCCTTGTGCTTTCTTTCTATTTAACTATTTTCTTCAATGGTCCCTGACCCTTAAGAGGAGTGGGTTGTCATCTGTGTATATCTGTATGAAGGTGTGCCTGCCTCTGTGTGTACATAACTCTGTGTGTGTGTGTGTGTGTGTGTGTGTGTAGGGAGGGATACACACTTGTATTATGCATGTGTATGTTCAAAAAAAGGTGACATTGGTGTCTTCCTCCATCATTCTCTGCAGAGTACTTTTAGACAGGGTTGCTCCCTGACACCACACTTCTCTCTGTCTCTGCAAATGGAAGCCCACAAGACAGTCCTTCTGTCTCCGTGCTATTCAGAGCCAGCATACTTGTGAGATGACTGGCTCATTACATGGGTGCTGGTATCCAAATTCTGGTCCTCGTGACTGTGGAATTAGTTGTAGTAACCACTGAGCCATTTCTCCAACCCCGGTTTTGTGCTTTCCAAGGTTTAATAATGCTATTAATTATTGGAAACTTGTTTCTATTCTCAAACCTTAAAATGATAAATTATTTACTGAAGAAAAACTGAAATTAATATGAAAGAAGAACAGAAAATGATCTTTAATATACTTATTCAGAGATAACCATGTTCAATATTGGTTTTTAATATAGTTTTGAATCTTTAAAAACACACAAATGTGTTATAATTTGAAATTTTTCATATTTATTTCACTTAGAGCCAGACATTCCGAACTTTTAGACAGTTTCTAACTTTAAAATTTTTAAATAGCTTTAATAAACTCCTATTTAAAATATATGGCAGCCAAGACCATCTGTCTGGAGCTGCGACAATGGATGCTGCAATGTCTTCAGCTATCGACCATCAACCAAAGAGACACAACGTCACAGAATACACAGCTACCTGTGACCTGCTGACGGTGCATGGTGGTGAGTGACGGGCATATGGGGTGCTTCGTGTAGAAGAAACAGCATCTGCACATCCTGAGTGCAGGATGCTGCCCAGTGATCCTTCCCATCCAAGGTACGGAGAAAAGACAAAGGTTTCTGGGCTGTGGGGATAAATAAGTTGTGTTATTTGCGAACACAGTGGGGAGCTGTGTGTGTGGCATGTGTGGGGATGTTCTGGCGGAACAGCGTATGACTTCTGTGTGGGAGAGAAGAGAACTAGAAGACCCACTGTCACTGCCGTAGTAGGCAAGGGTGGAGCTGAAGATGGCCGGACTGAGCTCGGAGTAGTAGATATGTGAGAAGTTGATTCAGGAGAATGTTTCAAGGTGGCATCTACAGTACTCTGACAGATCGGTGTGGATGGGAAAGACAAGTAGGAGCAAAGAGAGTTCTGGTCATTTTCCCCTTGGGTACGAATAATACACCTGTTCTCTAAGATAGGAAATACTAGGTTAGAATGTGTGTGTGTGTGTGTGTGTGTGTGTGTGTGTGTGTGTGTGTGTGTGTGTGTGTAAGAGCTAGAGAAAAGATGGTGTTGGTAGAAAATAAACACTTTTTTTGACATATCAAGTGTGAGGCTATGCAACTATGCAAATGAGTGTTTTAGTGACGCTGAACAAAGCAGGAGAGTCCCAGCACACAGGAGACTATGGCAAGAAGATTGAATGGTTCAAACCAGCTGGGCTACACAGCAAGTCCACACAGCCTGGCAAACAAACAGGTGATATTACCTCTCCAAGCAAATCACAAAACCTGAGGAGACAGACAGAACACTGTGTCCAGTGGGCCGCTGTCTGCACAGTTCTGAGGCTCTGAGGGGAGCTGGCACAGTGACACACCACGGCTCGAGACAAAGGAAACGACTCTGCTCTCATTTTACTCACGTTTGTCAGTGAGACCTTTAAGGGCCTTTCAGGGGACACCGCATCAAATGCCATGCGTTGATTATGTCATGATGTTGACTGTTCATTTTGATGTCCCTCCAATTAGAGTTGGGGACGAAAGCCTGGCATGCCTTACCCTGCACTGCCTTGTAGGGAGGATTTGAAATCAAGAGCTGTATTCAATCTTTTAGAGGCAGAGTGGATAGTGGATTGAGAGGTTGGAAAAATGTTTTCACCTTTCCCGCAAAGATAAGGAGAGAAGAGCATGGTGATCAGAAAACAAAACAAAACAAAAACAAAAATGAAAACAAAAACTAGGGACAGGGACTGGGGACCGTATGTGCACTTGCTTCATTAACAGTCACCACCACACAACAGCAGAAGCTACTGATTTCTCATCCCATTTCATCACCATACTGACTCCATAGAGACAGGTACGATGATTACTCTCATGTAGTGGGTGGGGAAATGGAGTTTGGTTAAGATCCCAGGTTTCAACATGACGTGCACCTCAGGCTACTCCTAGCCACAGTATTCTCTCACATTCTACCGCCTACTCCCCTCTTTTTCATGTTCTCTTCAATCTTTAACACAGTCACAGGAAAAGGGGGCAAGTGAATTAGATGAGTGACCAAACTGAATTAGATGAGAAGGGTGTCTATCTGGTGGGAACTCAGTGTCATAGAGATACAACTCATGACACAGATGCTCGCTTGATAGAAAGGCTGAAGTACACTGTGCTCTCATCACTTAGTATAAAAAAATCTTGTCCTGTCCTGTGTGCTATTAACACTCTGCCTTGGTCCTGCCAGCTTTAGGCTCAAATGAGTTGTTTTTTTTTTTTTCTTAGCACTCTCGGTTGCCCCTTTAACTAGACCTTGTTTTTCTCACCTTACTGTATCATGTATATTAAACCTATGTTTGGGATTATCTTATGAGATTTTTACTAGTCCGACTCATAACTTGTAATAGTTGGCATGTATTAAATATTTATAGTAAGCCAGGCTGTGGTGTACTAAGATCTTTCTTTCCATGATTTCATTAACATTCTAGTACTGTCTTAGGGGCTACATGGTTCTACAACTTTCTGTAGATAGTGAAATTGAGATATACGGTGAGTAGATGATTTGACTAATGTTGTAAATCTAGTTATGTTCCAGAGACCGGATAGAACTGAGAAAATGGCCTTTCCTACACTTCCCACAGTAACCTGCCCCTGTGATTGCTGAATAAAACTGTTCACCTGTCACAGTAGGGGAAAATATGAATGTATACACATCTCTGGATGAAAATATGAATGTATACACATCTCTGGATGGCCCGTTTATTTTCTTTCCTGTTTCTCACTCTAGACTTTTATCCACCCAGTCATAGTAGCCTGTCATGGCCCATGTGGATAACTCCGAACCAGATGTGTTTCCCACAGCATCAACTGCAGCACATTCCTTCTGAACCATGCCCACATGTGTTGATCTTTGTACTGCTTCGTTAGTATTCATCAAACCCTCTTCTCAAACTGACCTGGCCCTTCAGACAAACTGGCAGTCCTTACTAAGCATGTACATCAAGTCGAGAAGAGTATTTCCCAGGGCTGGAGAGCTAACCCAGTCAGGAAAAGGCTTGCTGTGCAAGCATGAGGACCCGAGTTCAATCCCTAGCACCCATGTGAAAAGGCTGGTGATGCTGGGGCATGCTTGTCATCCCAGAGCTGGACTGGGAGAGCCAGGTGAAGCCCCAGGTCTCAATAAAAGATCTGTCTCATAAAAACCAAAACCAACCAACAAAACAAAACAAATAAACAAATAGCCCTGGGGTCAGCAAGATGGCTCAGCAAGTAGCAGTGTGTTGCTACGCCTGACGATAGTGGGAGTTCATTCCCTGGAAGCCACGTGATAGAAGGAGAAAACTGACTTCCACAGGCTGCCTTCTCATTTCCACAGGCATGCCATGGCACATGTGTGCTCACATAAATACATATGCAACCGGTAATTAAATATAAATAAACAATAAAAAATTATAAAACAAGGTGTTACCCAAAGTTGACCTCTGACCTCTGCTCTCCTACCTATACACACACTCACACCCAAACACACTTATATCAGCACATACAAGCACACACACACACACACACACACACACACACACACACACACACACACACACACACTCCACAGGCAAAGAGTAATCTAGTGCATCTCCTCTCCTTCCTCAACCCTGCATGGGCATCACCCCCAAGGCAGAATATGCACACGCTTGGAAAGGGCTCTGTGGCCTCTGACCACAGAAGGTGGTAGATGCTTCAGGGAGGATAGTATCTGTCAGGGCTCCAGGCCCCACAGAGACACTGTCTTCAGGCTACCAATTCAGAGTGATGTTTGTGTGGTCATTGTCAGCTCCATTAGGAAACCTGGGTAAAGCATTTGCTTTAATTTTTTTCTTTGGGTTGCTGTGAACATTTTTCTCTCTACCCCAAGAGAAATGTATGTCTTCAATTATCAACAAGATTATTTCTAGACAAACCAGTCAACTCTGGATTGTCCTGGTATGCTGGATTCCCTTGGACTGATGGCTAGCCAGTGGTATGTCCATGATGTCCCCAATATCAATTGTTCTGACTGACTTTCACTGCCTGGCCTCAAAGGTCAGACGCTAGAGAGGCACACTCATCACTTTGACCTCCCAGGGGTCCCAGCTCCTTTCCTTGAATAGACTATACAAAAATCACAGTGGCCATGCAGGAAAAATATCTACCACCCTGCTCATACCTCAGAGGTACCCTTCAGATTCTCTTAAGCTTGACGCAGGCCCTGCATTTTACCAGATTTTCAGATTTAAGACAGCAGTCTCTGGGGCTTCTGTTCGCTCTTAGTCACTCTAGTTGGGTCTTCTCTACCATAGTAGGGTCCCCTGAAATTCTGACCAGAAAGTTTCTAAGCACAGTGACCTCCTGTGCACCTACTGCCCTTTCCTTGATCCTGTCTCCCCTCTTATTCTTGCTTTGTTTTGATCCCTGATACTATGGAATCCTTACTACACTACAACCTCAACTTCTGACATCTATTCTCTACCAAACCATCTCCTTCTCTCCACACATAAACTTTTCAGAAAAATTCTAATTCTGCACTTGTCTATGAATTGCCCTACTAGGCACTTAGGCTTTCAAAGCTTAATAATTTGGACCACAAAGTACACCCATGACTCAGTTTAATTTGTTATCATGCTTTCATCTGGGCAGAGAACAGCCTTCCCAGGCACATATGTAAAAAGCTGGCTTGGCAGAGGTCATCTGTAATCCCAATGCTAAGGAGAAAGACAAAAGTGGGTTCCTGGATCTGGTAGCCTCACTGCATCAGTGAGAGATCCTGCCTCACAAATGAGAGAGGGGTAGAGAGAAGACACCTTCCATTGATCCCTGGCCTCACATACACTTGACTGCACATACATATGAATATACTCACACATATGCATACACAGCATTCCTAGACACCCTTACACATTTTTCTTGAATTTCCCCATTTCCTCCACAACCACATTTAACACTCGCTTGAGGCAAATTTTTTGGTGAAATTGGACTGATCTTTTTCATTATTTTTTTTATATTCCTACCTCATTTTTCATCAAGACTTGAGTCTAGCTACACATCACTGAAGTATCAATGACCTAGATCTCTAATGAGGTTTATCTCAAAAGGATCCAGTGCTACAATGCATCCCTGCCCTTGTTCTACATCTCCTGGGTATGGCTGATAGGATTGATCATTTTTTTCTCTCTTTACAATCACTCTTGAGATTTCATGATGTACTGGTTTCCCCTAGACCATGGATTGGATTTTTCTCATTAATCTCTTGTGTCAAAAATCAAGGAGCAAGGGTTGGGGTCAGTGACCAATCAGAGGAGGTATGGGAAATAAGACATACAAGGTTTTGTCACCAATGGACAACTTTGCTTCATAATCAGAGAAAGATGACATAATAGAATGTATTGGGTAGGGGTGACTAACATTGTGACATGGTCCCTTTGGTACCCTGTGTTAAGGATTACCTAAAGAAGTAAGGCTGAGATCTCAGCCAGAAGCTTATTATGTGTCTGGGAGGGCAGTAGCAGTAGAGACGCTGAAAATGATCGCTGCTGGTACATTATGGAGGTGCAGTGGACGTTTGCTCATTGGTTGAACACAGGGTTTGGATGAAAGGGAAGGAAGACAGCAGTGTAGAGGGCACGAGGTCTTTGTACCCACAGATAAGCACTAAGGAACCCAGAAATGTTAAACGCCTATGCTTGTCTCTTTAAAGAAAGAAACCTATATCCTATTTTTCGCCCAGAAGGCTGAGGAAGGGATGTGGTTAATAGTCTCTGTGTTATCTGTAGAATGTTAAACACTCATTCTTATCTCTTCAAAGAAAGAAATGTATATCCTGTTTTTTGCCCAGAAGGCTGGGGAAGGGATGTGGTTAATACTCTCTGTGTTATCTGTAGGACCAGGCCACAAATGGCTTCCCGAGACTCTTATGGCCATCTCAGTCATTCTCCCCAGACCTTAGCTTGAACACTGCTTCACAGTCTATAGTCCATCGTTATAGAAGAAATCATATGTATACAATTCCAGTGTAATCATGTCTTGTGTTTTGTTGTATACACCAGGTTAGATTAATTATCATCAGGAAATTTTCTTTCCAAATCGTGCTATACTTAAATTTGCCTAAAATAAATGGCCTGACTCTAGAAGTTTGAACCAACACCAGCTACTGAGTCATGTGGAACCAGACTTCTTTCTTGTCTCACCTGGATGGACTCTCTGCTGGCCCTGCTGGTCTCACCACTACCACAGTATAGGATGACTCCATTGATTGATTGATCGATTGTCTGAGTAGAAAGATTGAGGAAGTTCCATTGACTATAACGGGGAAGTTGTACAAAGGCAGCTTACTACAAGCAGAACAGGTATTGGATCTCAGCAATGCTGTTTTAAGGACATATAGATAGTGTCTTGGACACTGTGTAGCTCTCTGAGGAACTTCAGCTCAGTGATATCATCCTGGCAAGCCTTATGGGATCCTACAGCAGGAGGCCTAGCTAAACCAAGTCCAGACTCCCTAGCCACAGGGACTAGAAGATGATAAATCACCATTAAGTCTGATAGCATCCTTACACAGCAATAAAGGCACCAGTCTGGAGACTGTCCAGGGCAGTTCTGAGTCACAGAAGGATTTTTGTTGTTTTATTGAAGAGTAGATCTTCAGTATGTTTAAACCATGGACCCCTTAGTATAACACATATGATATAAAGTGAGGTCTGGTTTTCTTAAGATCCACACTTCAGGGATAGTAGGGCTTACGAAAACGCCCTTTCTTTGGAAATGTGTGCCTTACCTTTTATCTTCTTTTTATTTTATCCTTGCTGAAGGTCATAAAGTTCTATCAGCTTTATTCTTTTACTGTTGTATATTTCATATTTGTTTATCCAAAGGAGTCTAAAAGGGTCCAAAATGATCCATAATCCCAGAAAAGATATTTTGTCTGTCAATTTGGAGAAGTGAAGATTTCAATTCTTATGAATCTTAATTTTTTTATTTTATTGATTCTCTGAATTTCATACCATGCACCCCAGTCCCACCCATCTCCCCATCCTCTCATAACTGCCTTTCACCCTTCCAACCTCCCCCCAAAATAAAAACCACACAAACAGATAACAAAAGAAAGCAGAGAAAATACCTCATTGTGGCAGCTGTAGTGTGTCACAGTGTGTCCCACAGTGTATCCCTCTGTCCACACATCTTCACTTGCAAATGTTCATTGCAATGAATTTTTGAGATCTGTGAGTTGAGAAGGTTGTAACTTGTCCATGTCAGACAACTCCTATGGAGGAAGGAACTCTACTTCCTTCTTCTAGAAGGAAAATGTAGTCGTTTTGAACTCTAAGGAGATGTTTCTAATGATGTCACAGAAGACTTATGATGAGAAATGATGCTTGGGCAAATGACGCTTGGCTCATGTAGGTGACTCTGGCCTGCCCAGGGTAAGGGTGCAATGCCTGTGTTCTCAGAGGCATGGGCGGGCACAGATAGGCAGGCTCTTTGCTTGCTTGTATGTTTTCACACATTTTGTTCACACAAGGGAATTTTAAAGCACATAATTAAATGAAAAACTGTTAGCTACCATCAAACCTCCCAACTGTCTTAACTTAATGATGGTAAACTGTTGAATTTACAGATTTACTGTAAATCTTGATTTACAGTAAAAATTGATTTTGCCAGAAGCAGGAACTTTCCCTATCTTCCAACCCCATTTAAAAAATTAAATTTGGTGTCCCTAATTTTTAAATAGCCCATTATTTTCAAAATTATATCTTGGAAAGGAGATATAACATTATGGCTCAGGCAGGAAGTTAGAAGCTTTTGTTTCTTTCCTTTTTCTTTCTTTCTTTCTTTCTTTTTTTTTTTTTTTTGTCTAGAAGCTTTGTTCAAGGTCACAGTGGGTCATCCATTGTTAGAGAAATTGGTCCTTAATCAGTACATTGGTTACTTTTGTGCGTGTTGCTGCTGAGGGATAAGCAAATTAAGAGTGGCAGCTTTATCTCTGCACACAGTTTCAGGGGTCACCATGGCGGAGAAAGTGTGGATTGGGAGCCCCAGGAAGCTACTTGTTCACAGCAGACAGGAAACTAAGAACAGATCTGGAAACAAGGCGAGGCTGTGACAAGGCTAATTCACAATGACCCTGAACTATCAGCCAGGCTCTACCTCCAAAGGGTCTGCAGTCTCCCAAAACAGCAACACCATCTGGAGCGTAGGTGTCCAAATAGTTGACCTTGTTGGACTTCCGACTCACCATAATAACTACACATGGCGCCAGGTTGACAGTTGATTCCAAAGCAGACGATGTACTGGAAAGTCTTGGTTAAAATGCACAGTGGTCAGAAACTTGAGAAACCACTTATTATTTTGTAACCCTAAGATTTTAAAAACAAGTGAAAACAATTTGAAATACTAAACCTCTAAGTGAAAGCAGACGAGTCTGGGTCAGAACCATGTAGTGAGAAAAAAAACCATTTCCAAGTAAACAACTGTGAGAGAGTGTCACAACCCCAGGGACAGCAGTTGGCATCTCCGCTATTGCTGGTCTCTGAGAGGAGAGTCCTGTGTGAAACCCTGCATCTGTTTTGGATGTCATGTGCCCACCAACATGGCAGACAGTTACTAAGTGACACATTTATAAAATACATATTAACATATGCAAGAGACACTTCTAAACAGCTGGCTCAGAGGCTGAAGTTAACCTGGCTTTCTCCGTTCCAGATGGCAGAAGGCACGGACACGCAAAAATACGCTTGCATGATTGGTTTTAGATTGCTGTACTTATAATGATGCTGTCTGGGAAAATATTACCTTCTGAAGGACTTTTTTTTTGCAAAATAACCGCTGAAGACATGCTCAACAAGATGCATGGGGCATTTAGCAAGCGCTGTATTGATGAGAGAAATTCATGGGCACACAGATGGAGACATGTCTAGAAGAGCCAGGCTGAGAACGAGGCCCTCTCACACCCAGACTGGCAGGACACCGGAGAAAACACAGACCCTGTCAGACCTTTGACTAAGACACCTCCCCTGGGAAAGAAAGCTTTCCTCATTCTCCATGTGTTCATGTCCAAGTGTAAGGACCTAGATCATAGCTTCTCTAAAAGAGGCTTGCTTAACTTTTTAATCTTTTAAGAAAAAAAATTGTCAGAAACCTTAAGAAAGGGCTTTGAAATGTGGCACAGGCAGAGGCAAGTGTTTATCAGAATTTATTTTCCCTCAGTGGACCCCAGGGACAGTGTAATGTTGGTGAATCATCACCATATTTCATGCCATCTTCTCATCTTTAATTTACCCATAAACCAATTTTATGTTCTTTAGTTAAGAACTCGTGCTAATTATAGAATAGATACCTATGAACTTGCCATCCGATGTAAGAATGGGAGTTAACGAGCTGTAAGTACTGGTATGCTTTTCTTCCACTGGCTGTCTACTTCCTCTAACACATCCTGAGGAGTGCTCTTACTTGAAAATTAATAATATATATATATGTATATTATATATGATCTTTCTTTTGAAACTTGGTCAGAGGGAAGAGTAGTGGTGCATCCCTCCACCCCCTGTCTGATAATCACAATGTTTTTATGTCATCCCATTATTAGCATATACTCATTGTCCTGGTAGTGTTCAAAGCCATCCTGGGATATAGAATGAGACCCTGGCTCAAAACCCAAAGCAAACAAAAACCTTACTTAAAGCTGGGCCTAGTAATTGTAACTACTCAGAAGTAAGAGCCGTGAGGATTGTGAGGTCAAGGTCAGTCTGGGCCATTGAGTGAGACTCTGTTATAAAAAAGGCTAGGGCTCTCACTCAGCATCGAGGCTCTTGCCTAGCCTAGGGAAGGCTCTTGGTTCAATCCCCCAGCATGGAAAAAGCAAACATATTTGGTTAAGAGCTTCCTCGCTTTTGGTTTGACAATTGATTTCCTAATGAAACCCCGATATCTGGTTGTCATGACACCCAGAAAGTCTAATTAGCCTTTCTGTTTGAACTAGTTGCTCCTGAAGCCATCCTGGTGGGGGACTGGGAATCACATCTTGTCGGCACCGGATGAGGGTGAAAGTTGAACCTCACTCACTTAGTCCCTAAGGATATCCTTAGAATGACACTCCTGTTGCTTTTGGTTGGGACAACATGGATGTTGGATTTTCATCTGATATACATACGTGTGGGTGGGTGTCTTCTCATGAGTGTAGTTTCTCAGTGTGTCACTCCCTTCCATGGCCTCTACTCCACTGACATCCTGGATGCCATTTAGAGAGGATGGAAATAGTGGCTACAGCTTTGGCATCTCTGACTCTGTCTAGAAAGAACCAGGAGCCTGGTTATAGCATTGCAAGAGTCTACACGTATCACCCAGTCCTTGCAGAATTGGATGGGATGAGGAGACAGGCCATAATTTTAGTCCACAATCTCACCCTGTGGTTTTTGCCCAACCTAGAATAGTTGTCGTCTAAAAGGTTTGGCTTGCTGCATTGTATCATTCCTATTCTTAAGGAAAGCAGGCTTCTGTCAGGACTGTTTTATCCATGTTTGTGGGCATCCACACATTTTATGAATTTTGTTTTAAGCTTCAGGGCTGGGATGTATTGAACAAAGAAACAACCTATAGAGTGAACCACCACACCATTCCTTTGATGGCAAGACCCACACGTGCTTTGCTGCAGCGCCTCCCTCTACCTGCTCTCCGTCAAATATCCCAGGTTTGCAGAAACTCTCAGAAAAAGGAATAATGAACGCACAGAGGTTTCATTTTCTTTTAATAAATTGATTTCTTTGGCAAAATCATAGAAGTGAGAATACATCTCAACTCTTTTTCTCAGCCCAGTATTTCCTTGCTAACAAAACGAGACAAAGATATTACGAGAAAACTGGAGATGGTGTTCCTTGTGAATATAGATGTAAAAATCCTCAGCAAAATGCTAGCAGGCCAAATCCAGTGATAATGAAAGGGATCACATTCCAGGGCAAAGTGGAATTTATTCCCATGGTGTCAGGGTATTTTATAATGTCTTAGTTAGTGTTTCTGTTGCTACATTGAAATGCCATGACCAAAAAGCAAGCTGGGGAGAAAGGAGTTTATTTCGCTAACACTTCCACATTGTAGTCCATCACAGGAGAAAGACAGAACAGGAACTCAAACAAGACAGGAACCTGGAGGCAGGAGCTGATGCAGAGACCATTGAGAGATGCTGCTTGCTCTCCATGGATTGCTTAGGCTGCTTTCTGAAAGAACCCAAGACCACCTTCCCAGGATGGTACCACCCACAGTGGGCTGGGCCCTCCTCCATCATTCACTAATTAAGAAAGTGTCCTACAGCCTTGCCTACAGTCCAATCTTATGGAGGCATTTTGTCAAGAGAGACTTCCTCCTTTCTGATGACTCTACCTTGTGTCAAGTTGACATAAAACTAGCCAGGACTATATATATATATGATTATATATATATATATATGATTATATATATGTATATATATATGATTATATGTATGTGATTATATATATATGAGTATATATAATATAAGAGTACATGATATAATACTCAGGATACGAGTAGGGGAAAGGACAAAGGTCACACACAGGGATCTCAAAGCACAGAGAAAGAACAGTTAACAAAAGCCCAACAACATCTTTTCAAGTTAAAAATGCTCAAAATGTGGGAAGAGAAGGGACTTTCTTAGCTGTGAAGATCCCCTAGGGAAAGACACTTCCCAATGAGAGGCTGGTACTTTCCCCTAACACAGGACAGGACAAGGGTGTGGGCTGTCACCACTTAGTACTTTGCTGTGGGTTCTAAAATTTCACATTTCAAAAGCAAACCAGAATGGAAAGCCTCAAAATCAGAAAGAAGTCTGTATATGCAGATGGCACGATCCTGTGCATAGGAAATACGAAGAAAAACCTCTTAAAACAAATCTGTAAGCTCAGCTTCTTGCATGAATGAGCATTGATATACAAAAGTCTGGATTTTCTTAACCTATTTGTGAATGTGAAGTGTGGGGGCATTGGGTTTTGCTGCGAGCATGTGTAATATATCTTATGGATGCATGTTGTATGGAGGTTGAAGGAGGATGTCAGGTCCCTGCTCTATGACTCTTTGCTTGATTCTCTTGAGACAGGAACTCTCACTGGCCCTAGAGCTAAGCTGCAGGTCGGCAAATAAGCACTGGCAATGGATTCTTCTGTTCCCCTGCCCCCATGACTTAGTGCTGGTTACAGGTGCTTGTAACCACACCCAGCCTTTTATATGGGTTCTGAGAGTTTGAACAAAAGTCTTCATTCGTGTGCAACACTCTTAACTTGCCCAATCTCCCGAGCTCACAAAGTTAATAACATATCTATGTTCTAGAAATGAATAACATAAAAATTAAGACCAATTTCACATGCAATAGGGTCAAAGTAATGAACTTCATAGGAAAATACTAAGACACATCATTGAAAATCTAAATACCCAAGTTAAAGCAGACAGCGGTCACTACATGACTATGGTGACATTTCTTACAATAGTATGCAGATTTAATGTGATGTGTGTAGCTTCAATATTTTAAAACATACTTTTAATGGTGTTTCTTAAATATTGCAACCTCCCTTTCTAGCCCACCACCCACCAGAGGTAGTGGGAAAGAAAGGATATAGGGGAAGTGGACCTGTTTAGAAATGGTTCTTTGGAGGAAATCAGCAGTTTAGATCACAGGTTGGCGCAGTAGCTAGCAAATATTTCATGGATACATCAGCAGTCCAGTTCAGTAGTGTCAGGATAGCAGTGGCAGTGGCACAGGCTATCAGGAACAGCCAGGCCTCATGAGGCCCAATAGGCATGATTCAACAGGAGGGATTTGGACTAGGAGGAATGCCAGGAGAAGTTCTCTGCGGTACCTCTCTCAGCAAAGTGGAGATCACCGAAGACTCCAGACCAAGAAGCATCCAAAAGGTAGCTCTACCAACAAGCCCCTCTCACAGTCCACTGAGTCCTACTTATACTCCATTCAAACATCATGTATCCTCCATGGGTCTTGCTTCACCATGTGCCGTACCTCAGCCACTTAGCCATCTTAGCAAAACTCTACTTGAGTCTGTGTCAACTGACATCACTCTGCCAACCAGGCTGAGTCCAAAGATGTGGCAAGAAGCCCCATGCTTTAGCAGAACATCCTTTCATCTGTGTTTGCTTCAGTGAAAAGTTCCTTCACATCTATGCTTTACTAAAACATCCTTTCAATTGGGTCTGCTTCAGGAAAACACTCCTTCATGTGTTTGCCCCAGCAAAACACCATCCAACACAAAGGACTCTCCAAAGAACCCTTAAGTTTCCTTAGACATGCATCACAGTTCACTGTTATTTTGTTTTGTCTTGTTTTGAAAAAATCAACAAGATGATCCTTGAATGAAAATCTAAGAGCCCCATCCATCCTTGAAGAAGTCCAATCCTGTTGAAAAAAAGAAGGAATTTGAAAGACATACTTTTTATTTTATAGTTGAATACAATGACATTTTACTCAAGGCCAGGGTACTGGCATAAAAATAGATGTAAGGATTAATGGATTGGAATTGAGAATTCAAAAATAAACTGATTGTCTATGGATAACTTATCACACACAAGAATACCAAGAGAATTAATTAGGGGGGGAGGTAGTTTTCCAGATGAATGACATTGAGGCAATCGGGCCTTCACATGGAGAATAAATGTTGAGGACTTTCTTCCACATAAAACTGAAAATACATCCAAGATCTAAATGTAAAGCCCAAAACTATAAATCCAAGGAAAGTGTCATGAAAGTCATTGTGACCTTCTTAAAGGAACATCTAGTAACAAGCAAAGCAAGAGAGAGAGACAGAGAGAGAGAGACAGAGAGAGAGACAGAGAGAGAAAAATAACTTAGATTTCATCAAAATTTAATTTGTACTTCAAAAAATTCAAAAGTCACTATTAAAATAAAAAGGCAACTCAAAGAGTAAGACAGTCATGTGTGATGGTACAAATTTTTAATTTAAGCACTTGAGAAGTAAGATCTTTGTGACTCTGAGGTCAGACTGGTCTACATAGAGAGTTCTAGGTCATCTATAGCTACATAGGGAGATACTGTCTCGAATATCTGTGTATTCAAATATGTATTTGTGTATATATATTTAAAAATCATCTGATGAGAATTTTACATCCAAATTACATAAAAACTCTTTGATCTGCTTGGACTTGAGTTTTGTGCAGGGTGATAAATATGAATCTATTTGCATTCTTCTACATGCTGACAGCCAGTTAATCCAGTGCCATTTTTGGAAGATGCTCTCCCTCTTCTGTTGTACATTTTTGGCCTTTTTGTCACAAAACAAGTGTCCATAGGTGTGTGGGTTTATTTCTGAGTCTTCAATTCAATTCTGTTGATCCACCTCTCTGTTCCTATACCAATGCTGTGCAGTTTGTATTACTATTGCTCTGTAGTACAGTTTGAAGTCAGGGATGATGACACTTCCAGAAGTTCTTTTATTGTATAGAACTATCTTGGGCATTTTTTTCCATATGAAGTTGAGACGTGCTTTCTTCTTCCCCCTTCCTTCCTTCCTTCCTTCCTTCCTTCCTTCCTTCCTTCCTTTCTTTCTTATTAAATTATTTTATTTATTTACATTCCAAATGTTGCTTCCACTTCCTGGTCCTCCCCCCTCCCAGAGTTCTTCTCCCCATCCCCCTCCCTGTTGTACCAGAGAGGGTGCTCCCCCCACCCCCTCACTCCCTGGGGCATCAAGTCTTTACAGGACTAGGCGCATCTTCTCCCACTGAGGCCAGAAAGGCAGTCCTTTGCTATATATGCCAGAGCCGAGGGACCAGCCCATGTATGTGCTTTGGTTGGTGACTCAGTCTCTGGAAGCTCTAAGGGGTCTTGGTAAGTTGGTACTGTTGCATTTCCTATGGGGTTGCCATCCTCTTCTGCTCCTTCAGTCCTTCCCCTAACTCTTCCATAGGGGTCCCCAACCTCAGTCCAATGGTTGGCTATAAGTATCTGCATCTGTCTCAGTCAGCTGCTGGTAGAGCCTCTTATCAGACAGCCATGCCAGGTTCCTGTCTGCAAGCACAACATGGCATGAGTAATAGTGTCAGGTTTTATTCCTCTTCCGAGGTTTGTAAAGAATTCTGTTAGAATATGATGAGAATTGCACCGAATCTATAGATTGCTTTTGTTAAGATGGCCATTTTCACTAGTTAATCCTGCTGACCTATGGACATAGTCGATCTTTTTGTCTTCTGATATCTTCTTTGATTTCTTTCTTCAGAGACTTAAAGTTCTTATCAAACAGGTCCTTCACTTGCTTAGTTAGAGTTACACAAAGTTATATAAAAATTCTTATATCTCAATAATTTAAAAAAATCAGAGGGCCCAATTAAAATGTAAGGAAACCAGTTTAGGAATCGATTTCCAAAGTAGAAAATAAGAACATTAAATTGTTCAGTAGCATTAGCCATTGGGGAAACACAGCTTAAAAGCACACAGAGGTACCCCTCAAACCATGAAGATGTCTGAAACTAGAACAGATTAGAGTTGATGAGAATCATAGAGTTGATGCGAATCTGGAGATATCTGAAGCTTTAAACTTTGTTGGTTGAAATACAGAAAAAAAATCAGTCTGAATATAAATAAAATGCCACGTAGAAAAAGATTTCAGAAGTTACCGCATGGTCCCAACTATTCTTTTCTTCACATGAAACTTGTACATGAATGTTCTTAGCATAATGGATACAATCCAAATATCCCTGAGTCGATCTAGTGGAATATAATTTGACCATAAAAAAGAATGAAGCGTTGTTACATGCCACAGTATGGATGAACTCTGTAAACTCAGGACCAAGAGAAAAAAGCCAGACACAAATCATATGGACTTCTTGAGCTCGCCTGCGTACAATGTCCAGGAAAGGAATAGACATTTGATATTTGTCATTAAACAATGAAAGGAAACAAAGGGGAGATGCCGGACTTTCCATAAGCCATGGGATCTATACTGATGTCAGATCTAATAGGGATTTTTTTTGCCCTCTACCTGAAAGTGTATTTTTGCCAGAAGTGTTTGGGGAACACCATACTGACTCAATCATCTTCCATCCCTGATTTGATATCATAGCTTTGCTGAATGTCAGATTTAGGAAGAGCTTGAAGCTTGCCTATGTTAATGCCTACAGGTTACATATTGCACATTGAAGTAGTTTTGGTTTTATCCCGATTTCCCTTGGTGCCCTTTCCTAGTTTCTGTCAACTTGATACAAACCTAGACATATCTGGGAAGAGAGAATCTCGGCTGAGATTGCCTCTATCAGATTGGCCTCTGGGAGTATCTGTCAGGCATTTTTTAAATCTATAATTGATGTGAGAGGGCCCAACCCCATCCCTATGCAGATGAGTCCAGACTGCATAAGAAAGACAGTAGAGCAAGCTAGAGGGAGCAAGCCAATAAGCAAGGCTCCTCCACGGTCTGGGCTTCAGTTCCTGCCTCTGAATTCCAACCTTGACTTCCCTTGATAATGACTGTAAGTTATAAGCCAGATAAACCCTTTCCTTCCAAAATTGTTTTTGGATTTTATATCAATGTACAGGAAATGCATAGATGCTCTGTATTTCTTATTGACCAATGATCATCGAAAGGAAGCAAGTGTTTTATAACAACAACAGAAAGGAAAACTGGGAAAACCTAGCAAGTACTTTCTACCGATCAGATTTTAAGTCACATTTCCTCCATTTCCATGGTTGCTTGACTGTGGCTTCTGATCCAACTCTACTAGGACATTTGTTTTGGCTTTGAAATGTGGGCAAATCAAATGATAAATGTACAGTGCGGTTTTCAAAGAGTTCCTATTTTTCTTTTGTAGTTTAGCAATATTCATCCAAATATTTGGCTTTATCACTTTGAAAGGTGGTGATGTGGGACCCACACAACTTAGAAATTAGTCTCAAAATATTTATTTCAAAGGAGAAGGGAGCGGGTGGCAGGGATTTCTGGAGATTATGGCTAATTAACATTTCAAACCAGATTCTCTAACTTTCCCATCTGGTACATACTGGATTCATCCCACAAACACTAAGTTTAATGAAACATATATTTTCAGTGTGAAATACAATCCAATTTTTCCCTGACTAAATGTTGACTCTGGTGAATGAATTGCTACACAGCTGTTTGGTGCTACGGTTTCTCATGGCTGCTAATTCTCATTTCTGTCTTTGAAATGCTCTTTTGGAACTCACAGGAAGGACATTTCGTTTCTAAGTTAAAGTGATCACCGATAATCTCATTAGCAATCTGAATACTCAGTTTCATAGATGGTTTCTCTGTGCATCCTGGGAAATCTTGGGAATGTGTTGTCTACTCAGCTTTCTGATCACAGATCTCTTAGATAGATTGATAAGTCTGTGTCATGCAGACTCATGTGAATCTGTGTTCACAAAATACCTGGCACCCCCGAGGGTGATGAGGTGGAGTGTACCTCATCAAACAGTCACTGTTTGTCACAGTAGTACTATTGTAATAACCACCCCTTATCTCCGGGTCATTAATGAAATGCACTTACCTTTGTTTTATAAATATGTGAATTGATCTTCAGCTGAACTTGGTTTCAAACTGTGAGAGTGGTTATCTGTTTACAGTTGCTATATTTCTAAAACAAATGAGAACTTCTCCCTTATTTAGCATGTTCTTTTCATGTTGATGTCAAGATCAAGACACTAAACCTAATCATGAAGATACAGCAGGTAATAAGTTACTGATGCAGTAACCAAAAGGGGCCAGTGTGGTGGTTTGAATGCTTGGCCCAGGGAGTGGCACTATTAGGAGGTGTGGCCTTGTTGGAAGTGAGTCACTGTGGGAGTGGGCTCTGAGACCCTCCTTCTAGCTGCCTGAGGAGTCGGTCTTTTCCTGGCTTCCTTCGAGACAAGATGTAGAACTCTCAGCACGCTCCTGCATCATGCATGCCTGGACACTGTCATGCTTCCTGCCATGATGATAATGGACTGAACCTCTGAACCTGTAAGCCAGCCCCAATTAAAGGTTGTCCTTTATCATAACCCTGGTCATGGTGTCTTGTCACAGCAATAAAGCTCTACTAAGTCACCCAGTAAAACAGACTCTGCCTTTGATAAGTTTCTCTTTTTAAATTATGTTGCATGTGGGTGTATGCACACGAGTGCAGGTGTTCACTGAAGCCAGAGTGGGAAGATCCCCTGCAGCTGAAGTTTCAAATGGTTGTGAGAACTCCTAATGCGGTGTTGAGAACAGACCTCAGATCCACTGCAAGGAAAGCAGACTCACTTAACCGCTGGTCTGTCTTTCTAGCCCCTCAACTGCCACAGTATGAAGAACTGCAAAGCCATGGGGTAAAATTGTAGGGATACAGAAGGCAAAACACTGGGGCCAGAATTCAACATACAACTTGCAGACTATTTTTAAATATATCAAATGGTAATAAACTATTTTAAGTTTCTCTTTAGTAATACAATTCATAAATTTCAGAAATGTGGCTCTCCGTTCTCTTGGCAGGACAGTGACCCAGGGGACGCACGAGTTTTTCTTGTCATACACAGATGCAATCGTTAACAGCTACTATGTAAAGGCATCCTGCAATAGCTCCCTCCTTTTAAAATGTTTCCAAGGCATTAGAACCTCCTTTAAAATAATTTTGTATGCGATAGGTGCATTGGAGGTACTTCACCAGAAGGGTAGAAGGACGTAAGGATCAGAGTGCCAGGAACAGAGTAGGATGCCCAGCTGAACTTAAACCTCAGATAATGAATGATGTTCTGATGGAAGCATATCCCATGGTCCCATGGTATCCTTCTGGTCTCCATTTTCTTCCTCTACTCCTTGCTGTCAGTGGGAAGATCTGATATATATAATCTTCTACTGCCTCCCGCAGGGTCATAAATGACTCCTCAGTACAAGGATTATAGACATGAGCTTCCTCAGCGTGTTTATGCAATGCTTGCTCCCTAATTTGGGGCTTTGGCCATGCTAGTCAAACTCTCTACCAACTACTACATTCTCCAGCCTGGAAAGACTCATCTTTGCTGGAGGTGGGTGTGAGACGGTCAGACTGATACATAAGCCTTCAGCTTCCTTCTCCTAAGCCCTCCAATCTTTAGCAGCTCCACCATCATGCACCTTGCACAGTGAGACACTCAATACTCCGAGAAGATTATAGGTTCTCAATGGGACCCACAAACATCTTCTTGTCTGCCAGAAACATGGCGCTGTGGAGTCCTGTGTACACACTTTCTGCAGGACAATGAACCTTCTATATTTAGGCTGGGAAAGCCCACACTGTTAAAGTAGGTGCTGTGTGAGCCTTTAGGTCCTAAGGAGTCACAGAGAAAACTTGAGCCTATGGAAATGGGAGTTGCTTACATTTGTGACTCTTGGGTCATAAGTAGGTGGGTCTGTAGACCCTTGTGTTAAAATATCACCTCCTTTACTAGCATGCTGAGTTTCCCAAAAAGGTTTTAATGAGAGCCAAGCATTGAGTCCACTGTCACACAGGCAGCATTGAGCCTGAAAGTTCTGAACAAAATTCATTAAATTCCTTCGTTTTGGTTAGTTAAAGGTTCCATGTCCAAAGGAAAACTGGAGGAGAGAACTCTCTGGAAATTTGGTGTCTTAGTTAGGGTATCCATTGCTGTGACGATTCCATGACCCAGGCAACTCCTATAAAGGACAACATTTAATTGGGGCTGGCTTACAATTTCAGAGGTTCAGTCCATTATCATCATGGCAGGAAGTATGGTAGCATCCAGGCAGATGAGGGGCTGGAGAAGACTAAAGTCCTACATCTTGATCCAAAGGCAGCCAGGAGGAGGAGTCTCTTCTGCCCTGGGTGGAGCCTGAGCGTAGGAGGAGACCTTCAAAGCCCAGCCCACAGTAATACACTACCTCCAACAAGGCCACACCTCTTAACAGTACCACTCCAGATGGGCCAAGATATTCAAACCACCACATTTGGGTAAAGGGCTGGCTGCAGTTAGGTCTGGGTCTGAGGGAGACAGGGATGGAGAAACCTTTGCAGCCCCTTTGCCACCTCCCTCCTTCCTCAGGGGTCAGTTGGTGCCACAGGCACTGGTATGACTTTTGACTTCTCTCTATTTACCCCCCCCCAATAAATAATGCATTAATGTTATTCATTTCTTTATGTAGTAACTGCAAAGGGAAAAAGCCAAAACAATTTTCATGGTTCAGAAATGGTAGAAAACACTATGTGCTTTGGAAAGAAAAATCTGAGCAATAAATGGAAGCATTAAAGCTGAGGTAGGAACCTGGTTGGAAGACCAGAGAATAATCCAATAGAATCCCAATCTTAAGCAGTAAACAGTAATGTGGTCCCTGTCCTTTCTCAGATGTCCTGAGAAATCCCAAGCTGCTTGTGTTCCCTTGTGCTCTGCCTGGTAAGACCAGAGGATTTTATTTCATTTTCTTTATTGATCAGGGGCCTCTCGTGGCTGCTGCTGTTATCAAGGTTGACAGAGGTAGGTTCTCTACTTTGCAGAAGACGCAGAGTGCGTAGGGGACCCACATGGACCTTCTGTAATCTCATTAGGTGGTTTTCATGTCATGAGTGTGATTGTGGGCACGGGAAGTGTTCCCCAGCAGCAAAGTCAGTCACTCATCATCGCACTTCAGTCATAATTCTTCCTATGAGGACAGATGGCAGGTACACCAGGCTCTACTTGCTGGATGCCAAGAAGTTTCCAGAAGCAGGTGACATATGTGACCCCAGTTGAAGAGATTCAAGAGGTCCAATTACATAAACACAGTCACACATGCCACTTACACCCACAGGATAGATACCAAGACCCTCTACTACCTCGAGTAACGGGGAACGCTACATATACCTACCTACATATTTTCTTATATTAAGGTTCTATGACAGAGTATCACCTATAGATTAGATGAAGTAAAAAAGGAGCAATTGCCAGTCATCTAACAGAACAGTTATAGCACTACATGGAGAAAATACATGAATGGTTGTACTTGACACACAACAGGGCGAATAGTAATGTTTTCAAGAGCTGGGGTAGGGCTCAGTGCAAGAGCACTTGTCTAACAGGCACAAAACCCTTAGGATTGTCATCACTATATATACAATTTATATAATTTATTTATTTTATATAGCTGTGTGGGGCAGCAGGCTGTGAAAGGTACCGTGATTCCTTGTAGAGATAGGTCAAATCCCCAGGGACCCTAAGGGATGGCAGGCTCATTCCCAGTCTTCCAGGAGATCAGGGGCCTCTCATGTAGCTGCAACTCCCCCATAGCCCATGTAGAGAGATTTGAGACAGATTATTCATGTAGGGCAATGCCCCAAGTCCCTCCACCACAGGTAATGTGACCTCAGATCATGTATGCTCAAGACAGATCAGTCATAGAAGCAGGACCACACCCCCAAATATGTAGATGAAGTATTCTCAAGCACTCAGGCCAAACCAATAGGAAGTACCTATGGTCAGACACTGGTCCATCCAAAAACTATACTTAAGAATCCTGTTCAGAAGGATTAAAGGTGTGCAGGAATCACTTCGTCATCTGAGAGCTTCTGTTATAAAAAGCTGTAACACCGCCAATTAGGGAGAGATCTGCTTCCCTGAAATTCTCTCCAGAAGCTCTCCTGCAGCCTTCACCAGCTACTCGGCCTCCTGCTGCCTCAGCCTGGCTGGAAATGGAGGCAGAGCAACACCAGCTGAGGTGGCAAAAGGCCCTTCCCCTCCCTGCCTGAGTTCTCTTCCCTTCTCCTGAACCCAAGCACATAGCTAGACCAGAGATCTCCATGGAAAACCTCCAGCACAGAGGGCCACGTAGCTGCATTTTTTTTCTTAATTGTGCTGAGAAGACATAGAAAACTAAACCATAAATAAGGAACACTGTAGTAGTTTGGAACTGTAGTTACACTACGATTGTTAAGGGTTTAGTCTCTCAGGGTGTACTGATACTAATTAATATGAGAACAGCAAAGTCCTTGACCAAACCATGCTGGCTGCAATGAAGTATGGTGATGAATGTATATCTGACCAATGTATGTCAATGTCAGCTGGTAGGAATAGGACAGGGTGGGAGGTAATTTCAGTTTGGCACTTATCCTGAGCGTTAGCAATATTCTTACACAGCCTTTTAAGGCTGATCAGGCATGTTCTTACATACAACCACCTACTCAAGATGTTAATGAGAAAAGGGTGTTTGTCAAAGTGGGGAAAGCAACTAATTTAATTTGCTCACCTTCTGGACAGATGTCAATTATAACACATGTCTATATACCTCACCGGTTCATATTTTGCTCATATCTCTTACATCCAAAGGCTCCCAGCTAGAACATCAAAAGGCTTGGACTTTGCATTAGTCAGGATTCTCTAGAGTAAGCATGCGATTTATGTAACTTTGTTTGATGGCCCCGATGCCATTTTCTGGGAGAAAAGAAGTTATGGGTGCAGCTGCAGAGAGGATACAATTATAAAGGAATTTATTTATGTACTGGATGGGTTTGTACAATGGGAAGCTGGATAGTCCAACAATGGCCGCCTGCATGCTGAAGACAGGTAACTTGGCTATTGCCTCATCCCAGACACTGGGACCCTAGAACAAGGAGGACCAGGGACACAGTCACGTCCAAGCCTGAAGACCTGGGAGCTCGCTGGAGATTCACTGCTGTGAGTCCATGCTGGAGAGTCAGAGAAAAGCTGGAGTCCGATGTGCATGGCCCGTGCAGCAGCAAGGACTGCTCTCTCGGGAAGAATGGGCATTGCTTGACCTGGCCAGCTTCCTCTTCCTCCATCTATTTCAGGGTCCCAGCCATTTAGAACAGATGTTTCCTCCTTATTTTCTATCCCACTTGTCAGTCCTCTGGAAACACCCTCAGAGACACAAGCAAGATAGGATTTACTAACAAACTTAGGCATCTCTCAGTGCAGTCAAGTTCACAATCAAGATTTATAACCACAGACTTGAACCCTAGTCTATCTGAACATAGAATTTACTATGTGGTCACCAAGGTAAGAAATTTATATATATATGTATACATACGAGTGGTAACTTATACATATAATCTCATATGTATATATAAATTTCTATATATATATGCATTTACATCATATATATATATCATCAATATAATTTTGAATTTTGAGGCAGGTGGGTTGTCATGAGTTCAAGGTCTGGAAAAACGTTTTATTTCAGTACACAACAAAATTACATGTTGATTTTTACCTCTTCATATTCAAATGGCACCATACTTGTAGTCATCAAACTGTGAAGAAAAAATTATGCTCTCCAAATTTATATAATCTTGTAGAAAATGTGCAATATTGATTAGAAAAGTCCCGTGCCAGGTGCTTTTCAAAGACCCAATCTCCAGGGTCCTCCCTTGCCATTATCAAACTTGCAACTTGCAACAAGCCATTTCTCCTCAGTGGTACGAGGTGGCATCTGGTGGGCAGGCCTGATTAGCGTCTCCATGACTTGATGTGGAGGCAAGCCCAGGGTCAGAATGTGGATCCTGGTGTGGTACCAGGAGTTTTTCAGAAGGAACTCATGTTAAGGAGGGAGGACCTCTGATCTCCCCCGCCCCCAACCTAAGTTATGCCACACTCAGAAGCAGGCTTTAGAGGAAACAGAAGAATGTTGCAAACCACAGCCAGAAAGCGTGTGAGTAGAGATGGTGTGTTGCTCTTGCCTCGGTTGCTTGATAACTCCCCTTCTCTACGGTGTCTGCTGAATGACTACTGTTTCTAATATTTATTCTCTAAAGACCTACTTGATCAGGTGACCTGAGTTTCGTTGCTTATTTGAGTTGTCACTAATTGTGGGAGGAGAGAGAAACCTGCCTTCCCTGGACTGCATCTGAGAGGCGACTGCTTATATTATTTTCTGGAAAATATTTTAAATAAAAAGAAAAGTTGTGGGACTGCTGCGATTGCTCAGTGGGTGAGAGCACTTGCTCGGCAAAGGTGACGATCCAAGTTCGGATCTCTGGCACCCACAGAATAAGCCAGGCAGAGCGGTAACCCAGCTGCAGGGCGGAGCCAGGAGGACCACCCAGCCTGCCCGAAACGGTGAGCTTCCGGTTCAGTGTGCGAGCCCATCTCAAGACAAGAAGGTGGCAGGTGACACAGAAAGACACCTCACTCCTTTCTCCAGACTTCTCACGAGTATGCATAGATGCATATGCACGAAATGGAAACAAAATGAAATAAATATTTAAAAATATGAAGACAAGAGTCTGAAATCTGCAGTACTTCAGGTATTTAACCTGTGATGGATACCCGACTTGAGCTGTGACTGAACGAGGCTATCTGTGACAGAACAGTAGGATTGTTATGGTAGGATGAGGAACTGCCCACTATTGTAACCATTGGCCTCCTGTGCTCTGTGGCTGTGATGGCTAAAAAGCAGATTTTTTTTTTAAAAAAAAATTTACACTAATTAAATTGAAACAAAAATGGTAAGAGAAGTCTAGAGGATACAAAGTTAGATGGTGCTAATACTAAGGGGACACGAGCTAGGACAACAGCCTGCTACCTCTTCCTTGCTGAACTCCGCTGGGCCACCTTGGCATGGTCATTCTCATCTGTCCCCACTTTCTCCAGTGGACCCTAGGCAGACCTGTCATCTGAAATATCCCATTCGTGAGTCTGAAGGCCGAGGGGGAAGCTAAAGACGAGATATGAGCGAAGAAAGAAAATTTCCATCATTATCTTTGAATCCCTCCTTGTTTACAGGAGGCGGCCTCTTCAGGTTCCACATCCCCAATGCTGTGAGTCACAGATAAGGTCACTCCTACTGAATCTTGGGTGCCTCTCTTATCCCAGGTTTCTGTCTTGTCTTGGACATGCCTCCCACCTCGAGAAGCCTCTTAACTGTCTCTTGCCTTCAATGGGCTAAGGACGCCTCCTTTGTGGCTGTTGTATCCTGGCTATGAACTTTGACTAAAACTTCCTATTTTTGCATTTCAATAGCCTGATTCCTTGTGGTCCTCCACTACCTAAGTTGTTCCCACCTCAGACATAATACCAGGCTAGTAGGCTATGATTGTGGTTTGTTTTGTTTTCTTCTTAAGGAGTGGGATAGAATAGAAAGTGTCAGAAGTTATTTTCTGACACGTTGGCTAATATTGTTTGGGAAAATCAAAATTGCTTTGTTTATACACGTACACATCAAGACCTACCTTTGTAACCACATGCATTATCTCATGTGAAATTACCTCAGACTGTGAATGAAAAATGGTGCCTGTAGATACTGTCCTAGACTACAGGCACACTCATGGGTGGGACCTAGTATAGTATCTGAACCACCGAGCTGAATACAGTTATGTTGAGAAGGACAGAGTTGGAGTTGGCAGATTAGAGGTCACGGTAGGAGGCAACCTACAAGTGACGGTAACCCCAGCCATCAGATCTGGTGAGCATAAAACATGACAAGTCCAGGTATAAACAATGTGTTGGTGGTAGTCACTGCCATGCTCTGTGGCTATGGCTGGGCTGATATGACTGTCACCTTTAGGATGATAGTCAAAGTCAGAGGCAAGGCAGGCCTGGAGTCACAGATTCTTCTCTGCCTTGATAAAAGAAAATGCCGTGACTTGAGTTTCAGGACTCAGGGTTAGCCAGTCACTATGGCCATGCCTTGCCCAGGTGTCACCCCCACCCCTTCCTTTCAGTTCCTCTCATTGTAGCAACTCACTTCTTTACGCTCCCCTAAACTCCCTCTGCTGCCTTTCCAACCCTGGACTCCCCACTAAGACTCCTAGCTTATTTCTTCAATCTCATTCTTTACCAAGCACCCCATTTCCAAGCCTAGTGTCTCTTCCTCCAGTTCAATGTCTCTTACAGTTCAGGAGAGTACTTAGGTTTCTTAGGGTGGCCACATTAGTCACCCGGAAGGAGGAGCTGCTGCGGGGTTGACCCAGGGCTAGGGAGTCCTGCAGTAAGCGTGTTGTCATGCTTGTGGCCTTTATTTTGGACTGTATTTAGGGGGAACCTAAGGTATCTTCTTTTAGGTGAATGGGACCATCCATGTAAGAATCAAGAAAGATAAAGGGCTCGTCCTGGGACAAGCACAGACACCTTCATTGGTGCATACAGATGAACAAATAGAACTGGCCAGGCTGGAGTTTCCAAAAGCTTTGCAAGCTATTTCGAGGCCGGACTCCTATCTCTTCCTGTGCATGGAGCACAGTCTAAAGTGACAGGTTGGTCTTTTTCAGGAACACTGGGATGCTGGAACTAGGAACAATTTTCTGCCTCTTTGGATGCGTGTTTGCTGTCTGTCTTTTGCATTCCCAGAAAGAGGTGTGAACTGCAGCTCTCTGAGTGCCGGCTTTGTGCCAGGGATCGTCCCTAACACATAACGTGACTTGGCTTCTATAATTCTCTTCAGCCAATGTGTCAAGTCCTTTTCGTCCTCCAGGTGGAATGGACAATGAAACCATGAGTCAGTTGCAAAAACTTCCTAAGGGTTGGGGGCTCACAGTAGGACAGAAGCCAAAGCTATGGCCATCATCATTACCCCACATCGCAGGGAAGGAAACTGAAGGCTTCATCTTAACATCATTTCTGGGAAATAGAATCTCAATCAAAATAACAGACTGAACTTGAAGTCAACATCCTCAACCATTGCTCCTTTCAACACGTACAAGTTGAATATCTTTTGTAGAGGACACATGGTCGATGTCAACAGAGGAAGCAAAAGTCTGCCTTTAGTGGTGAATGTGGCAGGAGTGGATATGTAGAGCAGGAACAATACATTAGCAAGAAGTAGTGTGTTAGATGTCAAGTGCTTCAAGGACAATCACATGGAAAGAATAGTAAAGAATATTGAGAGTTAACATAGGTATTAGCATTGGCAAACGTCTCATCAAGAAGAGGTAAGTCATTATATATCTGATAAATTTGAAGGTTAGAAAAAAAAAACCTTGGTTTATGTAAAGGAAGATATTGTTAAACCAGAAATAGATTATAATGATTACATTAGATAAGTGGTAAACATGATCTTGAGAAGAAGCTGCTGTTTAGTGTATAGATCTTGTGGGAAGTAGTCAACTATTAATATGATCTGAGATGCATTAAGAAATGGGTTATGACAGTGACCATGACTGGACAAAGTTGGTGAGGTGGCTCGGGATAAAGGTGCATACTGCCAAGTTGGAAGACGAGAGTTTGATCCCTGCAACCTATATGGGGAAGACAGCGCACTCTTGCAAGTTGCCTCTGGTCTTCACACATGTGAGGCTGTAACAACAACCTGTACTCCCCAGTACACACCAGCGAAACAAAATAAGATAAAAATAAAAAGAAATGTGTAAAAGAGTTCAGTAGATTCCCTTTGGCTAGGGAGCAGCTCAGCCAGTGAAGTCCTTGCAGTGTGAGCACGAGAACCTGGGCTGGTCCTTAGAAACCACATAGAAAAGCTCAGTGTGACAGAGCACGCCTGTAATCCTAGACCCAAGAAAGTGGAACACGTGGATTCCTGGGCTCAATGGCCACTTGCTTAACCTACTTGGCACATGAAAGATTGTATGTAAAGTCAAGGAGCATGGTATGTGTTGAGGAATAACACCCTAAGTTACACCTCTTGGCTCCACACATATGTGCGCATGCGTGTGCGCGCACGTGCGCACACACACACACACACACACACACACACACACACACACACCATGAAACAACCAACCAACAAGCAAAAACTCAACACGCATAAGTAAATATAAGATTCTTGGCACTGATATCTTTGCCTGGCAACTGGAACCTTTTCTTCGTATGAAAATTTGCTTGTGGACACGTGTTTGGGATCTCTGCAGAGCCTCCAACGTAGGGCGTTCCCCACATCAGAGGCAATCGCTCAATGTATGCTCATCGGGATGCAACTGCAGGCTCTAATTAGGAAGGATTTCCTTGCAGGTTCAGCAGAACATTGACGTGTTCTGTTCCTTCACAGTTTGCTTGGCAGCTGTTCATTCTCTTGCAAATCCAAACGAGATCCGATAAATTTAGCACTGATTAAAAACTGAATCCTTGGGCTGTAAGATGAGGCACAATTGCCTAGCACAACTGTTTTTGTGATTCTCATAAGAAAATTATGACATACTTGGAAAGCCCAGAGTAAAACATAACCGAGCTTTTAAATTGCACATAAATTCAGACAACTGTTTGTTGTCTAGAAGAAAAAAACATTTTTTGAGGCCATTTGACATTGTCTGCATGTTGCACTTAGTGAAATTATGACAGTGGACCAGGAAGTCATCCCTGAAAGAGAAGTAAGACCTGAATTTGGTCCTGGCTAGGAGGTGATAGTTTTATAAGCAAAAGAGGTTAGCAGTCAGCAATTAGAAAGACACCCCTGGGTGTGAAGATTGAATTAGGATGTCTAAAAAGCAGTGCATGTGGGCAAAGTAGAGCATCCCACAAAGTGAGGTTCAGTAAACTACTATTGACCAACTACCGTGTGTCAGGCCTGGGACAAGGTGCTAGGCTCACAATGATGGCAAGGTAATTGTATGGTGGTTGAGCATGTTCATCAAAATGTCAATTTCCACGGACCAAAGAAAAGGCTATAATATCCACCACTGGGATAATTTCTTTGTACTGGAACACATTCTCCTGTAAGTCACTTTGAAATGAAAACACATTATTTGGGAAAGGGTAAAGTACTATCACTCATATTGCTGCTTAGACATCCAACCAAATGGGTGATTCATTTATTTTGGGCATATCTGTTGGATACCTAACTCATGTCAGGAGTCATTGGAATAAAACAGTTATTGCTCTCAAAATATTTACCATTTATTGAAAGGAGAGAATTCAGAGGAGTCTATCATACAGTGAGTGAATGTGTCAGATAGTGAAAAGGAACCATGGTATAGGGAGGGAAACGGGTAGGAAATCTTCTTTGATAATGGGGGTTATCAGGACACAGTTGACAAGGTGGAGTTCCAGTAAAGGCTGAATGGAGTGAAGGAAAGCCACAGCAGTGATCTCAGTGGAATGCCCAGGGAGCCTGGAGCCTCTGAGGCAGGAGCTCATGATGGAATCATGGAATGTGGCAGAATAAAGAGTTCCTGTGCAGATTGAAGAAGTAGCACGGAAGGCAGGTAGGAAGTACCCTAGGAGATGTGAACAGGAAGAAGGCCATGGTGCAGCCAGGGACTGACAATTGGGGGTGGGGTAAAAGAAAAGGAGACACTGAAAGAAAAGAGTAGTTTGTGCCCCAAATCCACTTACTCTGCTCCTGTGTTCTCTGCCCAGGATCAGCACTTTTGTTGTACATCCCAGGTTACACACACAGCACTCTGTGTTGGCTGGTGTTTTCCTTGCCTCCCTTTACCTGGACCAACTGCTTTGAAAACTAACTAGTCCATACAGGAAGTGGGAAGACATGGTTTCCAGTCCCACCTCTGCCATTTGCAAACATGGGAGTTGGGTGCATTCCCTAGTTAATGGGTGAGAGACGCTACAGCCAGAGAGATGCGTACGCTTGCTAGAGCTCATGCACACTTAGTTTGTGTACAGTGTAGTCTTGATGCACCCCACCAGCTCTGTGCTTACTTTTTGTATTGACATCTTTGATACTCATTGCACTCTTCATCAAGTGCTTTCACTGCTGACGCTTCAGGAGAAACTCAAGGAGTCCCAGCAGGTCAGTTAGACACCTTTGCTTACTAGGAACAAGTTCTTAGATCAGTGTCTTCCTGTCTTACCTACTGGAGAATCAACTGGAATCTTGTTTGAAAATAGACTTGTGGGGCTGGAGAGACGGCACAGCAGTTAAGAGCACTGACTGCTCCTCTAGAGGTCCTGAGTTCAATTCCTAGCAACTACACGGTGGCTTACAACTCTCTATAAGGAGATCTGATACCCTCTTGGGTCATGCAAACATAGAATAGAACATTTATGTACATAATTAAATAAATCCTTAAAAAAACCTGGAGGGGCATTCCAGGAAAAAGTAGACTTCCGGAGAATACTTACAAATTCAGGAATCAATAAATTAAGAGAGAGGCACAGACTGCTAGAATTTGAATGAGGGCCCCAGAAGACTCTGAAACAGATGGTGACTGTTCCTCTTACAAACACTGATATGCTCGGCGTTATAGCTCTTGCTGGCATTGGGTGCTGGAAAAGTTTAGAGTGCCTGGAAATAGTGGCAGGGATGCTAACAGTAGCAATGGTGGTGCTAATAGCAGAGATCTAGATGTTGCTGGTGATAGTGATGAGAAGGGAGATAGAAACACAGTGATGATGATGGGGATGGTGATGGCGATAGTGGCAGTGATAGTGGTGGAGCTGATGAAGGAGATGGTGATCATGGAGAGAGTGATGCTGCTGCTGCTGAAGATGGTGATGGTGATGGAGATGGGGATGGTTATAGTGATGGAGATAGTGATGGTGACAGTGATGGAGATGGGGATGGTGACAGTGATGGAGATGGTGATGGTGACAGTGATGGAGATGGTGATGTGACAATGATGGAGATGGTGATGGTGACAGTGATGGTGATGATGACAAAGATGGTGATAACAGTATGGTAATAGTGGTAGTAATAAGGATGAATATTTTGGAGGGAGCTGGCACATGCAGCTATGGTGGTATTGGTAGCCATGGTGATGTTGGTGATGATGATAAGGATAGCAGATCACGCAAAGATACAAGGATACAGCTGCCCTTGCTTAGTTTCCGTGGAAATTTATTACATGAATGGGGCAGAATTTACAATGTCCACTGGAGCCCAACTTCTGCTTCTCTAGAACAACAGACTTCTTTGGCTTCACTTCTTTCTGTAATGTGTTTCCTTAGGTATGACCTCAGAGTTCTCCTTCTAAACGGCCATCCGCATCATTCCTGACATGTAGCTAGTGGCCCTAGCTCAGCTAGTGTACATTACATGCGATTTTCTCAGTAAGTACTAAACACAGCCTTATGAGCTAGATACTGTTTTTATGCCTGATTGAAAAGTGAGGAGACCAAAGGGTTGAAGATCAAGTTACACTAGGCAAGTACTAGAGTCAGACAACCTCCAGGACGTCTTCTGTGGACTCCAGCATTAGACTGTTGGAGCTACGCAGCCACCGTCTACATAGCTGGCACATGACGGAGAGTCACTGAAAGCTGGGGTGAATAAGTAAAGCAGGCTGACACGTCATGAGTAAACTTGTCGGGACCAAATGCTTCGTATACACTAGACTTCCTTTCATTCACTCAGAAGTGAAGCCATACTAAAATCCTTAGCTGGGAGCATGCATTCACTTATAAAGTCTAGCATTGCATCTGATTGTTATGGTTCCCCAAACGCTTCTGTGCTGAAGTGTCGTTCCCCAATCCAGCACTATGCAGAGGTTGCATCTCAAGGACTTTTGGTTGTCATCGCTGGATTAATTCACTGATGGTTTCTTAGTTTGTTGGTCTGTTGGGAGGTGGTGGGAACTTAGGAGGTGAGTCCCAGTTGCATAGAGGATAATGGGGGACTGTATCTCATCCCCAACTCTTCCCCTGATTGCTTTTCCAGCCCCATAAGGTGAGGTGGGTAAGTTTGCTCTGCCATGCCCTACCCACACTCCACAGACACACAGTGATGGAGCAAGGTGCCCTTGTAAGTTTCAACTTACAACTGCGTGACAGGAATTAAAATAAGTCTCACTTGGGCATTTTGTCACAGCCACAGAAAGCTCCTACACTGACATAGTCAAGGCTCCTGGTAAGCATTTTTTTATGTCAATGAACAGCGCACTATTTCTGGCCTCAGAGTTTGGTGATAACATGTGACAAAACATGGATGATTCAAAGAGCATTTGACTTTGTACATATTGTTTGCCGTAGATGGAATCTGAGGAAGGGGCTTTGTAAGGGAAAGTGAAAAGGTTCATTTCCTAAGCCCATATCAGAGTAGCTATTTAAAAGGCTGGCATTGTCCTACAAAGGTGGATATCAGAATGGACTGTTGCCTTCCCAGCCTGGGGTAAGGTGACAAACAGAAATGGCTCTCTTGTCTTCTCCCTACCACTTTAGACCCATTTCTGAGAGGATAGCCCCGGTCCCCAACAAGGTTTGGAATCTCAAATGTACCTGACTCCTGAGAAGACAGGCTTAGACTTCAGTTTGCTCTCAAAGGAACTGTCTTTCCTAGAGGACATACTCGCGCGTGTGTGTGTGTGTGTGTGTGTGTGTGTGTGTCGGTGTGTGTGTGTGTGTGTGTGTGTGTGTGTGTGTGTCGGTGTGTGTGTTTTGTGGTATAAAAAAACACTGCTGCAATACAGTAATGTTTTGTTTGTTTGTTTGTTTGTTTGTTTTGAAAGTCTGCGGACATCCTCCATGTATCCCAGTATCTTTTCTCCTTTCAGAGTTTTGGCTCCTCCCCCACATCTCTAAGTCTCCAATCTTAGCTGAAGGTAAGAGGTCATCCTGCTGAAGAGTGAAACAGCTTCTGACCTTGCCAGTTAGGATGACAGAGGGACCCATGGATACATCCATTCAACTGTGCCCAGGGCCAGGTTACAGGCAGAAGGCTCAAGCACAGGGTACCCTCATTGACACACTCTCTTAGTTCTGTGATAACAAGACTGCCTGGGTCCTTTAGATCTCTTACATCTTTCCTCAGTCTCTCATGCTTGGAATTTACAAATCAAGCAACAAATGAAGCTCCCTTGCACGAGCAATGGTGGAACTATCCGACCATTATTAGGAAGGGGAACCCTTAAGAGAATTACACTTCAATATTCAAGTCCTGGCTCCTTTCTCTTTCCCTTCAAGAAAGATATTGATAAACAGCTGAGGCTCAAAGGACCTCAGCCACCCGAGAGACTCAGCTCTGGTTTGGCTCCTCGCCCAGCTAACTGCTGGTGCCTTGTAGCCTGGCTGTGGACTGATGGAGCGTATTGCAACAACCCATCTCAGTGGACCCAGTGCTTTCGTCTGTGAGCCTTTGAGGAGAGTATAATCCCATTTAATACATAGCCATTAGCTTCCTACAGGAATGACAACTTGAGCATCTTCATATTGCGACAGATATTCCAGGGACCCAGCAAGGTGTGACAGGGATGAGGCTGAGGCTGATGGGGACTTTACCCAGTGATGGACTCTAATCAGATGCAGTGTTGTGACATCTGTGAATAGGTTAAGGGGCTAATGAAATTCTTTGTTTTCTCTTCAAGGGATTCAGCAATAATGGGCTGAAGCTTCTTGTGTCATGGGTGGGTACAGGCTGCCATTTTAAGCAACCATTCATTGTGTATCTGCCCTGTTCTAGTCTCTACATGGGTGACAGTGTAAAGCATGAACTGGAGAAAGCCTCTGCCCTTAGGAACATCTCTTGTTGATAGGAGAGACAGAAATGTACTCGATGTGTTAGCATTTCCATGCTTTGGGGATCCGGATGTTAGCTGCTTCTTTGAGGGACTGATGCTCCCCCTACTTTCTCTGAAATTCGCTTTCCCTTCACAGCCTCAGTCAGATGGTCTTCCTGCCTTCACAGCTGAAAATTCAGGCCCTGATTCTAGACTGGGGGGCCGTGGATACTCAGGGCTTTAGGAATTTGGGGACTCTTACATTTTCCCTTTGGATTCCAACGTAGATAGCAAGAAAGCAACAAGCGTGATCCCTTTACCTGGCAGATGACTGAGGACTTAGGACACTGCCGGTCTGCTCTTGAAGAATCAGGAAGAGCTTCACACAAGTTGAGTATCTGCCTCAAAAGTGTGTATCCCATTCTTCACAGTGGCAGCCCTGCAGTGCTACCCTGACCTCAGGCACAGTTCGTAGCCTGGGCTGCTCACCACACGCCAAGTTTTTCCTTTTCTGAATATCACCATACTCTTTAATTTAACTGCACTCAATTCTTGACTATTACTATAGGGTCGAAATACTGGGAGACAGTGTGTGTGTGTGTGTGTGTGTGTGTGTGTGTGTGTGTGTGTGTGTTGTGAGTGATGCAAGCAAACAAATGGATGATCAGGTTTCTTTGTAACAAGCCAATAAAAAGGAAGCAAGAGCTCCAATAAAAGTCTTGCTGTGCCCCTAAATATAAGAGTAACTACCAGCTCAAAAGTCTTAGGGCTACATGTAATAGGCCAGGAGCCCAGAGTGGTCTGATGCCTGTAATAAATCACATGGCCTCAAAAGCTTACACATTAAAAATGTGATTTCAGCCCGTCATTCCTAATACACACTTTACCTTGAACAGCTCGTAAATAAGCCACTCAGTTTATAAGTAAGGGAGAATGTGGCCATCTTTCTCTGTTTTCCTTTATCCAGTAGTCTTCGTGGGTGATGAAGATGGGATCTAAAAAGGAGAGGCCATTTGCAGTGTCCCATATTGGACGTGTGGTTCAAATGCCTCTTGAAGCACCCTTTTGAGTGGGTGCATATGATGTGTATGGAAATCCAGCTAGATGTGCACATGCTACAATGCACAATGTGGAGGCCAACTAGGTGTGCACGTGTGGAAGTCAGAGTACAAAGGCGAGTGTTGATTCTCAACTTCTGCTCTGTTCAAGCGAGAGTCTCTTGCTTGCCTCTGTGTGCACAAGGGTAGCTGACCACTGAGCTTCTACCAAGTCACCTGTTTGAGCGTCAGAGTAGGAGTACTGGGGTTACTGACAGTGTCCGGAAATACACAGGCTCTGAGAACCCAAACTCGGGTTCACATTTGCCAGCCAGCACTTTATCTACTATGTTACCTCCTCAGCCCCTTCAAAGCCTCTAACCCACGTGACTTGCCATTGCTCTACCTCCCACTCTGAGGGGGAAGGAGGAGCAGGCTCAGGCCTCCGTCCTTAGTATTCTGGCTACCACCCAGGACTCCAATTGCACTGTTAATTTTAATAATCTGCCTTGTGATGATCAAAGAGGGTGATGTGGGAGGAAGAGAGCATCATGAACATCTCTGTTTCAGAGTGGCATACTCTGTGCTCTTTCTCCGGAGAGTGAGGATCAAAAAGATTAATATTGCTCAAGTTAACAATACCCCTGGAGCTCCCAGCACAAAGGCAAAGACCTTGAAGTTAGGCATACAAGACATCCCAGGCTTGAATGAAACTGTGCCTTGCCACACAGTGACCTAGCTAACTAAGATGACCAGCCTGTGGCTCAGCTTCTCTTCTGAGAATATATACACCTACCACAAGCATTGCTCTTAAAAATCTCAGAAAATAAATTTACCACAAGTATCTGATACAGTAACCATTTAATAACCAACATCAGTATGATACTTTAAGCAATGTAAAAATAATTATTTGGTGCCGTTTTTTTGGTCTGGTTGAGGAGAGATAGTATTCAGAGCAGTAATTAAATAGTGTTATTTATTTTAGGAAATAAGACCTTTAGTTTACTTATTCTAAATTTTAGTGCTTCTGATTAGAAAAAGTAGGGTCATTGATGGAAAAAAATTCAGAAATAAAGTAAATTAAAAAGAAAACTGACAATGGTGTGAACAAGGAAGGGAGGGAAAAGGGAGGGGAAAGGAAAGGGGGAAGAGGGAAAAGGAAGGAGATGAGGAAGGGGGAGGGGGAGGGGGAGGCTGCTGGGTGTTGGAGGAAATGTTAGAGGATCCTGGATGATTTGCTGTGTGATTCCTGTGGTCTCTGAGCATCTAAATATTATCAGTCCTGCCTCCTGCCTTTTCAAATATTCATCAGGTCATTAAACATCATTTATAATATATTACTTAATTACATTCCAGATAACATCAAGACACGAAATCAGCCAGCCAGCTGTTGGCAGTGCTGAAGAGGTATAGAGTTCCAACTGGAGGGAAAACTATGAGTGTGCCAAGGAGGGGAAAGTATGAGACAAGACACTTCCTTTCAAAGGTGAGAGAAAAAGCCCAGACGTGAACTGCAGCAAGCCATGTAACTAAGAAAGAAACGGAAAGGGCAGGTTAGACAAGGAGGCAACCAGAAAGACAAAGCCAAGCACAGTTTCACAAGAGAAGACATAATTGACATGTCAAACCTCCTAAAGGTCAGGTAGGATGTGGGCTCCAAACATGTAACGCCATGTGGAGTGAGGGCTTCCTGAGGGACAGCTGAACAAGAGGTTGGTGGTGTCTGAGGGGTTCACAACCACACGGCTGTAGCTAAGTTGTGGCGTGTGTATTTAGCATGTGTAAGGGGCTGGTTCCATCCCTAGAACACACAGACACTATCATGTGACCCAGCACTTCTACTTCCAGGATTTAATCTTCAGAAAATAGGCCAAGATTTATTTAGAAATGTGAAACATGGGCACCAGGAAAAATAAATCAATGATAGGTTTCTGACAGAGTATTACAAATAAACAACTTACATGGACAGCAAGAATAAAAACATTAAATGAACATGAATGATAATGATAATAGTCTTAAAAATTTATTTTAAGTAAATTTTCAAGATTAGAATTCATACAGAAAATCTCACAGATCATAAAAATGCTAGTCTATGAACTTTTTTATACAGAGACCATGTCCTTAACAACCACCCATACTAAGAACCAGAACCCAGCCAGCACCATAGAAATTTTTTTCTGATAACCCCAGATTATGATACCTTTTCCCAAAAGATATACCATCATGTTATATGTTCTCAGAAATTAGGCTGTATATTCCAAAACTACATACATTGGATCAGCATATGTGTATTTGATCATATTGTCTCACAAAACAGCAATAAAAAAAGAAAAAGTAAAAGAAAAATGTAGTTTCATCCACTGCTCCCCCAAAATATTAGCCAAAATCAAATGTTTCTTTAATTTGTTTTCTTGCACCAAGATCTTCACTGCTGAAGACCATATGACTAAGACCCATCCCCATCTTCCTCTGGCATTCCGGGGGCCCAGTCATATAGATCCCAGTGGGGCCAAGTGGCAGTGAGTCCTCACAAGGGAAATAAGGACATCTGTCTTCTGCACCTGAACCCCTGGCCCAGTATTGCTGTTGGTTGGCAGGAAACAGTGAAGGTCCATCTAATGGAGCGATATGGGAAAGTCACAGCATAGAGAAAAGTTTGAAACAATGGGCCAAAGATCAGATAAACCATTTAAACTGTCCCATAACCCCTAAAGAAATAGAGGCAGTCATTAAAAGTATCCCATCCAAAAAAACAAAAACAAACAAAAACAAACAAAAAAAAAGGTCCAGGACCAAGATGGATTTACTGCAGAATTCTATCAGACCTTCAAAGGAGACCTAATACTCTTCAAACTATTCCACAAGATGAAAACAAAAGGAATACTACCCAATTCATTCTTTGAAGCCACAATTACGTTTATACCTAAACCACACAAAGACCTAACAAAGAAAGAGAACTTGAGACCTTCATGAATATCGATGAAAAATACTCAAAAAATTCTCCCAAACTAAATCCAAGAATACATCAAAACAATCATCCACCATGATCAAGTAGGCTTCATCCCAGGCATGCAGGGATGGTTTAATATACGGAAAACCATCAACATAATCCACTACATAAACAAACTGAAAGATAAAAACCACATGATCATTTGATTAGATGCTGAGAAAGCATTTGACAAAGTTCAACACCCCTTCATGATAAAAGTCCTGGAAAGAACAGGAATTCAAGACCCATACCTAAACATAGTAAAAGCCATATACAGCAAACCAGTAGCTAACTAAATGGAGAGAAACTCAAAGCAATCCCACTAAAATCAGGGACTAGACAAGGCTGCCCACTCTCTCCCTACTTATTCAATATAGTTCTTGAAGTCCTAGCCAGAGCAATCAGACAGCAAAAGGAGATCAAAGGGATACAGATTGGAAAAGAAGAAGCCAAAATATCACTATTTGCAGATGATATGATAGTATATTTAAGTGATCCCAAAAGTTCCACCAGAGAATTACTAAAGATGATAAACAACTTCAGCAAAGTGGCTGGGTATAAAATTAACTCAAATAAATCAGTAGCCTTCCTCTACACAAAAGAGAAACAAGCTGAGAAAGAAATTAGGGAAACGACACCCTTCATAATAGTCCCAAATAATATAAAATACCTCGGTGTGACTTTAACCAAGCAAGTGAAAGATCTGTATGATAAGAACTTCAAGCCTCTGAAGAAAGAAATTGAAGAAGATCTCAGAAGATGGAAAGATCTCCCATGATCATAGATTGACAGGATTAACATAGTAAAAATGGCCATTTTACCAAAAGCAATCTACAGATTCAATGCAATCCCCATCAAAATTCCAATCCAATTCTTCATAGAGTTAGACAGAGCAATTTGCAAATTCATCTGGAATAACAAAAAACCCAGGATAGCTAAAACTATCCTCAACAATAAAAGGACTTCTGGGGGAATCACTATCCCTGAACTCAAGCAGTATTACAGAGCAATAGTGATAAAAACTGTATGGTATTGGTATAGAGACAGGCAGATAGACCAGTGGAATAGAATTGAAGACCCGGAAATGAACCCACACACCTGTGGTCACTTGATTTTTGACAAAGGAGCCAAAATCATCCAATGGAAAAAAGATAGCCTTTTCAACAAATGGTGCTGGTTCAACTGGAGTTCAGCACATAGAAGAATGCAGATCGATCCATTCTTATCACCTTGTACAAAGCTTAAGTCCAGTGGATCAAGGACCTCCACATCAAACCAGATACACTCAAACTAATAGAAGAAAAAGTGGGGAAGAGTCTTGAACACATGGGCACTGGAGAAAATTTCCTGAACAAAACACCAATGGCTTATGCTCTAAGATCACGGATTGACAAATGGAATCTCATAAAACTGCAAAGCTTCTGTAAGGCAAAGGACACTGTCGTTAGGACAAAATGGCAACCAACAGATTGGGAAAAGATCTTTACCAATCCTACAACTGATAGAGGGCTTATATCCAAAATATACAAAGAACTCACGAAGTTAGACTGCAGGGAGACAAATAACCCTATTAAAAATGGGGTTCAGAGCTAAACAAAGAATTCACAGCTGAGGAATGTCGAATGACTGAGAAGCACCTAAAGAAATGTTCAACATCTTTAGTCATCAGGGAAATGCAAATCAAAACAACCCTGAGATTTCACCTCACACCAGTCAGAATGGCTAAGATCAAAAACTCCAGCAACAGCAGATCCTGGTGAGGATGTGGAGAAAGAGGAACACTCCTCCATTGTTGGTGGGATTGCAGACTGGTACAAGCACTCTGGCAATCAGTCCGGAAGGTCCTCAGAAAATTGGACATTGGACAACCTGAGGACCCAGCTATACCACTCCTGGGCATATACCCAAAAGATACTTCAACATATAAGAAGGACACATGCTCCACTATGTTCATAACAGCCTTATTTATAATAGTCAGAAACTGGAAAGAACACAGATGTCCTTCAACAGAGAAGTGGATACAGAAAACGTGGTACATTTATACAATGGAGTACTAATCAGCTAGTAAAAACAATGATTACATGATTACATGCAATTCTTAGGGAAATGGATGGAACTAGAAAATATCATCCTGAGTGAGGTAACCCGGTCACAAAAAATTACACATGGTATCCACTCACTGATAAGCAGATATTATCCCAAAAGCTCAGAGTACCCAAGGTACAATCCACGGACCATATGAAGTTCATGAAGAAGACCAAAATGTGAATTCTTCAGTCCTTCTCAGAAGGGGGAATAAAATACTCACGGGAGAAAACACAGGGACAAAGAGTAGAGCAGGGACTGAAGGAAAGGTCATCCAGAGACTGCCCCACATGGAGATCCATCTCATATACAGCCACCAAACCCAGTCACTATTGTCGATGCCAAGTAGTGCTCGCTGACAGAAGCCAGATACGGATGTCTTGTGAGGGGCTCTGCCAGAGCCTTACTGATACAGATGAGGATGCTTACAGCTAACCATCGGACTGAGCATGGGTACCCCAATGGAGGAGATAAGAGTAAAGACTGAAGGAGCTGAAGGGGTTTGCAACCCCATAGGAAGAACAACAATATCAACCAACAAGACCTTCCAGAGTTTCTGGGTTGAGGGGTAAACCATTAACCAATGAGTACACATAAAGGGATCCACGGCTACAACTGCTTATGTAGCAGAGGATGGCATTGCCTGGTGTCAATAGAAGGTGAAGCCCTTGGTCCTGTGAAGGCTCATTCTCCCAGTGTAGGGGGATGCCAGGGTGTTGAAGTGGGAGTGGGTGGGTGGAAGTGGCAGCATCTTCACAGAAGCAGGGGTCGGGAGGAGGGAGATGGGAGAGGGGGGAAAGAGGGATAACGTTTGAAATGAAAATACATAACTACATAAAATATAAAAAAATGGTCCAGAAGGTGCATGGTGTTCAGCGTAGGGCCCATCATTGGGTTTAGTAGGGGAGTTGCTGAGCAACAGGAGAAAGAAGGTCTTATACTAGATCTGGTTATCCTTGTAGCGAGCCTTTTTTAGTGCCCTAAGTAAGAGGGCTTGGCTGGCTGTGACTTTTTGCATTTCAGCTGCCCCAATCTTGGGACCCTGCATAGCAGGCATAGCTGAAGTTAGAAGAGTGTTTGGTGAGAAGGACTATGGGAACCCTGACAGATATGAGGAACTGTGGTCACTGCTTTTCTTGCGGAGTCCTAGAATGCCCTGGGCCTGGGGTAACACTGACCACTGATTCGGCAGCCTTGTGGGAGGAATGGCTGCTGGTGATTGTAGGCTGCAGGGATGCTGGCTTCCAGAGGCCTCTCATCCAAAGGGCTGCGGGATTTAGTACTGCTTCCTCTGGGTTTGCCCCACACTGAACCCAGGAGCCTCTCTTGACTTGTCATACTTCTGGGGCCCCTCTGAAGTGGGTTCTGAACAATCCCTGCTTGCAAAGGCTGTTGTTAATCTTGTGAGAAAAGGATACCAGAGAATATTCCAAAAGAGAATGAAGAGGTAATGTCCTTCTCAGAAGCTAACCTGGGCAGAGTGTTCCCTGACAGGAATTCCTGGAGTCTATAAAAGATTTGGAATCATCTGGCTGCAAAAGGAGAACTTGACTTTCAGGACCTTTTGTGGACATAGGGTCAGTGGTGTTTGTGTTTATGAGCGTGTGCGTGTGTGTGTGCGTGTGTGCGTGTGTGTGTGCTGGGTGATGAGCAGGGATCATATTGACCTCTTCAGCAAGTTTGGTATGAGCTATGGGAGTCAAATGAAGTGGAAGCCATTTTAAGCATTCTTTGTTGGGTCATACTGGCACTGTGATCTCTTGTCTGTGGATATAAATTCTCACATTATTTCCCTCCTGGAAATATACTACCCCCTCAGGGGTAGATAAGTCATCTAGCAAATAATTTAGGCTTACTTTTTCTCCCCTTTCCAGGGAAAAAGAGAAATAAATATAACAACAGTATCTAAAGTGTGCCAACTTTTTGGAGCTGTCCAGTGTCCTGAAAACATTTAAATTGTTGAAATCGAAACCACTGAATTTCTTCTCATGAATTATTCCCTAGTAGACCTGGCACCGGGTGGCAAGCTTATTGTGGTACTGTCTGCTTTTATTTTTCTAAGCTGGACTGGTGCCAGTACCATGGGACATCTCTATTTCCTCTTCACAGCTGACCTAAGTTTGGTAGATTTGTTGCAGAGTGGCTTAGTGGTAGAGCACCTGATTTCTTTGTCAGAGTGCATGAGTTCAAACCCCAGCTCGAGTACTTACTCCTTAAGAATGACTCTTAAATGTCTATATTGAACTGAGCTGTGTGTGGGGAGAGGGTTAGCTGAAGTCAGTACCAGTGGTTATCACAGGAAATTAAACAAACCTTTATGCCTGCCACTCATTAGAACAATCACAAGGTGAGCCCACCTTTGACCAGCACCTCTGAGCTTGCCGTTTCACGCACATCTTATTTAATTTTCAGAACTCCATGACGTTGTCAGGGAGATTCTAATATCACATTTTCACAGAGGAGCGGCAGATAGAGGTTAATTTTAGAAGTCTTGATGATATCTAATTCTTCTTCCTAATTTTGCAGTCATGAAGGAGGATTTTAGTATTCTCCCTTTCATGGAACTGGCTTCCTCTCCCACTGCTTTGGAAAGCACAGTCTGGCACTCAGACTCTCATGGAGCCCAGTGAAAGGGATACTTTTCTGTTTTTAATCATTCTTCTCCTGCATAGTCTTTTACCAAATAGTCATGTGTTTTTAGAAAGTTCTTTCTCCTGGCTTTCACTTACCATAATCTCTTTGGTTTCCTCCCATAGGCTCAGTTTATCTCCACCTTTTATGCTGGGGCCCCCTGCTCTCTCTGACCTCTGAGTGCTGAATGCTGTAAGTTCAGGCCTGGGTCCCTGTGGACACACCTAAGGATCTCTAGACTCAGTACTTTATTTTTTTTATCTTTATTAACTTGAGTATTTCTTATGTACATTTCGATTGTTATTCCCCTTCCCGGTTTCCTGGCCAACATCCCCCTAACCCTTCCCCCTCCCCTTCTATATGGGCTTGCCCTCCCCATCCTCCCCCCCCATTACCACCCTCCCCTCAACAATCACGTTCACTGGGGGTTCAGTCTTGGCAGGGCCAAGGGCTTCCCCTTCCACTGGTGCTCTTACTAGGCTATTCATTGCTATCTATGAGATTGGAGTCCAGGGTCAGTCCATGTATAGTCTTTGGGTAGTGGCTTAGTCCCTGGAAGCTCTGGTTGGTTGGCATTGTTGTTAAAAGCCACCTTTCAGACAACAATTCTCACACTGAGGATATGTCCCCAACTTCTATTCAAAGCTCCAGATTCCTGTGTATGTATAACATCTGGGTGTTCAATAGACACTCAGACTTACAGTTTCCAAAACAAATACTTAATTCTGTCTCACAGGAACCTTGATTCTCTCTTCCTCCTCTATCCTTATCCATCTAGGTAAATGCCATTTCATCTATGAAATATAAAAAGCCCTAACTATAAAAATAAGCAAATGAGCAAACAAATGAAATCATGTTTTCCCTCGGGTTTTATGACCTCTCCCACTTGACCCGTTGCCCGATGCCCCTTACCCTCTCTACCCTCCTACCATCCCTTCATCCCCCTTGCTTTGGGGTTGTTTTGTATCACGCTGTCTGATCGTGATCATGGTGTCTGATATGGTAAACATTAAATAGATATGAAAGTCCTGCGTATCTTTACCGCCTCTGAAGCAGATCAGAACCTGGACATTAATATATTTGACTGTGTGTAGATCCGCAAGACAGACATCAGTCAGCACAGCACACACGATACACAATACAACACACACAATTAAAGTGGTCAATTCTTCCTATAAAATTTCCTTTTGCTTTTACTAAGAAACAAAACAAACAGAGCAAGGAGCCAGGAAAGTTGGCATATCAAGGGAAAGTGCCCATGCCACAGTAGGTTTGAAGCCATAAGCATCTTCATTTATGATGCTCATATTATTGCTAAAAAACCAACCTAAGACTCTGAGAGACTTAGCAAAGTCATGCAATTAGTTGCAGGTTCAAACAAGTTAACAACTAGGTATTCTGGCTTGGAGATGGTGGTCCTGATAAGAGAGCCCACTGAGCTTCAGGAGAGGCATGCATCCTCTCTGAGACACCGTCATGGGGTAGGATATGAACACTGTGTGCTGCTCTGTGGTCTCCTTTTAAGTAACTATTGACTCTTAGAATCCATTCTTGGAGGAAGGGTCACTTTATGTGTTAAATGCCGTACACATGCTGATGAATTTGGTTTCACTGTAGGTTAAAATTTGAGACAGGGAATTTTCAGGTAATTATATGCTTTGGGGACATGCAAACATTTCATAGACACATGATGGCTCCATGAGGGAATTTCCAGAAATATAGGCATTTGCTGACTTTGGGTTTTACTATGAACCATACATGCTCTATTGAGTCAAGTGAAATAAAAAAAATGGATAGTTGATCAATGTATTTTAATTCGCTATGCATTTATATCAGATTTTATTGAAGGGTCAAGTTTTAGGAATCTTGACTATATATTTTTTAAATGTAGATGACTGTATATTGGAGTTCAGTTATAAAACTTAAAGATATCTGTTATCTCTCTGATCTTTTCAACATGAGCTGCTAAAGAGGGAAGGATTCTTAAAAGCTTTTTCGTTGGAAAATATTCAAGAGACTATTGATCGGGTCTCACTTCTAGGCATCAGAATCATTACTTTCAGGCCACCAGGATACGAATAAGTGAGGATATGGGTAGCACTTTCATCTTGCTAAATGTGGACAGATAGAAAATTATGTTACTTAAAATCATGCTGACTGCACAGAGACGAGTTTATGGCCAAACTGCTTCACGGACAGCTGACGGCAGGACATTAGAGCACCAGTCCCCGGGACTCCTTGGCAGCAATCTATCATTTATATGGAGGGTCTGGATGGCTTGCTGACGGTGAGTTCAGGAAGGCATGGAGGAGACAGCAAGGTGCTTAATCCAGAGTTGTCAGAGAGTCGACGGGAGGCATGGCCACCTGAGTGTCAGCTTGCAGAGTCTCCTTTCCTCTGGGTGATGAACGTGTTAGCACAGATCTCACCTTTTGTAAGAAAAGTTGCCACATCTTTACTAATTCGATATTTTGCAGAACTTGGTCACACCTCTTCAGATTAATTATCGTACACTACTGAAATGACTTCCTTCCTTTTCCAGCTTTCCCACCGAGATCAAATATCAATGGGTTATGACTTCAACAGCACACTAAACAGATCTGGTAATATCTGTGGATGGCATAAATATACGAGACAGACTCGAATGTGTATGTGCATGTACACACATGAATACAATACATATCAACAGCGCCTAACACTGTTCAGGAACTTGGCCAAGTGGTCAGGAGCGAGGCATGCCTTGGGAGTTCCTGTGAGCTGGCAGGCTTGAGGGCTGGGTGGAAAGGAGGTGGGAACGGGAAGAGGAGACATCACTGGGCCTGAGTGATGGGTAAATTGCAGGACTTTGGCAAGCAAAACAAACTGGGCCAGAGACGGAACTGAGAGGAGCAGCAATCTCAAGCTTTGTTCTTGATCGTGCCTCTTCGGGTTTTATCTCCGAGGTGTGACTTTTACTCTAAATGACTTCCCCTTTTTAATACAAGTTTTAATGCTTATTTATTTATGCATATGTATGTGTAATGTGTGAAGGTCAGAGGACAACTTAGGAGAGAAGAGTCATTCCCTTCTTCCATCATGTGGGTCTCAAGACTGAACTCGGGTCATTGGACGTGGTAGCAACCATCCTTCTCCACAGAGGCATCTTGCTGGCCTGGACCCTTCCCGCTCATCCTCTTGTCCTGCTCATCCACACAAGCATAACAGACAACTTCGAACTTCCCCCAGACGATTTCCCCCTCATCAGCACGACATTCTTCCTCTCTATTCTTCTCCTGTGTATGTGTGAGATGAATGTGTGTGTTCATGATGTGTATATGTGTCATGTGTGTATGTAATGTATATGTATTGTTTGTATGTGTTATGTGTATGTGTGACACGAGTGCTGTGTGTGTTGTTTGTGTGTATAATTTGTGCTTTGTCTCTGTATGTAATTTGCGTATGTGTGTGTTTGGGTATATAATGTTTGTATTATGAGTGTGATATGTATATATCATGTGCTTGATAACTGTGCATAATTTGTGTATGTTGTTTGTGTGTGATGTATGTATGTTATGCGTGTGATGCATCTGTTTTATTTGTGTGTGCTGTGATACATTTTGTGTATGCTGTGATACATGTGATGTGTTTGTGTGCATGTGTGTGTTGTTTGTGTGTGTGATATGTGTGCAGGCATGAGCATGAGTATGTGTGTGTATTGTTCTAGCAATGTTTTTTTTGTTTTTTTTGTTGTTTTTGTTTTTATTTTTTGCGTAAAATGGGCTTTATTTATCTCATCCCTTCAGCAATTTTGAAACAACTGAAATGTTTTCTCCTCTGCATTACTTCAGTTTTCTTTTCTCTATCACTCTCTCTTTCAGTGATGGTATGGCTCAGAGAAGATAAACTTATAGCACAGGAAAAAATGCTAGAAAATAAAGTTTAATTATCATGGTTTCTGTTTAATAGAGCAGAGAAAGTAGACGTCTCAAAAAATGACTAAGATGATGCCTGCTAATAAATAATTGCCTCCCTGGAGGATTCAAAAAGCCTCTGATGTCCTCCATGCATGCTCCAAGCAGACACCTGGCTCACCAGCAGGGGGTGAGAAGTGAAGGGCTGTCAGGGGACTCGGTTCTGAATGAAAAGCATCATTGTGTATAGTCCTCGGACAGCTGGAGAAGTTGCTGGATAGATGCTATGGAATGTCTGTGTGGAAGAATTAGACTGGCTCCAACCCTCTGTGTCAAACAAACTGACCTCGTTGGAGGGCTGAATCAGGGGATACGCAATAAGGAATTTGGCAATAAGTTGCTAGGGTTGTAGTATAAAATATATTAATTGGCACAGGCTCTTATACATTTTCCCTTTCCTGATGCCTAATATTAATCTAGTAACTCGGTTGAGTTATGCAAAAATATGGGTTGCCGTGTTTTGACTTCACCTTTTTTGTATCAAGTTGAGTGGGAAATGCAGACCTGAACTCTGATTATCCTGCATCGAGGAGCCCAGAAGGACAGATCTGAGGGTAAGCTGAAGCCAGCTCCACATTTGCAAACCTTTTAGTGAACACTGCCAGACACAGGTAGAGCGGAGGAGAGACTCAGGCTGGGTCCTGCCTCCACTGGAAACCACAATCTTGGATAGTCCCTGGGTTTGCCTTCTCCACTCTCCTCCGTCACACCTCCTGGCTGCCAGCACGGAGTAAGCAAAATATCCTGCAATGCTTTAGAAATAAGGCTACGACGGGTCAGATTACATTTACTCAGCAGACAACTACTTAAGGTCAGTTGAGGTAACACCAACTTCTGTACAAGAGCCAACACATCTCTCCAATTAGGCTCAAAAGAAGTAAGTACCTTTTTTTTTCTTCTTTGCAAAAGTGATAGCTCATTTATTAATGCATTGATTTGAGCCAAAATGTAAATAATTCTAAATTATGCATGGCTTGAGGTAAAGGGAACTTCTATTTTAAAATCTCCATCCATTCAGTAACATCTTCCTTTGAATGTTCTTATTGGGTGCCTACCCTTTGGCCATAAACATATTTTACTTTGTTCTTTTAGGTTTCTTAAAATAGGCAGAGCAGACACAGCTTTCCAACAGGGGAAAACATGCTTGTAGCACTTAGTAGGTATGTCAGGTAGAGGAGCATCCTCATGTCCTCTTTGAATCCATTAACCTTGGCCTTAGCTTCTCACACCAGTAACCTGTCTACATACATATCAGGCATCCCTGCCTGCAGGACAGTGTCAGAATTTGCTTGGCTTATGCTATTCATGACCCATGGACCATGCCTGAGAGTGCGGTAGTGCTATGGTCTACCAAGTATAAATTAATAAGCAATGCTGTCCCCCTCGATTCACCTGGAACCTCTCCTGGCTGTTGACCTCCTGAACTTGACATTTTGCTCAGTGTTGGAACATATCCAGGTGTGGCAGCTTCTGTGGGACCAAGGACCCCTGGATCAACCCTGCTGTTTGTCCAAAATTGCTTGATGCCAGGAGCTCTCTGTTAGAGGCTTAAGCGAGAGCACTCAGCAGCTGTTGGCACAAGCCGGCATAAGTCTGACCTGCTAGCATTCCTGCTGGGACACAAAGAAGGACAAGAAGAGAACTGGACTTTTGGTAACTCCAGGGAGGAAAGAAAAAAAAGAAAAAAAAGAAAAAAACCAACTTGCCTTAGACCTGCGGGAAGACCTTTTGGTTATTTTAAGGAGTACAATTGAGAGAGTCCAGTTGAATAAATGGACCTGCTGCTGTGACTTCCAAGGAAATTCTGGCTCTCATCCCCCCCCCAAGATTTGAGGACATCCTGGTCTGTATTTGAAAAGGCTGAAACACTTTAGCCCCCACCAGAGGAGGAACCTTCACACGGGCTGACATATGTGAACACAAGCTTCTCAAGGACAGAGAACTGATCTATGACCCACTTTATGCTCAGGAGCCTTCAGGGCTCTTTGCACAGCAGAAAAACTGGAGAGTCACGAAAGGAGATGACCAATGATAGGAAGAGGTAGCCAAGGGACAACCTCAGAGAGGTCAGCTTAGTTAGAGACCTAGCCTCTGAACGGAGGCTGTAAGAGAGTCAAGAAAGGGGGTAAAACAGTAAGATGAGGCTTTGCACATGAAAGGAGACAGCCTAGACTCCTGGCAAACCTAAGCCCCTCCCTCATCCCTTGGCCTTTGCAGGGAGAGCACAGGAGGAGGAGTATGGTATTATAAATGTGTGTTATGTTTAGGGCGCAGATAAGGTATGATCTCTTCAGTCTAGTGACTCTAATCCTTGTTGCAATCTTGAATATTTCTGAGACATCAACACTACAGCCATTGTTGTTCCATGGCAGACAAGTCTGGGGTACTAAGGTAATTTAGGAGAAAGTTTGGGGCTATCAGATATGTCTAGATTTGGTGAAAGTATGGAGAAAAAAAAACCACTTTACAGGGCGATGTGAGATCAGCCTTTAAATTCCAGTTCTGGCATTTTCCAGGATGTAAAAGACTTAATACTAACGCTCTCTTTCTCACATGTGGTAGTGAGCGCCAAATGGAACGATCTATCGCAAGTGCTCTGCAAACCATAAATACACAATTAAGCCGCAGTTATTACATACAGCATGTAGGGCCACATAACTATACATCAAAAACGATTCATGTTATGCTATGCATGTTTTACCACAATACAAAACTACTAGAGTAAGTTCTCATTATCTTCTGTTGGGATGAGTAGAGAGAAGCATTCTAATACCGAAGTCCCAAACTCTTAGAACCGCAAATTTTTAATGTCAAAAAAGAAAGTCATCTCTCTAGGCTGTCAAGCCTGTGAATACCAAAATCTTTGGTTCTTTTCCCTTAGGTTTATTTATTTAGGTATATGGTGTTTCGTCTGCGTATACGTTTGCACAGCAGAAGAATGTACCAGTTCCCGTGGGTGAGTTCATTCTAGATGTTCTCAGTTGTGTTCACAAAAGAAAATCTCACTTCTAGGAAGCATAATAAAAAATAAATATTTAATGAGGGTTTCCTTCAAGGTACCAAGGCATGAGCATACAGATATTTGGTGAGTGAGTAGGTTAGGGACCTAAAGCATTCCATTCTGGTAAAGATATGATTATCCACATGTAGCATGGGTTTACGTGTGTTTTTAGACTCGAGTCTTTCACAGTCAGTGTGAGGTCAGAGGACCCTGGCTGCTGTAACTGGACTGGTGGAAATTGGGAGGGTTTCCGGTTTGTGGTTCCAGCCTCTCCGAAGAACAGGAAGTGAGTCGGGTTAGATGCTGTCATCCCCCTTTGTTTTAGCACTGAAAGCATGCACTCAGGGATCCTTCCCTCTCAAACACACCCACCGGGACTGGTAAGCCACTGAAGTGGAGGGTTTGGGCATAAAAGATGTCGTGAAGAGTTATAAGCTTGTGCTGACTCAGCTCGTATTTCCCAGTCCGGCATAATGACACTCGCCTTGTAAATTCCTTCCGTTCCCTCTTCCCATAATTGTATTTACTTGGCAAAACTCCAGGCTTACACGAGCCCAGCAACTGCACACGTGGGCCCCAGACCCTGGAGCTTGCTGGAGACAATCACGTCAACTTTATTGTCCTTGCTGGAACCCATAAATGGATATTGATATTCCACTCTATTCTCTCATAACTTTACTTCCTCGCCGTCTCTTTCACCCGACTCGCCTTCCAATATCCTATATCCATTCTCAGCCGTCATCAACTGATGGCTAATAATTCATTAAAAACAATAGCTTCAGCCAAGGCTCGATAACCCTGTCCTCTCGGCACCAAACCCAGCAGTCTACCTGGCCCTGTGTCTCTGCCTTCTCTCCTGTTGCGCCACACAAGACATCGTGCTCCTGAGACGTTGGCTCTCCTTTCTCCTCAAGCTGTCATCCCATCCTTTCTTTCCTTTTGCAGTTTCAGAAAATTCTCTATTGATTCGTTCTTTTTTTTCTTCTTTTACTCTCTCATTTATAGCATAGTTCGAGTACTAATACTCATATAAACAACTGCTTCTTCAAGCTGGAATATTATTTTAGCTACAACCATCCTTCTTTTTGCATTTGTGGGATAAAAGGACTAACTCCAAAAATTTTTGTGTGTGTGTGTGTGTGTGTGTGTGTGTGTGTGTGTGTGTGTGCACGCACTTATATCGGGGGTCTTCCTCCTCTCTCCACCTTATTTTCTGAGACAGTGCCCAGGAGCTCACACTCTGGACAGACTGGCTGGCCAGCGAGCCCCCATGAATTACCTATTTCTATCCACTCATAACCCTGCTTACCGACATGAACTACTCTGCCCTGCTTTTACAGGAGTGCTGGGAACCTGAACGCAGGTTTTCAGGCCTGCATAGCAAGTCCATTACCACGGAGCCAGCTTGTCAAACCCTGACTAACTATACAGCTTTACTTTTTCTCTCTCTGACTTCTTCTCATCTCACTCATTTAGAAGCAGTCTCCACATGTCTCTGGAACAGAACAGTCCTAAAATGCTGGGACACTGTTAGTAAGACTTAGAAATATCATGTGTATTTTCCCAAGCGTCACACGTTGCTTTAATTTTTACTACTTGATGGTCTTTAATGCAAATGCATCTCTATCATCTTGAAACAATTTTCCTGGAGTTCTCGGACATTGGAGCCTGTGTATTTCTTCCTGCCTTGGTTTCTGTTGCTGTTCTTTGGGATATGACTGGGTCGGGTTTCCCTGTCTACACTGACATGGCCTTGAGTCTCTCCCATAAGCAGATGATGTCAGAGCACACGTGTTGGCCATATTTTCCAGTTAAACTCCAAAAAAATTTTACATTGGACTTCAAATACACATCTCAAAACAGGCAAAAAAAAAAAAAAAAAAAAAAGCAAGCAAGGCATCTTAATATTTCCCTGTAATCTGGATCCTCTTAGTAAACCATGGTACCTTCCACTCAGTTCCTCAAAATAAAAAAAAATTATAATAAACTGTATGGAATAAACCATAAACCATAACTCCAATGCCTTTGTGTCTTCTAATAAATAGAAAAGGGTCAGCCTCAATTGCCCTACCATCGTGGCAGTCCTAAACTCAGTTTCCCTTTTCTATTTAATTAATTTACTTTTTGTGTCACGGTCTTGCTATACAGCCAAGGATGGTCTCAGGCTTCTGGTCCCTCTCTCTGTCTTCATCTTCCTAATGCTGGGATAACAGTTTTGTGTCACCAGACTAGGTTTTATGGGCAGGACATGGTCCAGGACCTCATGCTTACTAGGAGAGCACCGGGGTCCCAAACTCAATTTTTCAGTCCTACTCTTGGTCTACTCATAGTCTGTTCTCCACATAGACTTCTGGGCAGTATACAATTGTCCATTGTTAATTAAAACACTCTAAGGATATCATTTTCTCTGTCTAAACATCCTCAATACCTTCCTCGCACAGCATTCATTTCTACATCAGGGCTTTTGCGATCCTCCAAAGAAAGATTATACATGCTCAATTTAGAGTATCACTGTCTTGTTCACAATATGTTTCCTCAACTTCGCCCTTTGGGAGAAGAGTTCTAGACCATCATAGCTCTCTCCCATTGTGTTTATGGCGAAGCACACATGTTCCTTGGTAAACTATCCAGGCAACCACCTACCATTCCTGTTGGTTTGATCATCTCCTTTATGCATGCTAGAACTTCCTGATACACATTTTTGTTAGTTCTGTTCACAATTTTTTCAGTCTGTAGCTTTCCCTTCTTTCATGCCCTCTCCTCTTTTCTCCTTCCCACCTCATTCTCCTTTCTTCTCTTCCCTTCTTTTTAACCTCCTTTTGTTTTTCCTCCCATTTCTTTGAGATAGTACCTCATTTTCTAGCTCAGGATAACTTCCAACCCACAATCCTACTGCCTCTACTTTCTAAATGTTGAAATTGTAGGTCGTTGTCAACAGGTCCTGGCTTTTATTTTCTTCATAATAACTTTGATGAGGGTACATTTCAATGTTTGAAATTTCAGTCTTGTTTTTTTAAAGATTTATTGATCTATTTATTTAATGAATGGGTATACTGTCATTCTCTTCAGACACACTAGAGGAAGGTATCGGATCCCATTACAGATGGTTATGATCCCTCCATGTGGTTGCTGGGAATTGAACTCTAGACCTCTGGAAGAGGAGTCAGTGCTCTTAACCACTGAGCCATCTCTCCAGCCACCTCATCTTTGTTTTCAATACATCATAAAATTTGCATTCTGTTAGGGAAACTGAATCCAGATCAGGATCAAGACCATGAAGATCTCTTGTACTACTAAAGTGGCTTAGCATCTTTGTTAAAATTCAGTTTTAACTAGGTATAAACTAACCACAAAGTATGTGTTTACATTGTTTTCACTCATTTATAAACACCCTCCTTCACCCCCAATCTGTTAGAAGAGGGAGTAGTGGGGACTAAAGCCTGAGAATGACAAGCAGGCTACCTGAGCAGTAATAAACACAAGTAAGAAGAAACTATTTACCCTGTCATTTTGGTCGGTTTGATTTGGTTTATTTCTTGAGATGAGCTCTCACACTGTCACCCATACTATTCTGGAAGTCACTGTATTCCTCACTTCACAGGAATCCTTCCTCCTGTTGCCTCTTGAGTGCCAGTATAACAGGCATAAACCATGTTCAGTAGTTGTGGTAATCTAAAAATATACATACATGAGTCAATAAAACAGTCGCATTTCAGATTAGTAATATTCACTAGAACTTTCTGCAGTGATGAGAATATGCATGATGCCAGGAGCCACTTAAAATGCAAACACTTTAAGTCCAAACAAAAGCTAAAATTTTAATTGTATTCATGTGTTATTACTTTATATTTTAATAGCCATGGGAGGCTAGAAGATGCCATGTTTCATAATACAATTTTGGAATCTTTTACACACTCCATCACTGTTTAACCTGTGCCACGAAGAAAAAACTGTCTAACCACCGTCAATTTATGATAAGCCCCAGAGAGCAGTCGACTCCCACATTTTTGCTTCTGTAATCTCCAAAACTACTCTTGTGTATTTTGGATCACTCAGATGGCCATATTCACTTCAAAGCAACTTGTTGGATTCTACAACGATATTCAGATTAGGTTTTGATGTTCTTTTTTTTATTACATTTTGTTTATTTTGTGTGTATGCATATGTGTGAATGTGTACACACAGTGACAGTGTATGTGTGAGACTGTATGTGTGACAGTGTGTGTGTGTGTGATAGTGTATGTGTGTGATAGTGTGTGTGTGTGTGTGTGTGTGTGTGTGTGTGCGCGCGTGCGTGTGCATGTGTGTAGGTCAGACAGAGGACACTGTAAGGGACTCACTTCTGTCCTTCTACCTTATGGGTTCTTGGAATCCAGCTCAGCCTGTCAGGCTTGTAGCAGATGTCTTCAACTGCTAGGCCATCTCATTGGCCCCTGCAAGCTGAGATTCTAATTGTGACTACATTGAATCTATGCTTATATTTTAGAAGGTTGTCCATCCCTAAACAAGATACCACATCTGCATTTTTCTTCAAGTTCTCATACAGACAATTGTAACTTTAGATAATTTGTTGATTAACATTTATAAGTTTTGTAAGTGATGGTAATTAAGTTTAATGTTTGAAAGGCTTCTTGCTCACAAATATAAAGAATAACTGATTTCTTTTATGACTTCCTATGCTATGCGATTCCTAAGTTCATTGATGGTGTCAGTAGTTTTTCCATTGATTCATCAAAAGAGTTCTAAACACAGTTGGTTGATTAGGAGTAACAAAAAAGCTTTCCATATTTTTAAGAATGTTCATGGGGCTGGAGAGAGAGCGCAGCAGCTAAGAGCATTGATAGTTCTCTGAAAGGGCCTGGGTTTGGGTCATAGCACTGGTATGGGTCACAGTTCCAAGGGGTATGGTACCCTCTCCTGACCTCCAGGAGTAGCAGGCGTGCAAGTTGGGACCAGATATACATGTAAGCAAAGCACCCGAATACATAAAATGAAGTAAGTAAATTAAAAAAAAGTGTTCAGGGTGGGAGTTAGGAAAGTAGTTCAGTGTGTACAATGCCTGCTGTGTAAGCATAAGGACCCAGGCAAAAAGTGAGATGTGAAAGGGCACACCTACAATCCCAGAACTAGGAAAGGGGAGAGGCAAGAGGATCCTTGGAGTTCAACAGCCAAGTTTAGTGAGAAACCATGTCTCGAAAGATAAAATGGAAAGCAAAAGAAGAAGACGCTCATAGTCAACTTCTACCTTGTACATGCACATGTATTTCGCTATGGGCTTCTATAATGCACATAAACACACACACACACACACACACACACACACACACACACACACACACACTCTACATGACTTTTGCTTCTTACCTTATGCTTGGTCCTGAGAAGTGAAGCTTTCTGCTCTTACCTATGACTGTATATGACAGTAGCTAGCTGTAGGTTGATGTTTCTCTGGTTTGCCTTTGCAGACGTCCTTTGCTACAGCGAGGAAGTTCGCTTCTATTTCTAGTTTTCTGGGAACTTTTTTTCATGAAAGATGGTTGAATTTGTCACATATTTTCTGCATTTATTTAGACATGATTCAGCCCATCATTCTTCTCGGTATATTATTCTAATGGTAGGTGGGTAGTGCCTGCTTTCCTATTAACAAGCCAAGCTTGTGCTCTCTGCGTAATGCACTATACTTGTTGGAAATGCTGTGCCGTTAAAGATATTTTCCCTGTTTGTTTTTCCAGAGGAACTATTGACCAGTGTTCTTCTCTTTTCTGATGTTTTGTGTGGTTTAGGTATCAAGACAGGGACAGTGTTAAAAGCTGAGTTGGCAAATGCTCCCCGCATCACCGATACCAGAAAGAGCTATTGTTTGACTCATGTTGCTTGTTTCTTAAGTGTTTGATAGAACTCCCCGGTGAGATTTTAAGCAAGCGTTTTAGTTATTCTTAATTTAAACGATCTTTTCAGGTAGTTTAGGGCATCAGTTCTCTCCAAGGGATAATTCTATTCTGAGGGAACAGTTCCTAATATTGACAGACATTTGGGTCACAAATTGAGGAACTGTTTGTTACCAGCATCTAGTGGGCGGAAGCCACAGAGGCTACTACACAGTCTAAGTTCAGCTCACAAGATACCGTCGACACACTACCAAGGCTCATCTGCCCCCATTGTCAGTCTTCTCAAGACTGAGACTCTATCTCAGATCTGCTTGTCAATGTCAATTCATGCCTGAATCTATTTGCCATATTCAGTACGTGCATTCTATGATATCTGTAGCATTATTGTCTGTGTTTCCTTAATGATATTGGCCATTTTTTTCTTAATTTTTCCCTCCATGTCTTCCTGCCTTCTTTTCCTCCTCCTTCCTTTACTCATTAGTTTAATGAGGTTTACAATTTCAATGATTTTTTTTACAACAAATATTTCAGCTCTTAGGTTTCATTGATTTTTTTGTTTTAGGTTCATTACCTTTCTCCATTGTTTTCATTGACTTTTCTATTGTGTTTAGGTTTCCAATTTCATTGACTTTGCTCCTGGCTTTTTCTTCCTGTGCTGACTGGAGAGAATTCAAAAATAACCATTCCCCTCCCACCACACACTTATAATCTTTCCCCAGAGCTTGTCGTATGAAGTCCTGTGCCTAGGACTCTCCATATGCATATGAATATGTATGAGAATGTGCTTTTTAAATTTATTAGGATAAAGTCTTGCACACTGTTTTTTGAGTTTTTAATTTCTGTGAATAATTTCTGTTGATTACCCTGTCAGATAAAGAGTGTAAAACGGAATAGATTCCGTGGAATTTGAACCACGGAACAAGCCTTTCTAAGATTAATGGTTAAGTTATCCATTGTGGCAAAGAAGGGTATTTCCTTGGAAGAATGTGGGTCATGCTATCATATGAGAGTCTATAAAACGTACGTCAGAGGACCAAACCCAACAATAATTAGATATCAGATACAGGTTCACCATTAGTGTTGAGAGCGGGGATGAAATATTAACTTTTGTAGGACTTAGTGCAGATAAAAACTCAGCGTCCTAAGCTATTGGGCTCTTCCTGTACTTTATCATTGTTGGATATGATTACAACTGTCTTAGCTTAATATATTCAAGAGTATAAGGTAAACACTATAAAATCAATTTTAATTAACTGTGGATTGGAAATAGGATGGAAATACATAATATTACTCAATGGGCTTTTCAAACTACATGCTGTCTTATTTACATTTTATTCCACAATTTGGTCTAGTATCAGCAATGCCCTTTCCCTTTTGATTTCTTACTGGAAAAATAAGCTCATTTTGGCCATTTTTGTTTTAAGAAAAGAACCCACTGTAAGCTAATTAATAAGTGGTTAGTTTTGCTTTTGGGGAGCACACACCCTAATTTATGGAATTATAAGGAAGGAATTTGGTTAATTAGCAGGATTTTTTTTAACTGTTGCTGCTGCTAGATTTTTGAGACACAGTGTTAAATGCTTTCAAATGCTTATCTTTATACCCATAGATAAGTGCTGCTCTCAGTCTCTGTCAGAGAAATGTCTTCATGCAGAGGGTGGCAGTTAATACAATGACTTACAGCTGGCCAGAATGAATCAGTAACTGAAATGCTTGGCCTTAAACAGGACATCTGTATTTCCCTTCCCCTGTGGCTCAGAGAATATGGTGGAGGATGGGCTAGAAAGAGGCCAGAGATTAGAAAGAAGTGTTGTGAAATGTTGTATTCTGGACATGCCATGGCTATGGCGACCCATGAACATCCTGTATCTGTGGTTATAGTTGAGGTCCAGGAATTGCTTCATAAACTACAGGATCTCAGTCAGACAGGAATAGTTTATTGAGCATACATCCCAGGACTGATTGACTATAGCCACGGTCCTGATTTAAGAACTGAACCGTGACTCCGAGTGAAGATTATACAGGGTCTTTAAGTCCAAAATCCACAAACATCTGTGCCAAGGAATCTTACCAGTGGGGATTTAGGGATAGGGGATTTCCTTAGGAACGTGTCTTTGTTGCACATTTATCCTGTTTCTATTGGTTGGGGTATTCGACTGTGGCAGGGGGTATGTCTTCTTTAATATGTATGTTCTAACATGTCTACCAGGATGAGACCTGTTTAACATTCATGTCTTAACTTGTCTACCAAGATGGGACCTAACATTCATGTCTTAACTTGTCAATCAGGATGTCTGTTACCCACACACATGCTTCTTTCTGCAAAGTAGAGTGCCAGTTACCAGAGAGGTCTTGGGAAATTACACTTTACTTGACCATTGCTCAAAATGGAAGTCTTATTCCAAATAGTTTCTTGGTGCTGGTTTGTCACTTAAGTTGGGGTCTATCCCAGGGGCAGCTTACACCACAAAAGCTTATACATGGGTGCAGGAAGTGCTGTTGGGTGTTTGGGTTGGGTCCAAGATTATTGTGGATAACTATACAAAACAGTTCTACTGACTTCTATCATGAATGGTTTCTAAGGGCACAAAACATAATAGAATATGTAATCAACTTGGCATAGAAAGTTTCCTAATGACAGCAGAAACAAATGAGAAAGTTTCCTTATAATGACAGGCTAGTCAGGTAACTGTTATCTAGGCCATAACAGTTACTTGCATGAGACCTGCACAAGAATAGACACAGTATGGACTGAATTCAGTTTTATTAAGCATGGGGAATGGTGTCATCAGGCCCTATCCTGGCCAGAGGGGCTATGGACATTTAGTGGGTACTGGGAGAAGGACTGTTCTTTTTCTCAATGGGATAGCCACTGATCTGTTAACCATGTTCAAGTACAACTACCACTCATGCTCATCCAAGCAACCTTAAGTAAATCCAATGGGTTGAAAAGAAATCATGGTGGGAGGGAGGTGTTGGAAAGGCGAAGGGTTTCAGCAGTAGTGGGGAAAGTGAAGGAGGATATTGGGAGGTAAAGATGCCTGAAACTTGGTGTACATATGTGTACATAAATGCATGTATGAAATGGACAAAGGAAGAAAGGAATCCTATGGCATGCAGCTATGCAAAGAGGCGGGAAACAGGTTAATACTCAACTAAACTATAAACAAATTGCCTGACTTGACATCAGTCCTAGGCTCTGCAGCTTGAAGCCCGTGAGTTCAGTCCTGACTCCTCTTGTGACCATCAAGGAGGGAAAGCCTTGTCTGAGTCAGCTACAGCCAACAGTTGATGACCTATCTATGTAGCATCTCCTGTCCAGTTTCTGTCCAAACACCAGATCTTTATACATATACATGTTTTCCTTGGCTTTTCATCCTCAGGTAGCCACTTTGGAAGATTGACTTTTTGCCTTTATTTCCTTCTGGAAGCTTCTAAAGCTCTTTAACTGGCTCAAACAAAGTGAAAATAAAAACTTCTGAAACCTAGCCACAATGCCATCTGTGGTTTGGCGAGACGCAGAGCCTGTCTCATTATAAACTTCATTATTCCTGATCATGGTATAATTTGATGATTATCCCATTAAAGTGAATACATAGCTCATTCAAAATTTTCTCCATTTTCTGCACATGCACCACCTGCCTTAAACCGGTCTTAAAGACAGGGAAGACAAAGAGACTTTCTTGAGGCTGGATTGGCGTGCTCTACAGTTTTACAGTTCTAATTCTTTTCTTCTCTTTTTAAATAGAGCTTACAGAAGACTATGGCACGGAAACGTTTTTCACCCAAGCCATTAGAGAGAGCATTGTGAATATGATGCCTACCACTGTTGTCTAACACACTCCATATTTCTCACAGATATGGGCATTCTTTCACACAGCCACAGCATTTACGATCAGGAAAGTAACAAATCCCACTGAAGATCTGACAGTTGTTACAATAACAAAGTGTTCCACGTTGGCGTAGTAATTTTTCCCACTTCAGCTTTTGTTCCAAATTCCCCAGAGCTTATGGTGAGGAATGGTGTTTAGAAACCAAACATTGCTTCTCACTGGTGCTCAGAGGTTATGATGTTGGCTCTCTAATGCTGTCTCAGAAGACAGAGCTAAGGTATTAAAGTTTAATATATGTGACATTTATATCTATATCATCTATATCATGTCTATCATCTATATTATCTATATGTATCTCAATATGTATATCTGTGTAATCTATATCTATCTATGTCTTTCTATTTCTGCACATACAATTAGTGAGTTCAATTCAATACCTCCTAGATCAACCAACATTACAGAATTCGTTCCTGCTTTTTCCCTTTCTATATTTACTATCCTGAGAAAGGCAGCTCTTGTTTCCCTCAGCATACTGACTTAGTTGATGAGACCCAAATGCTATGTGGTGATCATACCACAGATCTCCCCCAGTGATGCTTTCCTCACCTTCAGCTTTGATGGATTGCACTATGCTTTCTCTGCCCCACCTGTTTCCTTGAATCCTACATCAATACTCTCCCAGGTGCATACCTTTCTCATGCTACCCGTCATTATAATGGCTTTCTGTGAGTTCTATGCTTTGAATGTTTCATCCTGATTTCATGGACTTTCTAGGGATTGCCCCAAGCCTCTAAGTTTGACTGGAACATAGAACAGGCACAAAACAGCAGCTGCAAACCACAGCACACAAACAAACAAACAAGCAAACAAACAAACAACCCTTCCTCCAAAAAAGTCAAAAAACAAAACCAAATGGATTCAGCAGCTTTGTTAAAGTTAAAGTGGGCTTTGTTAAGGAAAGGGGAAATGTCCTATCACTGAGAGATAAGATAACACTGAGGTTCTTACACCATCTTGTTTCCAGAATCAAATCTTCATGATGTTTCTGTATTCTCCTACATATTGGTGCTGATGTGTTGTCAGTGCAAAAGAAAGGACTAGAAAAGGTGCCAGGAAGTCAGTGAGGACCTATGTGCTAGAGAGAGGTAAGGGGCTGTGGTCCAGGGCAAGGCTGATGTAATCTTTCTGGCAGCATCCACAGGAGTTCAAAGCTATTTATTCACAATCGATGTTTGAAAACTATTCCAAATGCACTTTCTCTGGCAATTGCTCCTGTCAGCTTGAGTTTGAAGTGTTTCCCATCTCTAAGGACAGAAATTCAATGGTACTTTTGGAGGACAGATTTTGTAGATTGGTGAACTAGTTGTAGGGAGTTTTGTATTAAAGACCACAATATGGGTAGGAGCCATACCTTTGTATTTACTGTGAAAATTGCCTAATAAATTCCTCTTTCTCAGTACTGCCAGTGTTCACATTTGACTCAGGTTCCTTTGGTGGCCTGTTGCCATGGTGTTGGGAAACAGCTTCTAGAATAAAATTCTTTACATTGCTTCCTTGGTGGTATTGTTCAGCGTTTGGAGAACACGGGTCCTCCTCTATTGTTTCCTGGGGTCCACTTCTGGGTCTATGCCTGGAGAAGTTCCAGGGTCCCCTTAGTTTAACCTCCTAACCTTTCATGACGTAATATTAGCATGTGTCTGGTAGTTTGCCAGGGAGTTTGTCAAGTCCCCTCACTCCGTCTTTCAGGCAATGGTGAAGCCTACTCTTCCCTCAATGGGCCATGATAGGAACTTCACTTCTAGGAAAGACAATTGATACCAAACAGGCTCTTCTGACTGGAAAGGGGACAATTCAACACAATCTCTATTTAATTTGCTTCTGTAATATTGAATATTGAATTCTAAATAAGATAAAGCTCATCTCCCATACACCCTTCTGATATCTACACAGAGAATTAACTCATCATTGTGTTTTGTTTCCAGCCTATGAATCACCACCAGGTCTCCAGAAATTGTCGGCTGGACTGGTTCTGATCCTGGGCATCTTTTCTTTTCTTTTTTTTTTTTTCTTTTCTTTTTTTCGGAGCTGGGGACCAAACCCAGGGCCTTGAGCTTGCTAGGCAAGCGCTCTACCACTGAGCTAAATCCCCAACCTGCATCTTTTCACCTTCTGTGCACTGTGGGATGTGGAAGGCTACTGAGAAAATAGGGGAGGCTCTTTCACAGAGTAGACTTTCCTAGACTAGCCTATACCTGAACTTGGGAGAGATGCTGCCAGCTTCTGGGGAATTAAAACATGCCAAGTCTAAGAAGCAACTTTCCCTATATCTTTTATGATATGTATTTGTTTTGCATGTATGCACATGCCACAACATATATGTGGAGGTCAGGGGACAAGTTGCTGGAATAGCTTCTCTCATCTCAACATGTGGATCTTTGGGGTGGAACTGAAGTCGCCAGGCATGGAAGTAAGCACTCTTATCCACTGATCTGTCTCTCTGGCTTAGCCTCCCTGATTCTTAAAGAGAGGAAAGATAACACAATTGAAGGCTTCTTCCCTGGTGTTAGCTTCGTAATTACATCGTAAGCAGGCGGTGTCCTTTGAGCTGGTGAAGCACAGAGTTCCCTGTATCCTGCACTAATGGACCAGTTGCCAAGCGTTCCTTTGTTCTTACATTTGCTCTTAATTTCCTGGCTCGTTCTTCACTGTCAGGAAGTTAGATAACACATCTTGCTTTATGCAGCAATTCTTTCACATCCGCATTCTCTTCTAATTTGCCTTGGGCAAATAACCCAGTGAAACCTGAATTCAGATGTGAAGTTTAAAACAATGACCTTGAAAACATACATTTTTAGCTAACAGACTTTAGTACACGAAATTGGACTACCAGATGTTCATAATGCTTTAAATTTAATTTCATGTTGAGCTGATTTGAGGAGATTTGAGGTCTGCACTCCAGATATAATGTTTGATGGGTACTGGATAGTAGTTTCATTAACTTGATTTCACAGCAGAGTTACTCTCAGTCAACACACACACACACACACACACACACACACACACACGTTTATTCATACTTTTCTTAAAATATCAGGGGGTTTACAGACTCACCACAAAACCTAAAAGAGCAGGCTATAGGTGGAGCCTCCCACACCAACTGATGACCTCTAGAAATATTCTACTTTTATCCTGAGTGGGAACACTGACACATCAGGAAGCCGATGACACCGCACCCTAAAAACTGCAGTCTCAACACAACCTCCACCCTCCTCACAGTGCCACGTTCAGTGTTTTTCTTCATCCCAGGTCTCTTGAACATTTGCAACTACTGAATTAGTAAGTGGACATTTGGAAACCATTGAGAACTATAGCTGCAAGGGAGCCTGGAGACTGAAGTTTATGTTTTTTAGCATTAACAGTAAAAGAAGTAACTCCAGAAAAGTATTAGAGCATGTGTCCAGAAACTAATCTATAGAAAACACCCTCACTTCTAATAATATTATCATATAGGTATATACAATCTAATCCAGAACTAGCTCACCATAAAGATCTGTAAAAGAAAATTCAAACAGTGTGTGAAGGCTCACATCTAATTTTCTTAAATATTTAAATTTCTCTTATATATGTATTTGGGAGCAGGTTTGTTTATTTTTATCAGTATGGAACATCTCTGTGTGTGCCAATACACTTGAAAATATCTCTTGCTTTCAGAGGCTGAACTTTTACCAGACCTTACAGTGAAGTTAATAATATGCTTTTAGACCATTTAAGACTGTGTATTTAACCTGCTTTCATATTGTGCAATTAGTTTATTTAAGTTTAACCCACCTTTAATAGGACAGAACAAGCAACCTTACTATGCTTTAGATTTCTGGTATGTCTTAGGGTTTTATTGCTGTGAAGAGATACCATGACCACAGCAACTCTTATAAAGGAAGGCTAGCTAATAGTTCAGAGGTTTAGTTAATTATTACTGTGACAGGAAACATAGTGGTATGCGGGTAGACATGGTTCTGGAGAGATAACTAAGAGCTCTACATCTAGATCCACAGGCATCAGGAAGAGAGACTGAGCCACTAGGCCCAGTTTGAGCTCCTGAAACCCCAAAGCCAATTCCTAGTGACACATTTCTTCCACAAGGCCCCACCTACTCCAACCAGGCCATATCTCCTAATAGTGCAACTGTCTGTGAGCCTAAGGGGGCCATTTTCATTCAAACCACTACAGCATTCAATCAGCATTTACAACCTGTCTTAGGGGCTCCATTGCTGAGAAGAGACACCATGACCAAGGCAACTCTTATGGGAAACAACATTTAATTGGGGATGGATGTCAGGTTCTGAGGTTCAGTCCATTATCATCATGGGGGGAAGCATGGCAGTGTCCGTGGAGGCATGGGGCTGGAGAAGGAACTGAGAGTTCTGAATCTTGATTGGAAGGCTGCCAGAAGACTGTCTCAAGGGCAGCTAGGAGGAGAGTCTCAAAGCCCACATCCACATTAACACACTCCTCCAACAAGGCCACACCTTCTAACAGTGCCACTCTCTGAGCTAAGCATATTCAAACCACCATACAACCTAAACTAAATGCATAGCTTTAATATTAACTTACATACTCTTTATGCCTCTGAACCAGAATAATGTATGTATCTATAGTATGTGTCGTAGTGATCACTTGCTGAATATAGCCCACAGGTTGAAAGCAACCTTAAACAAAACAAATACTCCATAAGTGTTGAAAGCAACATGTGGATATGGGTAGGTAGATATTGTGGTTTTGAGTGCTTCTGGATCATTTCGGGGTAAGTAAAGTCACTTCTTCCCTTGTGAAATTCTGTTAAAGATCTCTGAAACAGGGGTCCCCATTCCTTTTCCATACCATGTTTTCTATGCTGTTCAATAAATAGTCTGAAGCCTTGCGTTTGGGAGAAGCACAGACATAGGCACAACACAGGCAAACAGACAGATCAGACACGTACAACATACAGATATAGACTGGCTGGTCACCACAGACACTCAGAAGACATAGGGAAAGATGTAGAGAATCCTATTTTGACTCCTTCTTGGTCAAACTAATCCGAGAGGAAGTTTTCTGTTTATTCCATACCATGACAATCCATATATGTAGGCAACACTTATTCATATATATATATATATCTATATATATATGTGTGTGTGTGTGTGTGTGTGTGTGTGTGTGTGTGTGTAATCATTTATGTACAACATATAGAACAGAGAGATAGAGTACATTAAGGCTGGGGCAGAGTTATGTACTGACCATGACTGACCACAATATCCCTTGAGCAGGTCCCTTTAAATGCTTGTGATACCCAGGTATCAATCAGATTTTAAGCCAGGTTCTGACTATATAAACAATTGGGATAATATCCTCCAAGGGGTTCATATGAAAGAAGAATGGGAAAATAATTGTGAGATAACAGGATAAATTTTATGGTAGAAAAATATGACTGATTTTTAATTAAAATATTCCTAAAATTGAGGCTCAGGATTTCAAAGGCCATTTTGCTACACACACACACACACACACACACACACACACACACACACACACACACAAAAGCAAATATTTGATGTTATAGTTTACTTTTTAAAAAATACTTGTGGGGGTTTTTGGTCTTATTTAATACTATAATTAAAGTATGTATTCTTATTTTAAATAACTTTTTATTAAAGTATTATCTTTTGCTTATAAAAATGTTACTGTACTAGATCTGTTATTCTTAGAAAATGAAACTAGCATTTCATAGCAGAGGGTTGATGCTGGACTTGGAAATTCCTTCTCCTCAATGACAGAATTTTTCTGAGATCTAGGGCCCACCTACATCCATGCCTATTAATAGCAACCTTCTTCAGTACCGCTTTGTGAATTATATTTGATTCTTATGATTAACAATTAACACATTCACCTCACTCAAGGTTTTCTCCCTTGTAATTTTTCTCAGGATGGAAACTAATGAGGCTATGTGTCCATCACCCTACAAGCACTCCCTTCCCAGCTAAGGCGGCATCCATCTGAACAGCAGTAGTGTGTGGAAAGGGGCAGGCTGAGAGGGAACAGAGGGATCTGTCCGTGCCTGTGCGGAACAGTATATGAAATCCTTGAAGCTACCTAAGATTTCAGGACATGGAGTGATAACAATAAAAGACCTACTTTTAGTAGGCTTTGCGGCACAGCAGAATTTTATTTGGCTATAAGAAAAATTGAATTTGTGAAAAATTCAGGAAAATAGGTGTAAACAGAAACCATTATGTGAGGTAAAATAACTCAGGCTCAGGAAGACAAATATTGCATTTTTTTCTCCCGTGTTATGTACACACACACACACACACACACACACACACACACACACACACACACACACGAGTATATGAATAGAAGTCAGGTAACCAGGAGGGAGGAGGCCAGGGGGGACTGGAGCAAATGCCTGAGGGAGGAGTGTGGAAGAGGTGGTAGAACACAGGTTTATTTGAGTGGAGGAGGAACACCTGGGAGGAGAATGGTGTAAAGGGGGACGGTAGATAGGAAGATTGAAACAGAGGAGCAGATAGAGGTCCTGGTCAACCAAGAAAAGTATGTGAGATGATACTGTAAACCGTACTGTTATTAATTTAACGTAAAAATTAAATGAGAGAATTTTAAATTCTTTACAAACACTCCATGTCCTTGTTTCTGTCCCTGTGCCAGATGACTTTCACTGTCCTAGTTAAGTAGTCATTCTGGATGGTATGCTCGACTCTCAGTAATTCTACTACACCTTAGCTACAATTCTTTTTTAAAAAAAAATTTAAAACTTTAAAAGGTATTCAGTGTACTTACAGCCTGGCTCCAAAATGGTTATTTAATGCATTATTGCTGTGTAAAATTTATCTTTTTTACCACCTCATTGAACACGTATAAGAGCTTTGTAAACATCATCTATAAACATGAAGGAACAGTTCGTCGTGCCTGGGTGCTCATTCAAATGTCATATCAACCACCAGTTAAATTTGTTTTCTACCCAGTTGTAAGCACATCTCCAGACAACAGCAAAAGAAATGTTTACTTGTCTGAATGATACCTTGTATATTTGTTATTGCCTCCTCCCCCACCTCTTCCCTCTCCTTCCCCTCCTCTTCTTTAAGGCGGCTTGAACTAGTTTCATAGTTTCTTCACATCTGCCTCCTTTGCTTGACTCTGCGAAGTGTGTCGGAAATTGACTTGGATTTGATGTCCTGGTCTGGACAAGACTGGATTATTTTGTTTGCACATCCTCTTGGAGATATCTTTAAAATTATTCATGGCTAATTACCAAACATCTCCATGGTAACAATAACCGTCTGCATTGGTTGCAACAGGTATTTGGTAATACGGAGGAGTACAGACAAGTGAGTCACAATGCTGGATTTTCTGATAACCTCAAAGTTACTAAGCTTTCTCATCATTTTTTTTCCCAACAGCCATGGGAAGGTTCTAGGGTGTTCCCTTCTCTTCCTTTCACTATGTGAGTTACTTTTGTTCATTGCAGATCACCCTCAACTTCAGAAGCTTGAAAGACCAATCATTGGTACAGTTCATGATGACATAGGGCAGCAATTTTGGCTGAACTTAGCTTAGTGGTTCTTCTGTTGTGGACCAGATATCTCTCCTAGGGCTCACTCAGGTGTGAACACACACACACACACACACACACACACACACACACACACACACACACACCACTTGGAGCTCTCTAATGATTGCTTGAAGATATCGTTCTATACAAGGCCTTTTACTCTTCAGCAAACTGACTGCACTTCATGCTCTAGTGAGAACAAGCCCAGTGCACAACACTTTCCAAATCCTAGACACCATCACATTTACAACTATGAAATTCTTCCAGACTCAAGGGATAGATGAGCACTGTAGCACTTGGTATAAAAATAATATAAAGTCACAGCACAAGGATGTGGATCTGGGGATGAAAGAAATCGTGGCCATCTTTGGATATTTCTACAGACATATGCATGTCTAAACATAGAGACACTTCCAATTTGAAGTAGGTCACCATGGAAGAAGACGACTTTTATTAATATGTACTAAAATTTAGAGATATACAAAATTTAAGAGATTAAAATATTTCCTCCATTTTCAAGTAAAATTCACACAGAAGAAAAGCATTCTTTGTGACTCACTGGTTTGGATCGATATCTGACCTACCGTGGCATGTTCTCGGGAAGGTATATTTGCGAATGAATTTTCAGTATTAGATCCATACCTATACTTTGATACCATAAAACGCGAGCACTCCTCACAGTGTTTGAGATGTAGGCTAGGGGTAAGGTGAAAGAGATCATGAAGAGGTAATGCTCAAATTCAAATTTGACGGTAAGCAGATAGAAGGGAATGGACACAAAAGATGGAAGAATAACCTCATAAAGCCAGATAAATGTCAAAGAAAAAAACAGGATAGAAATTTACTGTATTATTTCCCTGGCATTGAGGATTCAGGGCCATTCACACAGTACCAGATAAATCAATACAATAAATCTTTGTTATCTGTCACTCTGCAGAACTCGAGGCTGAGATTTCAGATATCTCTCTAAAATGTTTTTTAGAAAGTTAATTGAATTAGAATAGAAATAGGCCAACTGATGATAGATTTTCTATCAGCTTTTTAAAGGATTATAACCCGTTGGTTTATGTGGCTAAGGGATACTTGGCAGTAAGCATACACAAATGCAATGAGAGAATAGGATGGAACTGTGCCTAGAAATGTGAGAGGTAGACACCTCTTTAGAAAGCTCCTAGAAGACATATTGGAGCTAGGACAAGGTGAGGGGTAGATGAACGAGAACCTCTGCCCTTTCAACCTGGAGTCTACTCAGCCTGGAGGGAAGGAGCATTACCAGCCAAGATGATGCCGTTTGCTAGCCCATCAGGCAACCTCTCTTATGAAAATGTCAGACCTGCTTTCATTCGTTCATACTCGCTCGAGTCCAGCATCTACTACAGTCTCTGACACGTGTGTGTATCTTTCAAGGTTTAGTCATTGTCTACGTCTCTCTATCCTGCTTAGAAGCAGCTAAACATGCATAGAAAGCACCAAAGACACTGCACATAGGTCACTGCAGCGACTGTGACCGTGTTCACAGGATCTTCACGGGTTCAAACCAGATAAAATCCCAGCGCTGAGAAGGGGAAGTTGATTTGAGGCAATATGTTCAGTTTTTTGTTTTGTTTTGTTTTGTTTTCAAATTTCAGTTTCCACAAATGCACAGTGGCTAGGATGGTTGTATCCAACACAGTGACGTTGAGGTGGACAGAGAAGTGCCAGAACAGGACTAACAATAGCAAGGATAGAGTCCTAGGTAGTGTTAGTCCTTAAAGACTTCTTTCCCTTTCCCAGTATCTCAGAAGTCCAGTAGTTCCCTTCTCAGGAGCTCATCAGATATCTGGACATCAGCTTGGGCTGTCACTTGAGTCAACACTGCCTACTCACAAAGGTCACTTGTCACCACAAACTACTTAAAAACGAATCACTTACAATGGCTTTTCAGACACCATCAGATTAAGAGATGTTGGGATATCTTTTTTTATTGTGATGCTTCCCAAACTCAGAATTTGAAGCTCCCTTCATATCTAGGGTGGCTCATAAACGCAAAACTACCTGGATTCCTCAGTGGCAGTCAATTTCTGCCACCATAATAAAATACCTGTGAGTTAATTTATAAGGATTATCTTTGTCTCATAGATTTGAAGGCTCATGATGGAGAGAACACATTGCCCTTAGACCCCCTGTGATGGGGTGTGATAAAAGTAGCAGACTGTATGGTGAAGCAAACTGCTCATCTTATGACTAGAAAGCAAAAGAGAAACACAAAGAAACACAAGTCCCTAACCCCTCTTGGTGGCACTCAGTATCCCAATAACATAAAGCCACCTCATAAGAAGCCACCTCCCTAAGGTTCCATAACCTCCCAATGTTGTCACCCTGGAGCCAAGCCTTTAACACGGTCCTTTGGGAGCATTTAATATCTCAACTGTTGCAACTAGGAGTGATTACACAAGCCATTCACATTTCCTTTCAAACAATATTGCTTAATTTTCGAGAAACTAAATCATCCCTGTGGATGAAGAGATGGAAAAATTATATTGTAAATGAGCTACTGAAGTTTAAATTCTCTATATTAACCTCTTGCAGGATAATTTGAATATGCCCTCAGGTGTTGATGTTTGGCGTGCAAACACAGCTCCATTAGGCTCAGCAGCTGTGGCCCCACCTCTGCGGACTCCACCACAGGTTAAGTTGAAATCTATTCCTCAGCTCCACTGTACCTACATTTTGTGAACAGTTGCTCCGTTTTCTGACCTTCATATTCTGCCTCTTCCCAGTTTTTCAAATGAAATTATTCTCCTGCCCAGGCCATTGACGCATTTTCAAAGTAGTTCTCTTGGGTTTAGGTGATGGCTCATTGGTAAAGTGCATACCTTCCATGCAAGAAGGACAGAATGAATTTGGTCTGACCCACAGGAGAAAGCCAACCATGAAGGCATAATCTTGTAATCCCAGTGCTGGGAAGATAGAGAACCTGAGATACTCTTCCTAAATCTTGTTGATGGGCAAGTCTCAGGCCTGTGAGAGACCTTGCCTTGATAGACAGTGATCGAGGAACACACACATACACACACACACACACACACACACACACACACACACACACACACACACAAACACACACAGAGAGAGAGAGAGAGAGAGAGAGAGAGAGAGAATACCAATCTTCTTTTAGATAAATAAATAAAAAAAAAGCTACTCTATAATTTTAATCTCCCTAAGTTTCTATCATATCTAGCACTTGGAGGGCACTGTTTTAACATTTTTTAGTAAATACACCAATAATAGAAATGTAAATTTATAGAAGTTAGACCACAGGGAGACAAATAACCCTATTAAAAATTGGGGTTCAGAGCTAAACAAAGAATTCACAGCTGAGGAATGCCGAATGGCTGAAAAACACCTAAAGAAATGTTCAATATCTTTAGTCATAAGGGAAATGCAAATCAAAACAACCCTGAGATTTCACCTCACGCCAGTGAGAATGGCTAAGATCAAAAACTCAGGTGACAGCAAATGCTGGCGAGGATGCGGAGAATGAGGTCCTCCATTGTTGGTGGGATTGCAGATACAACCATTCTGAAATCAGTCTGGAGGTTCCTCAGAAAATTGGACATTGAACTGCCTGAGGATCCAGCTATACCTCTCTTGGGCATATACCCAAAAGATGCCCCAACATATAAAAAAGACACGTGTCCACTATGTTCATAGCAGCCTTATTTATAATAGCCAGAAGCTGGAAAGAACCCAGATGCCCTTCAACAGAGGAATGGATACAGAAAAATGTGGTACATCTACACAATGGAATATTATTCAGCTATCAAAAACATTGACTTTATGAAATTGATAGGCAAATGGATAGAACTGGAAAATATCATCCTGAGTGAGGTAAACCAATCACAGAAAAAACACACATGGTATGCACTCATTGATAAGTGGCTATTAGCCCAAATGCTTGAATTACCCTAGATGCCTAGAACAAATGAAACTCAAGACGGATGATCAAAATGTGAATGCTTCACTCCTTCTTTAAAAGGGGAACAAGAATACCCTTGGCAGGAATAGAGAGGCAAAAAGATTAAAACAGACACAGAAGGAACACCCATTCAGAGCCTGCCCTACATGTGGCCCATATATACAGCCATCCAATTAGACAAGATGGATGAAGCAAAGAAGTGCAGGCCAACAGGAGCCGGATGTAGATCGCTCCTGAGAGACACAGCCAGAATACAGCAAATACAGAGGCGAATGCCAGCAGCAAACCACTGAACTGAGAACGGGACCCCCGTTGAAGGAATCAGAGAAAGAACCGGAAGAGCTTGAAGGAGCTCGAGACCCCTTATGAACAACAATGCCAAGCAACCAGAGCTTCCAGGGACTAAGCCACTACCTAAAGACTATACATGGACTGACCCTGGACTCTGACCTCATAGGTAGCAATGAATATCCTAGTAAGATCACCAGTGGAAGGGGAAGCCCTTGGTCCTGCTAAGACTGAACCCCCAGTGAACGTTATTGTTGGTGGGAGGGCGGCAATGCGGGGAGGATGGGGAGGGGAACACCTATAAAGAAGGGGAGGGGGAGGGATTAGGGGGATGTTTGCCCAGAAACCGGGAAAGGGAATAACACTCGAAATGTAAATAAGGAATACTCAAGTTAATAATAAAAAAAAAATTTGAAGCAAAAAAAAAAAAGAAATGTAAATTTATGAAAGTTAAATTTGACTAAATTGTACATACAATATATCCTACAAGATTATCTACAGAGAAGCAATGGTCTCGATTCAGTTATTATATTGTCAAATTTTATAAAGTCCTTGGGCTCTGTAGGTCCAACAACCCTAAGAAGGTGGTCTGAACTGATTATTCCCTTTCAAGGGTGAAAACATTCCAAGTAGGGTGTTTTAATGACTTGCCCCAGATTACCAAGGCAGTGATTGGAAAACTACAAGAGGCTGTGTTCGTTTTTAGCTTTAGGGCGCTTAAGACAAATTACAGGCAAAACTGTTTCATCAGTAAACATCCGACTGCTAGAAATAAATGGAAGAGGAGAACCTGAGGCAATTTAGAAACTGTCAGGGAAATCACTGATTGGAAAATGTAGTCACAAACTGTTCTGATGAGCAGTGCATCCCATTATTTCTCCACAGTCCCCTTTCAGACAAGGCGTCAATGTTCTACTTGGGTATAGGGGAATTCTAAAGAGATGGTTAGGTATTGGCAGGCGATGGTGTCTGGGTTCACTCACCTATGAAACTCAAGCAGTGTTTCTTTTAACTTCAGGACATTCCAGTCTCTTCCTTCTCAGGATACCATAGAACGTGCCTATCAACTACATTCTAGAGGTCTTTTCCCAATAACTTCTAGTTGGTGAGGTTCCTACTAGAACTTCTCTGAACTACATTGTGCACCTGAACCAATCAGACTGGGCTCTGAGAAAGCTCTGCAGGAAATGAGGTGCTGACTCAGACCCCACCCTTTCATTCCGTAAGTATACCTTTCTTGGCCTACTTCCTGTGTTTTTAACAACTGCTGTATCTATAAGAATGTTGGTCTTTACAAACAGCACAAAACATGTTTTGCATACACGGCTTAGAGAGGTGATAGAAATGAAATTTGAAGGCTTAACTACAATGTCTTGCTCATTAAATCTTGGAGGAACTTCTGAGACCCATAGTTTCTGAGAAGCAAACCTTCATCTTCCTTGACCAGTGAGTAGACTTCAACCTGACACATAGATTGAAGTGACCCATCAACCAGTTCACCAAGAAAACTCTTTTGAGTTTGAACCCAAGGAGCAGGTGCTGTGGCTGTACTCCATGACTCCACAATGTTCAAACTGACAAAAAGACCAGAACATGTGTTAGGATTAGTGCCTTCCTCTTCATCCTGCATAGATGATGGATGGATAGATGATGGATGGATAGATGAATGGGCAGATAGATAGGCAGATGGATGGATAAGTGAGTGGCTAGATAAGTGGTTGAATGAATTTGTGGATGAATGGATGGATGGATGGATGGATGGATGGATGGATGGATGGATGGATGGATGGTTGGATGGATGGATGGATGGGTCAGTGGGTGGGTGGGTGGATGGAAAGACCAAACGATGAATAGATAAATGGGTAGATGAATGGTTTGTTGGATGGATGGATGGGTTGATGGACAGATGGGTAGATGAATAGATGGAGATATGTATGTATGTATGTATGTATGTATGTATGTATGTATGTATGTATGTATGGGCATTTCTAGCTGAACAGATGATCCCAGTGACTTAAGAAGTGACATTTTTCTTGAGTGTTTGAGAGTTTTTTTTTTAAAGAAATTTCTTTTTCTAAAAAGAAGCAGCTGCTGCATGACAGCGTCCATAGGCTACTCATGAAGAAAAGCAGGGATGGACAGTCTTAACAAAGGTCCTACCTTAAGAAAGAAAATTGTGATTTCTAGATCCTTATCTTAGTGAAAAAAGTCAATATACTGAATAGTTATTTCCTACTTAATTGTATTAACTACTATATGTCTTTAAATATTTGTCTGGATTATTTTATCCTTTCAAGTATTTCTAATTAGATCATGTTAAGATTTCTATTAACAGTTTTTAAGGTTTACTGTGTGGATCACAGAACATAGTAGTCTGTCTTTTTCATGTGTGAAAACCTGGGGACCATTTGATTTCTCGATGTATGCTGGCCTTGTAAACAGCTTATAGGATGGAATTGAATTTCCAACAAGAGATTGTCATGTGCAGCAAGTGTGACTCGTGCTACTGAGTATTTTTATAATACTCTTAGTATATAATAAAATTATATATCATTATATTATATAAAATTATATAATATGTAATAGTAAACAATTATATCATATATAATACAATTAAATAATAATAATAAAAATAAGCTATTTTATACATGATACTTCTAACAGCAAACGTGTATGTGTGTGTGGTGTGTGTGTGTGTGTGTGTGTGTGTGTGTGTGTGTGTGTGTGTGTTTACAATAGCTTCTCAAGCTTTCAGACTCTAAGTTGGGATCAAACAATTTAATTCGATTCTAATACCACCCCATAGACTAACAATCTAGCTGGTATATCAGATTCCCCAAGTCACAAATCTAAGTACTGCAGACGGCCCCACTTCATAATCAAAATGCAAGCCCAGGCTACTTACTGTTCCGACTGTGTACAATCAGGTTCACACACCTTCCCCTTGGTTCTGACAATTTGCTAGAACAGGTCAGAGGAAATCAGTTCACTTGGCCATAATTGGCATGGTGTAGAGAATACTACTCAGGACCATCCAAATGGAAGATGCAGACGACAAGAAACTGATGGGTGAGGGCATCCATAATCTCCAGAGGCTCCACCTTCCAGCACCCAGCTGTGTTCATCAGCCAAGAAGTTATTATTATAGTTATTATTGAGAGCTCCTCTGAAGGTCTGATTGATATGTATTAGCATGGTTGAGAAATCACTGGCTATTACGATTAGATTAATTTCCACTCTCTTAGGCAGGTGCAGGCATCGAGTTCCAGTCTTCCTATCCTATGGTTGATTACCCTGCAAACAGTGCCCCATACTCTGCAGATACTAAAAGCCTTTACCTCACTAGCGTATGCTCAACTATGATCACAAGAAGTTTATTATGCATACCAACACTAAGACACTCACAATATCCCTTGGATAATTCCAGGGATTTTAGGATCTCAACGTCTGGAAAGGAAGATGATGACCAGATACAAATTCCCGATTATATGGCAACATTGCTGTATGCTTTTGGGAAAACACGCAAATAAGTTGGCAAATGTTGAACAGCATTTGACTCTGATACCCGAGAGTGCTGCTTCCAGCAGATATTTCTGATTTGTGTTATCAACCTAGACATTTTGGTGTAAACACCCTCTGATTTGCCATCACATTGGATGAAGATTACTATGCAATATGGCCCTATAAAGCGCAGCCAAATAATTGAAATCTAATGAAAGTTTAAGATGTTACAGAAGCCTTACCAAGATCCCATAGCCCCCAGCATTGCTTCTAGTGTTCTCAGTTTTATAAGACAAAGATAGATGAACTGAGGAAGCACTCTGAACGGCTAACCTTCTATATTGGAGACCCAAGGATATAAAGCCTAAGTTGATATAATTATTAGGACACAATGGAAATGTTTATTTGCTTGTGAAGTGGCTAGAATCTCACTGCCTAGCCTGTAACTTCATTCTAGAATGATAAACATAGTTAGAACGAACTAAGTTGTGCTGTATTAACCACTAACCTCCAAAGCTTGGCAGACATTTTCTTTCATGTGTCAAGTGTATAGCAGATTTTCAGATATCTCTGATCATTGTTTTCTCACTGTCTGTTGTCAGAGCAACACAAATTGAAGTTAGCCCTGTTGTGACCAAGGGTGATCTTGCTCAGTCAGCTAAATACATATTCATCTCTTCTCATCACCATTGGTCATCAGGATCTAGGTGACCTTAAAGGAGCCAACTGGCGTATGGACTCATGTCCCCTAAAAGTTGGGAAGTAGAATACTGAGTAGATATTACTACATCACTAAGGACCATCACATGGGAAATTTCGAGAACTCTGTAAAAAAATACTCAGTATAAGTTTAGACTGAAAGCAATTTAAAGAGAAACAATCACATCCTTGATGAAAATATTTTTAGAGAAAAGGAGAAAATTAGAGACAAAACTGTAAGATGGGGAGTTATGGAAGTATCATGCATAAAGTTTATTCAGTGTTTGGGGACATTAGCATATGTTTCATGTTGGAGATAATATTTAGCTGCTCTTAAGTATTTGTGGTTTCCAATCCTTACATTATAGCCTGCAAAGAATCAGTAATAAAATGTTTTTAAACATATACTTGAGACGTGAGACATAGAGACGTGAGAATATATATGCCAAAAACATATAAGTGGCTAGATAGATCCTCTCTTCCTCCTCCTCTTCCTCCTCCTCTTCCTCCTTTTCTCCTCCTCCTCTTTCTCCTCCTCCTCTTCCTCCTCCTCTTTTTCCTCTTCCTCTTCTCCCCCCCCCTCCTCCTCCTCCTCCTCCTCCTCCTCCCCCTGCTTGTCTGATTGCATTTACATGCATGGAAATGGAAAAAAAGATCCCAGAAAAGAAAATTTCCTGCTACATAGTAAGCATAAATACATAAATATTTCTTCTAAGATAAGATATAATCACATTAGATCTCTTCTGCTAGGTCAGTAAATATTCTGCAAAAGACAGCCCCTGATGAAAACATGTTGCAGGACTGTCATTACCATATCACCCCTTCACAGAAGGTGGGAGGGCCTTCTTCCCCTAAGTTCCTTTACATAGTCATCAAAAGTATCAGTAATTTGAAAGTTAAGAAAATATGATTAGCATGTTCACCCTGCAATGGCTCATGAGCACTAGACATGGATTACCAGATCAGACATATTTAAAAGATTAATTTTCATTCCATGCACAAAGTTTCTGAAGGCAATTGTACCCACAAAGAGTGGGGTGTTCTCTGAACATCGAAGGCCACCAGTGAGCTCACCCATTTCGGCTCTTCACAGGAGAGCTCTGATTTCAAAAGCTAACTGTAAAAGCTAGCAGCAGGGCTGTGGGTTACACTTGTCAGAGGCCTCTGCTATCCCCCATTGGCTCCTGTGTTGGCGTATTTGGTCTCTGCTGTTGGTGCTGTTTGGGTGTGCTGTGGCACCTTTGAGTCATGGCTCGCTGGCTGACATGGACTGCTGGAGATTAGTATTGAAGGCATTTGCTTCTTCTGATACAAAGTTTCTGCTTTCTAACTCACCTTGACTGAAGTGAGCTTCAGCTGCACATTCTAGGAACACACCCTGACCACTCTAGCTGCCGTGCCTTCTCTGCCATAAAAGACTGTACTCCCAAAACTGTGAGACAGATAAACACTCTCTCTATTAAGTCGCTTCTGCCAGGCATTCTATCACATTGAGACCATAACTAATATACAGCACAAGCCAACAGATAAAACATGTTTAAAGAAACACTACTAAAGCCAAAAATCTCAAATGAATTGGGACAAAATAAAAGCTAAAAGCCCCCAACACATTTAAAAATTAAAAATAGTTTTATTAATAACAATTAAAATAAAAGTAGAGTTATAGAGGTAGACTCAATGCTTTAATATTTATTTTATGTGTATGATGCTCATGTCTGTCGGTATCATATGTTCATGTGAGTGCAGATGTCCATGGAAAGCAGATATTGGAACAGGAGCTACAAGCAATGGGAGTTGCCTCATATGGGTACTGAATTCGGGTCTCTTGAAAGAGCAGTTTGTACTCTTCACCTTTGCATCATGTCTTCAACCCATACACCCACTTCTTGACATGGCAACTGCCCAGTAACACCAACAGGTGGCAGAATCATTTGACTATTCCACCAACATCATCGGCTATAACAAGAGACAGAGCAGCTAACCAACTGGAAGAATTATTCAGAACGGAGAGCTGATCTTGAGTGCTGAGTGTCAGCCGTGGAGATCATTCCTTAGCTACTGGAGGAGGTATTGCCGAATCGTTGTTTCAGGAGTGAATGGAAGTTCTGTGGCAGGTGAAGAACACAAATGTATTCTATGTCTAGGGTGAGACAAGAGGGCAAAGACCAACCCATTAACTCAGCCAAGAACTTTGAGAAGTAGAAAGTCATGGACAAGGCAAGGTTGGTGGGATCAGTATGGCATTTCTTAGAAGCGAAGCAAGAAACTGGTGGCATTGACACCTGAGAACCTGAGGTTCCTTTAAAATACAGGGGGACAAAAGCAATTTTGATGAAAGTCTGGTGATGTGTTAGTGCTAGGAGAAATGGGAGGTATGATATGATACTAAGTTGGGAAAATATAAAGCCCCTCGACAAAGAATCACCAATGTTTGTGGTAACATACTAATTACATAGTAATTACATAGAATTTAAATTACATTTCCAAGCTCCTGAACGTTGATGCTGAAAACAAAAGGTAAGAGTGTGTTCATGAAAACATGGGTGAATTTAGAAGTCACAGCTGTGATTAGTAGAACACTGTTCCGGAACTGTGACAATTGAGTTTTTGTAAACGTTCCCAGAAGGCATTCATGTGGAGACTCCACCTTTAAGACTCATGCAGTAAAAAGTCACTAACAAATACCTTATGTTGGAATAAAGCAAAGAGAACAGTTTATTTTCAAGATGGGGCTTCACTCATTATGCTACACTGGCCCAGAACTCATGGTATTCCCCTGCCTCAGTCTCCTAAATGCCGGAATTGCAGGCATGAGCCACCATACTTTGCTGCCAAGGATGTTGTTAGATGAGGCAGTTTCTCCCAGGCATTCTGTGGTGTGTTGCATTGACAGCTCAAGACCTGGACAGCATGGCCCCTTGAGTCTCAGAAGCCTATGGGTTTTTAGCATTTGATAGTCTTTGCAGGACAAAGAGAGTTTGCACTGGGTCTTGAATGGCTCAAGGAGGCTTCCCGACAGGTTCTGACACAGAAGAAAGATCTGTAGTATACTTCTTGTTCTCAATCATTTGACTGGCATGATTACTTAGTAGCGATTGTGGTAATGTAAAAAAAGACAGAGTTTTTTCCGACTTATTTTTCCTGAGTTTTCAGATTGTTATTTCTTTTCTTTTTTTAAAAGTAGCCTAACTAGCACCTTTTATGGCATTTCAATTGTCTAATTAGCTCAGTTAATATGCCTTTATAGCTTAGGGTAAGCATGGCTCTTTAGCTCTATGGATATTTTTGTTTTAAGGAGGATTCAGTTAAAATGTATGTGCATGCATGTATGTGAATACCCACAAGCACATACATCACGAAGAGAACTAGCATACACATGCACACATACACATACACACATACACACATACACACATACACACAGAGAGATACACACACACATACACACATACACACAGAGAGATACACACACACATACACACATACACACACAGATACACACACAGATACACACATACACACACAGATACACACACACAGACACACACATACACACAGATATACACATACACACACAGATACACACACACTCACACACACACATTTAGAAGACGATTGTCTGGGGTCAGCTTCAACTTCTGTCTACATCTATTAGTTATATCACATTGGATGCTAGTCTGTTTGTCGACAAAGGAGCTGAAAGCATGGGCTCATTTAACTCGGGGAAGAAACAGTGATGGATGTGAATGCTTATTGCATTCTCCACGGTAATCACTGTTTACCGACCTCTTTCACACAGCCCACCTTTCCAAAGAGGTTATCAGCATAATTCTGCTGGGATGATTTTCATCTGATGTGGGTATAAATCAAGCAAGATTTGATCTTTGCAGAGAATAAATTGAAAAGATAGGTAAATGATACGCTGACAAATTCTGAGTAAATGTAAAATCTGAGCCAGGGTATTAGCATAGTAGCCTATTTTCAAGAAAGTCTTCTAAAAATACCTCAAGCAGATTCTTGACAATTGGCACTCGTGTTAAGGATGTTTGAAAAAGCAATGTGGAAACTATTTTATAAGCTATAATTTACATATCCACAGAAGCGTTTAATTGGTGTTATTCTATATCAGGGATAATATTTTTCCCAGAAGCTATAGGATACCAACTAAAAGGCCCGGTATCAAGTGTGGGCTGCCTCTCTTCAAATTGTTCTCATGTGTCCCAGAGACACCCCCTCAAATAATATAGTGTACTGTTATTGCCTTTGGTTGCCCACTAGAACCTGGTAACCCCCTACTGTTGATGACATCACATACTCTGACCACAAGACAAGGAGAAACCTGGATGCAACTGGTCGGTTAACTTCCTCCCTGCTGGCTAGCTTTCATGGTACCAGAAGGTATTATGCAGCTGCTGGGGGAAGATGTCATCCACAGACCTGCTCAGCTGCGAACTCTGTGATGTCATGGTTGGACATACACCATTTCAGGTTGTCTGTAAGGCCAAATGAACAACATTGCTCACACGAATTCTCAGGGTATAAACCAGTAACAACAAAAGTCCCACCCCTAGCTAAGGAACTCCTGGTTTATAAGGTGAGAATTCTTATGATCAGCGTTTCTCTTTTGGTAATCTTTCTCTATGTAGCCTTAAATTATTTCAGTGTTTTTGTCTAGATTGCCTTTAATCTGGGCTATCTTTCCAACACATTCTAAATTTCCCATTTGTGAGAACTACAGAAAATGGTAAAAGGAGAAGTCATCCAGCTTGGAGCTGCATAGCTGTCTGTATTAGGCAGGGTACGTCATAGTGAAGGTTTTTGTTTGTTTGTTTGTTTGTTTGTTTGTTTTGGGGGGGGCTCAGAAGCAGTGCAGCAATTGCCCAAAGAACGATGTTTCTATAGAGAATCACTGAGTTCACATTCCATGATAGTGCTCCTCAATGCAAAATATAAATGACAGAATTTAATTTTTCAGATAATGAAACTTAAAGAGAAAATGATCGTTTCCTGATCTAAATGCTATAAAAGATCATTATTTAATAAGAAATAGCTCACTTTTAGAAAAGATGTCATCAGGCTATAAGGTTTGTAATGACAAAGATTTTGCCACATTGGTCAGTGAGTGATCTCTCTTATATATGTGACAGTATTCAGCAACAATGGAGAGCGTGATATGGATTTTGATGGTATATCATATATATACATATATATATTTGTATATATATGTGTGTGTGTGATGACTGAATTATTTTGACTTTTATTTCTATTTTTTGATATTTAATTTTTAATAATTCACGTTTTAAATTCACTTTACATCCCAAACACAGCCCCCTTTCCCTTTTCTCCTCTTAGTTCTATCCCCACAAATCATTCTACCCCCACAAATCCTTCTTCCTACTACACCCTCCCCAGAGAAGGGGATCCCCTCTGGGGTACCACCACACTCTGGTATACCAAATCGCAGCTGGACCTAGTATGTCCTCTTCTACTGAGGCTCAATCCTGCAGTCCAGGGGAGAAAGGGATCCAGTAGCAGGGAACAGAGTCTGAGACAGAGGGAACACACATGAAGGAAGACTTAACTGCATGTGTGCCACAGATGTGCATGGAGTCCAGGTCCAGCTTCTGCATGCTCCCTGGCTGGTGGCCTAGCTTCTGTAAACCCCATGGTCCCAGGTCAGCTGACTCTTCCAGTCTTCCCAAGGTGTCCTTGAACCTTCTGACTCGCTCACTTTTATCCCTCACTCTTCCACAAGATTCCCCAAGCAGACACTGCCTGCTGTTTGGCTATGGGTCTCTGCATCTGCCTTGATCTACTACTGGGTGAAGCCTCCCAGGAGACAGCCATGTTTGGTTCCTGTCTACAAGCATAACAGAGTGTCAGGGGTTGGCTCTCTCACATGGGAAGGGTCTCCAGTTGGGGCAGTCACTGGTCGGCTGTTCCCTCCATTTCTGCTCCATCCTCATCACTGGATTGATGCCCCCTGCCTCCTTTGGAAGTCCTGCCTGGCTATGTGAGGTGGCTACGTCAAGCTCTATATCCCTCTCTGGTAGGAATCTCAGCTAGATTCCCCATATCCTCCATTCCCAGCCTTCCAGCTAGTCACCAGATATACCCCATGGATTGATTTCTATTCTCCCTCCATGCCCTCTCTGGTCTCTACTCTCCCCACTCCTAATCTCCATCCCAGCCCAGCTCCTCACTCTCTCTTTTACCCAGTTCCCTGACTCCTTCTGAAGGGAGATTCGAACATCCTCCCTTGGGCCTTCCTTATTACCCATCTTTTCCTGTGGATTGTAGCATGGCTGTCCTGCACTTTATGGCTAATGTCTACTTATAACTGAGTCCATATCATAGTTATCTTTCTGACTCTGGGTTACCTCACTCTAGTTAATATTCTCAAGTTCCATCCATTCACCTGCAAAATCCATGATGTCTTTGTTTTCAATAACTGAATAGTATTCCATTGTGTAGATATGAGACATTTTTTTAATCCATTCTTCAGCTTGGGACATCTAGGTTGTTTCCAGTTTCTTGCTATTACAAATAAAGCTGCTATGAGCATGGTTGAGCAAGTGCCTCTGTAGTATAGCAGGGCATTTGGAGGGGTGGGGGTCTATGTCCAGAACTGGTAAAGCTGGGTCTTGAGGTAGACCTATTCCCCACTTTCTTAAAAACTGCCAAATTGATCATCAGAGAGTTTGTACAAGTTTGCAGTCCCACCAGCAATGGAGAAGTGCTCTTGTTCCTCCATGTCCTCCATGCATGAGCTGTCCCTTGAGTTTCTGATCCACCACTCAAACTAGTATGAGATGGGATCTCAGAGTTGTTTTGGTTTGGATTTCCCTGATGACTAAGGGCACTGGATATTTCTTTAGGTTCTTCTTGGCTGTTGAGATTCTTCTGTTGGGAATTCTCTGTTTAGCTTTGTACTCCACTTTTAATTGGGTTCTTTGGTTGTTGATGTCTGATTTTTTTTTAATTCTTTATAAATTTTGGAGATTAGACCTCTGTCTAATGTAGAGTTGGTGAAGATCCTTTCCCAATCTGTAGGCTGACATTTTGTCCTATTGACAGTGTCCTTTGCCTTACAGAAACTTTTCAGTTTCATGAGGTCCCACTTATCAATTGTTGGTCTTAGAGCCTGAATCATTGGTGTTTTGTTCAGGAAGTTGTCTCCTATTCCAATAAGTTCAAAGCTAGTTCCCTCTTTCTCTTCTACAACATTTAGTGTATCTGAGGTCTTTGATTTACGGGACTTGAGTTTTGTTCAGGAATATAAATATGGATCTATTTGCATTCTTCTACATGCAGACATCCAGTTAGACCAGCGCCATTTGTTAAAGATGCTTTCTTTTTTCCATCATATGGTTTTTATTTCTTTGTCAAAAATCAAGTGTCTGTAGATGTGTGGGTTTATTTTAGGGTCTTCAATATGATTCTACTGAGCAACCTGTCTATTACTATACCAGCACCATGCAGATCAGGGATATATTTGCCTTCAAAAGTACTTTTATTGTTCAGGGTTGTTTTAGCTATCCTGCATTTTTTTGCTTTTCCATATGAAGTTGAGATCTGTAAAGATCTGTAAAGAATTGTGTTGAAATTTTGATGAGAACTGTATTGAATCAATAGATTGCTTTTGGTAAGACGGCCATTTTCACAATGTTTATCCTACCAATCCATGAGCATGGGAGATCTTTCCATCTTCTGATATCTTCCTCAATTTCTTTCCTCAGGGATTTGAAGTTCTTATCATAAAGGTCTCTTTCACTTTTTGGGTTAGAGTTATACCAAGATATTTTACATTATTTTTGGCTATTGTAAAGGGCATGGTTTACCTTTCTCAGTCCATTTATCATTTGTGTAAAGGAGGGCTACTGATTTTTTTAAAGTTAGTTTTGTATCAAGCCACTTTGCTGAAGGTGTTTATCAGCTGTAGTAATTCTCTGATAGATATTTTAGGGTCACTTATATATACTATCATATCATCCAAGAATAGTGATACTTTGACTTCTTCCCTTCCATATATATATCCCCTTGATCTCCTTGAGTTGTCTATTTGTGCCAGCTAGAACTTCCAGCACTAATTTGAATAGATAGGGAGAGTGGGCAGCCTTGTCTAGTCTCTGATTTTAGTGGAATTGCTTTAAGATTTTCTCCATTTAATTTGATGTTGGCTATTGGCTTGCTGTATGTTGCCTTTATTGTGTTTAGGTATGTGTCTTATATCCCTGATCTCTCCAAGACTTTTAACATGAAGGGGTATTGGTTCTTGTCAAAGGTTTTTTCAGCATCTAATGAGATGATTATGTGCTCTTTTTCTTTCAGTTTGTTCATATGGTGGATTATGTTGGTAGATTTTTGTATATTGAACCATCCTTGCATTCCTGGAATGAAACTACATCATGGTGGATGATGTTTTTGATGTATTCTTGGATCAGTTTCTGAGTATTTTATTGAGTATTTTTGCATCAATGTTCATAAAAGAAACTGACTTGCAATTCTCATTGTTCGTTGAGTCTTTGTGTGGTTTAGGTATTGGGGTGACTGTGGGCTCATAAAATGAGTTTGGCAGTGTTTCTTCTGTTTGCATTTTGTGGAATAGTTTGAGGAATGTTGGTATTAGTTCTTCTTTGAAGGTCTGGTAGAATTCTGAGTTAAAACCATCTGGCCCTGGGCTGCTTTTGGTTGAGAGACTTTTGATGACTGCTTCTATTTCCTTAAGGGTTATAGGATTGTTTTAATAGTTTACCTGATCTTGATTTAACTTTGGTAAATGGTCTATAAAATCATCCATTTCCTGTAATACTGAGAGCCTTCCAGCCTTGAGAGGGTTGAAATGGGACACAGAGTAGGACTCCCGGTGTGGCTTTAAAGATTGATGGTAGGCGGATATTCTAGCTCTCTAATTATACTGAAATGTTGATGATGATTTCTAAAATGTCCTAAAAATCTTTCTTGCTTTTTCTGAGGATAAAAAGCTGTTGGCCTAGGCTACTGACACCTGTAGCCTCACAGAAGGGGTGGGAGGATTAAGTAATGTGGCCTTAGTTCTATCTCAGCAGTAACTGCTGGGCCCTAACTTGCAGCCTGCCAGTTGCAGGAAGAAAAAGGGACACTATAAAAAGTGATTATAGCATTTAATTCGATGTTCTATAAAATTGCTTTGACTTCAGTATGTTCATATGTGAGTGTACTTACATACAAACACACTCTCGTGCATGTACCACACACAACATGTAACACACACACACATACACACAGACTCACACTCACATGTATGCACTACACACCATACATCTACGCACCCACATATCACACATATAATGCTACTCTCATGCTCACATGCATACGCTACACATCTAACACACACGCACACGCGCACACACACACACACACACACACACAGAATGAATGAAGGTCTTTCTACTATCAGTACTATAGTCAATAAATAAGCATCCTTTGATTATCAGTGTATTAGGAGGATTAATTAATGCTGTATTTTCACACTAAAAATGAAATTGGAAACGCTCCAAATACATTATCATCAACCTTTCATAGACACTGACAAAATGATTTACTTTGATATAACCTGCATAAACAAGACCCTAAGCCGTAAAGTTGCTAATTGCTCTTACCTCTCACGAATGTCAGCCTTGTGTGTTAAACTAGGTAAACACGCATTAATGAATCATTAATGTTCATCCAGGATCAGGCCAGAGTTTTCAAAGTAACCAAAACAGCATTATAGAGAAATGGATTAAATCAGGGGAGGTATGTTAAGTCACCTTCATTTTATCTTGCAACACTAGATTAATCACAGGCACCAAAGTGTTATCCTAATTGAGCTTAAAAAAATAGTCTTTTAGTCTTTGATTAGAGTTATTTTAATGATGACTCCAATTTGCTTTTTATGTGTAAATCAAACCACAGGGTGCTCAGAAGATATTAATTGGGGATGAGCTTAATCATTCCTTTGGGTTTGATTCACTTGCTAACAACCCCACCCTGATGTTAGGGAGAGTCAAGAAATTCTATTCTTTCATGCTTCATTAAGCACAGCAAAAGCCAATGGGAAAGTGACACCGAGATCCTCTTGCCCAATAATGAGGATTCTTTCTAGCCCCTTATCTACTACGCAGATGTGGAAACTGGATGCAGTTGTCCTAAGGTTAGTCTTTCTTCAGCACACATGACACAAACTTGGACATTAAAAGAGAGGAGACAGAGGCAGGGGAAATCATGAGGACATGGGGACAGGGGCTCTCACTCTGGAGTCTGCTCTATGCCTCTTCCCAGCAAAGAAGCAGTAATCCAGCACGGGCAGTATCTGCTAAAGACTTTCTCAGCTATAAACCTGCACTTTTCAAGAGACATCATCAGAACCCCTTCTCCATTTACAGAAAGAAAGGAAGAAAGAAAAAGCCCTAACCTGTTGTAACTAATTCCTGGTTTTATTTCCCCAGGAAAGAACCTCAGAAGTGACTCTATAATCACATTCACCAAGAAGCAAATAAGATTTCTTAGCAGCCCTTTGAGATACAGTGTAAGAGCAAGCAGGACGGTAGACACGCCAAGACATTTAACAGAGGCTCATCTCCAAGGAGCCCTCACCAGCGTTCTCGGTGTACTGTGTTCTCTCCCTGAGTGCCTTCCTATTGTAATAAACTCCAACTCTGCTTCATGCTGGCTTGTCTTGAAATTCTTTTCTGGATCAAAGCCAAGGATCCATTTATCTGATGTGTTGTCCCTAAAGGATTAAAGGAACTCCTGGGCTTCGAGCATCAGCAGGGAGGTGGGGCTTTGTCCCTGCTGCTGCAGACAGAATTCGAGAATCTCTGCATTCAAGCCTGATCTCACCAGCCCAAGCTCATCTGTTAACCTCATCCACAGTGTAGCCAAAAGATTCTAATCATCCCCTATTGGTGCCCCCATGGACTGCCTCACTGTGCTGTGGCTTTCTATGCATCACATCACATCTTCACAGAAACCTGAGAAGTAGCTTTCTACAAAATGAGGAAACCGAGGCTCAAGGGTTAGGCTCTGGGCATGATGTTTCCTAACTTGTAAAGAACAGGGTGGAGATTAACACCAGATCTGTTTATCTTTAATGAACATGTACCTGATTTAAGCCTTTCTTCTCATGATAAGAGAAAATTCAGCTTAACCAAATGTTGCTTAAGTTTCAAGGCCGTAAGGAAACCTCATCTCCATAAGGAAATCTCAGGGTTGTTAGTTATTAACAAGACAGGGAAAGGGCTCTGTGAAAGCTACAAGTGTTTAGAAATGTTCAGAGGTCTGCCTTGCTTTTTAGTGTTTTATTGGTAAGCTTAAAACTCTTCTGCTTCAGACAATGTTGAAGGCCTACTTAGCAACTGGATATCTACTTCTCACTCATTCATTACTGTTTTGAGGAACTGGCCCCAGCTGCATGGAGTAGAGAGCTAGGAATTTGTTTAAGGCATGAGGAAATGTTTTAGCTTAGTAAAAGAGGAGGGGTTGGAGAAAGAAGCAGAGCCAGGCAGCTAAAGTGTATATTTGTGTGTGCTCCTATGTGTTCTGGTGCACTTTGTACATATAGATGTGTGGGCACATATGTATATGTGTGATGATAGATGTGCGAGCACATGTATGTATGTGTGATGAGGGATAGAGGTTTTTCTCTGATGCCATCATTATGTTTCTTTGAGCATGAAGATGTGGGTTTGATCCTGTGAATTCAGAAATGGTGGCATGTACTTCCAACCCCGTCACTAAAGAGAGGCAGATCCCCTGGGTTTCTTAGCCTGGTGGCCCAACCTACTTGCCCAGTTCCAAGCCAGTGAGAAAATTTGTCTCAAGACAGCACACACAAATACACACGTGCACAATGACAATGTCAAAGGCTGTTGGGTTGCCCGAGTCTCTGAGCTTGTGGGAGTAATGGCGGGGGTGGGCTGGGGTGATGGCTTAAGTTACAGTGGGTATAATGTCCAGCAAGATGACCTGAGAACAAACAAGTCTACTGCATCAGATCTACCTGGCTCTACTACATGAGGGAGGAGACTGGCTTGTTGCCTGAGCAGCATACGCATGAGTGAACCATTATTGACAGTCATTTCTTAACAAAACTGGTTAAAAATATCCTTAGCTGTGGTGGAGTAGAATCATAATGGGTACCAGCACAGACGTACTGGATTGCAGTTTTCACCAACTTTCAAATGTGTTCATGATTTGTTATATGTATATAATATTATATAGATTTAAAACCTAGAAACGTACACAATACACTTTCAAAATACATACATCCAAAAAAACCAAGATCTCGGGAAAAGCATCCAGCATATTGTACTATTGAGGTTGTCTAGTCACTAAATAAATCTGCTGTTGCTTGCAAATACAATTTTTAATCTTTACTCTCAGACAATGTAGAAAAGAACAGAATCCTTGCATCATGATGAAACTTGGGGAATTCCGCGTGAATATTATTTGATTTGCGTCTTCCTCAGTCCCTAAGAGCAGCTACCTCAGGTCGGCGATTTCATCCCTAATCAAGCAACAATAGTATTTGGTCTTATCTCAGCCAATTTGCCTGCTGAGCCTCTGAAGCGGTTGCATGATTCATTCTGTATAAAATCATTTGTTTTCCTTTTTTTTCTTTTCTCCCTGTAGATAATTGGTTCTTGGCACCAGAACTTAAGTTATTTACAGTGCAAGTCTGTTAAAATGACACTTAGATGTAGCTCAAACAAACAGAACCAAAGTCCAGGGTACAGTTTTAAAATGCTTTTTACCGCACCTGTTCAAATTAAATTTTAAAATGTTTTTTTTTCATGGTGCTTATTGAGAAAAATGGAAATGAGGAAGGGATTCCAAACCCTGATCCAATAATAATGATCTTGTTCAGTTTGCACACAAAGAAAGGGAGAGAGCTAAGGGTTTAGAAGTCTTTCAAGGGGCAGAGATTCTCTGCATGGGCCACTGACAAATGGTAGTTTCAGAATCTCACACCTTATGTCCCCTCAAATCACGCCTTATGCTTAGAGGCTAAGACCCTGTAAAAATGAACCTTCTTTACGAAGTCAATGTATTAGTCGTGTGTCATAACACTATCCTGTGCTTCACTGACATAACTCTAGGGAAGAAGTCTAGAAACCTCTCAGAAGCATACCTAGCTGGGTCTATAACTTTCTGTTCCAGGTGGACACAAAAACAGGTGTAAAAACATCCAAATGAGAAATGAATACAAAAGTAACTATAATAGCTCAAACTTGTTGGGTATAAAAATATATGGTAGAAACTATTGTAAATTATGCTGATTAAACAATCTATATGAAATACTCAGGCTACTACCTGCTCAGCGCATATGGCATATATATATATATATATATGCCAGAGTATATAAATGCTTGGTATATTATTTTTAATTATTACTTTTTTATTAGGTAAAATGTGTGAAGCCTTTATAGCCTTTTACATTTTGAAAGAAAACAGCATTTGTTGCGGTTTCAGAGGCTGTAACTGTGAATTAGTTGGATAAATTCTCCTGGCAAAACAACTGTATTTTTTTTTTTTATGACAAACATCACAGAGTAAACTACTCGTTAATTTGGAGAGTTTCAAAGACAGGCAGGAACTCCCAAGCTAATTAATTTTTGGATGAAGTCCTAAAATCAAGAGATAAGCAGCATATTGGAAGGCCGGAGCTGCACACGTGTGGACGGAGGTGTTAGTGCAGCAAACCTGGGAGTTGACTCACGCTGTGCAGGCCGAGGCAGAAGCCAAGGCTAGGCAGGGCTCACTAGAGCCAAGGTGCCCAGAACTACCCACAGTAAAGACAAACTGACAAACTGAATCAAAGCACACTCGCCTGTACCCTCAACTCAGAGGTCCGCAGGAAGACAAGACTGTGTGGATGGTAAGCAGAGCAAACCAAACAAAGGAAAAAACAGAAGGAAAAATGGAAAGTTTCTGAGCGAGTGTAGGATTTCAGGCCTGGAAACTCTTGGGAATATACAGCAGTAATGATATAGTCAATAAGATTAAGGGTCAACAGCAAAAAGACAATTTAGGGATGGGATATCAAGGACAGGTAACATCCAGGATTAGAGGAAGAGGAGGAAAATGTCCTTAAACACAGACAGTGTCTCTGCGGAGGGGGTCTAGATTAATATTCAATGAGTTAGGTAGATAGAGTGTAATTTCTAGGGTAAGCATTTAAACGATAGATATAAAAGGTAGGATAAAATATGGCTAATATATCAAAACAGTCCACAATAGAAAAAGGGATAGCAAACAGACAGGAGGACAGATAGAAAACAGCAAGGCAGAAGGCATCTAAGTGGGTTATGTAGATGTAATCATAGAGAAACAAAGCATTGAGCTAAATATTTGTTATCGGACTGTACTTTGAAAGAAAACAACAGAAAAGAGAATCTAGCAATATTCCATCTACCAAAGATAATTTGGAAACACACAGATTCAAAAGTTTGTACAGAAAATACATTGAACAAGAGGAACGACAAAAACCCACTGATAGAGACTCAGGGACACTTACCCTGGCTGAAGAACAGACCTCACAGCAGAAGCTCACCTCTCAGGGGAAAGGTCTTCCCTTGCTGTGAACTTTCTCTTATTTCAAATGTATAAGCAACACATAGCAGAGCTTCAAAAGATAGAAGATAAAAACTGACCAAACTAAAAACAAAAAGGAGAGAAATCTATCACCCTAGTAAGGGACTAAAGTACACACCTCAAAGAATCAGAAAGCGAAAGCAGGTAAAATAACAACACTATCTTGTAAAGGATTTGAGCAATGCCATCGTGTGCAGAAAGAATGGATGTAGGGTGGCAGGGCAAACATTAATATCTCTGTGCTTATATTAACTGCATATAGCTACCGCCTAGTGCTTTTTTTAGGAACTCTGGACAGAGGACTTTCCCTCCAACCAAGGGTCTATATTTGGATATGATATGCATGTGTAGAGCTTGCGTGTAGTCACAAGAGAAATACTAGTCATATTTTATCATTTTCTGTTCAGCAATGGGCTGAGGAGATCAGTTTCTTAAAGCCCTTTGTACTCACTCAGGGCTGAAAATAGGTACAGCACAGTTGTAAAGCTGTGGGATAAAAGGTTCTTGGCTGCTCTATGAATAAAGGCATTTGCTTGCTGGCATGTGATCATAGGTTATCAAAAAAATCATTGGCTATGTTTAATCAGGAAACCTATAAACAAGAAGCTGGCTTTTTTTTTTTTTTTTTTTTTTTGATGGTGGCGACTGGTCTCCAAAGTGGTCTCTAGCAATGGTCCCTTTTTTATGGTCAGTCACATCCCTCTTAGAATGACTAGGGCTGGCTTGTGTCAACAGCACACTCTTGAAATAATGACAGTAACTTCCACGCCTCGTAACCATCCCCCTTGATCCTGTTTGGGTTAGTCATCTAGGAAAACTAGTCACTGAGTCGTGACTGATTCAGCAGCCTCAAGCAGAGGTTCACAGGGCGAGGAGCCAAGGCTGCCCTCCACAGACATCTCTCATGCACTAATTAGACAGCTATTTGAGGGATGTCTTGGAAGCAGAGCCCTTACCTCTGGTTCAGCGTTCAGATGATACAATGCTAACAGCTAGACTCTACTTGCTATGGCCAGCCCTGAGCCAGAGCCACCCAGCTAAGATACTTCCAATTGTCAGCTCACAGCACCTGAGAGAGTAATGTTCTGATTCTCCTCCTGAGGTAGTTTGTTACCACCAATAGAAATAACTTCATCTAATAGCCAGGACCCCCTTCCTAGCTCCTCAGCCTCCATCAGGTGCTATGATTTCATACAGGTTCAAAACCATACCACAGAGTTTGGAAGTTATGGTTAGCCTTCCTCAAATCTCCAATAAGCGGGAACAAAAATTATATCCCATAAGCATCCCATAACTCCTGGGGGTTGTCACGGGTGGAGCCTGGGAGTGAGATGTGGTCCTCTCAGCCTTGTCAACAAACTTGTTCTGGCATTTTCGTCGCTGACATCAGTTTTTCAGGTGGAGTGATTGTTGTGTAAAACCAGCAGAGCATCTTTGTTGCTATAACAACGGGCATGTTTGGTTTCTAAGTTTGAAATCAGAATGTCCAGCTATGTGGGACGTGAGCAGAAGAAACGGGATTGGGGTGGCGACTTAGAGAAGTTTCTAGAACACCTAGTCCACATGCGTAGGAAGGGGAGAAAGATGTAAGGACAAGTTGCATGTATGACATGAACAGCATGTGGGTATTGAGAAGCCACACAGAAAGCCTGACCTATTGTTTAGTCTCAAGGAGAGGGTGACCCTGAAGATTTGAGGCCAAATTAAGATTCAGAGCCAAGACAACAGCTGGCCCTGGATCTTCATTTAACCTCTAAGCGCATCTTTTTGTTTGTTTGTTTGTTTGTTTTTTGTTTTTTTGTTTTTTTGTTCCCATTATCTGTATATTTGGTTTACTTGGACGGAATGTTCTGAGGAACAAGTTGTTGTGTACAAAACCATCCCTGTCTTATCTGTGATAGTTCTCTGACTGCCCCTTTAAATATATCCCCTCCACTCTGTACTGTGATCAGTGAGAGAATATTTATCCCTCTCCCCTCTCTAGAAAGTTAGATCATTACTGGGGTAGGTAATCTTGCTAATTTCTTACTGTAGTGTTTTGCAAACACCTAGAAGAGAATAGGCCTATGGTGGCCATTCAATTAATATCAGTTGTTATATTTGAAAGAACAAATTAAAAATGCATGATAAGGAAATTCTGTAAATTCAGGATACTTGCCATGGAGTCGAAAGATGCAGATGAGGCAAAACAATGTTATATTAAGGAAGAGGTAAACACAGAATCCTAGGTTTTTACCTCTGAGTCTTTGATAAGTGGGGATTTGGTAAATAAGCTAAGACTTCTCAAGAGGCCCAGGACAAAAGATCTGACTCCACTCTTAGGAGTAGGAGGGTACTACATGGAGATGAGCTTCTCGTGGGTATTTTCCATGGGTGGTGAGTTCTAAAACCAGGGTGCTAGTAAGACAACAGTATTTATATGCCTAAGTGGTTCTCCAAGGAATAGGCTAAACTATAGAGCAAAGACTGCTACCATCCCACGTGGAGGCAAAAACCTAAAGTCTTCTGATGATTGTCACATAAGATACAACAACACAAAGCATAATGCTAACAGCGCAGTGCCAACCAGGGACAGCAACTGTCATGGTGTGAACCTGAACTGTCGTGGTTGAATTTGAACTGTCCCTCCCAGGCTCTTGATTTGAATGATTAGTCCCCGCTATCAGTGCTGTTTTGAGAGGTTCTGAAAACGTTGACTGCTAAGACTTAGCTGGATAAGTAGAGCCCTGGAGCGGGATCCCTGGGAGACCTTCTGTTTTCAGTCTATTTCCATGTGAGCATCTATCCTTGCCACCTGCTGCCACCATGATGTTCTGCTCAAGTACATGGGGTCAATAAAGCGTGTACTGTAGCCTTTGAAGCCATATAGTAAAGTAAATTTCCTCATAAGCGATTCCCATCAGGCATTTTGGTCATGATGATGGGAAAGTAACTAATGTAGCAATGAACAAAGACAAAAGCACAGAACTCACTTCTCTGTGTATATTGAGGACTCAGTAACAAATCTGAAGAGTCCCCAGAATTCTCGTGGAGGCATTATACACAACTAGGCCTAGTTCTAGGCCTAGATTAGAGTCCGGGCCCTTACTATGTGCCTGTATTTCCTATGAAAACCTTGCTACATTAAAAAGAGATTGTTTCTTGTTTAATGTGCACCTTCTAGCTAACTGTGACCTCCCTGCAGGCAAGGGCTCCATCTTGCTGACTCGCTGCTGTCTTCTCAGGGCTTAGAAACTCCTGGCACAGAGAACCAAGTCAATATATGTGAAATTAATGAAGAGCTGGGGAAATGAATTGTTGAGCTCCCCCATTCATCACTCTCTCTGTCTTTAGAAATGCACTGTCGGAGTTGGAGGGTTTGAACCTCCCAGAGGGAAGGGGACCACTGCCATCAGCTGTGGTTCTCTGTGAAGCACCTTGTATCTCTCTCCTGAGATAATGATGCTACCTCAGTGGGACATACAAGCCTGATTTGAATGCAGTATCTATTTGACTCAGATCTCTGTCCCCAAGATGTCTAGCACAGTACTTAGTTAATAGTGAAGAATAATTCTAAGAAGCCATGAGACAAGTAGATGAATATAATATGATTTCTATCACCACTGAAGTATATATGTATATCTTGACCTAAAGATGTCATGAAAAAAACAGATGTGGTGTTTCCCCCTATCATCCTAAGCTCAAGAAGCTGAAGTAAAAGGAGTGTTATGAGTTCAAGGCCAGCCCAAGTTATACAGTGTATCTAGAACAATAGGGCTACAATATAAGATCCCGTGTCAACAACAACAACAACAACAACAATAACAAATGAGATCACAAGCCCCAATGTAGAAATTGCTAAGGTTGAATTTCAGATACATGCTGCCTGCCTGGATGTCAGAGGTAATGTAAAGAAAAAGTGGATTTCATAAGGACAATTAAATCTTCAAATATTTTTCATTCAATGAGTATTGCTGGGAATTACTACTGTAAGCCGGGGGCTGACCCAGAAATTTGGTAGATTTTAATAAGAAAGAGGAACATCTGCCTACTCTTCTGTGATGGTCCCTGAGCTTGAAGGGCAGGGGGTTGATGGCGATGTCTCATTTGGGCTGAGCACTGAACCCAGCCCCTTCCTCTTAGCATGAGGACCATTGTCAGCTTATACTTTCTAGTAGAACCCAAACCAAAGGAACAGACACAGACCTGGAACATTAACACGTTGCTTTTGACATTCTAAAATTGTGCGACCACTTTGGAAAGCCATTTGACAACTCAAGTGGCAACTGCTGGTTTCTCTGGAAAGTTGGTTGTGTCGGATGGTGTTTTGCTGGAGAGAACAGGTGAAGGAGTGTTTTCTTGAAGCTGACACAGGTGAAAGGATGTTTTGCTAAAGCAAGCAAGTGAAAGGACACGTGATGAAGGATTCTTCGCCAATGACACACATGTATTGGTCAGCCTTACATTGCGTAGTTGAACTCTATTTGTCCTGGCTTCATAGAGAGAAACACACCAAAGACTTCTGGGGGCCTGCTGGTGGCTTCTTGCCACTTCTGCAGACTCTCGCTGATTAGCAGAGTGATGTCAGTTGAGACAGACTCACATGCTGAGACAAGACCCATAGAGGACACATGAGGCTTGGAGGAGGTATAAATAGGACTCAACGGACTTTAGAGAGGCTCGCAGATGTAGTTATCTATGTAACACTCACCTTTGCTTCCTTGAGAGAGGCATGGCAAAGAGCTTCTTCTGGTGTCCCTGGTGGTCTTGGTCCCTTTTGCTGAGTCATGCCAATTTGGCTGAGGCCTGGGTGCCTCTGCTAGGTCATGCCACTGCCACTGATTCAGACTTGCTATCCCAATTCTACCAAACTGGACTGCTGGTGTATCCATGAAGTGTTTGTGAGTGGATGGAGTGGCTGCTGCTGACCTGTGAACTGAACTACTGATTTCCTGACAGTGCAGAAGGGATTTGCTCCAAAGAGCCATTACTAAACAGGTCCACTTCTTTCATAGCCTAATAACATTTCTTTTCCACCACCTCTGGTGGGTGGTGGGCTAGAAGGGAGGCTAAAGTGTCTTAGAACCCATATTAAAAGTACATTTTGAAAAATTAAAGACAACATAACAGTTTATGAAGTTAAACATACACTAGTCTTACCAAACTCATCCCAAAGGAACAGAGATGTATGTTCTCATATAAGCCTTTGATATTCATCAATGACCATTATTATTAATGATAGCCAACAGCAGCAACAACAACTAATCAAATGAACACCCAATTGTAAATGGCTAAACTAACTGTACAATGCTCACACAAGAGAACATGGTGTTACATGCACAGAAACACAAATTATTATTGGGAAAAAATTAGGTGCCAAGCCAAACAAAACACAAAAATTTACATTGTATTATTATATCTCTATGAAATTCTAGAAGAAGCAGGTGAGGTGACTGGAGCAGTAGCTGGGAAAGAGATGATGTTTTCGTGACTGCGTTCCATGCTGTACATTTCAAAGAATGAATTTTGTAGTGCGTGAAACTGAATAATTGGACAAAAAGAGGAGAAAAGAGAAACGATTGTGACTGTAAACAGCTGTTGCTTGGATGTCTGGGTCAAACACACAAGCCCAAAGGTGCATTTCATCACCCTTTCCCTCCAGTATAAATGCCACCTGCTGGGGTCTCACTTTTAGAAAAGATGCCTCCTTAAAGACCTTCAGAATCTTTCTGTCGTGTCTTTCTGGATCATGTGGCCAATATTAGAGAGGACTCTCAAGTTTCTTCTGCAGAACTTGACATGTCAAATTTTAATACTAGTGAACTCGTAGTGGTGGGAAGTGATAACATGTTTCCTGCCCATAAGGGCCCTGGCCAATGCTGAATCATAAAGTACATACTAATAGGCAAAAAGTGTAACGGATTTATCTAGTAAGAGCTGTACCTGATGCCAGAGCCTTTGGGAGTGAAGACCAGAGACCCAGAGAGAACTCCTTATGTGAATTCTCTGTGATGGGAATGAACAGTGTAGAAATGAGACTGGACAATGCTTTGATCTGTTGTCCAAATCAGATAGAGGAACAATTGATTCGTAGGGATATTTTGACAAAGGAAAAAATCAGTGGGGTGTATGAATTCGGTATAGATTCTTCTTGTGTCACTGTGTAGCTTTCTTGCCTTCCTGTGTGGATGAGACCTGCCTCTTCAGGTATAGCCTGCAAGGGTGAAGGGAAAGGAAGACCTTTTTAGGATTTATGGAGATTCTAGTTTCTATGGCTCAGTTCAGAGGAAAATGAAGGACAGAAGACAAACAGAAGGCCTGGGGGAACTTGCTTCTGAGAGCTCCCAATCTTCTTCATTGCTAAGCACAGCATGCTAAAGCGTCACGGTTTGGGATATCATTGTATGAGTCCCATTGGAGTGAAATAAATAAAAGAAATAGGGGTGGAATGACTGGGTGAGGATGTGGTAAAAACTGAGGGGTTGGGGGGAAATCAAAGGACTTTGTTTCAGGAAACTGGAGAGCAATCAAAGCTACTAGGGCAATGTTGTGGAAGACGTTGTGAGTACTTCCAAGATGGACCAACTGGTGCTTAAGGAAAGGTTGTGAATATGTACTTTAATTCAACAGTGGTGATGCTTACAAAGCCCTATGACTTTTGCTGGATCTTGGGATTTCAAAGATTGGGAGGCACACAGTGTTTGTCCACAGATGATCTTGGGAAAAATACGTTAGCAAATCTTATAAGCCAGAGATTGTCATAAGGGAGCAACATATAAATGGCAACCAGATAAAGGAGAAGTTAACTCTGCTTAGTGGCCTTCCAAGTGAGAAACTTGATCTGGAGTCTTTCTGGCAAACAAGAATGAGAAACACGTCATGCAGAAGGCGAAAGGGAAAAGAATGAGAGTGTAGCCACACAGAGAGTAAACCCAGGAGAGAGGCAAGGTGAGCGAGTGGCCGGTGAAGGGGAGAATGACATCATACAGGGTTGGCTAGGGTCAAAGAAGGACAGTGCAATATCTCTTATTCTATCCCAGTTGAATGTAGAGTGAAACAGGCTATGAAGCACGATGAAGAAACTGCTTGGAGGCCATGCCCAAGGGCCCTTCTCCTGAGTCCATACACAGTTCTTCTTATGGGTATTTGCACTGGCCATTCAAGGCTTACAACTGTTTCTTAACTTGGAAGAATTGTTATGGCAAGCTATTTTGCTTGGAACGCTATTATTCTTCCTTCATCAGTATCTTGGGCAAACTACATCCTGCAATGGTGTTATCAAAGGATATAGCATCAGCCACTTTACCTTCAAGAAAACAACATCGGTGTTTGCTGCAGAAGCTTCTTCTGGGCCCAAGGCTTAGTCTTCACCCAATCTGCTTTTCTCTTCCCTTTTATTTTCTTCTTGTCCTCTTTACTTCTCCCTGATTTGAAAATGTCTCATGAGAGGACTCCCTCTGAGAACCACAAACACCCCAATTTCTATCCTAGGCCCGGCTTCTAGCAGACCTGTCTGAAGACATTGGGAAATAAACTGATCAAAGTTATGTTTCAGAATGAGATCTGGTTGAATGTAGAGTTTTAGCAGAGGGAAAAATGTAGGGATAATAGATTTGGGAGTTACTGAAGGGCTGCATCAGGGCCTTCATCAGGAAGATGAGATGGGGAGACATGGTTTCATTTCCTGGGTATTTTATCATAGGGTATGCAAAGCAGAGAAAAGGTCTAGGCTGGTCCTCCAGTTTTGAGGGCAGCAGAGTCGTCTTCAATATCATTTACTGAAGGGACAATGAAAGAGAGAAAGCCCCTCTGGGAGGCAAAGTGCAGAATGAATTTAGCCTGCAGCTTCTTAAGTTGACCCTCTCCTGGGATATACTACCTGGGAAATAGTTTGAAATCAAACTCTGTATCCTAGGTAACAGGGCTGGGCAGAAAGGCTGATCTGGGAGGCATCAGCATTTAAATTCCAATTGAAACCATGCCCATGTATGGACGGGAGTGGGCTGTGAAGAAGCTGTAGAGACTTAACGTTTGGAGAGCTGTTGCAAAGGGCAAAAGCAGCCGAGTAGATCACGGAAGCTCCAAGGGAGATTGGCAAACATAAAGGCAGCCGCAGTGCAAGGCAAAGGAAAGGATGGAGAAATAGCCGGCTCAGGAGAGTCAGTATACCTGAAATAGGTGTGTGTCAGGGATGGACCAAGGTAGTCTGCAACTTAGAGGCTCTGGGGAAAGCTTTGACAAATATTTCAACCCGTGAGCTAAGCAGGGAGCATTTGAGTCTCAGGGAAATGGAAAGTATTATGGGAGAGGCCCCATCCTAATTCTTCTAACCACAAGCCTTCTGCCTTGTGGTTTTCCCTTTCCATTAAATATTCCAAGTTATTTTTATTCTCCCCAGCTCCTGTCTGGCTCATGGAAGTGAGAGAATTGTATACCTCTCAGAAAGAAGCAACTTTCACGGTGAGGAGAAGGTGGACATAGTCTTTTCAAACTGAGTAAGTAGGTTCTTTGTCCACTGTCCTTCCTGCCTACCACTCAGCAGACAGTCCCTCGGCCAGTCTACACAGAGGCTGGGGAATGTCTAACCCTGTCTTGCCCAGGCAAGCATCTCCTACTGCACACTTAGAGTCAGTCATTCTCTTAGTGGAGACTTTGAAGGGACCTGAACGTCATAGGCATCCCAAGGGCACGAAAAAGTGCATTTCTCTGGGGATCATGGGAACTCATTTGTGAGAATGGACAGGAATGAAGAACGTTACCTCTGAAACTGTGTTTGTTTCTTCCCTGTTTCCGTCTTACCTACTTCCTTCCTTTCAGCACTATTTCTCTGTGCTTGACTAACAGTCTTTGCGTTTTTCATAGTTTCTGCTCTGACCTCTACCACACACTATTTTAATGTTGTTTACACAGTTCGAGATGGATGGGTTATAGCAGCAGACTTGGAACTTCGGCCTCCTCATGTCTATTCAGCTCCCACTGTGACTTCCTGCTATAATCTATCTCATGCTAGTGGGATTGATTTCTTAACATCTCAGGGTTTTCAGCTTCACGGAAGGAAGGCGACCCACAAAAATAGGGAATTTATTTCATATGGCCACGCTTCACCATATAGACCATGAGTAGCTCCTACAACAGCTTCTGATGAGGAGAAAGAACTCCACTGCAAGACATGGAATCTAGCTTTAAGACTCCATTGCCAAATGGCCAGAAGATACAAGCTAGAAATGCAATTATATCGAGTCCCTCTGGGGTTTGACTTTGACAAAAAAGAGAGAGGAGATGGAGAGGAGCCAAAAAACAGCTTCTCCTTCTGCTTTATATCCCACTGCAGGGAGACGTCCTGAACTGCAGTCCTCTCCTTTCCTTATAGTACATCCTTTCCCCCACCTTATACCAACTGGCCCAGAAGTGAGCCTTCCAGTCAACCCCTCATAGTTTTTACCTCAGGCTTCATATTTCTCTGGACCCCAGGCTAACCTGAATTTAGAAGAGAGTTGATTTTAGGACTTAGTGATGGACTGAATTTTGAAGATCAAGTTCAAACTCCCACCTGCCTGAGAAAATAACCTGCTGTATTTCTGAACATGTCTAACGTGGGAATGCCCACACTTGGATAATCCCTCAGTTTCCCTGTAGAGAATGTTGCATGTGGACATTTCATTCTTGCCTTGGTGCTAAAAGAAGTACGTCAGAGAGGACCACTCAATCACAGTTTAGAGCCAACAGAAAGTCTTTATTTCAGTCAGCTAGGACCTAAGTGTAGTTCTGAGCAAGAGATTTTTAAAGGTAAAAAAACCACATCCTGTTATCTCACTCAGCACAACCAGTCAGTTTAATAGAAGCTAAGGTAAGTTAGCTGGGGCATCCTGGCCTCAGGTCCTAACCTAGAGTTGGGTAATTTTCCAAGAGTTTCTCCATGAAGGAGAGCAAATTCTAGTTAAAGTTAAAATGGCCTCAGCAAGAATCCAAGATGGAGGAAACTTTGCACTGCCTTTCGCCGTTATACTAGGACTGATAGCTATACTTTAAAAATTCCAATTAGTTCAAATATTAAATTCATTAAAATCACAGGACATTGTTTAGAACTGAGCTCTTGCACTCAGTAGGCCCCAGCATACCCAACCAAACCAAACTGCAGTTACTCACACTAAATTCACTCAGTCAAATCCAACATTAAACCTGGAGACCCAAGAATAGACCAGAGCTTCTGAAAGCAGTGGGTTTCAATCTACCCATATCTACATCATGAGAAAAGTCTCTCTGCTTTAGTTCTCTTAAATAGGAAACTGGAAGGTTAAAAGGCCTGGAAGATGGGGAGGAGTCCCATGAAACACCTTCCTCTGGATATGACTTGATCATGGCTACCAACACAAGAGCTTCAAAAGCATGCGCGCGCGCACGCACACACACACACACACACACACACACACACACACACACACACACGACATCAAAGTAGGCAGGGAAGGTTGTTGGAAAGAAGGGTTCTGTAGGAGTGAGAGGGTGATAAGAGGGAGTAGAGGGGAGTACATGCCATACACGTGAAACTGTCAAAAATTAAATTGCAAGAGTGGTAGAAGACAAACAAAGTAGTGCATTATGGGCATTGAGCCTCTCTTCTACTGTTCTGTTTCCTTTTTACTTAAAGTGCGCCATTCACTCAAACCAGGTGAGGGTACTTTGTGTACCTGCAGGTTGAAGCTAATCTGATTTGTGAACCACAAATCTAAATCATTTGGGTCTGTAATGAAGTCCACTGTAGTTTGTCCTTCCAATGCTCTGGCACTTGAATGTCAAACATTAATGAAAACTGTGATGCCAGGGACCCATCTGGGAATCGCAGTCCTGTGAAGGGAGCATCAGCTATCTCTGTGCTGCTTCATCTGTTTGTAGGTATCATTTATAGGAAGGCATCGTAACTGAAATAAGCCCCATTATTTAATTAACGTTCCCAGTTAACCGATGGATTACTGCCGTTTTGTCTTCCCAGTTGATTTGTCTATCTCTCTGCATTCCAAATGAAGTTTACTTAAGTTGAATCAAGGAGGGAGGGTGAGCTGTTATGCAAGGCTTCTCTGGAGAGTATGCTTCAAGCTTGGTTGGTCACTAAAGCACCAAAGTCATTTTCCCACAGACACTGCCTGCTTCTCTTCATTCATTCTCTACCTCCCTTATTCATGGAATCTGTCTGATTGTTTCATTCCTTCCTTCATTCATGGTCTTCTTTATTTTCTTCCACAGGGTCTCACATAATCCAGGCTGACCTTAGGCTCTCTGTGTAGCCAGACATGACCTTGAAACCTTGATCACAGCAGCTGAGATGGATTGCAGGCTTGTACCAGCAGACCTGGGCAACGTTGTAGAGTGCCTTGTTTATGTCTGCCTTTTGCCAAAGTTCAGAACTGTTATCTTCATATTCCTCACTTACCACTGTCTCTGGTGCCTGTGATGCCTCTTATGCCATACCCATTATCCCTTATTTTGTAGTCCTAAAATATATAAGGTTAACTAATATCCTATTTCTCATCTTTAGGTTTGTGTGCTTAATTAGGAGTGTCTGTGGAAGCCAGGAGCAAGATACCATTGGAGGGGATGGAGAGGAAAGATCTTAAAGGGCAGTCATAGACCACAGATGATTTGATGGGGAAAGGAATAAGGGGGAGGGAGGTTTAAATGGGGAGAATATGGGAAGGAGAAGGAAAGGAGGGAAGGGATAATGATTGACACTAAAGGGATAATGATTAGCCACACAGAAACCTACTATTTGATAAGCTTATTAACTGAAGTTATCTTATATAGGATAATCATATTGAGTTACCCTACACAGAAAGTCTCCTTCCAGAAGCTATAGGTTACAAATAAAGAGCCTATTGCCCAGTGTGAGATACCCACTCTCAATTGGCTAAGCCAGGGTGTCGCAGAGACCTCCCCAAATAATACAAACGATTACCATTGCTCTTTACTGCCCATCAGAAGCAGATGATAAAACCCTATGTTGAAAATACCACACACGATGATCCTGGGACATGAAGAAATGGAATTGGTTTTGACCAGGAAGCTTCCTCCTTGCCGGCTAGCTTTCATGGCTCTGGGAGGTGCTGATGAGGCTGCTGGGGGAGAAAAGTCATCAACAGCTTTTAACCAGCTGTGAGAACTGTGAGTTACAATAACAACCAGACGGGCGAGTTAGCCTGTGTGTCACAAATGTTATAAGGCTAACCAACTGATTTTAAACCTTGTTTCACAGGAGTAAGCACATTCCTCATATGGTAAATCTGGCCAAGAAGCCATAGCTGGGAAGCTTCCAGACCCCAACCTACTACTTCTAAGGTGCTAACTGAACATGGAATAAAATTGCCTTTAAATTTGTATCTCCTTTAAATTTGTAAATCCAGTGATTACTACAGTTCCCAGATCTCATCAGAGAAGTCTCTATGGGCAGTGATTAGTGGTTAATACAGAAACTGACAACTACTCATAGTTCTAGAATAAGTGAGTGGGTAGGCTGGGTAATTTTTAGTCATACAGGGGACATCTAGGTCAGTCCCCTTTCACACAAAACCCTCTTGACCCTCCTAGAAGAGGGTCTGAAGGATTTAAGAGCCGGAGATCTGGGAAGACTGGGGTGAAACAGTGCCTTCTGGGCATGACAGGACCTGAGCACTCAGAACTCACAGCAGCTGGAGTGGCCTACACAAGACCTGCACAAGATCAAGCCAGTCAATACTTCAGCACCTAGGGGAGAAGTTCATAAGCCGGAGAGCTAGTTTTTCTTTAAAGATATGGCCCTGATAGGTTGGCTTTACTCTCTAGTGATGGCTTCATACTTGTGAGTATATGGGTAGCACAAATTGAACTCAGTGGATTATTAAACAAAATGGAGGAAATGAAGAGTTAGGAGGTAGGCTTGAAAGAAGTCGGGGGAGCAAGGAGCCGAATGTGACTTATATACATTGTATGCAAACATGAAATTCTTAAGGAATTAATAAAAATACATTTTAAAAAGAATGGCAAAGCGTGTGGAACTGCTTCACTGCTAAGTCAGGGTGATTGCTGCTGAGTAAGTAAGACAGTCTGGAAATTGCACCATATTTTCTAGACTTGTCAATGGAAACACAGTCGTAGTGTCTTAGCATTCCCATAGTGCGTGAGCTGAATAGGACTGAGGCAGCAGGACGCTTTTTTAATTCTTCTCCTTTTCCTTTTAATTCTTGGCTCTCCTTTGTTTTTCTGACATCAAAGTCCTTTCTCTTCTGAATAGAGCTCTTCGACTCCTCTCCCGGAGCTCTGAAGAGGGCCTCAGGGCCAGAGTCTGCATGGTTCTCATACACATGACCTGTGGAACCTGGGCTGTTTTGAAAAAGCATGCTTGGGCGCAGGAACAATGACATTCTTATTTTCAACTTTCCTTAAAAGGCTTACCCTGACCTATTCTCCAGGACTGAAGTTGGACATAGTTATTGATTTTTGGTCAGGTTTTTGCAAAAGTGAAGAGGCACATCTATATAGGAAGAGTGAGACCGTATTTGAATTTCATTTTTTCTCAGTGGTAATGGGCTCGGACCCCTTTATTCACCTTTATTGTGTCTATTTCTTGTGATGAATGATGCATCTTTCTCAATTAGGAAATAAAATGATAATTTCACTTAATACTGATAATGAAATTAGGGTCTAAACTACTCCAAGGTAACTTTTGCTTAGCTACTACAAGGATGTCTACTTGTGTGGTCTGATAAGAGTTAAGGGGTCTTCTTGAGGAAAATGTACTCTTTCCCACCCAGAATCAAGTTTTGAGAATAAAGTTTGAACTTTAAAAAGAACCCATGTGTTGGTCAGCTTTCCGTCACTGTGACCAAACACCAAACACAACCAACTCACGAGAAGGAAAGATCTGCAAATTCTGTCTGTGTCCTTGACCCTATTTATCTGGGTCTGAAGTATAGCATGGAAGAATCATGTGGCAGAGGAAGCTATTTACCTCACAGTAGCTGTGTGTTGGGCTATACATCTATAATTATAACACTGATGTGTGGAGGCAAGAAGATGAAGAAGTATAGGGCAGTGGTGCTCAACCTTCCTAATGCTACAACCCTTTAATATAGTCCCTCATGTTGTGGTGACCCCAACCATAAAATTATTTTGTTGATATTTCGTAACTGCAATTTCGCTACTGTTATGAATTGTAATGTAAATATATGATATGATATCTAATAAGATATTCTTAAAGAGGTCTCCACCCACAGGTTGAGAACTGCTATTCCAGGTCATTCTGTTACATAGTTTCAGGCAAGCCTGGGCTACATGAAACCAGGCTCCCCCAAAAAATGTAAATGAAAATTAAAGTTGCAAAATAATCTTAAAAGATTTAGGTCACCTCAGTCATAGCACCTATGAGTGCTCTATTTACTTGGCCAGCAATTTAGCCAGCAATGGAGGGGATCCCTGGGAGTTTTGAGGAGGCAGGGACAGGGGTAAATATCAAGATTTTCTCTCAGGGTAATATTAAAGTCCTGGGGAGCTGTTTCACCTTAAGACCTATAGTTAGGGATGGGTGAAAGAGTAGACCTGTCAGCGTCCTGTCCAGAAGAGAAGGTGGGAGGATGGTGGTAGGTCATGACAAAGTTGTCACATGAAAGCTCACTTTTGTCATCTGCTTGTAGTCTCTTGATGCAAATCCTCTGTGTCCCCTTTGAGGAAAGTTGGACTTGTTTGCAATCAGCAGTGTGAGGAAGCAAATGGAAAAGTTCCTTGTCCACCACCTGCCTTTTAAGTAGACAACAAGACTGCCCTCCTGGCTTGGGATGGCTTTAGAACTGTACAGGAGAGCGCTTACGTAACAGCAGAGTGGACCTGTACCCTGTAATTAGGCTCCCATCTCTTCTCTTCCTCTTCCTCTTCCTCTTCCTCCCACCCACAAGTTCACCAAAACAGCCCCAGAGACTGAGAAATACACAGTCTTGAACTGTGTTGCTTCAGGACAGTTCTCCCAGCTCATGAGCCAGCTTTGGAAAATGCCAAGAGAATTGTTCAACCTGTTTAAACACTGCTTTCACCTCTAACGCTCTTTTTCTCAACCTGAAAATCCAACAAGCCTGGCATTGGACCTAACTTTCCTATTCCATCTACTCCACAGAGCTGGGAAGCACCAGGACAGAGAACGCCTGCATAATATATCAAAGTTAACAGAACTTACTAAAGCTTTATTCATCCCTTGTGCCTACTAACTTAACCCCCTGGATGGCACCATTCATGGCTTGAGACTTGGTTTTACTGCTCAGCTGTCCATTCTTTGAATTTATAATAACTAAACTCCTTTCTCGGGGCCCAGCTGCAGGATATGTTCATAACTCTGCGAAGTCACGGGGAGCGTTTATGGCCATTATTATCGAATCCGAGGTATCAAAAGCTATAAAATGGAAACAGTCGCGCTGTGAAACCTCAGGAGCAAAATGCTGACCAATTAATTCAGTGCCTGAAAGCTATGGATGAAAGCTTTTTAATATGAGGGAAAATTAATCCAGCTGGGTTCTAAGATACTAAGAAGTAAACCGCCAAAAAAATTATGGAAAAAATGAGCCTTTATCTTTGCTGAAACTCCAGATGCTCAAGGGAAGGTCTTAATAGAAGCCGAGTGTTGTTAAGCTGTGTCCTGCTCTGTACTGCCCTGTGGTGGACCTGCTATGGCAGCAATACGTGTCATCTTCATCTGCCTTGCTCTGTCAAGTAAATGTGTGTCATGAGCCTCAAAACGGAAAGCTGTAGACAGTCGATTTAGCTCCTTCCCTGCTTCCCGGTCTCACCTTGATGTAGCGTGGGCCATTTAAATGCGACACATCACCTTCTTTATGCAGAAAGCAAGCTTCATAGACTATATGTCTTTCATCCTTTCTGTAGAAGACAGAAAGTGTCTCTAAGACTCTACCGATGCCCATCCTGACCTTCCCCTTGCCCTCTGCCTCACTGCACTTCATGACACAGGGGAAGGCAGAAAGAAGCCAAATATAAAATGAAGCCCAAAGCATGTCTAAAGGAGGAATAAAAGCAGGAAAAACAATTGGCTCATTCTACTCTGTTTCCTCCTGCCCCAGGTCATGCTCAGATCTCTGAGAATCTGTGCACAGTGCTGAAGACCCACAAAGTCATTACCTTCCTGCTAGGCGTTCCCTCAGTGAGGATGAAGAATTAAAGACACCATAGCTGTGTCTACATTATTTATAGTTTCCTCCATCTAGTGCTGTGCTTTGTCTGACCTAGAGTCAGACACAATAAGGATCAGTCCTTCTTGTGTCTCAGAGTGTCCCCTTATCCTCGGGTAAGCAGCAGATGTGGAGGTAGGGGCATGGAGAGTTTCGCAGCTAAAACTGTGGCCCCAGGCTGCCACTAGCTAGGGTGGTTTTCCTCAGAGCTCTGAACTGGACTTTCACCCAAGACAGGCAAAAAATACAGAAACTGAGAGGATGTGAACTTGGGTCTCTGAGGGTTCAAAAGCAGGGCTGTTAGTCAGACTACAAAGCAAGAGTCTTCCTAATGTCTGAGAGAAGTAAGAACTCAGCAAGACAGAAACCTAGAGAAGAATAGGGCAAATATGGATGCCTACTTGAAGCTGAGGTACATGGGACAAAATTGGACAATTGAGTAGATAGATGGTGGTGCCACTGTCTCTTGAATGGTCACAGTGAAACTGTTTCAAATATCTTGGTTTTGCTATTGTTTATGAAGAACAATGCTAAACTTCAGATGATGATGATGATGATTATTATTATTATTATTATTATTATTATTATTATTATATTATCTCTGACCTGGCCACTTGGAGACTGGCCTGGAAGAGCTCACAGGGTAGTGAGACAGACAGGGATGCTGACCAACTCAGTGTGGCAACAAGTACAGAAGAGGCCTAAGAAGCAGAGAACATAGACGTGACTTTGCAACTCCTGTCCCTTTCATTTTACCTTGAGTATAATAGCCCTTTTCCTGTCTGCTTGGTTTCCTGGCATGGGATGTATCTGTCTTCTAGAATTCTGACCATTTGTCTTTCCAATACCTAATTATCATCAAGCAGCCAAAGAAAGATCGGTAAACACAGAATTGACTGTCCATTTCTGACCACAGATGATGTTGGAATGTAGTCCTACTATGGAACACAGATGAGCAGGGACGGGGCTGGGAATCTGTTTCCACCAGAGAATCTTATCCATCCTGTTCTCCAACAGCTGTAGCTGCTGTTAAACACATCACCCTGTCTTCTTAATTCCTGTAACATCTGTCTGACGAGGGAAGAAGAATTTTCTTATGATTTCAGAGCCCGAGACATAGGACAAGTGTGTTTAAACGAGTTTAGAACAATAATTAGCCACCCTTGAGTGAGGGAAGCTTTGGATATGAAGACACAAATGGTAAGAGATGTTTGCATAGGAAAGGAGTTTTGGGAACTTCTTAAACGATTCCATTTAGCCAAGATTTACAGGCATGAAATTGTCGCCAGTGTGTGTTCCTTATCCCCCTCCCTCAATCAGAAAAGTTGCCATGGTTCTTTCTTCAAGGAAAGCACTCAAAGTTAGGCATGTCCTTCTCAGTTGTTATCCCCTCCAGTAGGGCTTGGCTTTGGTCAGCTTGGACCAGATTCCCACATAGGCCCTTAACAAGTTATCTGAATGGCTACTTCCTTTTCGGTCTCAATTTTCATCAACAAAATGGGGCTAAGAACTATTTTGCATGGTAGATTTGCAAATTCAAGGAGAGATCCCAAGTTTAAAAACATTAAGAAAATGCTACTTTACTCTTGGAACAGAGCACATTCTTGATATGTCCTTAAAGCCATGTCTCCTCCTTTAGCGGTCTCCAGCCTTAAAGAAACATAAGGTTCTAAGCTATTGGTTTTAGGCACACTTAAAGTATAATAGTCTTCATTGAAGTAGTGTATCTAATGCTTATAGATTGCATGGTGTCCCTTTTAATCTTGCTAAGACAGCGTTTCTTTTTATACAAAGAAGGACAACTAATAATATCCCTCCCCATATGTTTTTGGAAAGATGAAATGAGCTAATGTATGCAACTTAGCAAGACATTCAATAAAATGGCCATTCTTGGTGTCTGTTGTACTGAAGAAATGGCTCTTCCCACCATCTGCAGAGACAGTCGCCTTAAGCAGCAAGTCGTGCAGACTGTCCTCTGCAGAGACTCAGTGGATCGGGACACGACGCAGCAAGTATACGGATTAATGTGTTGTGAAAAGAAGAATGCCTAAGAAAGATGAGTTGGACTAATCATTCGCTTTCCTTGAAATGTGGGTTGAGAAAACACCGAGGCAATTAGCTGTCAGCAGTAGAGTAACGAGACTGAGAAAGATAATGAAGCACAGGCCAGACCGTGAGAGCGCATGACAAATTTCAATTATGAGCCAGCAGACGCTATGACTGTGAGGAAAGATACACAGAATAGGAGCGGAGGACGACGGAAAGAAGAAAACAGGCCCAACATCTGAAAGTATTTGAGTTCCTTTCATGGTCAAATACCTTAGGGAAAAAAAGAACCAAGAAGGGGAGGGGGATGGGTTAGGGGGATGTTAGCCCGGAAACCGGGAAAGGGAATAACACTCGAAATGTAAATAAGAAATACTCAAGTTAATAAAAAAATAATAATTCAAAAAAAATATTGTCAATAATTCCTTCAGAGCAGCCTCGTGAAACTTGGCAACTCTGTGCTTTTTGATACAATCTTGTGTTTCCTAACCCTCAGTATTTTTTCTTTCCCCAACCCTTTTTCTTTTCTTGAGTTAGTTTATAAACAGCCCAAAGAGTTTTAATTGAAACACAAGCACACCGAGACCACCCTACCAAAACAAAGCAATCATTATCCACTGGGAATTCATAGAGCACTAGAGTCAAATCAGTCAAACCAGTAAGGAAAGTGGCAAATGACGAGACAGGTGAGGGAGAATTCAAAGGACCCATGCTTAAATATGTAGTTCAGCAATTTAGCAGCATGGCAGACTCTAAGCAGAGAAATAAGACTCATTTCTTCTTTAGAAACACTAGAAACTATGCTATGTAGAGACTGATCATTCACAGAGAAGATGTGTCTTGTTTGTTTAAAATAAAGTTTAAAAGTTTCATGCTGGCTCTAGAGATAGGAAACCCCAGCTAAAATAATGTGCTCCCTACAGAGGACTCTCAAATAGCACACATACACACACACACACACACACACACACACACACACACACACAAACACACATACACACTCACATGCTTATATATGATCTCTACTTTCTCAGCTCCAACAGATGTTTATCAAGCAGTCTTTTGATTGCTATGTTGGCATTACAGGGATTCTGATACTAAAAAATGGTACCAAGATGGAGGACAGGTAAACGTTCAATGACAGAAGACAGCACTTCTCGAATGTTACCATGTGGGTACTCAAACATGTATCCTTCAGCACCTGTGAAGGACATAAACAGTCTACCAGGTGAAAGTCAGTATCTCTGACTAGGACCAATTCTATCTATCTATCTATCTATCTATCTATCTATCTATCTATCTATCTATCTATCTATCTATCTAACTATCTATCTATCTAACTATCTATCTATATCTATTATATATATGATATGTAATTATATATATATATATATATATATATGTAAAGTAAACTTGCTTTTTTCTGGTGCACTCTCCTGCATAGTAAGCATCTTTTGTATGTCAATGAGATGCCACTTGGAAAGGGCTTCAGGACAAAGGTTGACCAGCAGAAAAACTAAGCCTTAAGTAGAGGGTTGAGGTTTTAACCTCTCCCTTGTATCCTGTATCAATAACAGACTTCTCCATTGGACCATCCCAGTATGGGTTTAAAGCAAACGCATCAAAGGTGGTACTCATTTTGGACTCTTCCTTTCTGACTTTTACTTCCATGCATGATGGTCCCACTGGGGATAATAAACCTTACAGGGACCCGGGACCCCACAGGTCAACCACCACCCTGTAGCTCTATTTATACAAAGGAATAGTTCACCAGAAATATGACAGAGACAAAGAGCACAGATTTCCCCAAAACCCACTAGAAAAAAAAAAAAAAAAAACCAATCCACATGTAGTTAAATGATCAAAAGCTCTACTTTCTCTCATCACCAAACATCATCTCCTTAGGAATTTCTTTCTTCGGGCTCTTTAAATGGAGACAGTTTCTCCTATCCATTCATTTCCATTAACAATATTTCTGTGGCCAGGGTCTAAGGAGACGTGGTTATTGGGAATGCGTGAAGCAACCCTATTCTTTACGTTTTGCATCTTGTTTATTGCTCTGTGGCTGCCAGAACAGGACAGAGAGGCTTCGCCGCAGCCCGCATCCTTGGGATTCTGAGCGCAGCAGCTGCCTGCTCATCGTGCACTGCAGTCACGCCCGAGCTGAGAACTGCGTAGGGCCGAGATTCCCTCCTCATCATCCTCCCACGTCACCGTGCACAGGAGCGAAGTGACACAGTGATTTGTCAAGGCCGGCTGCCGCCACCTCTGGCTGCTCCGTGTACATTATGTATTCTCCACATGCTGACGATGTCTCCATATCTGTGTGCAGGCGGTCACAGGTCGTGCTCTGAAACTGGCAGGAGGCCGGGGCGTGGGTGCTGATTAGGGAGACGTATCCCGAATGCAGGAGGAGTTCACTGAGAAGTGTTCCCAGAGACGCTGCAGTGTGAAGTGGATGGAATTAGAGGATCCCAGGTTCCCCCGGAAACTCTAATGACTGAGCCCAGCGCCCAGAAGGCTGCAGAGCCTGGCTGTTTGCTCCCAGGGAAACAGGAAAACAGACCTTGCAAGCTTGCATTCTCTCAAATGCAAACGAATCTCCGTGGTCCCTTGAGGACTGTTATAGGTTGCGTTGTGTGCAGACAAATTGAGAGGATGCGACACATTGTGTGGAAAACAAAGCCCAGAGTCCCCCCAAATCTCCCCGCTGCTTACGGATTTTTAATTCAAATCCTACAAATAGAATCTCCCACAGACAACTCAGGGTACAACAGTTCTTCTTCATCCAGCTTTGGGGCCACCAGCCTGCCCCTGTAAAAGAGGAGCCTTCTGTCCTCACCCTTGACAAGGAAGAAGGAGGAAGAAGAGGAGGAAGAGGAGGAGGAAGAGGAGGAGGAGGCAGAGAAAAGGAGCACCCATGTCCCCAGAATGTGACTCCAAAGTCAGTGGGTGTTACTTTAATTTTTCTCATAGACACCGTGTTGAGCTGTAGAAAAGCAGAGTGAGATAACGTCCTTCACGTGCAACTCCGCAGTTGTTTACAGGCACTCGGAGGTCATTTCCTCTACATTTAGTCCTCTGGATCCATTGTTCCCCTTCCCCATCTCCCCCTCCTCCCGCTCCCTCTTTCCTCCTCCTCTTTTCTCCTCCCTCCTCCCTTCTCCCTCCTCCTCCCTCGTCTCCATCTCATATTCTACCCCTCTCTTCTCCCTCCCTGTCTTTCCATTATGACCAGAGAAGAACCCCAGAACTAGAAAGCGAACCAGATGGCAGGCGGAAGTAGGTCCTGCTCGTCACCTGCCCTGAAGGAATACCAGTTTAAACTTGCCAGCCCTGTGGTTTAACGTAAAGCCTCTTTTTACTTTTCATTATTCAAATACGTCAGTAGCATCTAGCCATACTGGCTGTGGGGTGGCCCAGAGACTGGGGGTGGGGGTGGGGTAACAAAGGTTTACATCCTGAGAGACATCACTCCTTGATATAGGGAGGAGTCCGTAAAGAACTCATAGATGTCTATGCCTTAGCCACAAGGTGCTGTAGATCACATGACCAGACATTGTTCTGTGACTCTGCTGGAGCTCAACCCCGGTCAGAATGTGAGCATCAGGTCCAGCAGGTTCTGTAAACAATAGCTACTCCCAGATCCTCACTCCCCCAGGTTCTGCAACAAGAGTTTGTTTAGCAGACGCTCAGCAGAAAGCTGTTTGCAATAGACAGGAAGATGTGAGGTGAAGGCAGTAGGATCAGGAGCTCAGTGCCAGCTCTTGGCTACGTGGTACCTTGTTTCAAAAGGCTAAAAAGAATCGATAAAAATGCAGAGTGGAAAAGGGGGAAAAAATAAAAGGAAGAAGGAAGGAGGAGAGGAGCAGGAAGAAAGCGAGAGTTGGAGGGAGGTGGAGAGAGGAGAGGAAGCTGTCAGATTTAACAACAGGGACGGTTAGATATTTGTGGGGTGTGCATGCCAAGGACATGGGTGTCATGAGTCTCGGCTTTGATTCTGTACCCCACCTGTTACTACGCATACGAGGATCTATTATTTAAGCCTGACTTTGACTTCTTCAGGTGTATGATGAGGATAATAAAATCAACCCAGTAAGGCTTTTATGAGGACTAAAATTTAAAAAGTGACTGTAACACACTTAGCATGTAAATAGTTCCTGTCACCAAATTATGGAGGAAAACATGTACTGACACAGAAGGGATTTGTATTAGGATTCTGTGAAAAAGGCCTCAAAACTCCTTGCTTAGGAGTTTTATAAGTGTTTATAGTTGGAAAATCAAAATAATAATATAGTGATATAATAATAAGAAGAAGAATAAGAATAATAATAAGAAGAAGAAGAAGAAGAAGAAGAAGTGTAGGAAAATCTAGAAGTTCAAAACTAAAGACAGATGTCGACCTCAGCGTTTGCTGTTAGTAACCCTCTGTACTGGAGCAATGGAGTTCTTACAGTAACTGAAGGCAGACTATGTGACCAGCATGACACATAGCTTATAGACGATGATTCCTCCCTGCCTTCTATAATTTTATACTCTCATGGCATTTGAAGAAATGTGAAAACACATATTCAGCTTCACATACTAAAAATGGGAACTCTCTTTTCCAAAGAGCTGCCAGCACGTACACCCCACCCTATCGGAAGGCCGCGGTGAGTCTTCTGAGGTGAACGCAAGGATGTGCACCTGCTGGCAGAGATTTGCATCTGCTTTTCCTTTGTGTCAGAACCATGGTTCTCTAACTGCTGCTGGTGAACAGCTGCTGGAGACGGCCTTGTCAACTGGGCCCTCCTCTCTCTGGCTTCAGAGAATCTGCAGCCTGCAGGGATCCAAGAGAACCCACTCAGGGAGCCTTTATGGCAACTGCCTCTACCCCACGCATCCACAGCCACTGTTTAACAACACAGAAGCCCATGCTCAGGCCTATTGTAGCTCTTTCAAGCTCCTGAAAGGTTTTTCCAAAGCAGGCTGGACTATGCAGTTTTTAAAGGTAGATGAAAATACCCCTCTTTCCCTATCTCTGTCTCTTTCTGTTTCTCTGTCTCTCTTCTCTCTGTCTCTCTGTCTCTCTTCTCTCTGTCTCTGTCTCTCTCTGTGTATATATGTGTGTGTGCTCGTGTATATGTAAAATCTTTATATAATATATAAATGTATAAATATAAATATATATATAATCTCTATATATAAAATATATAGAAAATCTCCCTTTCCCCCCTCTCTGCCCTCTGTTGTCATTTTCAGTATTTTCATCGCATGAAGGTGTTCTAAACTCAGTATGTCACTACTAATACTTTGTTACCAACAGCTGTATGATCGGTTGTATATTATTTGTATATGATTTGTTATGTGTAATAAATAGTAAAAGGTGGAATGTGCGTTGACCACTCTGAGAAGACAAGTGTACATAGGCGTCTACTCCTTCCTGCTCTCCCTGACTTCCTTATCAGCTCTCCATTGCTTTCTCCGCCACACGAAATGATTCCAACTTCAGTGTCCAGCAGGAATCTGTGCACACCTACTCCCTACTCCTATTTGTTGTGTATCTTCTTCCTGTCTCTTTACTACTTCGGTGAATTTTTGCAACATTTCTCCTTCTCAAGACTACTATCTCCTAAGCAAGCTCATATTTTGGGGTGATCAAGATAAATAATTATTTCTGATCACAAGAAAGTCATGGTTGGGGTTGGGGATTTAGCTCAGTGGTAGAGCGCTTGCCTAGCAAGCGCAGGGCCCTGGGTTCGGTCCTCAGCCCCAAAAAAAAAAAAAAAAAAGAAAGAAAGAAAGGCGTGGTTGAAAGACCAGAAGGAATCCCATGAAAGACTGTCTAGTTTTTGTCTTCGAGGTTGAAAAAGAAAAGTTCTGCTTTTTGCTCATGCATGCCTGAAAGAACACTGGCCTGAAAACTGTTCCAGCAACATTGGACATTAGCTATGTGGTTAGGAATTTAAGAGATACATTCTAAGATATCTACCTCTATATAGAAATATATACAATCTAAGGTGCGTGCGCACGCGTGTGTGTGTATGTGTGTGTGTGTGTGTGTGTGTGTGTGTGTGTAAAACTAAGCTATCTCTGTTTCTTGATTTCTTAATAAAACTGAAAACAGACTCAAGGATCTGGTTCTGTTGGCAGAGTGCTTGTGGAGCATGTCCAAAATCTCCCTTTTCATCCCCAGCAGTATCTAAAACAAAGCATGGCGGCACATGTCTATAATCCCAACACTTGGGAGATGGATACGAGAGAACCTCAATTTCAAGGTCACCCTTAACTACCTAGGGAGTTTAAGCTTTGGGCTACATGACATTCTGTCATAAAAAGACAAACAAACAAACAAACAAAAAATGTAGTAGTAGCAACAGCTACAGTAATAAATTATATCATTTTGCATGCATCCAAGTTTTCCAGAATAAACTCTGAAAACAAGCTTTAAACTTTTACATTGTAGAACCAGAAGTGGACGGACACAAAGGCATTAATATTCTGGTTATTTCACCATGGATAGTATGTCTATGTCTCCCTGTGAAATTATTAATTAGCATCTTTGGTTAGGAGTGTCCTACAAAATGCTGTGTGTGTGTGTGTGTGTGTGTGTGTGTATTACTTCTTTAAGATAGAAAAGGGTCTGAGTTCCAAGCCATATAGAGCATCATATTGGGTGAAGGATGAACACTTGATTATCACTCTTCTAAAGACAAGGCAACTGAGTGACAGAGATGTTAATTTGTCCAAGGTCGCATAGCTAAAAGGTTTCAGGATAGGCTCAAGCTCAGTCAGCATAACTAAGTGCTTTATGCTTTATTACTCTTTAATAGCCACAGTGCGATCGCTAGTTCAAAGACAACAGCAAAGCAATAATTACTCCTATTTCTATATGTGCTTTCTGCCTTTAATACAACCTTGATTTGTGCCTCCTTCAGTCACTGAGTAATGACCTTGGGGTGTAACATGCGTCATCTTGGTTACTGGAACAAACAGTCCCGGCTCTCAAAGATGCAAACACTTTTAAAAGATAAATAAAACACAATTAAAAATTACAATAATCAATGATTATGGTCCCTCCCTCCTCCAGCATTTGAACACGGGACCTCATGCATTCTGGTTAAGTAACTTTCCACTAAGCTATGTTCTCTAGTGATTAACAATTGATTTTGATATCAGGAAGGTGAACAGTGATAGACAGTAATAAGCTGAGTTGGACAAATTAGATAGATCAGACCTAACCTATGGAAATCATAATTCTCAAGCTAAAAGATGAAAACGAGTCAGCCATGCAGTTAAATGGTTGAGGAGAAAGCGGGGCTTTGTTTTGAAAACAAAACGAAGTGGTTCGTATCAGAGAAAACTGTTTTTAAAACACCATAATAATTGAAAGAGAGAGGGGCCTGCCTATTCCAGGATTTTACGTGTGAATAGAATTTAGAGTTTCCTTCTAAGCACCATGAAAAGCCAATAAGAGTTTGGGGTGAGAAGTGGCATGTTCATAATTATGCACACTGAGATCATCTCATACAGCAAGAGCAGACGGGATCATTTAGACAAATTTCCCAAACAGCTGGGAAAGCAAACAAGGAGCCTAAACACCAGCGGATCATTGTTCTAAAGTGACCCTGTGCTTGACAGAGGCAAGCCACAGCTCTCAAAGTGTGCAGCACAATTCTCCCAGTCTTTTAACTCTCCCTACAAACAACATTTCTGGAACTCAAAACACTAGTAGGAATTCTAAAACTCTCACGGATACCCTAGAAAAAAGAGAAGGACCCTCCATGACTCCATAGATTATAGCCATATTTCAGACTGTTTAATTGCATTTAATATATCCTTGTCTAGGTTGGAGAGTTTAGCCAAGAACTAAAACCATTTAAAGGGGGCATAGGTCTGGAGACAAATCAACCAGAAAAATTAAAACTTTAAAATGTCAAGAGCTGAAATAAAGCATGTGGTGAGTGACCTGTGAGGTCACACTCGGCTGCGTAGAGAGTCACAGGAAGTCACAGAAACAGGGGAGCACAGAATCTACATCTCAGAAGCTCACAGACGGCTACAGCGAGAAGAATAAAGAATGGGGTCTGGAGGGTAGGCAGAAGGAAACTGAGAAAAGAACACAGGGAACAAAAATTAACCAATACACTTACACGGGCATGCGCACATCCCAAAAAGGAGAGACAGATCATGGTGATGCTAGGCTTATATATATTATTGATATGTTTGTTATTCATATATATATATATATATATAAACAATTTTTTAAAATTACTGGAAGACAAAAAAACCCAGTAACCTTCAAGCAGAACAAATACACTCATATATACATGTAATACATAATGTGTACAAACAATCCCTAGAAATTGCTAGTGCATACATGGTCATTAAAGTACAGGAGAAGGATGTTCTGTGCAATTGAGGTTGATGGACTTGAGACCACATAAGAGTACTGAACTGACAGACACATGTAGAAGAACCAGCACCACAGAAGGGACATAAAAGGAAAGAGAAAGCTGTGTTCCCTATAGTTAAACATATCTGGATAAATTATTCATCAGTGATTTAGAATTTATACATTCAGTGGAAGATACAATTTTCAATCTTATCAATACGCAAACTTACATTAAAATTACTATTTTCACTAACTTTAAAATATAATCCACCTATAAATGAATTTTTTAAAACTAAAGTCTTATGTAGAGAACTACATTTTGAGGGAAACTTCAAATGGCCTGAATGAGTCAAGAGAAGTGTTGCAAGTCTTTTAAAATGTTATGACTCACAAGTTGATCTACAGCTTCATGCAATCCCAGGTGGCTGTTGTGTATATCTCGGTCACCTTATTTGAAAATGTAGGGGGAAGTACAGAGCACAAATAGCCAAAACATAAATGGAAAGCAATTTGCAGGGAGCTGTTCTATGAGAAACTGTATTTATTGGAAAGAAATGTCCAATTTATCACTGCCGTGGAGATAGGCTAATAAACATCAGAACACGGTAGGGGATCCCAGGATAAGTTTCCTCATGCACTGAGACTTAATTTAGGACAAAGGCAACATGGAAGGACAGCAGGGGGTAAACACCTCTCCTTAATAAATGGTGTAGATGCAGTTAAATGTCCACGGGAACGTTGGCTCCACATCAAAACTCAATTCCAGGTCCAAGTGAGAAAAGCCATACAGGAAGTTGAGAAAGCAGTACAGGGTTTCTTTAGGATTGCATGACAATGAAAGGAATTTTAAACAAAAGTGGTAACGGAAAACTGAGGCTGAATCTTCCAAGTTCTTCTATTAATCAAAAGTTACAAGAGACAATGTGACACTGACTGGATTTAATGGGTTATATAAAAAGACATGAAGTTGGGAGGGAATGGCTTCAGAGGAGGAAGTGGAGGTAGGAAATGGAGGATATGGTCATATTTTATTGTGTACATGTATACAATTCTCAAAGATCCTTTTAAAGAAGCATAATGAGTGATGAATTGGGGCTGATTGATAAGTTTCATCCCCAGAACTCAGAACTCACACAACGGAAGAAAAGATCTAATTCTTCCAAGTGGCATGAACTTATACATACACAGACATACATGCACACACACACATACACACATACACACACACACACACACACAGAGAGACAGAGACAGAGACAGAGAGACAGAGAGAGACAGAGAGATGCACAATAAATAAGTAAATAAATAAATAATTCTTTTTTAGATAGCATGAAGAAAGGTAGGCCCACCGAATGAGAGGTATCACACACGCCTATCTGGGTACTATTTCTATTGGCGTAACAAAATATCCCAGACTGGGTTATTTATAGTGAAAAGAGGGTTTTTGTTGCTGTTGTTGTTTATTTCGCTCTTGTTCAGTTTGGCTTGGTTTGGTTTTACTCATAGTTCTGGAGGCTGAAAAGTTTAAGATCTAGTGACAAAGGCCATGTGCTGGCAATTCTTGGTAAAAAACTAAAATACCAATAGCAAAAAATGAAAGAGAAAGCTGGTGTATTTGCAAGAAAGAAAAAGGAGCCAAATTCTCAAAATAAGTTACCTCTTTCCAAGAGAAAAACCCTGTCTCCACAAGAACCCCACCCATATAACACAAATCTCCCATTAAACCCCACCACCCAGCACTACCACCCAGAAAGCAAATTTCAGCACAGTTTTTCAGAAGGGAAAAAAGTATATTCAATCATTGCAAGTCAACTAAGGTACTGATTCCTGAACATATAAAGACATGCAAATCAATAAGAAAACTCAAGCATCCCGTGAGGAATTTTAAAAAAAGAGATTGAAAAAGGAACATCACAGAAGACATTGAAATGGCTAACAGTCATGTGGTAAGATGTCAGTGTTATTAATATCAGAGAAATGTCTATTAAAATCACCCAGGAGAAACCAACAGCGTGGAAAACTTCTCCCAGGCGTAAGATTGAACATCAATGATAATAACAGGTCAACACTGAAGAATTTCTCCTGTATGGTTTCATTTATATAAAGCTCAGGATTAGTCAAGGCTGATGGATAAGTTAAGAAATGCAAACTGAAGAGGTAAAAGTGTACGGGCAAACAAGGAGATGATGAGAAGAACTAAGAGGAGGATGATTCTGTTTCGAGAGGTGAAAGGGATCTGTGATCAGCAGTGAGGAGTGAGCGGGTCTTTGATCAGCAGTGAGGAGGTGGGGGGATCTGTGATCGGCAGTGAGGAGTGGTGGTGGGGGGATCTGTGATCGGCAGTGAGGAGTGGGGGTTGGGGCATCAGCGTTGCTGACAACAATGGTTTTCATCTTAGCTGCGGTCACATGGGTGTTTGTATTTCGTTAGGCTGAACAGCTGGCATTCAGATAATTGTATATAAGGGTGGTAGTCAATAATAGTCATACCTCCAGGAGGAAAACTCACAAATACCTTCATAAAAACTCTTTGAAGCATGGTTAAATGTGGTGAACACTGACTATACATGGACAAGGAAATGGTTATAGTCAGAGTGTGGAGTAAGTCGTTGAAGTAATATTGGTGGGAAGAGATAGCAATAATGGTTTAAAGACTAGTTAACATGGCAGTCTGATCGGTATGAGACCAATGAAGTGAGCATTTTCCTATTCCTCTAAGGCACTTCCTTTGCTTCTCTAATATCAGACAAACCTAGTTTCTGGAACACTGAAAAGTGAGTGATCTTTTCAAGCATCATTCATTCATTCATTCATTCATTCATACTTTCTCAGACATATGGGCTTAGTCTCTGTTATGTGCCTATGTATTTAGTGCTCATGTATTGCCTATGTATCTAGTGGTACAAGGTATCTAGTGATAGCCAGGACCAGTTCACATACAACCCTGGAGAGCATCACAAACATGCACATGCCAACATTAGCACTACCTGAGACATACGTACCTGACACAATGCGGGAAAGCCTTAGCAGCAAGCCGCTGGCTACATAAACAGTGTGCTGGATGATCTGAACTGAACTACTTGTCTTGGTTAAGGTTTTTATTGCTCTGATAAAACGCCTTGGCCAAAAGCAACTTGGGGAGGAAAGGATTTTATTCTGCATAGAGTTCCATATCACAACCCATCACTGAGGGAATTCTGCACAGGAATTCAAACAGGGCAAGAACTGGCGGCAGGAATTGATGCAGAGACCAAGGAGGAGCGTTGCTTACTGGCTTGCTCCTGTGCTTTCTTACAACATTCTGAACTACCAGGCCAGGATGGCATTGCCCTCAGTGATCTGAGCCCTACCACATTAATTTTCAACCAGAGCTCCCAGGGCCTAAACCACTACCCAAAGAAAACCAACTAGAACCATTGCCCCTCCATTCCGTATTAGTACTAGTAAGTAAGAGATGTTGAATGGCTAAAATGCACACGCTCAAGACTTCTTCCAAGGGCTGGGTGCTGGAGTGCAGTAGAAGAACCACTTGGGGCTGGCATGTGTGGTATCCCAGGTTTAATTCGCAGTATTGAAAAATAAAAGAAACCATCGACTTGAGGTGGCATTAATACTCCCATAAATACTCCCTTGCCACAAGACTTCTGAGTGCAAATTATTTTCTCAAAGCATTCATGGTTTGCAAAAGGCAAAGGCAGGGTGGGGAGGGCTTTCATCTGAACTTACTGCCCGTTCTGCTGGTCTGGGAGGTCAAGGCAGTGAGTGACAGCTTTTCCTGCTACAGCATCTGCTGTCGTTCAAATGCCCTTTGTAAGGCTCATGGGTCAGCAGTGCAAAGCCAGAGCCACAGCTCTGAGAAGCTGGAACTTCAAGAGGTGGTCATGCAGCAATGCCTCTGCCCTGAAGGGTTAGCCATTGGCATCACTATGAGAGATGAGTAAGATATTGTGGGAGTGGTTTCCTCATAAAAGGTTGAATTGGACCTCCCTATCCTTTCCTGAACACATGCTTTCTGGCCATCTGATTCTTTCCACCATGACATGATTCAGCCAGGAGGTTCTTCACAGCTACAGGAACCTCGGCCTTAGACTTCCCAGTCTGTAAAAGTGTGGACTGAACACATTTATTTTCATCTTAAACAAACATCCAGTGTGTCATTGCAGGGACACAAACCTGAAAAGACAGTGTGCTAAGATCTACTTCCCGGATTCTTTGGTGTTAAGAAGTCACTGAGAGAGTTCCTGTTTTATAATCAGGCTCCCTAGTTCCTGGATTGCCACTGTCCCTCAACCAATTAATTACCAGGGCATTACTGCTTCTGGCAGAGCTCCTGAGCTGTCCTTGGAGGTAACAACCCTTCTAATGGTGTCCTGTTCTAGAATGTCCTTTCCTATTAATGTGTCCTTTGCTCTACCTTCTTGCAGGGTCAGCTAGCGCCAGTCCCTTCAACGCTTCTGATGGTGTGCTACAAGCTTCCTTCTCTGTCTCTGTGTGACTTCTGCCTTCCATATTTCCATGTGAGGGTATGGATGAGAGCAGGAATTTTCATTTGGTTCACTGCACGACTGAGTTTAGACTTTTAGACTTTTCTCATTGTAATTGACACTAAGAGAGTCGCTACGATTCCAATTAGCGCCTTTCTTTAGGAAAAATTATTTTTTAGGAGCCTGTCACTGTAACACCCAAAGCAAAAGGAAAACATATAAAAACAATTTCCTTGCCAATAGTGGTGATTTAAACACTTTCTTGTTTGTTGAGTACATTTTTCTTTGACAAAGGTGCATAAGGATACATGCTATGATATGAGCAAAAACCGTTCAAGCCGTATACTTCTAAGAAATCTCACAATTCAAAGGGTGAGTTAGCTTAAGTACCAAGTAAAACATGGCGTGATACGTTTCCTAGCTTATTCCAGGATGAGTAGATTAAACAGATAGGTAAGTAGGGCACATACAAACACTCCAAGCGCCTTTGTTCAAAGGATTTTGAGCGTCAGCACTAGGAATTTTCCTCAGGGAAATCTATTCTTTGAACTCCCAAGAGCTAAAGATAAAGAAAGAGAATTTGCAAATGCTGAATCACCAGCAAGGTTCCTTGAAAACTGCAGTCCCCTGAGCACAATAAGAAACCAGCCAGGTAGAATTCACTGCAAGCTCTAATCAGGAAAAGGCATATCTCACTAGTTAACAAGGGAGTCTTCGTCTTTTCTTCTCTTTGCTGCTCCCTTAGATATGAAGAGCCTTCTTAATGTCTATTTTCCCCATGGGCAGGATTCTGGAAAATAAAGCAGAAAGATTACACGGAGTTCTCAGAGTGTCTCCTGATCCCATTGTTACCCGGTAAGCAAACCCACAAGCAGGTCCACAGATTCTCTGCAGGACAAGATGGTCATGTCTTGTGAGCACTAACTCTCTCAGAGTATACCAGCAGTTTAAGTAATTGTGCTATGTCTAACACTCACCGAATCCCTGTGAAATGTATTCTGCTACTATCTTCAATCCATAGGAAGATGAGTTTTGCTGAGTCACATGACCAAGAGATTAGAGTCAGGGAGATAGTCATGGGTAGTTCCACAGTTCCAGAGAGTTAGAGTTCATGACCACAATGTCAAGGCATGTAGGGTGCCATGCTGAGGGAACAATGCACCTAGGACTTGACTCTGTGGCAAGAGTTGCAGCTCAGACTCACGTTCTCTCAGGAGTCCAGGTGTTTCACAAAGTTTCTGGAACTACAGACCGAATACTGCTGTTTATCGAGCAATAAGGGTTTGGACAGAACAAGATCAAGGTCTCATCTCATCTGTTTGTTTCAGAAAACCCGGTTATGGGATGCATGGTGTAGGTGGTGAGGTAGACTGTGTTTCTTCCCCAGGTTTGTTCTGCGGCCTGTGGTCACTCGAAAAGGGAGCAGTGGTGTGCAAAGATAGGCAGGCATTCCTGTGGGTCTGTACCCAGTGAAAAAGAAAGTCTAATATGAATTTCTAGGACATTTCAAAGCAAATGAACACAATGCTAACACTCAAACCAAGAGTCAAAATCCAAAGTTCATCGGTCTGCCAGATACTTTGCTTCTGCTGTGACAAAACAGCATGACCAAGATAACTTATAAATGAAAGCATTTAATTTGAGAGCTCATAATTCCAGAGACTTAAGAGTCCATAACCATAATGTCAAAGAGCAGCCATAGCAGCATCTGAAAGCTTATACTTTAAACTCACAAGGGAAGAAAGAGTTAAGAGGAAGAGAAGTCTTTTGAAACCTCAAGTGACACACTTCCTTTAACAAAGCCACAACTTCTAATCCTTCCCAAACAGTTCCACCACCTGGGGATCAAGCACTCAATATAGGGACCATTCTCATTCAAACCACCACATAGGTGAATCGTGTTTGTCAAAAATTCTTCTCTTACCTCTTTACATATAAATCTTGCTAACTCCAAAATTCAAAACTATGATCTAAAAAGATTTTTAAAAGCTAAGTGGATTATTTCAAACATTAATGATCAAACTGGGACTTGTCATGGAGCTGTATTTTGTGCATTCTCCATGAGCTAGAAAAAGAAAAAGTAGTATCAGACCACATGGGCATCCAATAATTAACTTATTCATTTAGTATCTGTCATTCTAAGATGGATCACTGCAGTACAGAAGTCAAATTTACTGATCAATTTATTGACAAGACCTTTCAAGTCCATTACCACACTTAATAAACCATAAATACTGATATAATTCCAGTTTTATTCAATGGTTGTTTTTAGTGGCTTCACAAATAACTATGGCACTAAGGTCAATGTGAGCTAGCCCAATATTTGGATCCAGTTGCCTTTCTCATTGTGACAGAAATACCCGGCAGAAAACAGTTTTAAAAATGAGGATTTGTTTTAGCTTGCGCTTTGAGAATGTGCTGTCCATTGTGAGGGGAGGGTGTGGTGGTGAGAGTCCGATTGCTCACACCTGGGCAGATCGTACAACTCTTCTAGCTTTCTTCTTTCTCTTTTGTTCAGTCTGGGCCCCACAGTCCACAGGCTGGTGCTGCTCCAGTTTTACATGCCCAAGGCCATTGCTAAGACCAGCAGTCTTCTGGAATTCTCCTCTCCTCTGTCAGACATCTGGAGAAAGCACAGGCATGTTCAGAGGCGTGTCTCCTGGGTTATTCTACATCCAGTTGAGTTGACAACGAAGAGTAACTGAAGATGAAGTAATATTGGTCTACGCCCTGATAAAGGACGAGGCCATCATTCTGGGCTCCTCATTAAGTTTGAGCCCTGGAGTCACAGATGCTTCAAAGTTTAACAGCATTAGGATTCTCCGGGCTACGCATTGTCATCTATTGTGACAGAATGGTCCGAATGTGACTGTTAAGCATTCCTCTCTGTCTCTGTCTATAAAAGAATTATGTATACTTTATGCCACTAGACATAGAGGAAGAGCCCAGAGTCAAGGGTCTTAGCCAAGAGTCATTCGGTTTATGGGCAGAGGTATCAGAACTCCATTGTAATGGCTGAATATTTGTGTTCCTCCAAAATCCCTGTTACATTTTCGGTTCCCCCAGTGCGATGGTATTAGAAGATGGAAATCTTGGGATATGATTAAAGCCTTAAAGATATTTGTACCCTGATGAGCTGGGACATAAGACCTTGCTCTCTGCACTTCACCACGTGAGGAAAAGAAACAATGTCTATGTGTAAACCAGAAAATATTCTCACCAGTCATTAGATCTTTTGACAGACTGATCACGGACTGATAGGGCCCCCAAATAATTAGAAACAAGTATTTGCCTGTGGTATTCTGTAAAAATGACCTACCACTTTAACAGTCCTAACACAAAGATTGATGGCTCCATGAGAAGTCAATGTCCTTTTAGGTTCCTCTCCATCCTCTAAGATGTGTATGGGGTTTAATTACTATTGTGTACTGGGCACAGCTTCAAATGGGGCTGTGTAAGGCTAAGTTTGAGAAGAGGTTCTCGGAACTCGAGCTGTCACTGAGGTAAGGTTGGGGTAGAGTTTTGTGTGTTGCAAGTGATGGTTCTTGTTTGCCCCAAATGAAACTTCTAAAATATTGGCAAACTAACAGTGATTTATAAAAGAAGTCATCCTTGGCCTCCCAAATATAACCAGGAGGTCAACCCAAAGGAGAAGGAGATATTTATTAAAGGAGCCATTAAAGGTGGTTTTAAATGTCTCCATAGGTTCATATGTCTGAACTCTTGGTCCTCAGTTGGTGGTATTCTTTGGGAGAGGTTATAGACCCTTTAGGAACTTTGTTGGAAGAAGTAAAACATTGGGGCTGGGCTTTAAGGTTTTAGAGCATTGCCCTATTTTCTGTCCTCCCCTCCCTCCTCCCTCCCTCCCTCCCTCCCTCCCTCCCTCCCTCCCTCCTCCTTCCATCCCTTCTTGCCTCCCTCTTCCTTTCTCTCTCTTTGCTTCCTGTGTGTATATAAAATGTGATCAGAGAGTTTTTTTTTTTTTTTTTTTTTCGGAGCTGGGGACCGAACCCAGGGCCTTTGCGCTTCCTAGGCAAGCGCCTACCACTGAGCTAAATCCCCAACCCCTGATCAGAGAGTTTTCTGCCCTGTGGCCATCCCACACATGATAAACGCCATCCCTCTGTAATTAAAAGACACTTAAACCCCTTCTTCCCTTAGTTGCTATTTAATCACTACAACAGCGTAAGTAAATAAAATATCACTTGATCAGAACCATGGATCAGACCGAGGAGCAGCATCCTCTCCTGGAGGGATAAACACTTGGGAGCTTTTCTGGAGCCAGTCATGTTCTTTTTATTCAGACCCCGCCTAAAGACAGCCTCCTAAATTATGTCCCATCAGATTACTATGACCAAGTAGATTCTAGAAGATTGCTGGTTTTAGCAATGGCCTTGGGCATATAGATGTCATTGTTTTGGTGCAAGTTAAAACCTTTGCTTCACTAGTCAAGCAACCCTACTTCTCCTCATACTCAGGAAATGGGGTCTCCAGGGACCCACCTAGAGAGAGGCTGTTACTGCCATCAGTGCCAATAACCAAATAACTAGAGGCTTGTTTCATTCAGTTCAGTGCACTGCTAAACTAAAGAAAAGGGGAGGGGGTCAGATTTGCATTGAAGTTGCATCTCTAATACTGGGTCTCTGATTTGGTTAAACTATTTAGTGACTACTGTGGAATTACATTCCAATAACCACCTTCTTTGGGAACCTACACTCTCACATTGACATTTGCTTGACTAAGTGGGTCTGTCATGTTCTTATATGGTGGTAAACCTCAGGTTACAGATATAGAGTATGTTACTGGACCCTAGATCACAACCAAATTCTAATTCTGTTCAGTAGTAAAGGACGTAGAGTTTTGTAGCCATGTCTACCACTGTGTAGAGAAACATGATTCTGTAAAGAAAAGGGTGAAAGGATATCAGAGAAAAATTGGAAGAAAAGTGATTTCTTGATCACCTTCACATCGAAGACTAGAGTTTTGAAGTTGAAATGATTCCTGCTTCTCATATTGTCTGGTTATTAGATTTCTGTTTATATATTTTCTAAGACATAAACCCTTTGGGTCAGATGTTGTTTAGTCTAAGCCAAGAATGATGTTGTCTAAAATAGAATCTATTGCTCAACTGCCTTGCCCAGCTCTACTGTAGAATGAAGAGGAAGACACCATTCAGCACCCAGTCTGTCAACAGTTTAGAGAACATGGATGTTCTCTGACGAAGCATACCGTTGTGGTGAAGAGCCCTGTGAGCTCCATTCACATCAAGATGGAGCTCTGTTTCCTTGGAAAGAAAAACTAAGAGGCTCCTAGTTGAAAAATAGAGGGGATAGAAAGGAATGGGCTGTCATCCCCACTACCTGCAGTCATGACCAGAGCTCAATCACGAGTGTCACACTGGGCTTTCATTAAGTCTGTGTATGCTCATGTGCCCATCAACATCATTATTCAGGAGAATCAGTCTTGTTGAAAATTGAAATGTCTTGGGTGAAAAATACATCTGCAGGGTTTCACGGAGGGCGGGATTGCTTGTTCTGTATTTCAAGCCCAGAAAGACGAGTTAATCCTTGAAGTAAATGACATTGAACTTATTCAAATTCAGCTGCTTTCGTTCAGCAAGCCATGATTTTTAAAAAGAAAAATAGCCCAAAATTTGGAGATAGCGTTTCTGTCTCTGAAAAAGGAACAGCTCAGTGGGGCTGATAAATAAGAACTAAGAGCTACTCAGGTACAGAAAGAAGCTGGGTTGTAATGATAGATTGTGATACACACTGTGTATGTGTGTGAGTGTGCGCGAGTGTGTGTGATGTTTGACTGTGTGTGTGTGTGTGTGTGCTTGTGTGTGCATGTGTGGGTGTGCATGAGTGTGTGTGTGCTTATGAGTATGTGTATGCTTGTGTGAGTGTATGTGTGTATACATGTGTGCACATGTGTATAGATCAGAGGACAATTTAAAGTGTTTTTCCTTAAATATTGTTTGGTTTTTGCTTTGTTTTTGTTTTTGTTTTTAATACAGAGTGTCTCCCTGGCTTGGAACTCACCAAGTAAGCTTGCTTGACTGATCAGAAGACTGTCTGTCTCTACTTCCCCAGAACTGGGATTACAAGCAATCTCTGATGCCTATATTTTCAAAACAACATAGATTCTGGGAATCAAACCCAAGTCCCCATGTTTTGAAGAGAAGCACTTTGGCCACTGAGCCAGCTCCCCAGCTCCCAGTTTGTGGCTTTTGTTTTGTTTTTTTTTTTAAATCCAGTAAAAATGTTACCAAAAAGTTTTCAAAAGTCTTCTCATTCTCCTCTTTTGATAAATGAGATTGTAGCACATAACCCTGGAGGTGTATGGGATTACATTCTGATAAACCGGCCCTCAGGTACCGTGAGGGTTACACAAAGGGTTGAAAATGTGTTCTGTTATGGACAATGGTCAGGGTTGTTTCTGACGAGTTCTTAGGTTTGTAGCTAAGAAAGGATAGGGGCTTAAGCAGATGGTAATTTGCTTACTTTTTTAATTTTACACTCTATTTGTTTATGTGTGTGTGACACAAGAATGCCACAGCACATATGTGAAGGTGTGGAGGTCGGGGGACAATTACTGGAAGTCAGTTCTCTCCTTCTGTCATGTGACCCCTGGAGCTAGAATTCAGGCAGTCAGGTCTCCTCCTCCGTTCGTTGAACCATTTTGCGCTCCATTGTGGGGATTTATGACGAGAGGCACCAACTCATCAGTGAAAGTTGACCAGTGACTCAGAAGTGCAAGATTCATTTTCCTTTCATGACCCCATAACTTGCTGTCTTTCTATTCTGCCTCACCTTAATCAAAGAAAACAAAAATTCTTCCTAATTGAACCCTGACTTTGTTCCAGACATGGTTGGGACATTTATCATTTTCTTGGCTTTAAAAAAAAAAATCATGATTCCTTACTTGTCCAGGGCCACATGTAATTGTCAGGTTGTTTCCAGGAAGCAAACTCAAATTTATGTAATGGCTGGCTCAGGCTTTTTCTACTACAGCCTTAATTATATCTGATTGATTCATTTTTACTTCTCCATAGACTTGAACCATCGTAGCACCGTCTCAGAAGGTTTGTGGGCTGGACTGTGTGTGTGTGCAATACCTCTTTGAAAGCTGTAAAAAAAAAAATAGTACAACATAAAAATTATCACAGCTTCCCGTAAAGTCTGGGAGGATTTCTCTTTGCAATTTTAAATTGAAATCAGTATTACCTGCAAACAGTAGCCCCAGTCTGGACAAAACCAGACAGAGTTCTTTACTATGGATGTTTCAATTAGCCCAGATTTTAAATCATTTTCCTGTTTTCTATTGTTTTGTTTTGGAGCCGATCAATATTTATTGACTGAGTGAGTGAATCGTTGCATAAATAATTTAGATAATGTTTCTGTTGTCTATAATCTCACATAATAAAAATGATCTTGAAACTATACAAGCTTTTTGCCACCAAATTTCTAAGGAAAAAAAATTACTGAATATAGACAAGACAGAAAGAAACAGATAAAAAGCAAGAACCATGAACACTTTCTTTTGAGTGATCAAATTAGTAGACTTTACAACTAAATTCACAAGATTATATATATATACATGTATATATATATACACACATATGCATACACATATATATCATACACACACACACACACACACACACACACACACACACGTACTGCTGTATTATACATCCTGCTTCCAAAAGTGATGTGTAAACTTGAAAACTGGGAGTCTATTCCAGCTTTTGTTCCTGACCGCATCATTTTATAATTGACTACTCTAGCCACAGGCAATCCATCATTCCATTCCCCGAAGTTGCTAATGCAAAAAGATGTTTCAATATGAAGCCATCATTTTGAAATCTTGGCAATGGATTTGCAAGGTTGGAGTCAACGGTTTATCTCTGACTTTGGTTTCTAACCTCCGTTTTTATTAGAATGCAGACATCCCTATATCAGTGTTGATTTTTTTTGTCCCTTTATCTTGCTTTCCTGATACCTTGGTATCATGTGTTCTCTTGCACCTTCCTGTTCATGGATTTACCACATCATTCTGTGATTTACCCTTACTGTCCTCCATGCAGGATGGTTGCCCTCCATACATTGCATACATTGTCCTGTAAAGGGTCCGGAGATTAATCTATGACAGTCCTGCTTGCAGTTTTGAATGAGTTCAAGCACACAGCAAGCCAAAGTAATAGAAGAGACAGAGAGAGAGAGAGAGAGAGAGAGAGAGAGAGAGAGAGAGAGAGAGAGAGAGAGGAGAGAGAGAGCACCATCAATTAGTTGCTCCAAGCACCCCTGGGAAATCTTAAGACAGTTGCCGGGGTCTTTGAGCTCTCTCTCCATGGATGAGCATCCCATGGTTGACCATGGTTGACTTCTCTTTCCCAAGGTAGACACCTTTATGTTATGAGACAAACTCTGGGAACCTGTAGTAGAAATAGTTTACTTTCTAGCTGTTCTCAAGGATACATTTTTGCTCTTAAGCTGTCTGCTCATCTCCTCTCCTTCCCACAGAGTTAGGGGGACCTGTCCACTCCCAGATAAGCGGTCTTGGAGGACACTTTGAAACAAACATGCTAGAGTCTGAAGTGGACAAGGAGACAGTCCCACTCCCAAAGCCAGCTTCTCAGTGGGCTTAAATAGCACGTGACAGTTTATCAGTATAGTGTACATTACATGCACACTGTTCCACATTCCCAGAGATGCTGAGAGGGCAAATTCCAGTGTCAGTCAATCTAGTCTAAATATTTTATCATCTCGTGTAAGCCTCATGACCCAGTTTATTACTTCCCTGTCTGTTTCCTCCTCCGCACACAGACTCGACCTCAGTCCTAACCTCTTAATGGATCGAGTGGTACATCTGGAGCATTTCTGTGCAGATGCTGTGGTTTTGTTTGCTCTGCTCTGTGATATTTTTTTCTTTTTCTCCTTTTATCCTCCTTTGTCTTCTTAGCATCTCCCATGCTGGCCTCAGTATCACATCCCCTCTCTTCTATTTATCTTCTTCTATGCATCCTCATATGGTGCACTTGCATAAAATTGTGCTTGCATTTTCCTCTGGTGTATGCTGCTGTTCTTTTCTCTTACATTACAGCCCCTGCACGTCTCTAGAACTGTGTCCAGACTTCTGGTAGCACTCCACCTACTAAATCCTGTTGGTATTTTAGTTCCTGTGTCTTCCTGTCAGTATCTGAGGGACACTCTTAGTTGTTCATTGCCTTGGCAATGTGTTGAGGTGTTGGGCTATAAAGCTTACCATTGAAGTATACAGTCCTGATGTCTGCATCTACCATTAACTGGATGTTTTGGATTAGAAAACTTACGTAGGTGTCCTATGCAGATCCTATGACTTCTGAAAGATTAAATGAGATAATGTTTGTGAAATTTTCTTTGTAAACTAGTAAGTACCACATATAACTTAGTTATTGATCTTTCAAATGTATCATTCTTTTGGACCAAGAAACAATCCTCCTAGGAAGTGTCATCAGAAAGGTCATGTTTCTAAAAGGGAAACACATTCTTTTTTCCACGGACTTCCCATGACCTGATTTTAAAGGTTTTTATGACTATTAGGGAACTCATCTATACTTTGTAGTTTAAAAAAGTATTAGCAGCTTGTTCCTGGGACAGAAACAAGTGAGCCTTGGGCCCTCTTTCACTTGCTTACTCGTGCGAAGTTATCAGTGAACCTTAATATTTATATCTGTCTCTGTACAAGGATACAGAAAAATCCATACTAATTTGTATGCGTTTCACTTAGAATGTGCATTAATCATGCATAATGCATAGCTGTCATTTATCTTTGCCCTATTGATTAGATAGAAAGTTTTCCTGAATGATGACTGATGAGTAGTAACTAGTGTTAGTCCATGTCTTTCGGTTATCTTAAAAACACAGTTAATGATGACGGCTGGTTCTAGGCACGATTCTAGGTGCTGTGGGTAAACTCTCTTAGAATTTGGCATAATGGCTTTCAAACATTCTTATCTAACTGGAGACTTTCAGAAGAGGCTGAGGACGAAGCTTGGGGCGCTAGAATAATTTCCTAGAATTCCTAAAATACTGGGCTTGATCCTGAGCACCACAAATGTTAACTATGCAAACATATATTTCATAATCATCATGTTACTGAAAAGTAATTCAAACAATACGAATGAGTTTTAAATTCTAATTAAAATAGAAGACAGAAGGCAGAGAGGCAAAGGGGGAAACGAGCTTTCTTAGGTCTAATTTTCCTGCCCCTCCCTACCTCTTTAAAAAAATTTTCGTCACCCCAATTCTGTAGGAGGAAGTTGCGAAGTGTTGCCATCCGGATCCCTTGGGTTTAGCTGTCTGGTTATGGTTGTTTTATAAATTATAGATAGGTTATAGTCGTTTTAAGGGAAAATTTGGAAATGCTAATAAATTTGAACAGGAAGGAAACTAGAGAGCTTAGACTTGGGGATTTCTGTCTTTCCTTTTCCTCTTCTTTATCCCTTCCTTAGTAAAAGGGGATTGAAGGGGAAAAGGAGAATAGAGTGACATAAGAAATTAGATATAAGGGATGGGTTACTAAAATTATTCTTTTTTTTTAAAGATCCAAATGGTAAGATATAATTGCCCACTTAAACATACAAAGCCCAGTACCATCCATCCCTTGAGAACATTAATAACAACCTATAAATACACAGAACAGAATCTTAACATCACCCGCCATGGCTTCTCCCCTCTCTCCATCTCTCCTTCTCCCACTAAAATTATTCTTAAACAAAGCATTGTATAGACATAATCTGACATTGGTAGAAATCTTTATATTTGATGCTAAAGTGAAGTTATAGTTTCTTACATTGGTACATAGTAAGAATACAGGGTTTTGACCCAGTCCTTCTGATAGTCGAACTCTAATGCAAATTCCAAACTTTTGCTATCAGCATTACTTCCCCAATTATAACAAATAGGTAAAGCTCGTGTAAGAAGTTAATAATAGAGAAACGGAGGAGAAAGCAGAATTGATGGGACAGCCTGTATTTTGTAGGGGCTTTCTTGTCTGTTATTGTCTGATTTCTACACATGCTAGGCAGGCACTACACCACTGGGTTACAGCCCAAGTCTTCTACTTACGTTTTATTTTGAGATAAGTTCTTATTATATTACCTAGGTTGGTCTTGAACTCACTTGTGCAGCCCAGGCAGGTCTTGAACTTGAGCTCTTCCTGCCCCAGCATTTCCAAAGTGCTGGGATTGCAGGATTATGCCATTGCATCCAGCTAAAGCATTTTCAGATAGAAAAAAAAAAAAAAAAAAAAAGCTAAAGTTCTTCGTGTTTAACAGAAAATGTCACCAAATAGAGGCTCAAAGCTCTGGAAGAAATGAAGCATGCTGGCATTCATAAACGTGTGAATAAATGTAAAGGATTTTATTTTCCTTATTTTAACTGCTCCTCCTAATGGTTTTACTAGTCAACATAATGTCACCCCAAGGCTAGTTAATATGAGAGAAAACTGCATGTTTATTTTTCAAAAATAGTAATGTATGTTCTTATCATTTAAAAAATCCATTTATCCTAATTAAGTTGAATTTATGAGATTTCGCCAATAGGGTGTAAATTGTAAAAGAAAAATAATTAGATAAAGTAATTCTTGCCTTTGATCTTCGAATTTAGATTAATTCAGTCTGATCTGGACTAGCAACCCAGGGGTGGGAGTCTCTAATGGCTGCAGGAGAGATCTGTGAAACGGATCTGTTTTGTGTCGTCTTATTCCCTCCACCTGCAGCTGTTGCAGGGCCCTGGGGATTCACAACTGCATTAGGGCTAAAAGCATGAGAATGTCCTGTCCTGAGCATCTACAGCCAATGAGGAAAAGGGAGAGGAGGTGGTGCTGGGACTGTAGGGAATATAATGATATGGTGTTTGCCTGGACTCAAATGAGTGTAACCCATTGTCTCAGCAGTTGTGAACAGAGGGGTGGGGGTGGGGGTGGGGGTGGGGGTGGGGGCTAATCTAGCTTAGGTTTTCCCTTTGGCCGCTGTGCTGAGAACAGCCAGTGAGTAAGCAAAGGCATGCATGGCCCTGGTCCATTTCTTCTGCGGAATGTGCTTCCTCCCAAAACTCACATCCTCAACCTCATTGTTGTCAGGGCTTGATTCAAAGTCAATCAGTTTCAAATACACTATTCGAGGGAAAAATGTTTTGTGTTCTCTAGGATTTTAATCTTACTAACTCCCACTAGATTCCATTGCAGTAAGGTTAATAATTTTTAGAGGAGTGGGGAGTGATATTGTCTTAGTTTTTCATGTTTCTTATGCTACGGCATTGGGATTTGCACATCTGGTATTAGTTCTTTGCTTGGTTTCTTTATTTATTTTTGTCAACCATGTTCCTTCAGTTGAAGTATCTCTCATATTCACGGGGACTTGAATGTGTCAAATATGTACTTCAGAAGACAGTTCCTAAGACCACAGGCTCTGGATACCTGGTACAATCTCTATTCTGCTCCCTGAGTAGGATATAAACTGGGATAGCAGCAGTAGCTGATGATGTCACCACCATGCAATTAATAGCCATGGCTATGGTAGCCAATTAATAAGCATGACCCCTTGTCGGAGCATAAATAAGGAAGGATGGTGTAGAGTGTACTCAGACATTTGTTAGTGAGATTGCAAGTGAGAGAGAAGTAGGGTGGAGAAGGGTAAGAATTAAGTGTAAGGTTGATTTTGGAAAGATAGGCTGGGTCCTTGACAGACAGCTCAGGGGATAAGAACACATTCTGCTCTTTTGGAAGAACTATCTTCAGATCCTAGCACCCACAATTGGCAGATCACAATCACCTGTAACTGCTCCAGGAGATCCGACGCCCTCTTCTGGCCTCCATAGGCACTGCACTCCTGGGCATATATTCCTATAAGCATATACCCATACTTAAAATCGTTTTTAAAAATTAAAGAAGGAAGAGATGGGGTGGGCAAGAAGGAGGATTAAGTATTAGATGAACTTTGAAAAGATAAATATTGAAATGAGTAAAGGAGCTGGGAGGGGAGGACAGATATTTCTAGGGTGTACAGATTTTATAAACCCCCCCCGTCCGAAGAAAAAGAAAAAAACAACCACAAACCAAACCAACACAACCAAACAAACAAAACTATGGAGATGATGATTAAGAAGTATGAAGAAGGGATAAGGACATGAGAAAAAAGGAAAAGCATAGTAATAAGGTGGGAGTGCATGAGACGTGGTGGAGAATGTAATGAAGAAGCTTTGCAGTAAACCAGACGGAGGATGATAAATGGCATTCCTAACCCTGCTGAGCAGTACGCAGACACAAGCAAACCCATCGTGAGACATGTATGCAAAGATAATAGAAAACAGGGATAAGAGGAGTGGTTGTTGGGTGCAGTGCTGGCACGCTGTGCTGGGTTGAAAGGTGAACATCTCAGCGCTCCCTGGATCTAACAGGTCTTACATAGTGCTGTAAAACAGAGAGGAACGTGGGAGCCACTTGTCCCTGTAGCCTTGGTGTCTGTGAGGTTCTCTGGGGATGCTGGGGTAGAAAGCCTGGTGCCAGAGTGTTGTCTGGTCCCATTGGAGTGGGAAACCTGCTCTCTCATACTATGTTATCCACGATAGGATGCCACATACTTTCCTTTTATTTTTAAATGTGTTGTTGTTGTTGTTGTTGTTGTTGTTGTTGTTGTTGTTGTTAAGTTTGTTGCACCCGCATGGTGGCTCACAGTCATCCATAATTCCAGTTCCAGAGGATCTGACACCCTCTGACACCCAAGGGTATCCAGCACACCTGTAGTGCACAGACATGCATGTAGGCAAAATACCCATATTCATAAAATGAAGTAAACAATTAAAAATAAAACATCAGTATTAATAACATTGTTTAATACGTAGTTTTTCAAAGAAAGAAAATGTTCTCTCCCATATGCACATAGCTGTAAACTATTCTTGAACCAGTCAGATGCAGTCTAGATGCAGATGCAGTCCAGATGCAGTCCAGATGTAGTCCAGATGCAGATGCAGTCCAGATGTAGTCCAGATGCAGGCTGGATGCAGGGCCCATGGGTTTGTTCTTTTCAAGCTTAACAGTTGGAGTAAGTTGCAAGGAGCAGAAGTTCAGGCACAAATGGACAGTGCCAAGGAGGAGATTGGAATTAGACAGACAAGCCAAGATTTAGAGTTGGTGAGTCAGTTATCATTGACCAGGCTGGACACAGGCCATTGTAGAACAGCAGAGGATACATCTTCTAGAATTGTTCTGGGTGAATCTAACATCACAAGTTGTGTGTGCTCCTGGGCAAGTCACAACATCTTGTCTCATTTTCTTCCATTGGAAAGTTAGGCTGATGATAACTGCCAACATTAGGGAATACTAGGTAAGATTGTCTTAAGTATCTTTACAACACTGCACAGTGACATGTGGTTGAATGTTGGCTTCTTTTTCAAAAGATCTATTCATCTTAAAGTACATACCTATGTGTGTTTGCCTGTGTGTGTTTATATCCGTCACATGTTACCCAGAGAGGTCAAAAGAGGGCATTGGATCTCCTGGAACTGGTTATTAGGCCCCCTGAACTGAGTTCTGGAAGCTAAACTCAGGCCTTTTGCAAAAGCGTCCTGTGATCCGTCTTTCCAGCCATGAATGTAAGTATAAAATGTTTTCTCTCTTATTTTAAATGGTGATATTCTTTTGAGAAAATTTTTAACTAATTAAAGTTGAAATGTATGTAACAAATTTATCTCTGCCTTCAGTTACATCTGTATTGCATTGTAAAATCATTACATTGTTGCTTCTTTGTCCAAATCGAAATATACTCAGACATCAAACTCTCAGCACAGAGAAGATTCTATTACTCTGGAGAGACAAATGTCTCTCTTGTGCATAGGGCGGGTCATGCCTTTGGATCCAGCAAAGAGCAACAGATGACTCTGCAGGAGGAGTTTTTTAAGGAGAAAAAAGGAAGTCAGTGCTAGGATGTGTTGGTAAGTCCTGGGTTGACAATTAAGCAAATAATGAATTTTGAATGCTAGACTTTGATGACCAGTCTTGGGAATGAGTCTGACATAAGGAAGTGGCCAAATAAGGGAATGGATCTTGGTAGCTAGCTTTAGAAATATGGAAATGGGGCAGAACAAGATCTGTCCATTCCATGGAGGTACAGGGGATGCTTAATTTTATCCCAATCTAAAGGACAGGTTCCTGAGTTATGTCTGCCTTGATACACAAGCACTTCTTTGTCTGTCAGGTCAGCCTAGATGAAGTTGGGGAGTAGCAGGCAGGAACTCTGCAAGTTAGGGAAGAGACCTGACAGCAGTGGCAGCAGCTGGGTCCCTTCTAGTAGAAGGGAGAGGAAAATGAGGAAATGCTCTGTCCTTTGGTGCTAATGAAGAGTCACTGTAAGGCTGTGGGGAGCCAATGACATCAACGGCAACCCTGGAGGTCCCCCCTACCCTCTTCTTTGGAACTGGTATTCTAGAGCCTGGTCATGGTCATTGACTGGGAGTAGCCATAAAGGTGGGATACTCAATGCAATCTGGCCAATGCAGGGGTGGGAGTTCTTGAGCCAGCAGGGTAAGCAGGGGAGAAATGGGAAACCCTGAAGTGTTCCACTTATGAAGATTGTGGTAAGCCCAAGTGCCAGCTCCTTAGATCATTTTAACATAGGCTACGGAGCTGTCACACTTGCTGTGCCTTATGTGTCACAGAACTGTGCTACTCTGATGAGCCTGAAAGCTTATCTACAGTCTAACAAAATGCTGCCTGAGGAGCCTTCCTCTGATTTATGAAGTCCTTGACTGAGTTTGCTACTTACAATCAGGAGTTAAAACCTCTGGGGGGGGGGATGAAGCCAGCGCTTCAAGGACAAACCAAACACACTAGTTCCTGTCCTCAAAATTGGTATTAGCATGTACTTTTTGGTAATGCCTGTAATTTCTCTTCTGGACTTTGAAGGTCTGAGACCTCAAAGATCAATCTTTCCAGTAGTATATTTGAAAGATTACATTATATGTCTGTAGGAAATAAAAAGGAAACACCGAAGGGACTCGGAAGATGGTTAGTTCTGTAGATTGCTATCAGAGACGCATGAGAACCTGGCCAAGACTCTGGGCCTAGCAGTGTGCACCCGTAATCCTAGCACCAGGGAAGCAAAAACAGGAAGATCTTGAGGGTTCATTGGCCTGCATATCTAGTTAGACTGTGACATCCAGGTTCCATGAGAGACCCAGGCTCAAAAGAAAAACAAAATCCTAAAATCCATTTTTAGCACACACACACACACACACACACACACTACACCACACACACACCACACACGCACACACACAGCCTCAAAAGCCCCAAAAATGAAATAAAATAAGACTCTCAGTAGCATACATTCAAAACCTTGAAATGTTTTTCTTACTAAACGCTGTCTGTAGCAGTATGGGGTGTCAATTCAGAGCTTTGGGGGGAGGGCTACTGACATCCCCCCTCCCAAGCTTTGGGCCTCTCAAACACCAATTCCACTCTCTGGATTCTGATTTAATTTTCTGTCAAGTTTGATGTGAACTTCAATAATAACATTTACATCTTCCCTGTGAAGTCCTGAGCTGCCTGGTTGAAACTCGGCTCAGATTTTGATTAATTTTAGCCTTCATTTGTTCTGTGTATTCTTGTGGTGGAAATAATTATTTCTGGGGGCCCCACTGCTAAGGCTGGCAGTACAATCAATGGGTGTCTCCGGAGCCCTGGAATAGAGCACTGCTTTCCCATGGCCTGTTTCTCAAGGGCTGTATTTGTCATCAGAGATGGAAAATTCTTTACCAGATTTATACACAAGTGGTCCCAAGTCTTGCAGAAGGCATTGAGTTCCGTAAATCTTGAGAAAATGCTACACACATTTCTACCCTGGCGTCGTAAATATCCTCAGTACTTCTTCTTTAGTAACAACATTGCCTACTTATAGGAAACTCCTATCTCAGCTTCGCTCTCAAGACTTCTGGTTGGTAGAAAATGTGGCTCATGAGTCATTAGCTCCTGGTAATCAAGGTCATGGAAACCTATATTCCATTTAATAGCAAAAGAGATGTGCTTTATGGCCTGGGGAGATGGCACAGTAGCTAAGACCACTTGCTTTGCAAATATGAGGACCGAAGTTCAAATCCCCAGAACCCAAGTAAAAACTGCATGTGGCTGTCGGTACCTGTAAGTCCAGCCAGCATTAGGGCATGGAGATAGGTGGATTCTGAGAGTGTACTCAAGCCTGGTTGAAACAAAAAGCATCTGGTGCCGTGAATGTGTCTCATATAGATAGGTAGGTAGGTAGGTAGGTAGATGAATAGATAGATAGATAGTAATAGATAAGTAAGTAGATAGATAGTTGATAGATAGTAGATAATAGATAATAGATTGATAGATAGTAGATAATAGATGATAGAAGATAGATAGATAGATAGATAGATAGATAGATAGATAGATAATAAAAGTGAAGAGACACTGAGACACATCATATCCTCCTCTAACTTCTGCACATGCATGCACAAGTAATGCATATGTATGCTTGGGCATAGGCACCACACACATGCAATCTACATGCCACCCACAAATATATATATATATATATGCATATATTTATATATATATATATATATATTTTTTTTAAAGAGAAGTGTTTGTCTTAAATGTAGAAGCTGAGGTTAAGCATTCTGAATGCTATAGGATTTTGGTAACTCTCCCATGTGTTGGATACTTGACTAGAAATACAAACAGAACAGAAGAGGAAGCTCGCTTCCTGTAAATGGGTCACACATTAATCATTCTGAGTGGTGAACTTCTATCCTGGACAAATTGCTTCTCACCATGAAGTCTAAGGGCACACTCATATCAGGCTCGAACTGCAGAGTGATCCATCCAATTAGTTCAGGGAACTAGTCTCTTTTGGAGATCTTTTGTCTTATTATACATTCCACTTACGTTAGATACCCTCCAAAACTGAAATATGAGTGTTGATGGCTTCTACTTTCATAAGTGGCAGATGATAGTAGGTCAGACCAATTCTCACTTAACCATGATTTCATTTTATGTTACCCTATCGGAATCATCTATGATGGCCAACAGCTTAACTCAAACTTTGGTCTTTGCTCAGTGGTTCCAAGTAAGCATATGGCTGTGCCGTGCACAGGGCTGGACCCTGTGGCACAATGCTTACAGATTCAGAATGGCTAAGCCTGGCACCGAGACATACTACTGTCCTTTTATAAGCAGGGAGACTGAGGTCACAAAGGATAGGAGCCAGCAGCATACCAGTAGACCAGGCACCGAGGGGAAGAAATGTCTGAAGAAAATTCCCATGGGGAAAGCGGTATCTGAGGGCATGTCCACAACTATAATACAGCATCTGCATTTCAAATTGTCACCTTTCTGGTTGTCTCCTCATCTGACAGCACCCTACCACCTATCAGAGACCATCCAACATGAAAGACCGTTCTAGCTGATGCAGTCTTGTGTCCGTGTTTGAAGAAAATGTTAAGAGGTGAGCAAGAAAGGAAAGCCCGAGTCTGTCTGTGTCTGCCTGCCAAGCCTCTAACGTATCTCCTAAGGCCAAGGAGTCCCCAGACACAAGAGCTTCAAGATGATGGCCTATCCATCCTCTGCGAAGAATCAAAAGGTGTCAAGTCTAGAAGGGACCAATGGGATGGGAGCAGTCACTGTTTGGAAGGGAAGTCTCGGAGGGAAGAGTTTCCGTTAGACATAGGCTAAATCTGGTGCTGATTTTCAGACATGGAAGGTATTGTGAGGCGTCCTTGGTACCTACAGTGCTTGGGTTTTACTCCTCAACACACACTTTTGGAAGCTAGGGCTACAAGGCTGTGATGATTTAACTTTCAATTTCCACTTCACATCACCTGGGGAAAAAAAAACCCAGATGACAGATTATCTATATCAGGTTGGCCTGCGTGCATAAAGTTATGGGGGTATCGTAAATAAGTTATTTTGATATGAGAAGACCCAGCCTGATGTGGATGATATCATTCCCTACATGAGAACTACACGTTCTCAACTACATGAGAACAGAAGAAATTGAGCTAGTCAGAAGCAAGCAAAGCAAGTGAGCATGAATGCATTCATTTCCCCATTTTTGATGTCCCTAAGAATGCGATACGAGGAGCCGTTTGAAGTTCCTGCCTTAACTTCTCCACAACGATAGAATGTAATCTGAAATTATAAGCAGCAATAAAGCTTTTCTCCCCTAAGCTGTTTTCTGTCAGTGTTTCATCACAGCAACAGAAACGAAACTGGAACACAAGAGTTATTTGCTTTGGTTCTTTTCTATCTGACAGATAAGACTGTGGATTTATGACGCACAATCTGGTATTTAAAGAGCTATTCATTTTTTCCCCCATGACAGAAGAGATGGGATGGATCCAGAGTGGCATGATCAGTGGGAGGAAATCTTCGATTTTCATCTGCTAACACTCTTTGTCACACTGTCCTGCCCCAACACGAGCACCACCTATAAAACCGAAAGGAGGCTGGCTTTGTACACTTAAACCTGCAAACCGTACTCACCAGTGTCTGATATTTCTAGAAGCACAATGATTTGTTAGGTAGCCATTGGGATCTATAGCTTGTCAAATGGAAGGTTGCAGGGATGGCGTTCACTGACCCATCACACACAGATCTCCAGGTAGATCCCTGCACGACATACAACTATCAGATACTTCTCATCCCACTGAGGTCAGTGGAGGGGATGTTGTGCTGAGTATCCAACTCCATAGGCCAATCTCAGAGAAGGGAGTCTCCCAGGGAAACAGGTGGAGGAAATGACTGGGAACCACCCATTGGCTATTTTCCTCAGAGAAAAAGAAAGTGAGAGTAAACCCTAGTACCCTGACAGAGAGGAGACACTGCTGCTGAGACAGTAGGGGAACCTTTTCAGGAGATGGAAACAGTATCCATCCTTTTGTCTTTTGTTAGGGAATCAACACTTGTATTATATTAATTGGGTTACCCCAAAAATTACATGAGAATTCCACATGCCAGATGCTGCTGCAGGTCCGTGTCCACAGTTGGTTCTAATTGGTAAATAAAGTCACAAGTGGCCAATGGTTGGACAGGGAGACAGATTTTAGATTTCCCAGGCAAGGGAACCAAGGGAAGAGGAGGGATTTGGAATCATCATGGCACGAAAGGAATGAGATCTGGGCTTGAGATCGGCAGGAAGAGAGGCAAAGATAGAATGTAGACTTTAGTAATAACTCAGGAGTGTTGGAGGGGAGTCATTAGCAATGTGCAAGTTTAGGAGTGGCCAAGCTGTTGAGCTAATTAAGCCATTTCAAATAAAAGGCTGCATGTGTGTCTTTCATTTGAGAATCCAGAGCATTGGGGTGGGTAGTTAGGAACTGGTGTGACCACTGCCCAGGAGATTAGAACAAATTAATCACCTACAGCAACAGTACAAACCAGTGATAGGCCTGTTGAGAGATGATTTATTCTGTGCCCTTCAATGGGTGCATTGCCTGGATTACAGAGCAATTCTGTCGTATTAAATGACCTTCACTGCACAACTTCATTAATGGGAGATTTGAAGTATTTTGAGTCACTCTTGTCTTTTATACCATCGTTGTTTAGTAACCGCCCTTCCTTTTAAAAACTGTGCTTGTGGAGCTCCCATGATAGAATGGTGGAAGAAACAGAGGCTTTGCAAATTGATTTGAGTTTAAAAGCTACCGTCAGTCACATGAAGTGCTTTGGAGACGTGGTTTGTCTGATTTTCTCATCAGTGGAAGTTAGAGACCACGTGTCTCCTTCTCAGAAAGTGAGTGCCAACTCTGGGAGAGCATTGGTTCGGAAGTTTCAGGCGCATGATCAGGTCTTCATCAATATTCATCTCCCACACTTTCTTCATCTTCTAGGTTTCTTTCAGAAGCGTCCTTCAGCCTGGGTCTGTATGGATGAAGTCTAGATCATGGTAACCATGGCTTGCCACCCCTTCTGAGAAACCAAGCTTTATTAGAACCCATATGTTCTGCATTTCAGATTGTCAGCTTGCTTTCCTACTACAAAGTTAATAGGCTGCTCACTGGGATCTAAGAGGACCCCATAGCCAAAGATATTTATCATCTACCCTTTAGAGAGAATATTTGCAGATCCTAGGTTTAGAGCAATGATAGGATCAATAGGAATTTGAGTTAGTAACTGAATTATGAATATAATTCTCCTCTACTCATACTCTCAATGCACCAACCTACATACAATCAGAGGTCTATTTATAGTGCTTCCCTTCCTTTGCCTTAGCCAGGAAGTCCAGAACTCTTATCAGATAGATATTAGATGACAACATTTATAAGCAAAAATTGATGGAAGACATTTCTGAGTAGGGCCGTATTGTGGGTTGATTTCTTCATTGGAGTGGAGGTGCATTTTGGCCAAGTGAGATTTAGGATGTTCAAATGTTTTGGCCGACTTTAACTTTGAATGTATATGGCTGTGGATGGGGAAGATTGTCTGAGGATGGGATCTAGAGCAAAACTTTATTAATGAGTAAACTGTTTTACAACTGTTGATCACCTGGGCCTGAATGTGAAGGCAAATGTGGCCTCAAGTGTGTTGCTGTCACTTGATTTGCCATCAGCCCTTCCTTCCTCAGCTGGACTCACATCCTTTGCTTTTGTCATAAATTGTTACATACTGTACTTTACATAGCAAAACTGTCCCTTAAAGTTCCATGTGTCAAAGCTTTGTTCAATGGGATGATGTTCTTGAGGGTGATGGAAACTTCAAGGTATAGATACTAGGGACCAGTGTGTGTCCTTTGTTTATTGAGTACGAAATATTACAGGGGATTCTCTCTCTCTCTCTCTCTCTCTCTCTCTCTCTCTCTCTCTCTCTCTCTCTGTATGTATGTGTGTCTCTCTGTCTTTCTCTGTCTCTGTGTCTCTGTCTCTCTTTCTCTCTGTGTCTCTCTCTTTCTCTCTCTCCTTCCCCCTCTCTGTGTCTCTCTCTGTCTCTGTGTCTCTGTCTCTGTATCTCTTTCTCCCTGTCTCTCTCTCTCACCATAAAATGATTAGCCACTTTGCTATCCCCTCTCCCCCATTAGGTGCTGCCTTGCCATGGGCCCAAAAGGATAGGGCCAATTAACTGTGAACGCAAACCTCTAAAACCACAAACCCAAATAAATGTTCTCTAGGTGTTTATTGGAATGATGGGAAGCGGTCTAATGCACCGTGGTTGCCCACACTAAGAGGAACTGGGATGTCTGTGAGAGCCACGCTCTACTCTAGATACTTTGTGAGCATTACAGCACCTTATCCTTTTAACGAGGGCAGGAGGTTGTTAATTTAATATGCTTATCTAGATTTATATTGTTCATTTATTTATACTGTGGTTGAAGAAACAAAACTTTCTACCAACCACTCCTTCTGTAAGTGGCAACCATGACCATGAATGAGCAGCCCTGAAACCTGCCTTCTATCCATAACAATATTCAACCTGGAATCCAGCAGCACACAGGATGCCTGCCATGATGTCTCATTGGAAGGATGCTGCCTATCCAATAATATTGGCATTGACAGGATCTAGAATGATGGGAAAGACAGATCTCTGTGCACGTCTGTAAGAGGTCAACTAGACAGGTTAACTGAGGTGGGAAGATTCACCTTAAATGTGTTTCCTTCCTTGGGCTGCTGTCTCAACTCTGTAAAAAGGAGAAAATCAGATGTGCATACATGTCCACTGCTTTCTGCTTCTTGACTGGGGATGTCACATGTTCACCTGCGTCTGACTCAAGCCACCATGACTCCTTGCCCTGATGGACTGTTCTTAAAATAAAGCCTTCTTGGAGTTGCTTCTGTCAGGTATTGTGTTTCTGCCACAGGTCAAGCCACGTGCGTCCCTCTCACTACCATCTCTGTTCACTGCTTAGGCTTTTGCCTGTCATTCATTTTGAGCCATAGGCATCCGAGAGATCACCAGATTCAATCATCCACCCACTAGGAGAACATTCTCTCTGGAAACAATACAAGATGGAGACCCATGGCTTCATAAGTCATCCCAATTCACCCCAGGGCAAGTCTTATCAATAATTATGTTTGTATTTTTACTGGGTCTAATATCTCACCAGCCTGGCCTAATGAGTAATCTCATTAGAATCTTGTGAGGGGAGGAAATAAGAGTTATTTTATTCTTTCACTTAGTATTGATTGCAGGAAGCTGGGACTGTGAGTTCTAAATTGTCTGTCTCTGATATTATGAGCCAGTATCTACGCTATCATCCCAGCTTCTCCCCCATGATGGTGTATGAAGTGTGTTCTGCATAAAACCATCCCACTCACCCAGGCACTACCTCCCCTTTACCTCGCCTACTCAAGACCATCATTCCAACTAATCTCCTTTGTCTCACCTCCACTATTGATTTCTTGCTCTCTCCTGGAGCACTGTGTCTGCATACAAATAAACTTCTCTATATGTGTGCTTCAAAAAATTCCTTGTTAGACCCCATGCCAGGGACCAGCTACTTTCTGGCTTTCTTCTTCAAAGAATGTGGACCATTATTGATACTCATTAATTCTAAGCCCATATTGCCTAACACTTAAGCATTTTAAAAGGAAGAACAATTTAGCACTAAGGCAAAGGTTTATCAAGTACATTTACCTGGATAGCACAAACAAAGTACAGAACCTCTCCAATTCTCTGTGCTCCTTTACAGTTGTCTTTTCTTCCCTAGAAGTACCCCTCACTCTGACTTCTGTCGTTGCAGATTCATATCATTTATTACTGACCTTCATACATTAGAAATCATCCAGTATTAAATATGTTAGATTTGGCTTCTTTTCCTAGTAGAGTGTGTTAGAACCTCAGCTGCATCGGTATTTGTAAGTTTTATTATGGGAATTAACACTAATAATGACTTAATTACTGGCCTTAACTAACTTCACAAAATCTTCTCACCTTTGCCCTACGCTATAATGTAATCATAAGAGTGGCAAGCATCAACTTCTCAGAGCCTGCCCACACCAAGGGCAGATACTGGATAGGGTTTGTGACCCATGGGTAAGAACCTTGGAGACCATAATTTAATTATACTATATGATATTTCTCTAGACAGTTGGATGGATAGATAGATCAGATATCTGCCAAATAAAAGTCCCTTGTCACATAAAGGTATTGCAAATATTTTCTCCCAGATTCCAGTTTCAGGACACTTAGTAGTGGTGCCATTTGTCTGTGGATTCATTTTGTTTTGTTTCTTTTAAGACAGGGTCTTGTGTAGCACATGCTGGTCTTGAACTCGCTGTGTAGTTAAGTATGATCTTGAACTCTTGATCCTCCCCCTAACTCCCAAGTGCTGAGATTACAAACTTCATCCATCATGCACGACTAATAACTTTTGATGGACAAAAGTTTTAAAGTTTAATGAATAGCAGTGTATAATTATGTCCCTTTATGATTAGTGATTTTTATCTCTTGTTCAAGACATGTTGTCTTTCCCATATATTGTTTTTTATAGCTCGTAGGGCTTTTCCCCCTCAAAGCTACAAAGTGTTGCTTGTATGTTCAGCCTAGGATCTGCTTAACAAACATTGCATGTGCGTGGGTGCAGATGCTTTGAGTTAGCATTCAGGTTCATTTTTCATCCAAGTACAGTTTAATAAAAAAAACAAAACAAAACAAAAAACAAAACATTTTCTTTCTCTACAGAATTGTTTTGATGCATTCACCAAAAATCAGCCCTTCATAACCCCTTGTCTGTCTAATCTACATGACAACCCTTATGCCAAGAGCACACTCTTTGTTAGTGTAAGTCTTATAACTATATAATGTCCTCTAGCTGTGTTCCCCTTTAAGGGCTACAGTGACAGCAGTAGCATCATGCCCATCATCCTTTTGCACATACCAGAGAAGGCCTGTGAATGGGAGGCTGGGCTGGGTAGAAACTATCTATACCACTACCTCCTGAGGACTCTGGCCTATTACCCTAGCCCACACTTGCCTTGGGGTCTTCACTGCCCACTTGCATGGCTCTGGCTTCTTGTCTCACAGATGAGAAGCCTCAGGTCTTGTCTCCAGGAAAAGAAGGGACTCTCTTTCCTGACATTTTAAGTTGTTTTCCCCCTGGAACTATGCATCTTCAAATCATCTGTGATCGTGGGGTTCACTCGACCATTTTTGTTTATTTGTTGTTATGGTTGTGGTTGTCATACAATCTTCATTGATGGCTTTTTTTTTTCCTTCCTGACATAGATAGTCCCATTACAATTAGAATTTTTAGAATGATACCAAAGTGATCCAATAGCTGGGCATACCTGTAGTTATAGCACTCAGGAGGCTGAGGCAGGAAGATTATGAATTTAAGGACAGCCTTGGCTACAAAATGAGACATTCAATTGGAGCCATATTCCTAATTCCCTAGGTGTGTGTGGGTGGAGTGGGGTGGCCAGGATGTGTCAGGCAAGTGGACCTGAGTAACCAGACAGAAGCATTGGTAAGATTGAAGCAGATTCAAAAACATCCAGTAAATCTCATAATTGAGAACAGGCAGGTGTTAGAATCAACTCCTGACCAGACTACCTTTCCTGGAACATGTGACTATGACACCCTACTAAGAAGATCATGACAACCAGGTCAAGTAGCACAAAAACCTAGAGTTCTCCATGCTAATGAGGTATCTAGATAGGTCATGAGTGTTTAGCCAATGAGCTTCCCTTCCTGGACATCCCTTCCTGCAAAAAGTATTTAATCTCTGGTTCACCTTAAGTAAGACATACGCATCCTCATTCGCTATGAATAAATCAATTTGGACAAGCAAGGACCTTCTCCTTCCTTCCTCAAGGACTGCCATGGGCAGGGTGGGGGTGCAGGGGGCTTCATACAGAGTCGTGCCATGCCTAAGTCTCCTGTAAAAGGTGAACAAGGTCCCTCAAAGTCAAGTTGGATTCTGCCTTGTCCCTGCCTCAGTGTGGACCCTCAGACCCATTCTCAACTCCTGCTGCGAACTGTGACATCTGGGTACACAGAAATTTGAGAATCACAGCACCCATCCCAGATCTCACTGTTCCTTGCTCTGAAGAACATGGAGCGGGACCCCTGTCCTAGAATGGGTTCTGTCTTCCCTGAGTGCTCTGGTCCCCAGCAGAAATTTAGCAGTGAGGGAGGGAAGGAGGGAGAGAAAGCTACAGAGGTGGTGCATAAATATGAGAGTTTGGGCTCTTAGATAGCCTGCGGACATGGGTTCAAACACCAGAGGAGGATATGGCTGTCTTACTCAATCACTCTGCATCTTGTTCTCTTGAAACAGGATCGCTAAAATCTGCCACATTGACTACACCGGCAGACCAGTGAACTCCTAGTGATCCACCTGTCTCCACCCTCGGGGAAAGAGTTAAAACTTGGTTGCATCCCGGACCCTGTGGCTAACAACTCCAACTCGGATTCTAATGCTTGAACTCTGATCACTTTTCTCACTGAGCCATTTCCCTGAAATGGCAATCACAATATTTATGTCCTCTTACTTCTTGATCAGTTTTGTGGAGAGTTTTGTACTAAGCTTTTCAAATAAGTAAACTTCAGCACTGTTAATCTTCTGTTTCTACCGCTTTCTGTTTTCCGATTTCCACTCTTATCTTTATTGCTGGCTTTTACAGCCTTTCGGTTAGACTTGCTTTTCCTTGTCACTTCTTAACATGAAAGCTTAGATAATTGATTGTGAATCCTTGTTCTTCCCTGCTATAAACATTTGTGGTTATAAATTTCTAAGGACTTCCTTAGCTTCATCCCACAAAGTCAATGTTTTCATTGAAACTTTCACTACCATTCATTTTAAAATAGCTCTCTATTCCCTTATCGGGGACTTGACTGGATTTAGAATTACGTAGGAAATACGGCTCTAGGTGTGCCTTTGAGAGTCTTTCTGAAGACACTCGACTAGAGATTTGCCCTCAGTGTAAACAACATCATGCCATGGGTTGGAGTCTTTATTAAATTAAAAGAAAGAAGGGTAAAGTGAGCAACACTCCAGCATTCCTCTCTCTCTGCTTCCTGTCTGTGGACACAATACAACCCGGTCCCTCACATTCCTGCTACAACAGCTAGGCCACTACCATAGCTGCTGTTCCTTCCCTGCCATGATGGACTGGATCTTCAAACTGTGAGCCAAAGCAAACCCTCTTTCCCTAAGTTACTTACTCTGTCACATCAACAAGAACAGGAACTGTTAGTCTCCATCTGGCTTTGTCTAGTTTTGAGATGGGATTTGCCAGGGGTTAGATATAATGTAACCTGGGAAAACTGCATCTATGTCTTGGTAGCTGTGTCTCCAGCTGATCAAAATTCCCCTTTGTGGTTAGACATTCCTGAAGTCACAGTTTGGATATTTGCCAGAAACCCAAGAGCTATAACACTTACCTAATTGACCACACACACACACACACACACACACACACACACACACACACACACACACACACACATGCACACACACACACACACACACATGCACACACACACACACATATGCACACACACACATATGCACACACACACACACACACACACACACACACACACACACACACACTTATTACCAAGGTCTGCATTCTCAGAACACCCAGCTTCATTATTGGATAATTTGTATGTGTTTTGAGTTCATTTTGTCCTGAGGAAAGCATGCCCTAAGAAGGACACCATGACTTGGAGAAAGAAGGAAATAAAGCTACCTTACTCTCATGAATATATCATACACTTCATAAATATTCATGAAACCATCTTCAAAGTCCACAATGCAGCACCCAATACCCCTCTTTTCTGGTCAGCCTGCTCCCATCTCTTTCTGTCCTTTGCTTGGCTTTCCTAAATACACTTCAGCTTTTTAAGCAGTCTCTCAGCTAAATTCTCTCCTTTGAGAGGAAGCACTGAGGAGAAACCATCACAAAGTAAGTTTCAGTTTGGTCTGGTTTTGTTCACACTTTGATCTCTCAGGTAATGGTCAACTAGGATTGCTGTGCAACCCTGGTGATTTTTTTGCTTTTATTGTTCTAAAATGTTTTCCTTCCTTCTGGTTCTACTGTCTGATGTCAATATGATCACCCAGAGTTTCTTATGATTAGAGAAAACGAGGTGTACTTTCCACACATCTTTTATTTTCATCCAATGGCGGTTTCAGATATAAAATACTTCCTTGTAAATTCATGTAGTTGAGTCTTTTAAAAATCCATTTCAACAAATACTTTCTTTTAATTGTATTATTTAATTCATTAACATTTAATATTTACAAATATGACAAAGTTCAACTCTACCATGTTTGTCTCTTTGTTCATTCATTCCCAAGTATAAGCTCCTCATGGTTTGGGGGGATTTATTGAAATAGTAGCTCTTCAATTATCTCTAAGAATTATGTTGTGATAAATATGATGCAGACTAGATCTTTCTAAATTGAAGCTGTCTTGGTTCCATGTCTAACCTGTCATATGTTACTTGTGCCCCTTTAATTGTGTTATCAGTCAAATTGGAAAGGGATTGGCAACTTCTGGTAAAACACACACACACACACACACACACACACACACACACACACACACACACACACCAACCTTAGAAGTCAGTTCTAGAAAGTTTCTGAAATCTGTGCACCTCTCCTTTTGCACTGCAACTTTCTCTACAACATTTATGTAATGATAGATGAGAGGTGTTGGTCACAGTTCCTATTGCTGTGATAAAACAGAATGACCAAAAAGCAAGTTGGGGAAGAAAAGATTTATTTCACTCATAGTTCCATATAACAGTTCATTATCCAAAGTAGTGAGGACAAGAACCCAAACAGGGCAGGAACCTGGAGGCAGGAGCTGATGCAGAAGGCATGGAGGGTGCTGCTTACTGGCTTGCTCAGCCTGCTTTCTTATAGAACCCAGGACCAGTGGCCCAGGAATGGAACCATCCACAATGGGTTGAACTCTCCCTCACCAATCATTAATTAAAGTAATGGTTTATAGCTCCATCTTATTGAGGTATTTTCTCAATTGATGTCCCTTCCTTTCAGATAACTCTGGCTTAGGTCAAGTTGACTCAGAACTACCCAGCATGGGAGGTGAGCTAGGTAGGATGAACTGGTTGTTTCTTTTCAGTCTCTGTCACTGCTTGACTGCCTTCCTTCCTTCCCTCTTTCCTTCCTTCCTTCCCTCATTTTTCTCTTCTTGACTATTTTTTTCCCTCCATTGTTTTTCATTTTGAGTCTTGTGCTGGTTAGACTTTTTTGGCAATTTGCCAAAAACAAGGGTCACCTGGGAAGAGGCAATCTTGGTTTTAAAATTGCTTCCATCAAATTGGCCTGTGTGTATTATTTTTCTGATTAATGATTGATAAGGAAGAGCCAAGGCCACCATGGGCAGTGCCATTCCATAGACAGGTGGTCCTGGGCTTTATAAAAAAGCAAGCTGGACATGCCATGGGGAACAAACCAGTAAGCAGCTTTTGTCCATGGTTCCTGCCTGTGCTCCTGGTTGATCCTACCCTGACTGTCTCCACTGTGATAAGTATATGTAAGTCAAATACATTCTCTCCTCCTCAAGTTGCTTTTGGTCATGGTGTCTTTTACTGCAATGGAAAGCAAACTAGGACAAGAATTGGTATGAGAAAGTAGGATATTACCATGATTAACCTGATCTTGTTGGTTTTGGGGCGGGGGGAATGATGATTGTCAGTGTTTGGAACTTTGGGCTAGAAGAGTCATGGCGTGCTCAGTTTAACAGGCTGTTCTTTGAGTGACTGTAAACGCATATACATTGGAAACCTGGTTTGTAACGTTTCAGAGGGAAGAAAAGGTTCCTTCTATCAGGGCTATTCTTGTTAAATATTTAAATCAAGAGTCCTTGGAAGTTGGAGCTGTGTTCTGCACAAACCATTGATCTCTACATTGGGTCCAGTCGTGGTTTTCTGTGATGGTCTCAACATGCTGTAAAGGGAGGCTTCTTTGATGAGGAGTGAGAGCTATGCTTACCTGTGGATATAAGAATACATTTTATATATGAATACGCTTAGGAATTATCCTGGTCTAGTAGACTGATACTAATAGGTCCTTTCCTAAGTGCATGACCTCACTAGCACTGGGTAGGTGGGTAGCTTTCTGGCACCAGGTGCAGTTACCCTTCTGTTGAGCGATCTGTAAGCCCAGTTAGACAGCCGTTGGTTATTGCAAAGATGTGAGTGCCACTGTAGCACTTTAGTGCTATCTTGTTTGGTTGGTCATTGTTGAGTTCACAGATGCAGAGGAGTATTGACTGTTTACTTCCCTTGGCAGCGTACTTTCTGGCACTGTGGAAACCAGACTGCAGGAAGGAAGCTTTCAGCTTCACCCCAGCTAGAATCTTCCATGTCTTGTGTCCAATTTCTCAGTGTATTAGGCAATAGGGATTTACTGCCAACCTCTGAAGCAGAACCAAGGGCAGCACAATGGTAGCTTACATTATTTTGGGAATTAATTGAACTATACTGACCAACAGCTCACAAGAATATATCTCATGCCTAGTACCATTTTTTTATTAATAGTCTACAGTTCTTGTAAGGAACATTGTTAGATTAAGTAGAATTACATAGTAATACACACACACACACACACACACACACACAGAGAGAGCGAGAGAGAGAGAGAGAGAGAGAGAGAGAGGATATATATTATAACTTTAGATAAATATAGAATAATAGAATTCTTTGAGGCTTAATGTTCTTAGCACTATTTGTCTCTTCTGTCTCCATATCCTTCTCCTTCCACATTTACCTCCCTCTCCATTTTCTCATTTCCTTTTTCATATAATCTGTAATCTATGATGCCCCTCTCAAGTCTTCCAATTCCAGACCCTTTCATATTTTCCCGGTTTCTATAATTATGGCTTGTTCTATCTGAAGATTTAGAGGTTGGAACCAGACCTCATTTTTGTTTACAGTTGAACAGTATTCTATTGTATCACATTTTCACTATCCATTTATCTCTACCACACAGCCCCTGACCTAAGGCATCTCTACCACACAGCCCCTGATCTAAGGCTCAAGAAACAACTTGGAAGAGGAGATGGAAAGATAATAAGAGCCAGGGGACTAGGAAGTCTGCTGTGAGGTTGTTTCTCTTAGCCATGACAGAGAAGCTTCACCTATGATATTTCAACAATATGGCCACCACAACAAGGCTCAGTCAACGATAATATCAATAGACATGGTAATGCAGAAGGAGGAAATCTCATAGAGTCTGAACCCTAAGCAAAATACACACACACACACACACACACACACACATATACACACACAGTGTGTGTGTGTGTGTGTGTGTGTGTGTGTGTAACAATAATAATCAAGAAATGGCCATTAATTTGAAAGGAAGAAAGGAGGGAAGAGATGGGAGGAAAGTCAGGGAAAAGGGAAAGTGTGATAATTGTATTGTAGTTTTAAAAGTTTAATAATAAACATAATAATATCTATGTGAGTTGAGCCTCTGCTTACTGAGACAATGGATGCTGGTTACTGGGAACTGAAAAGTCAGCTGTGAATAGGATGAGGTCAGCATCACTGAGGCGCAATGTTGGAAGTATTTCCTGGAAGTTGGCACACAGAAGCTGTGGTCCAGAAGGGGCCACAGCTGCATCTCAAGCTGGTAGATGAAATTAGTGATGGGTAATAGTGCTGGTTTTGATGGTCTTCAGTCTAAGAACTGACTGACTTTTCTTGCTTGTGCCAAGTTTCTCTTCCTTGTAGACCTGCTTTTCTGTTTGCCTAGATCAATGTGGAAGCTACCAGACTCTCTGACTTCCTTTGCATGATCATTTCTTTTCGGAATTCAATTTATCTTCACATCTTTGCCTCAAAATTTCTTTGCTAGACCCAAAGAAAAATATGATTATCATTGTCCCATGTTTTTTGTTTTGTTACCATAGGAACAAAGAACTTTCATATCACTCACAGTGAAACTAGAGCATCTTCCAGGGTCTCATTTTTTTTTTAAAATACACTCCGGATAGGCTTTCTTTCATTCAGAGTACTCAGGTGAAGCATCCTTTGTCAAAGTCAACAATGATTTTTATGTTACTAAGTCTAGTGGCTAATAATCAGGCTTCCGATTCTATGCGACCATATAACACAGCTGTCATATTTTTCTTCAAACGATGTCCCTGTGCTTTATACTTCACATGGCTCCCAAAACATCAATCTCTACTATCTCTGGCCTTACACCATGGCTGATGCTGATTCTCTCTCTCTCTCTCTCTCTCTCTCTCTCTCTCTCTGTGTGTGTGTGTGTGTGTGTGTGTGTGTGTGTGTGTGTGTGTGTGTGATGTGATGAATGGGTCTCCCAGTATTCCTTACTTCTTATTGGAATAGAAGTGTCATTTGTTACATCTGTCCATATGTATGACTCCTCTCCCTGAATTATTTTATCTACCCTTATGATATTGAAATACTACTCTTTGATTTATATTTTGAGCTTATATTGATTATTGAATTCCAGATTTTTATATGTATTTTATTATATATAATATTAAATAGATGAATATATTATGATACACTTAAGGTATAATTATATATAATATTATTATAACATATAATATATTTTATATGGTCACCTATTGAATATTATAGTTTAGTATATAACAAACCTTTGAAACTAGACATGCTCGCTCAGAGTGAAACTCACTGGTTCTTTACCCAAAGCCTAATTTCTCTGTGTTGTCTCTCCAAAGCACACAGCAATACCATTCCTTCAGTTACTCAGGTTAAAACCCATGCATTCCTCTTGATTCCTCTTTAAGAATTTGCAGATAATCTGACAGCAAATTCTGTGACTCTATCTTCAATTCACAGACTCACACTTTCCAGTGAACACTCTGGAGCTTTGAGCCCTACTGGCATCATTTAGGGAAAACCTTTCCAGGTTATACTCACTGAGAATCACCTCTGGGAAGCCAGGAATACGCATCTGAGGCAATGACAAGTTGTACAACACCCAGCTGTGAAATCCTTCTTGCTCCACTGTCTTCCTCACCTTGACCTCTCTCTACAAGTCAATTACACCGCAATTCTGTTTCCCACATCCCTTTTCAATCCTTCACTACTCTGTCTCAAACCTCAGAGATCCCAGGAGTGGCTCAAAACTCTTTCAGCAAATGTTACCTCCCATGGATTAATAGGCAGAGGCTATTCTGGTGTCTGTGTAAGTTCTAATGCAAAAGGAAAAAAAACCATGAGCACAGGAATGATTTGTGGTTGTGGGAATGTATAAAAAATTGAAATGGAAAGAAAGGATGGGCAATAACCTTCCATACCATTACACAGTATTGGCTCCCTTCTTTCTCTCTGCAGGCCAAAGCAGCAGACTCCAGTAACGTGTATGCGTGTAAGAGACTTAGGTCGTATAGTGTCTCTGGCTATGGCTTTGATGAGTAGAGTGACCTGAGGTGTCGCCTGTACTCTCAGTTTCTCAGGTCTGAAGCTTTGTATTCATTGCAATGCCCTCTTCCTTTAGTAGCCTGCTCACCATCCATTAGGAAGCACACGGATTCATCTTCAAATTGTGTCTAGAATTTAAGTACCGGCTTCACTGATGTCCCCTAGTCAGAGCCGTTGTCTTATCTTGCCTGTGCTTCCATTTTATTTTTCCAAGCCCCATATTGCCTAAGCTTGCCTTAATCCCCCCCACCCAGATGTTGTAAATCTGGAACTGCAGAGACTTTGATGTAGCCTCCCATCACTGAATCATTGCATGGCTTTTCCTGGAGAAACGTGGACAAATGTCATCCCACATTGGGCACCACCAACAGACAAAAGAAATTATTCCATCCCAGTCCAGCATGGTGAGCCAATGGGCTTACGGGGGTTATTTACAGGAACGTAGAGGAGCAAGGTGACTTAAAGACAGTTGCATTACCAAAAAAAGCCCACCCCAGCATGGGCAATTGCTCGTGGAAGCTGGATCTGAAGAGCGCTCTGCACAACTGGAGTCAGCTCTACTGAAGAGATTGTTCTCACCCCAGCAATAAATTACTGCCTTTATAACCCTGGGGAAGATGCTTAAGAATTTCGTAATGTCTTGAGTGCCCTGAGGCTCCTAAGTTTTCCTGGCTTTTGAGCCCTGTAAGGCTGTCTACTCATAGCTGGATTCCAGGTGTGAGCACTGGACTGAATTTATTGTTTATGCATCGAAGCCAGTGCTCGGTGCATGCAAGGCAGCAGTCTGTCAATTGAGCTACATCCTCAGTCCTCAAAAATAATTCTTGACTCAAAAAGTTAAATTTTCTTCTTGCTAAAAATTAAACTTCAAAGGTAAGCATTTTGGAGGTCTTTCCCACCATGAGTACCTCTACAAATTACAATACACTTATTGACTATTAATCCCCTAATTCAGGGTGAAACTTCCATTGTCCTACATTAAATTGACAAGAGTGGAAATGAAAAGTGTATTTATGCCTCTGTACTCTCCACTGGGTAGGTAATGAGGCATGGGTTCTCTTTTGCTGTGGAATGAAAGAAATAATCAGAAGGCTGGATAAGTTTGCAAATCTTCCACCTTGGCATTTAGGACCTGCCTAATCTCATTATTGCCACCAGTACATCCAAGTAGGGATGGCAAGATAAGAGAAAGAAGGGGTCTCTCCCTTTGGTCATTTTAATTTATAGGCTAACAGATTCATTTCCACAGAAATAAGCACAAAGATCTCATGCAAGGCAAGCCACATGTCATCTTCATAATACCGGAATGTGATTTTCATTCTCTCTTACTCTTGTCGCCTATGTGTCATATCAAAGAAATTCTGTCCTATCCAGGGCCTGAGTCAGTGTGCGTACTGTAAGGATTTGGTCAGTAGGAAGGGGAACCTTGGAGGAGCATAGTATGGTTTAAACGGTAATGGCCTTGAGGCCATTGCTTTTACGCATGTCAGGGCTGAGGTCGTTTGTTTTGTTTGTTTACTTTTTGAAGGGACAATGTAATTAGGCACTAAGGTACAGCCCATCATTCATCCCATGATGATCAGTGAGTCTCTGGAGATTTGGTTTTTACTTTCCCTTTATCCTGGACACAGACCACTGCTCCTGTCTCCCTCCTGCCACGGGACTTCCTGTGGTTCTTCATGTGTTTTTGCTTCTGTATTTGTTGTGTCCTCTCTAAATTCCAAGACAGCACACATGAGACTCAGGACTTCTTAAGTAGGGGGACGTGTTGGCTGCTTTCAAAACAAGTCCTCCAGTTTTGTATTAATGTGCATCCTTAGTTTTCAACTTTCTATTGGCTGATAGTCTTTTCCAACATTCACAATATTTACGGCAGTCTGATCTGGGGTAGGTTTTCCTTCACATGGAAATGAGAGATTGGGGTGTTGTAACGACAGAACACTTGGTTTGGGGGATCATGGAAAGAAAAAGATTCGACAGAGTGTTAGGTATGGACTTAACTAACTTCATATCACAGTCCACATCTAAGGAGGGAAGTTTTGGGTCTAGCTACCCAAATGCTAAAAGTTAGCAGTGTCTCCACATCCCTTCCTCTTCAATACGTCCCTCCTTCCTCCCTCTTTTCTTTGTCCCTCCCTTCCCCTTCTCCTGGCAGCATGGACTTGGCTGTGGATCAGACTTATATAAAATGGATTTTTTTTTTTATCTTTACATAGGAACTCTTCGATTCTTCCCTGGGTCTGCAAACCATCTTCGGCTCTGAAGATTTTATGCAAGGGGTCAGTCTGCCCTTGGTTCCTTTGGAGCACAGCACGGCTTTGGAGCGACACACTAATTCTTGCACATGTTAATTAGCTTTCCTTAGGCGGGCTACTTTGGATCTCTTCACCTCATGCTGTAGACCTGAGAGATAAAGAAAATAATGCTAAGTGAGAGGATGCTCATGAATGCTAAAGCAATAGCTATCAAGCCTTTGTCCTCAATGGACCCTTGGAAAAATACCTGACTTTATATATAGGATGCATCTGCGCCCAGTCTTGGTGTAATTGTGCTAGGGAGGCACCCTCCATATTGGAGGTTGGAGATTGATAGGTAGTGGACGCTACAGGCAAGCATAATGTCTGGAGTTGGAATATGAGGGTTTGGCGGGGTTGGGGGTGGGAGTGGTCTTCAATTAGCAAAGTATGGTGTGGGGTCGGGGGACTAGATTTCCAAAGAGTTTTAGAAACATAGGTCAAGATGTTAGAGAAGCAATAAAAGCCCATTAAGGAAAAAGTCCTTCTAGTTAAGAGACTGTAATCTTTGGCCTAGGCAGAGACATAATATTCTAGTTAGGCTTGCCAATTACCCGGCCAAGGGACCACCTTTCAGAAACAACCCACAGGAAGGCAGGCTTGTCTTAAGTCAAGCTCAAGAGATGAGTGGTATAGTGTAATGAAGTACGGAACTTTTCCTTCCCAGAATTCCCCACCTCTGGCTCAGCAGCTTACAAAGCACAGCGCTGGCACTCGGTAAATTCACTGCTTCCCTGGGTTACTCAGAAGAGAATAACGTCTCCTTCTCTCGCGTCTCGCCCGATTCTAACCATGCCTTCCCAATGCTTTGTGCTCTTACTCTTTCTGAAATGTCACAATCCCCGCATGCCGCTGCCGACCACGTGGCTGGCTCCATGCCAGCTCCACCGAGTGCTCTAGCTTTTTATCTCTTCTCCACCGTGCTCCTCTGGGCCACTGCTACCACAGACAGCTCGCCTGATCTGAGGTTTTTCTTCCAGTTTCTAGCAAAATCGTTCTCTAGCTTTCATTTGTGTCTGTTCTTGAAGGTCTTCATTAATATGAGGTTAAGAGCCCCAAGAGGAGCCCCCATTTCCCTAGTATCATCTCATGACCATGAAATAGCCACAAACTTCCCGGTAACAAAGAGAGGTCAGAGTTTCTTCAGCCTTTTTTCTCTCTTTCCGTTTTCCTCCTGTGTCCTTGGCTGACCTCAAACTTGTGATGTAGCTGAGGATGACCCTGACGTCCTGTCCTTCCTGTCTCCACTCTCCCTCTCCTGGGATATAGGCGAGCATCACCACGCCTGGTTTATGTGGTGCTGGCAATCAAACCTGGGGGCATTTTAGAAGTTAGTCAATCACTCTACCAACTGATATTACATCCCCAGTCCTCTATTTCCCCTTTAAGCATAGTAAACTGATTGTGTTTCAGCAAAGCTCTTTCTGGCCATTCTATTACCGCAGAGTCCATGCAGGTAGAATGCTGGGACTTCTCCTATTCCCAGAGAAGCAATGACCAGTGGGAATCGGTTCCTCAACCCAGAGCCATGGCTCCCATCATGTGCTCTCTACGACCCACCACAATCGCTTCAACTAAGGCAGGAGAGAAAGACTAGAGAAATGAAAGAGAAGAGAAGCTCCTCATTCTAGAGTCTGGCCTAGCCTTTTGCCAGCTGAGAATCAAGAATACAGACACGGTTAATAACATAAGAATGTTATGGTCGCAGTGTTCCTTTTACACAGCTATATTTTAAATACGAATGCTAAAATATTAGTGAATGAGCTAAAGGCCTACACATAGATAGCCGTTTTCCTTTCCTAGATAAAAATCTGAAAATTTCTAGGAGTCTCTTAAGAAACCCCATTTCCTTTCAATGTAGTAAAAGTCAGGCATTAGCTTCCTTGCATAACCCTTGTGACCCATAATAGGGACCTAAATAAAAAGCCATGTCTGCCACAGAGAACATAGTCAAGGGAAGTAACCAGGGGTCCTTCCACTAAGAAAGGATTATAACTAAATATCCACATTTCCACTTTTATCTTATGGCTTTCTATAAATTCAAAATTGTAAGATAGTTACTGACATAGGCATGTTAGAGAGGAAATTAACTCCCACCCCCAGAAATTTTACCTCTCTCTACTTAGCCAAACTGTAAAAAGAGACATCCATTTTTTCTTTTATCAATTCTAGTTTCCTGTTTTCTTTTGGATCACAGAGAAACTGGAGTGGTAGAAATATGGACTTGGGCATCAAGAAATGCTACTAGGTATTAGTAAAAGTAGGGAGAGATAGCTGGCTAACTGATCATGGTCTCACTAATAAAAGGCCCAAGAGCCCGGAAAACAAAACACCTATGATCCCTCCTCAAACATTCTGGAGTTTGTGATGAATACATGAATGTATGTATGTATGTGAAATGCCTGAGTGTTTATAGTAAACACCTATCCATATGTTGCTCTTAAATTGGGGGGAGGGGTCACTTCTTTGTGTGTTTTTAATAAAATAAAATAATTTTTTGAAAACTGACTGAGTAGGAAGTTTGAAGACAATTTTATTAGAGTCTGAGATAAAACAACAGAGCAACAAGCTGTAAGTTTTGGCAGTCACTGAGAGGAGGAATAAAGAGGAAAGGCAGAAAGCAAGTATTTTTTTAGACATGGAGTAATTCAGAAAAGTGGGCAGGCTTACCAAAAGAATTGCGTAATGGCAGCCCCATAAGTGACTGTACTGAGAGTGGGGTTCAATGAGGGGATAATTATTTTTTAGATAAACCAGCATTCCTGGGAGCATGTTTTATAGCCAGATGGTTGACAGGCCAATTGGAAGGAAACAATAGTATAGAATGTTCTAATGTCAGAATATCATGTCTCCACCAAAGTCAGAAGTAGTCCATTCTTTTGACTTAAAAGCTGGTGAAGCCAAGTCTCACCTTTCTATTGTAACTAGAGTAATGGAAGGTGAGACCCAACGCTTCAGGGGCCTCCAAGCCTATAGTGACATACGCATCCGTCTTTTGTTGGATTCTTGTGTGAATGTGTGTGTTTACAGCGTACGGAATCATCTGGAGGTCACTATTACTATAAATTCTGTCTGACAATGTAAAAAGTACAGCTTTCACCTCATAGTGGAGAAGAGATCATTTATTTTGGACTCAAATATGAGTGACCCTAGCTCGGGAACAGAGTCAAGTTACCTCCATCTCCATGTTCAACATGTTAATAATTTCATGAAGCTTTTCTAGTAGCCAAACAAAGAGAGTCAGAAATGAAGACTGTTTTCAGATACGTTGGTGAGTACATCAGGAAGGTGTGTACCACGAAGGTGGAGGGAATCTCAACTCAAGGCTTCGGATGTCATCCGATGGCGCCTTCAGCTTTGGGGTTAGTAGAACTCCTACCAATAGTCAAAAGATGTTCGCATGCACAGAAATGCTGGAAAATGACTATTTAAAGGAGACCAAGGTAGTGCAAGAAAGTTTTTCATTCTGCTCTGGGTTTGCACCAGTCCAACCTTTCCACAGCTACTGAAGTCCTCCCAATCGGTTAATTAGTCTTTGTGGAATGTTCAGGTGTAAGGTTCAGCTTCTGTCTGGGGACTTCCATTCATACCACCACGTTGCTACTAATCTCAACTTTTTGCTCCCTTGTCCTACAAGACAAATTCTCATACAAGCTTGATACCTACTTTTTAGTGATTAGAAAGCGCTTCAGAAAGAAAATCTTTGAATTGGTACACATATCATTTGATATCAGAAAATTAAAATACCTTTGAACAAAGTGTAGGAATGGTAAAATAATGAATCACTTTTTTCCCCCAATTTTCACTCTTAAGACATTTTCTCTTCAATGTTTAAAAAGTCTCTTGGTTAAGGTATGTTTAATTAATAAAATAATGCAGTCTTCAAATTGATACCATTGGCTATTGTGCCCCATTCTGCTAAATTTTAAGTTTCTTCAGGCAGGGACCATGTCTCATTTAACTTCCTATTTCTGATTTTTCTCTTTCCCCACCGAAGGCCTATCTCAATGACTTGTACCTAGTGAGTATTCCATAAATGTTCCTGAATCATATTTTGCATGAAAATTGTAGAAGCCCTGGGAATAAAGAGTCAAGTGTCAAATGAAAAATGAGTTTTAAATTGAAGACATGGTAATAAAGTATCTACAATGCTCCCAGGAGACCAGCTTCATTCCGAATATGCACTTGGCATTGGGATTTCCATTTTCTCCAAGATAAGTGAGTTCCAGTTTATTGGGTCCATTCACTGCACTCAGATTCCTGTCATTCAAATCAAGGCAGCCTACAGAAATGGACTTTGGCAACAGGAAGGTGCAAAAGAGATTTTGATTAACAAATGTCCCTCTCAGTCTCCCTAAGGAAATGGCAGAATTGCTCTCTCCTGATGAAAGAGGATTAGCTAAATGAACAACTGCAGCTAATCTCCAAGGATCCAGATTACTCAGGGGCGCTCTTTCCCAACTAAAATTGGGAAGTTGCCGATTCCACTGGAGTTTTTCATCCAGCCTCATTCGGTCTGCAAAGTGAATGAGTTATGAAGAGGGATGTGCGAGGTGGACATTCTCACCTTTGTCTGAAGTTTTGAATTTTATTTAGTTGTTATTTTCTTTTTTCAGTTTTTAAAACCTTGATGTGTCAAGCCAGGGTGTTGGTCCTTGTGGTCTGCCTTAGTTTAGACATTTCCTTTCTGCTGTACATAATTAGAAGGGAATGGAATTCAGAAGTCCAAGTACGGACTGACAGCCATGTCTGCCAGCCCTGAGAGGACTTTGCAGGTCTTCTGACTTTTACTTGTACTTTTGGATCCTGAGGTTCAGACAGATAAATGACATGTTAAAATTATATCCAATTAATGAGAACCAGGGATTCAAACAAGATTTGTTAACTCCAGATCCCATTATCCTACATCCCACAAGCCCTTCACTGGCACCCTCCATGGTCACTAGCAAGTATGGGTACAGGTGGGACTGAAGAAGCTATAGGGTGCTCGGGAGTCAAGGTTTGCTGAGAACACCCCAAATCAGAGAGCAAATACGACTATAAACTTAGGCCATTAGGGGGATGGTAAGAGGCAGACATCGCTGAGAATCAACTGTATGTCAAGCAGAGTCTAGGAACTTAAGGTAATAAACTGTATGGTAGATTTAATGAACAAAATAATAAATAATTTCTGATTTTGAAATTTTTCAAAATTAAGTATTTCCAGTCGTAAGGTCTATGGAAGATTGATTTTCTTGAGTCCTGCACATTCACAGATCTCACTCTAGATCAGGGATTCTTAAATTCTCTCTACTGAGACACATTGACACAACTATGTGCGTAGTGCTACATCAAATAGATACAGCAATCAAATACTTATTGATAATGAATCCTAAACTCATTTATTTTAAAACAGTTCTTTGGCATTTGAGACTTTCCTCAATGATAGACTTTACTCAATGCTTCCCTCCCAGCTAGCACAGGGCCTGGCACTCAGCGCCTGTCCCCGCCAGCGGGGACCCAGTTATTCAGGGTCCCGAAGGGGCGCTACCCTTGGGCCTAAATGGGGGGGGGGAGAGAAGAAGGAGACCAAGCAAGATTCTGTTGTCAAGGTCTCGTTTATTGGGATGAATGTTACAGCTTTTAAGGCTTTCAGGTAGGGGAGTGACCTTTGTGAAATATGAAGGAGGGGAGATGAGGTATAGGCAGTGATAGCTGGAGGCAAAGAAGTCAGGCGATGAGGTCAGGTGGTGGAGACACTGGGTGTAGACTGAGGAGATAACTGGTATCTGCTCGAGCTGAGGCATCCCTTGAATGTTATACTCCTGTGCCGTAAATTCATGAGAGAGGCTTTATCCAACAATCTTAAGACTTATGGCAGTCATCTTGGGGTGCATATCTGTGGCCAAACAGCCCAGAGTCACCTAGTCACTTTGAGCCAAGCAGTTCAAAAAGCGGCTAGGCCCAAATCCAATATGGCTCCGTGCAAACGCCAGCACCACAAACACAAACAATTAAACACAAACGACACAGACAATTTATATATTATATACATAAAACAATTTAAACATTGACAATATGATGTGCTCATGTTTACATAAAAGATCAAATCTTGACCGAATACCTGATACTACAGGATATTTTTAGAGTTAGCTAATATTTTATTTCTTGTTTGCCAGTTATAAGAAGCTGTGCACAGGGGTTGGGGATTTAGCTCAGTGGTAGAGTGCTTGCCTAGCAAGTGCAAGGCCCTGGGTTCAGTCCCCAGGTCTGAAAAAAAGAAAAGGAAAAAAAAAAAGAAGAAGCTGTGCACAATATGCACACATATATATCTAAATAATAAGATATGGGTAAAATTTTTTCCCACAAAGGTAAAAAGAAAGTTGAACTACCACTGTTTATGGACACCCAACAGGATCTTATGCTAGAACGACTAGGGTTAGGAAACAAATAAAACATAGCACCTTCCTCCATACACACACACACACAATACAAGACATATGTGCAAATTCATACAGACCAACATATGCTAAATATCACACACAAGGAGACAAATGAGGAAAATGAGATGAAGGTCTTAAACGTAAGAGGAGAAACTATGAGAACCATTTCACTGCCCTTGAATTTCAAGGCTGTGTGCAAACTTAGGGAGAAAGACCCTTTTGCTCCTGCATGTAAAATGAGTGTCAAACTACTCACTAAATGACTAATGATAAGAACCAGGGACGTGCCTTGGGAGCCATCCACCTGCTTACACTTAATGCCAGTGGGATTTGTAGAGAAGAGAATGGCTTGTTGAGCTTCCATCAGATGCATGTAGGTGATGACGCTTCCCTTGCTGATAGCTACATTCCTGCAAAATGAGTATGGTTGCTGGTAGCCTCATGGCTCCCGAGTCATCACCTGTGGGAGGACCTCTCTTACCTCTCCTCAGAAGGGCAATTTGTTTACTCTCAGAGGCCAAAAGCAATTGTATTTCCCTCCATAACTCTTGCAGCCCTGGTGGATTCTAATTGGTCTATTTTCTGATGCTTTGTCTTGATTGTTTCCAAATGCCTTCAAATCGTTTTTTGCAAGAAAACAAATGGAGTTCACCGAAGGTTACTAATGGGATGTACAGAAAGGAGAGACACGCCATGTCTGGATGCAGAGTTTATTAGCAAAGAACTGGAGGGCTGAAAACCAAAGTGCAAATGGTGTGAAACTCATGGGTAATAGGGCGATTCAGGATCATGGGGAACGGCATCTCTTGTGCATACAATGCTGGTAACCCAAGAGGCGGTGTTCAGTGTCAGCCCTCAGGAGGCAAATGGCTGAAGCAGACACCTTTGCAAGGCAAATGCTATAGTTCTGTAGTACTTCTATCCAAAAGACAGTATCAAAGAGAATGTCTGAGCTGCCCACTTTCATCGGGAGCAACTACTTAAGCTAGATAAGCACCATGTTGATGTTTACCAACATTCGTGCAGAATAAAGCCTACATTCTCACCTACCATGCTGGGAAAGAACCTAGGGCACAGGGTATGCTGGGTAAGGACTGTACCTCTGTACTATGATCTAATATTTTGCCAACATCAAACTGTTGCTTTGTAACAAAACGGAAAAAAAGATCACCCTTCCCCCACTTTAATTCTTCTCCCATTCTTCTTCTACGTATATCCAATATCTGGAAAATGTTTTAACAATTGACTCTTAGGAACAGGGGTGGGAGTGAAGTCCTGCCTTAGGGTGTTGACTGATCTCCAGTGTATCACTGTCATTGCTGAGGTCATGTTATCAACCAGAAGTCACTGAACACAGAGTCTGGAAGTCATACTTATCTGGGGATAGCAGTGTTCTGGGTGTCATACACCACACTGCATGAGTAGGAATCTACAAGGGACACTGTAGTCTGGACCACAGAGTAGAATGGACCCATAGTATCATTTATGGTTGAGTTCTGACTCAGCAAAGCATTGCATTCAACCCAGATAAATGAGCTACTATGATATCATCACAGTGAGAACTGAAATTTTTATGTGTTTCCTGTCCAAGTAGACCATAGCAGCATGGTGGACCCTAAAATAAGAGGTACCACTTAAAACTGACTCCTTGAGCTGGAGAGATGACTCAGTGGTTAGGAGTGCTAACTGCACTTCCAGAGATCCTAAGTTTAATTCCCAGCAACCACATGGTGGCTCACAACCATCTGTAATGGGCGTCCAATGCCCTCTTTTGGTGTGTCTGAAGACAATGACAGTGAACCCATATACATTAAATAAGCAAATAAACAAACAAACAAACCTACCTTTTAAAAAAAGAAGAGGCTGGTCCTCTTTTTTAAAAAAATGACTTCTCATTGCCTATATTTATACATGGCTCTGTACTTTCCTGGAAAGTCACTGAATTAAATACTTTGTAGAGCCTCTTTTGGTAAATGATTGTACTTCCTTAGTGTCATTCGTATCCCCAGGGGCACTCTGGGATGGCCATAACGTAATGTAGCAGGGAATCCCGTTGGAAATATTTTCATCAAACAATTTTTGTTGAGGCTCTTAAAATAATTTCATCTCCTTTCCTCTGGATAGCCTGCCCGCGGAGTTCAGATTGCTATATCAGAGTTGGGATGAGAAGACAAGTTAGGGCAAATAAAAAGAAATGATTTCTAGGGCTCAGTGAAATGGTTCAGTGGGTAAAGATGCTGGCCATTTAAGGATGCTATCCTGAGGACCTGAATTCAATCTCTAGACTACCAAGAGAGGGGGAAGGAGAGAATGGACTCCACAAAGTTTTTCTCTGACCTCCGTACACTGAGTGGCAGCATGCATAGCCATGGATATATCATAAGCAGACACACACACACACACACACACACACACACACACACACACACACACACAAAGCGTGTATGTATGGTGAACATGTGTATGTGTGTGTTCTGAGACACTTCGTATGATTGTCAGCCACATGGTCTTTCTTGTCTTTGTTGCCTTTTCCTTTGACACAGAGCCAGTCGTCCCACGAACTCTACTAGGAAGTAGACACACAATCCATCACTCTGCGTTGTCAATGTAATGGAAGACTTCACACCATCTCCATCACAAAATTCCATGCACTCTTCTACTTCGTCCTCTCTTCCTCCTCTCGTGTAGAATTCACCTTAGGCACCCGGTGTGTTACAGTATTCTATCTCTGCAAGGGAGCTGTGATGTCTGCAGCTATTTAAAACGGTTGCATTGCTCTCCCCACGATGCCTACCAGCAGAGAACTTAGCTTCCCTCACAGTTTTGGCTTGTTAGTTCTTTGAGACAATTGTTTCCTCTGGCTTCTTGACTAAGAGCCCACAAGGGACAGAACAAGACAAAGGATGCTAACAGCCTGCCAGTGTATATCCATTTGAAAGAAAGGATGTGGCGCAGGCAGAGGCAGGGACCTGTGGCTAGGACAGCAAGGTGCTTGTGACACTCTCTCTGTAAGGAGCTCAGTGTCTTTGTACAAGGATGATGCTCTTATGCGCTTCACTTCTTGATTACATTTGAAGCAGCGAATTCATAATCCAGGATTTCCAATAAACACTTGTGGAACTATTGAAATGTAATGGGCCCTTTCCCCGCCAATTACAGACTGTACTTTTGTTTTATTGAAACCCGGAGAAAGAATTACAATCCTTCCTTCCAAGAGCATTCAAGGTGAGGTTCTTGGGTTTTGTTTTGTTTTTTTTCTTTCCCAAGGCAATTCTTAACAAGTATAGCTCTTGCAGCTAGGGAGAAGTTTCAGTGAGAAAAGTCGTTTTCTGCCCAAGCACGAGTAGACCTGAGTTCAGATCTCTAGAACCCACATTCACAGATGAAAAATAGCCAAACACAGCCACAAATGCGCCTATAGCCCTGGCACTGTGGTGGACCAAGGCAGGAGGGTCTCTTGTGCTCGGCGGCTGCCAGCCAGCAGTGCTCCAGGTTCAGATAGACACCCTATATCTAAGGAATAGAAAGCCATAGAGCAGGACCCCTGACATCCTCCTCCAGCTTTGGGCACATAGTTATGTACACACACACACACACACACACACACACACACACACACACACACACACACACTGAGAGGAGAGTATTCTCCAGCTTTTCTTAGCAATATTGTCCAGTGCCTTAACACCCCATCATGCCTTTGAGTCCTGAAACAGAGTATCTACTTAATAAAAATATGTTTCATGGATAAATAGATCAGTCCTTGGACTAGGACCTGGGAACATTTTCTCTTCTTCTGTTTTATGCTGGACAAGCACAGGTAAAGGAGGTACCGCCTGCTAGAGTCTCTTGGTGATGGTTGTCACCTGACTCTAATGAGTGCTTGAGATTGCATCTGTTCTTTGGATTTATTTTTTGAAAATCTAAACTATTTTCCAGTTGTAAACCACCTAATCCTCTCCCTCTCTCTTTCTCTCCTTTCCCTTTCTCCTTCCCTCCATTCCTTTTCTTCTCTCTTTCAAGACAGAGTCTCATTCTGTAACTCAGGCTGTCCTGGAACTCCGTGTAACTCGGGTTGACCTTGAACTCATGGCAATTTGCCTCAGCCTTTTAAGTGCTAAGATTTCAGATGTGAGCTTCCATGCCCAGCAGCCCAATTGCTTCTGTACCCTATCAGTGTTAGCACTTGCTGACGGACCATGTTCCTTGCCTTGTCATTTGTTACATAGTGGCCAAGGATGAACAGATCAATAAATATACCTGTACCTTTGTAACCAAGACCAAGTGACTCCATCAAAAAAATAAGCACTCTCCACAGCTTAGATGAGAAAAAAGCTGTGATAGGACAAAGATTGAGTTTCCTGGCTCAGATTTGGCCTGTGGGGAGTTCCAAACTGAATGGGGGTAGGTGGAGATTCTGTTTGGTGGCTTAGTATGGCATCGGTTATCCTTATATATTTTACCTAATAATTTATTTATTATGATTGGGGAGGTGGGAGTTTCTATCCCAACTTATAGGACTGTTTAGCTACGTATTGGAGACATGGCAAAAACAGTTGAAAACTGTAAAGTGCTAATAACTCAGGGTAATCTGAACCAGATTTGTAGTGGTGACTACCACATAGCTGTTCTGCACTCCAATCAAGAAATGTTGTCTTTTAGATCCTGGAATGTGTTGCCCGATTTCTTTCTTAACCTTAACACCTGCTGTGCCAGAGGCAGAGCACAGTGTCTTATAAGTTCTTCACACCCTGGATGGCAGAGTGAGAATTGAGCTGAGCTCCTGCCAAGTCCCACAGGGATGATTAAAACTCTGTGGCCATCACAGAACATAGGTACCCGTAGGTACCAGAAATAGGTACTTGGTATTTAAACCACTTTTCCTTCCCACTTAAGTTGATAGTCCCACTAGATCATTTCAGGATACATATGTCTGTTCAGTTCTAAGGTGTGGTGATCGATTATATTCTCTTATATAGAATATATTCTCTCTATAACCTTGTGAAAATTGGCTCTAACAGCCTGGCAATACAGGAATGACTTCAACAGTTCCCCAAATGCAAAAGCGAAGGCAACTCCTAAATATCTGAGAGCAAACTAACAGAGTAAAGGAAAACACAAATGTCCTTGGTCAGGACCATGGCCTGGACTTTCTTCTTTAAAATGGGTCACCCTTAACTTGCCTGTCCTAGTTAGCCATAAGTTTCTATTTGAGATAGCCTAGGTCACCTGAGAGGGAATCTCAGTTGTGGGATTGCCCAAATCAGATTTGCCTGTGGGTTTAACTGTAGAAAAATGTTGTTATTGCTAATTGATTTAGGAGTGTTCAGTCCACTGTGGGCAGCACCATTCCCTGGGCAGATGGTCTTGAACCCTATAAGAAAGTTATCTAAGCATGTGCCTTAGAGTTAGCAGCAAGTCAGCAAGCAGTGTTCCTCTATAGTTTCTGCTCAGCTTCTTTGGCTGTGAGTGAGTTCCTTGGTCAGAGGAAATGTTGTATGGAGTAGCAAGCAGGCCTAGCTTCAAGTTCTTTGCTTGAGGTCCTGCCATGACTTCAGTCAATGGTGGGTTGTGACCTGTGAGTTGAAATCCACCCATCTTTCCCCTAAGTTGCTCTTTCCAGTGTTTTATCACAGCAACAGAAAGGAGAATAGGTCAGATCCTGCTCTTGACAAAGGATGTCAAGTTTTAAAATGTGTAGGGACGTATGTAACTTACTAATAAATCTTATCTACAGAACCATCATGCTGAAGAGATAGGAAGGCAAGAGTATTTCACAAATCTGATATGTGGTACCTTCCCCTGTGAGCCCAGATTGCTTTCCCCTGTAAGAGACAAGTTGTCTGCCCTTGACAGTCTATAGGAAAGGTTAGGATGGGTGTTAACGACACCTTTACAGTGGTTTCTCCCAAAATTTCTAGAATTAAGCAATTCTGGCAAGGATTGAAAGAATTCGGTGATATATCCTGATAAAAATATGATCTTGAGCTGGCACATTTAGGAGACACTGATGAAAACCAGAAAAACTGCTTAGATGCCCTTGTGACCTGCTTAAGATGCCTCTGTGAAGTCTGCAATGGCAAAGCCACATAGTCTCTACTCCTTGCTGGGACAAGCAGAAAGCAGGATGTTGTTCCTTTAAAAATAGACAATGACACTTTTCCCCTGTGCTGAATTAATGACTCATAAAAATGTAACACTATTTGGAATAAATAAACTAAAGTTAAGATGGGTAGAGATTAATTCTTAAAGTCAGTGCTCAAGGCCAGTAGTTTGCTGAGGAGTGATGCCTATAGAAACTGCCATCAGATCTGTACAGTAAGCAAACAATTTCAGATAGACCTTGACAGCTGGTGTCCATTCTAAATCGATTAAGTGATGGCATCATGCAAAAGGAACATATGCAATATGGAACATTGGGGTCATGTCCTATCAGCCATGTGGTGTGATGTGTGTTGTATGTACGTGTGTGTGTGTGTGTGTGTGTGTGTGTGTGTGTGTGTGTGTGCATGCATACAGGTAAACTCACACACGTAGGCATGTGGAGGTGCCAGGAATCTTCCTCTATTCCTTCCCAACTTATTTTTTTGAGAGAGAGTCTCTTGTTGACTCAGTTGTCTGGGATCACTGACCAGTAAGCCCCTAGATCTACCTGTCTTGCATTCCTGGAACTGCTGTTACAGACTTACAGAGCCTTTTCAGGCTTTTATGTTGCATCTGAAATCAGATTATCAGGTTCACATAGCAAGCCCTTTCCCTGCTGACCCATCCATCTCTCCAGAGCCCCATTCACTGTGTTTGGAAGGTCTTGTTGCCTTGAGCTGTGTGTGTTCTTCTCTCTTCTTGCTCACTCCATTTGCTTTCCCTTTCTTCTCCACTTGTTCCTTCTCATTCTCTTCCTCTCTTATTTTCTCTCTCTATTTGGTGAGCTTCTGAGGTGAGCAGAAACCTGCTATGCTATGGTAAACTTTGAATACCCATCTCTGCTCTCAGAGAGTGTAAGCCAGTTTGGAGAGATAACTGATAGGAGCAGTCTAATGAGACCAGATGTCAAATGATACATTCAGGTTTCAGAACTCCAACAAAGACCTTCTTAGAGGAGGATTTCTAGAAGTCCCAATGTGCTAGACCACTCTTGCAACACCCATTCCAAAATCAGTTCTTCCATTATTAGTTCAGAGGGAGAGAAGAGAGAGAGAGAGAGAGAGAGAGAGAGAGAGAGAGAGAGAGAGAGAGAGAACAAATCCCTAGATGAATGAAGGAGACCAGATGGGAAGGAATTCTCAGAGGAAGAGATACTCTACTCTAACCAACTCACACCTTTAGGGCCTTTCAGGGAGTGAGTCTGGGAACTCAGCTAGTGATCTCCGAAGTTTGATGGACTCTAAACTTAATAACAGAGCTATTCCTGGGGAAATCTAGCAGTAGAAAAGCTTCCTCCTTTTGAATGTCTGCACATAAGGAGAGATAATAACCAAGATGCCCAACCTTGTGGGCAAAAAAATACTCTCAATAGATGTTTCTGGCACATCGTCTTTGGGTAATTCATCAAGGATCACGCTTGGACAGTGAAGTGACCCAGAAGGAAGGTGAGCCTAGAGAGCAGAACAGAGCATACTGGGAAGGGATAGCAGCCTCAGTGACAGTGACAACTATGAGCTTTAGAAGAAAGGTCCTATATTGCTGAGAAAACCTCCAAAGAACCCAGGAACAGCCATGAGAGGAAACTTCTGGGATGTGCCACATTTAATAGCATCAGGACCAGACAACCTTCTCATTCTTGTCTGTAGTAGATGCTGTGGTTTACAACCAAGATCAGTCCCCAGAGAAGAAAAGCTTATTCCCTAGTTTCAAGAATAATATGTAAGATGACACTTGGCCTTCTGCTTTCTGTGAATATTGCCTTTTCTAAAGAAGGGGATACCTTGACCAATGCTTTTTCTAGTGAAGCATCTCATCTACCAACTGATCAAAGTGAGACACAAGTGAATCTTCACCCTGTAAAATGTGACCAACTACTTCACCTTGCTACCACACAAGATAGACAACTCAGAAGGACATCCTCAGCTGAGTCCTATGAATTAAACTGTGTTAGAATTGTTCTGCCTTTATCTCACCCTAAGCCTGGTCCCAGGATTACTTCTTGCACCTTCCTCTCCTCAGAGTTCACTTCCTGGGGAACTCAAGTTGTAAAATTGCTCATCTTATATCAGATCTACAGGAGTCACACAGAGTAGCTAGTAAGGGTTAGGTGACATGGAGGTGCCTCCCTCCCCCACTGTAAGTTTCTAAGCCTGATTCTGATGGCTTTCAATTGCATATCAATCTTAAACTGGATTTTTAAAATTAAAGAGTGATGTCAATTTTGCACACAGAGCAATCCAGTTGTCCTATGTGTGATGCTACTGGAGGAGAAAGATGATCATCAGCTTCACCCAGCTACAACACTACAACCTGTAACAGAAGCTCATCTGCAAGATACAATGGTGAAGGAAGACACATTTGTAATGGGATTAACCAACCACTCTAAAAATTAGATTAAAGGCCCACTCCATGAGATGGAAACCATACCTGACGTACTGCTAAAGTGGCCAAGAATTTGAGACTAGATAGGTCATGGGCTTAGAAGAAAATTTACTACTATTTTTCCATTAAAGGAACATAGTAATAAAATAACTCCGAATAACATAATGTCTGTACTCATAGATCACTGCCTCCCTCAACACCCAGCAGAGAAGCTTATTCCTATAGATGGGAATGAATCCAGAGCCCACAACTGGACAGTGTGTAGGAAGTGATAGACTTTGGAACACTCAGTGCTAAATGGGATGGTGTCATCAACTTCTTCCCCTCAAGGCTCAGACATTTATGTGGTAGAGGAGACATAAAGATATAGTAAGAAACAGAAATGATGGATGACCTCAAGGAAGTGTCGTGTAGATCCAAGGGAACTGATGCACATATGAACTCATGTTGTGATGCACAGTAGCTGCACAGGTTCAAGCCATAGGTGTCTGAGCACTGAGAAGGCAACGTGTTCATGGGGTCCCACCCTCAACCAAGAGGACATTTGTAATCACTACCCACTGGCGAAGAGACAATCAGTTGTCTCCAATTGAGCTGTATCAACCACACTCCAGGCCAGGCCCCATACTCAGGGGTAGTTGCCCAACACAAAACTAATTCCATATCATTTTTCAGGGGGAGGGCACTCATTTTTGTTTGTTTTGACCTTTTTGTCCTTTGTGAGGTTATTCATTTGTTTCCTTTGATTTTTTTTCTTCTTGAGAGTGAGAGAAAGAAAAAGAACATAAGTTGGGTGAGTAGGGAGGTGGGAAGGACCTGGAAGGAGTTGGAGGAGAATAAAATACTTGGTCAAAATATATTGTGTAAAAGTTAATTTAAAAATTCATCAAAAAATTAAGGAGTGAATTGAACAGATTAAAAATAAGACAAATATGTCTTTCTCGGGTGGGAACACTGAGTGCCTTAGCACAGGCTTGGTGCACAGCTGTGTTCATTTAATGAGCTGATTGCAATAGCATGAGATTAAGAATCTGGGTTTGAACTCAATCTTGGGTTCAAATCAGTCTGTGTCATTACCTGTAATGTCTCATTGACTTTAACTTCTTGATGTCATCGTCTTGAAATATGAAACGGGAAGAAGAGGAGATCGCCATGAGTACGAAATGAGAAGGTAAGCAAAACTCTCAGTGCAGGACATGGCCGGGAGTCAGCATCCAGCTCCCTCCTCAGTGGATTCTGTCTTTTCGGCCCATGACAGGAAAATGGTGTTTCCAGCCATGTTTTGTCTCTTCTCGGGTGCAAAGGCACAAAAGAAACTCAGAACAAGACTTCCTAGAGATTCCCTTAGCAGTTTATTCCCTACAGTAAAACTATAAATGGAGTCAATAATTCTCTGCAACGTCAATTGGCTTGTCGCAGTATCTTTGGCAAGCTACATTTAGTTTACCAGACTCACTTATGAGAAAAATAATTTCTTCTGTACTTAATGTGGCAGCTTCCTGTCAGTCTATTGAGAAGACGAGCATCTGAAGATGCTGTGGACTTGTTTCCTGTTCTCTGTTCCTGTTTTCACCCAAGATTGCCATCTGGAGAGAGGTGAGATCTATCTTTCTTGCACACTGAAAAACTTCTGTTGCTGAATATAACTTCTTTCTATTCCATTAGAATCTGTTTCCTCATTGCTGCAATTCATAGCCTTTCCAGTCAGGTGTGTGCAGGTGACCTCATTTCTGCTAAGTATAAGTCATGAGATGATGGCCCCTTCTTCATGGTGTGTACATTGACGTTGACACTATCATAAATTCAAGAAGTACAGATATTCAGGACTCTGATTGTTTTCTATTATTGTAATGGATATCTGAAATAGTCACTTTACATAACAATGGGGTTACTATGAATTTTAATTTTTTTGGTAGCTATTGTCTCCAGATTGAAACACTCAATTAAAACTCAAGAGTAAACAAACTTCCAAGTCTCAGGAAGTTACTGAAACTTGTAAGAGTAACAAGGCTCCATCCCACCCGAGAGTTACAAGCAGGAAGACACTGTGGCAAAAAGGAAGAAGTGGGCTGGGAAGGAGAGGTAACTAACCACATATAATAGCCTCTCCAGCCAATCATGTAGGTGAACTCAATTCCGGTAAGTGTAAATCAGGGCACGACAGCCCTTTCTTCATGGTGTGCACATGGAAAGTTTAGGCTGACGTAGACATAGAATAGTAGACATAAAATAGTTTAAATGGGTTCGATAAGTTACAAGCTTATCAGGGAATAAGCCAAAGCTTACAGTCTAGGCATTTATTAATAAATAATTAGTCTCAAAGTTGTCATTCCAGGATCCGGAGCTGGGAAAGAAAAAAAAACAGATTATTGAAATTATTTTAACATTGGATCATTCAGAATATATCTAAGAACACTGAAGGCTTATCATGGTAGAATTCTGACGTATGTGTAGATAGCAGATAAGGAATCGTGCACACGAATAACAAAGGAGAGAAGCAGCACAAACCATTTATTATTACACTAAGTATGAGATAATTCTTACGTGTCCATTTACAATAAAGAGATTAAGGAGACAGAGCTTATTTTCTCATTTTTCGAACTTGAAATTACACATTGCAACCCCAAGTCTAGGGGAGGAGAAGTCTCAGCTGCTTAGTTTTGAGGTGGCCTAAACACCCATCTTATTCCCCAGAAATACTGGCGCTATAACTTTTGATCACTGTTTCTTCTATAGAGAAGGTATTTTTATTTCAGCTCAAACAACTCTAAAGACGAACTATACTTACACTGAACTGACTTTCACCTGCCTGAACCCTCCCTCCCAAACCAGGATGCCCACACCAAATTCTGCGGGCAGGGGAGTATTTTTACCAGCTTAAAATGGCACCTCATTTGGGAACTATTGATTTAACATTTATTTCTATGTTAACCTTACCATCTCATCCTAAGCTTATGATAGCCATGGCTTTATGAGAGCCTGTCTGCTTATAAAATCATCAGTTCCTTTCAGCTGCAGATCATGGTTTCTCGGAATTTTGACTCCCCATGATATTTGCCAAATGTATTGCTCACTAGAAACTCAACACATATTTGTCAAGTAGAAAATTTAAGTTCTAGCTAAGCAAATCCAACTCTTACTCTCCTAGCTACGATTATCCAAATATCCAAAGGTACAACCTTATTTTCCTTGAGAACCTTATCTCCACATACAAAAACTTCTTCTATACCTTCCTCAGTTCGACCGGAGTCCAGGCAGATTGGCAAGAACCAGGAGTTCTACTACAGTGTCTGTCTGCTTTTCTGGCCAGACTAGGCTGGAGTGACATTTAACCTTGGTTTTATATATCTTGTGTCTCTATGGTCTACTACACATCATTTGTTAAAATGAATGCTTTAACCAAGAAAATAAAGCCCAGCAGAACTGACTTGAACATAATTAGAGAAGAAATATTAAAAGAGGGGAATGACAGATATTTAGTATGCCTCTTCCAACTTTGTATATCAATGTAATACTTTATGTAACTTGGAACCTATCCATCAGTCTGATGTATTGTGAGGCAGTCTTGGTGCATGATAGATTAACTAATTCTTTATCTATTATTTATATTCTGCCTGTATTCGTCATTGGAGCAGCATAAAGTAAAAACAAACAAACAAATAAAAACCCAAAGGCCACAAAAATAACATCATCACACGAAGGTACAAAGCCAGAACTTCAAAAATCAGGATGGAGGAAGTAATCATTGGATCAGAAAACAGAAGAACAAGGGAAACCCGAGTCACTAAAGATAAAAATTAGCTCTGTGAGCCAGGTGCACACATGCCTACAAGTCCAGTATCTGGGAGGTGAAAGCAGGGTAGTCAGGAGTTCAAGGTCAGCCTGGGCTACAAGAGACCCTGTCTCAAAAATATAAACGGACAAACAAATGAACAAAGAGGCGTGAAAAAAATCACCTCTGGGTTTTCTTACCTTTGTTATCAGGAAATATGAACTCACCTCCTCTTTTCATACGAGCTGTGACATGTACAGAGCTACCAACAATGACTCGGGCAAGCACTAAGACTGCTCGTTGGGTTACACTTGTTTAAGTGACTTACTGTAGGAACAGTTACTCTGTGTGTCAGGAATGAGGAGTCAGCAGGTCCCTCTTTAGCACGGCGAGCAGATGGCAGGTGTCAGAGATGTTCAGATTGTTTTATGATACTAATTCCATATTGTTGCTCTCAATAACAGCAGTCTCTTAAAGCAGAAGGGAAGCCTTACCAGCTCTGAATGCGAGTTCAGTCAATACCCACCGTGCAAGAGGCCTACGCATTCTTACCTCATTTGATTTAGGAGTAGATAGATACCAGTTTCAAAGAACTATGGATGTGTAAGAAATACAGTCCACTTAGATATTGCCTTCCTCGCTGTTGAGTTGGACATATTTTTATCTGGGGACCATGTTAACTGTGCAGATTATCCTAGGTACATTATAGCTTGCACGTTGAATACTCCACAAAAGCCTGTGTATTATAAATGTTATACCCAGCATGGTGCTGTTAGAAATGTTAAACCTTTTAGAAGGTGAGGTCTATCTAGTGACTCTTAGGTCATTGTGCATGCATCCTTTAATGAGATTATGGGACAAGTGATGTAAGTTGTTTCACTCTGACATCTAGTCCCAACTCTTGCCACCTCAGCCTCCTACATGAAACTCAGAATAATGGAGCTCCTCAATCATGGACTACAACCACCTTTCCATTAAAGCATACCCTTTGTGTTTTAATTTAATGTCTTAGCTATTTTGTTATAGTAATGGAAAGTTGACTAATACAATAAATAATTAAAACAAAATCTGGACTATCAGGGGAAATAACTTTGAAGTACTCAATTAATATTCTACAAGTATTTAATCTTAACTCCCAGGCCATGGGCACATGACCAAATGAGGTGGCAGTTTAATCAATGGTCTGACTAATCCATCCACACCATGAGTTGGGAGAACTGAAATGTGTATCTTGCTAGAAACTTTGAGGCATACTGAATTATCCAGTTAACTCTTTCATTCACCTTCTTTATGTATTTGTTACCTAGTGAGGCATTCCTTCACTTCCTGTCCAAGATGGTGACCAGACATAAAGACTGACTAAGCCAAGCCACTCACTTGAGTCTCCGCAGTTGGTACCTTGTAAACTGAGCTGGGCAAACCTCAGAATGTTCCAGTACCAGGAACATTTGTTCCTCTTTTGTTGATAAGATTGTAAGTTCCATATCATCAGGAATTTAGTGTATTGGCTTGTTGCCTGAGTCCTCTGTCCTGCCTGGTGTCCCCCTTGTAAGCAGAGGGTGAGAAGGCACTCAATCAATGACATGGACTCCAGGAGCAGGTGAGAATGAAGTAAAATGCCTGTTCATTAATTCTCCGAGAGCGCCCTTTGTACCCTCCACCTGAGTCCCATTGGTCTCAAGCAAGCGTGTCCTCCAAGTGGCAGTCTTGCCTGCATCACCAATCTCTAGGCTCTCTGGCAGGCTTCAGTTTGGCCCTCACATGGAAGTTGCCTCCACAGCTGTGCTGCCCCACTCACTGTTTACCCGAACTGTAGTGGCTACCACCTTGTCAGTGAGGCCTGCCATTCCTTGTACACTGGTTGAGTGAAAAGGCACTTGGGATGGAGCCCCTCTAGCAGTCCTGATGCTTTTACATTCCTTGTAGCTCTCATTCTTTGTTTCCTCATTCTCAACATGGTGCTATGGTTTGAAATGTGCCACCCCAATTCATTATTGGAAACATGACCCGATTGATTTGATACTGGGAGGTGGCCTAATGAGAGGTGGTAGGTTTGCCTGTACATAGAGTAGAGCCATCACAGTCACGACAGGTTTGCTGTTAGGAGAAAGGGTTGCAACAGCATCTCTGCCCTGTGGGTTTACCTGTTGTACACAATTTCACTGTCTGTTCCAATGTAACATGAAAGCCCTCTCCATACAGGACCTGTACATCCATGAAAGCCCTCTCCATACATGACCTGTACGTCCTACCTAACTGACAGCTAAATAAACTTCTATTCATCAATGACATATTCTGCACTGATCTAACATCAGAAAGTAGATTCTGTCACACAGGGATGGCTCTGTTTATCTTGCTGGATGTTGTGAGAATTGAGAAAGATGCCACAAAAGACCAGGCAACACAATGCTTAGCACAGCCCCCCCCCATGGGAACCGTTAGTCTAAAATAAGTGTGTGGGGAGACAGACCTAATTTATTAGTAATTTAACATCTTTTAGAAATTCATTTCCTACCTAACCAATAACTCTTAAAATAAAGACAATAATGCAAAATAAACGTACTTCTCAGTGAATATGAATGTTTGCATAGCCACTGGGAAAACATTCTAAATCTGGGGATACTCTAGTTTTGTTCAAATGGGAGTGCCTCGTTTAAGTTTTCTACACAAATGAGCTTATAATGAACATCTGTTTTGAAAAGCAATGTCGTCTTAGCTGTTGCATATGCTTTTTAGTAACAGAGAATAGAGACATTCTTGGGCCTATGTTTCAGCACAGATTTGCAAAGTATGAAAGTCATGAGGATTTATCAGAGAAGTTGTAATTATTGAAATTTTTTGTTCATTAGTGGTAAGCCTCTAACAAAACCCTATAATACTTAATGAAAATACAGGTGCAAGAAAAAAAAAATAGAACATACCGTCATTGAGAAGCGGCTGAGGAGATGACTCGGTGGCTAATTACGCACAACCATGAGGACAAATCATGAGTTTGGATGCTCAGCACCCATATAAAAAGCTGGGTGTGGGCGGTGTGCATTGGTAACCCCAGGTCTAGGAGAGCAGCAGAGACAGGTGAATCCCATGGACTCACCAGCCAGGCAGTGTAACCAAAATGGTGAGCTCTAGACTTAGTAAAGAGACCCTCGTGGAAAGCAATTGAGAAAGCTACATAATAAGCACACACACACACACACACACACACACACACACACACACACACAGAAATAATTGTTTGAGGTTTTTAAAAGCAGAAATGATGGGGAAATGTATCTTTAATGAGAGTTAGAGAGCTTGCTGTTGTATTTCACACTCTGTGACTTACTAGACAGTGGATTTGAGCAGGTATTTAATACCCCTGAACTTTAAATTTCTACATCAAGAAAAAAAATGGAGCTGGCAGCAAATAGCGAGAGTGTTTTCAGGTCTTTCTTTCCCCCGCACCCCAAAAGGAACGTGACAAAGGGAGTCAGCATGTGCCAAAGATATAGACATTATGGAAGCATTAGGTATCACCATGGCTATGGAGACTTTAGCAAGGTATTCTGTTACTTCTCCATATGTTAGGTCTTCGGTTCCATGCCCACGCAGAATGGTTGAATCCACACAATATTAACAGGCCATAGTCAAGGACATCTTTTAAGTTTGGGTTTGAAATGAGTAGGTATGTGGTTTTCCTTGCTATTTCGTGTGGTTTGAAAGCATAAAACCACAGGGAGCCACTGTACAATAAAGCGCTCCTAGAATAAACAAAAATCATCAGGGAAACGTGAGTATGTGGCTGAATGCCGTTTCTGCACTAAACACTTCTGATTACTCAAGTGATAGAACCATTGAAGGGAAAGAGAAGAATTGCTACTGAATGCATAGAACATCCCAGTGCCTGGCAATTCCTAGAACGATAAGATCTCCGTAGTCCAGGAAGTATTTTCTCAGTCCATTCCCTTAGCAATCAAAAGCAAAAGTTATTCCTTCAGTGGTTTTAAATAAGAGTTCCTCAAAGGCCCATGTGGCCTGGTCCCCAGACTGTGGCAACATTAGAAAGTGGTGGAACCTTTAGAAATGGAGGCCTGTGGGATGTATTCTGGTCCTTAGGGGGATGCCATTTAAGGGATATGGAGACCTCAGCTACTGCCTCTCCCTTGCTTCGCTTCCTCATTGGGAAGTAAGACAGTTTGCCATATAGTGTGATGTGCTGCTTCACTGCTGGCCCAAACACTAGGTGATCAGTCACGGACAGAGAGCCCTCCAACACTGAACCCAAACAAGCCTCTCCTCCTTCTAAATGTTGGCTGCCTCAGGTATTTCTTACAGCAGCAGGAAGCTGACTAATACATCCCCATTTGTTTTATGAACTTGAAACCAAAATATAATAACCGAGAAAGTCACATCGAAACAAAGGGGGTGGGTCTATAATCTGAATATTTTGTTTATTAGTCTTGCCTTTGTGGGGGTGATGGGTGGTGAGAGGGTCCCATGATGGGCCTGTAGAGAGAGGCAGAGGACACGTTGTCTCCTTCAACCACGTGCAGTTCAGGGTTCAAACTCAAGTTGTCAAGCTTGTTGGCAAGTGCCCTTAACGTACTGAGTCCTCTAGCTGGCCCTGAACTCTAAGTATTGTCATTTTGAATTCTCTCAAAGAAAAGGAAGCAAAACTGGATGATGGGGTGTGAGCATTCATTGATCTATTCTGCATGGTTTATTGTGTGATCATCAGTGAGGCACTATTAGTGCAGTAAAGAATCATGTGTGGCTTCAGCTTCCAAGACATCAGTGGGTTGATAAGATAAATTATGCTTAATACTTAACGCTGCATTCAGCAGACCAAAGTGTTGTGAAAATGCCAAGGAATAAGCATTATGGGAGTCATTTGCGAGGTCCGTAATGTTAATATTCTCCTAATATTTCTTCCAGTGCAGTAATCCTATATAACTGGTCGTCTTCAGACATCCTTTTCTTCCTCCCAGTAGTTGGAATCAAATCAATTTGATATAAAATGTTCTTTTGAACATCAACTGGAAAGTTCCATATTAATGTCACAAACAATAAACTTGAACAAGAGTCAAAGACAGAAGGAAAGGCTGTAAAAACGCAGGCACTTACTAGACTCGTTGAGTCCACTCTGTGCCTGGTGTTCTACACTAACGAGGGTCAGTATGAGGCAGTAGGAATTCATGCTTGCCCTGATGGCTTTTGAACAGAGCAGACATTATCTTCGACTCAGTGGCAATGCTCAGTTGAGTAGTTTACTGTCACGTATACATATCAATAGATGCACACTCCCTTTGCAGTCTTGGAAAACTAGCGATGATAGAAACACGAAGAGTGTTTTCCCTTATAAAAGCACAAAATCAACTCAGCTCAAAAACTGACTCAATGTGGAAACCATTTGTCTAAATTCTCCTGTGGTAAGACGTGTCATCACGTCATTATTACTCTGGCTGTCTATCTCACGCCAAGGTGTAGCAGTTACATGCTATCTTCAGCATCAACCCTGCCATTAAAGACAAAAGTCTTCTTCCCAGAAAGGCTTACATCCACAGTATCTAATTGTATCCCTTTATACTGTATGTTTATACTTAAAAATTGTAATAGTAAAAACTGAGAGATGATGGGTTATTATAGTATTAAAATGGAAGATATTATACAATGGAATGTATTACACAAGAGAATTCTTAATCTATTGTTGCAGGTATTGGAGTCAGGACCTGTCCTTCCTATGTAAGCAGTTGACCAGAGAGAGCTGCAAACTTAGGCTCCACAGTTTTTAAAGCCTGGCCCGGGTACTTGTGTTTGCAAGTGTGATTTCTCTTTCAGCCACAGATCCCCTCACTGAAAAATGGGTTTCATATCATTTATCTTGCAGAATTAGCTGTGAGGTTTAGCTACAAACCATGGGTCACTCTGCCCAGTAGCTGAAAATTGTCTATTTGTATTCAGTTGCTTCTTCCTCACAGGGACTGCCCACAGGATTCTATTTCAACCATTATTTTTTGCATATCATTTGGAGAGGCTGTCTGAGCCAGGGCTTGGCCGTGCAAAGGCTGGCTCTACCTCCTGGTATAGCCCTCTCTGGCCACCCTTGTAAAACGGGGACTCTGAATAGACTCTGTCAGACTCATGAGTTTGACAGACTCCAACTTGGGATGCCTTCTTTGAAACCACCATCTGAGTAGGAATGCTGGGAGCTGGCTGGGATATGTGGGGCACTGACAAGAAAGGGTTAGATAAGTTTACACTCTGCAGCTTTTTCAAACCCTCCCGGTGGCTCTCAAATTTACATAAACTTTCCAGGCTTTTAAACTCGGACCTTGCAATCATTAACAATAGTTAAGTTTCACTTTTCCGATTAAAACAACGAACAAAAAAAAAATGTTTTCGGCAACTGACTACAAGGGAGAGTGAAGAATAAGGAATTTAAGATTCGGTTGATAACATGCCACCCTAATCCTCAGGCTTGGTTGTCTTAGACTAGGCTTGGCCCTTGTGAGCCTAGAAGCTGCAGAAAGAACCATACAGGAGTCAGCCACATACATCTAAGGAACAAAATCCAAGTACTAGATGCAGACTGATGCTGGGTCACCTCTCTGGAGGTATCAAGTCCAGACAGCTTTGGGGACCCTGAGAGCTAAGTGACAAATCCTACAAGGTGGCCAGGAGAGGGCTACTCTGGTTGGTAGGGAGGCATGCATCGCATCGCCAACATCCTCAGATGAAGTACAGTGCAAGGTTCACAAAAAAATTACGTCCTTTAAGCCATTTTTCAGGGGACACTTTCTGTCAAGTCCCCTGGGATGCCTGGGCGCCCGAGGTGGGAAGTTAGTGAACTTTCAGAGCAAGGGTAGATAGTGGAGTCAGAAGGAACTGGAGCTGTGCGGAGCGGAGGTGGTGGCTTCCTGGAGCGTCGTCCTCCTGAGTCTTGCCCGCAATCGCGCGCGGACGGCGCTCACTTCCCCAGCCGCTCGGTGGTTTGCCGGCGAGAGCCCGCGCGGGCGAGGTCTAAGGCGAGGGCAGGGCGAGGCAGGCAGCAGGCTGGCTCGGGAGAGGCGCGCGCAGAGGGCGGCGGCCGGACTCAGAGCTCGCCTCCGGGCGGCTCCTCACTGCATCAACCTGCGGGCTCCGGCTCGGCCGCTGGGCCCCTCCCACCGCACCCCACCCCCGCCGCCTGCCCGCCTCGGGGCCCCGGTTCCAGTTGGTGCGGAGCAGCCGCGAGCGGAGCTCCCGCCCGGGACCGCAGCGGCAAACGACGTGGCGGCCACCTCCGCTGCACCCTGACTTCTGCCACTCGGGAGCAGGCATCCACTCCTTCCCGGTCTCCCTTTGTCCTGTCCCCCCCATCCGCTCCCTCCCCCATCCCTTCTCCCATCCCCTACCCGGCGACACCCTCCCTCCTCTGTCCCTCTCCCCTTGTCCCTGCTCCAGTGCCTCTTGGCAGCGTGCTGCACACCCCTTGGGCGACCGGCACCCGGTGCTTTCCGAGGGCGATCGGCACCCTGTGCACCCCTCTCTCTCCTTCAGCTCCATCTCACCGCCCGCCTGGCCTCTCGCTCGCCCGCGGCTCCCAGCTCCCATCCCGAGTGGGTTGCGCGTCGGGCAGCCGCCTGGTCATGTCAGGATGGAGATCCGGCAGCACGAGTGGCTCTCGGCCTCCCCCCACGAGGGTTTCGAGCAGATGAGATTGAAAAGCCGCCCCAAGGAACCCTCGCCCAGCCTGACCCGAGTGGGCGCGAACTTCTACAGCAGTGTCAAGCAGCAGGACTACAGCGCCAGCGTCTGGCTCCGGAGGAAAGATAAGCTGGAACACGTAAGGACCATTCGCTCCCGGGAGCCCTGGAGGGCGGCTAGGTGGTCGGTCGGGCACACAGCACTAAGGGTTAGGGACCCTAGTGGGGGCTCTAGCGGGCACCCTTCTCTAAGGGCCAGGGTGCTTGTGTAGTTTGTCAACCCTGAGGCATCTCCTGCACTTTTTTGCTTAATGACTCAACTGCATGAAGAAGAGAGGTTCCTTTTTGGTACCCCAGTCCCGGCATCCTAGAGATGTCCTGGCTGGCTGTTCCCTGTAGGGTTTATGTGCACCTTGGGTTACCTGTGAGAAGAGTGGTTGATTGTGGGGGACTAGGCTTTGCACAAGAAGGGTTTCAGCAGGCTGTTCACCTGGTTCTTTGAAGCTGTTTTGCTCAGTGCAGAAACTACAAAACACTGCACTAAAGTTGTGGCTGGCAAACCAGAGCTTTTGGCCGTGCTTGCTGTGATGCTGACAGGAGTTTTTAAGGCAGTGTCTCCACCTCAGCCGAAGTGGAGAGAGATTGCGATGAGAAGGGACAAATCAGAGGTCCCCAGCAATCTGCACTCTGAACAGTGAGACCCAGGAGATGTGGATTTCCCCCACGTCCTTACTCTCTGGTGAGAACTTGGGTCTTTGACTTTGGGGGCTCAGTCTCTAAGACTAACCATTCTAGAAAGAAAAGAAGTCTTTCGGCAAGGACCTTTAGGGGATCCACATTTAAAAATCGGATCCATCAATATCTCCTTAACCAACCGTTAAAATGAAACTAAGAACCTGGAGTAGGCGAGAACTGCTGTTAACCTCAGCAGACCTGCAGGATCCAAACTGAGCCTGCTCAAGGTCTGGGGAGGTTTCCTGGTGGGGTCACCACATCGGTAATGATAAAAGATAAGATGATGGAAAGTTCCGGAAATTCACGAAACCCCCGGCGCTGTACCACCTGAATCCCATCTGCTCCCGCCGCCCCCCAAGCCATTCCTGAGCTTTCCTCACCAACAGTGTCCCTAGGAAGGACTCTGGAAGTGAGTCTTTCTGTTAGAAGCCGAAAGGACAGCCCGTGCCTTTTTGAGGGCCAGATTAAGTCATAAAAATGACTAATTCTAAAGCCCTTATTTAAAGCTCCTAGTTGAGTTGAGAAACAGGCTCAGTTTTGCCTGGAGAGAACCAAAGGATTCCTTGGATCCTTAAGATAGGGGAGGTCACTGAAGGATCGCTAGGACAGCAGGGCAAGTTGACTGAAAGGCAACAGCAATACCTGCTTTAAAACGCTCTAAAAAAATGTTCACTCCATTTGCTTGAAGGAATCAGTAATGTCCGGAGTTTATAGAAAACAGGTAGAATTATCATCTTCATGTAACGTAGCTCTGGATGCCCACGAGAAACCTGGCTCCAGCCTCGGGCCTCAGGGTGGGTAACAGAATACCCTTTATTTTCATTTACTCATAACTGTGTGCTCATTTGCAGTGGCTGCTCCAGGCTGCCGCGTTTCCTTTATACTCTTACTGAAAATCAATAGCGCAGCCTTCTGTGAGTGTGTCATCCGGAGTCCCAGACGCTGCTGCATACACTGAAATGCTTTCCCACTCTGATTTGCGCTGAAAGTATTAGGTTTACCTCATGGGCCACAGCAGTTTCACCTGTCTGCTTTGAGTGTGAGGATTGGCTCTCCTGAGGATGAGAGATGCAGCAAAAGGAGGTCTGGTTATTTGCGAGTATGTAAGCATCTGCACTTCTCGCCCAGATGTCCTAAAGAGAGCATAGCATTCATTAAAAAAAAAAAATAGTCACGTGCCTCATTTGATTATTTTGCTTTAAAAACTATATGAGATATATGTTCTCTCTTCCATATTTGCCTTCAATTAGAAATGGAGCTTTTTATTTCAAATTATTTTTGGTGTGTTCTCTGGCCTCTTTGAAACGTTGTCATTTTAAGGAGTTAGTGTTTATAAGCATGCTGTGAAGAGATAAAGTCATATATAGATACACGTTTTATTAGAGCTCAAGCATCCAGTGTTTATATATCCTGTTTCGTGTGTTATGACATTTAGGCGGATTGCTGTTAATTCGTATCTCGAGTATGTGAGATTTAAAAGCCTATAACATATGTAACCTGATGTATAGGTGCTTCATAGAGCATGAAAATATCACATTAAGTTCATTATAAACCACGAAACTCTAGTTTGGGTGTTGCAGGGAGCAAGTCGAGGATGTCATCGAAAGTCAAGGGTAAGTTACAGATCACCCCTCTCTTCTGTTTAGTCACTTTTTTTTTATTAAGTTGAAAAAAAATGGAGAAATAACTATGATGGGAGATGGTGGAGCTCATACACCTGAGAACAGCCTACTTGGCCGTTGGGTGCTTTGAAAGCCAATCTAAATATTTAGGGAATAAATAAATTATGACTTAAAATGACACATACATTTAGTCATCACAGTAACGGGATTCCCCGAGATGAATTGTGGCAGTGCGTGGATCCTAGCCAGGCTTGAGAGGCACGGCTTAATCTGAAAGTCAATAACACGGTATAAAGTGACAGCTAAATAATATATTTCTGCCCACTTTGCTAAAAGCGAGAGTAAGTTATCTCTTTTCTTTGGCTGAAAGACATCAGAGGAATCTTAGGCTGTACAAGAAGAAAGTGACATAAGTTGGATTAGAATACCTTCACTTGATCTTACACTTGGTCACATTAGTTAGTTGAGAATTAAAATGAAGATTTGTAAGTGATGCCCCAAATCCCAGTACTGGGTGGTGCTAATACAGGGATAGCCTGGGCTACTTAGTGATTTCTGGGTCATCCTGGAGCCTCAGAGTGAAAATAAATACCCACTCGGACATGGTATAACATGTCCGAGATCCCAGTCCTGGTTTTTTTTTTTTGTTTTGTTTTTTTTTTTTTTTTTTTTTTTTTTTTTTCGGAGCTATGGACCGAACCCAGGGACTTGCGTTTGCTAGGCAAACGCTCTACCACTGAGCTAAATCCCCAACAGATCCCAGTCCTCTGTATGCTAAAGCAACAGGATCTGTAGTCCAAAGCCAGCCTGGGCTACAAAATGTGCTGTCTCAAAACACTGATGTAACCATCAGAAAGACAGAAATATATGTAGGGAAACGTCCCATCCCTAAGTCACGATTAGAATGTGCAAGAAGGTTATGGTCTGTACGCTAAACTCTGAACTTCGAATTCTGCTTGCACATCTGGGAAAATTGTATGAGCGAGGCTCTTGATGCTTAAAACAGTGGTTCTTAACCTTCCTAATGGTGTGACCCTTTAATACAGTTCCTCAGGTTGTGTCTCCCAACCCCAAAATTATTTTGTTGCTGCTTCATGACTGTAATTTTGCTACCGTTGTGAATAGAAATGTGAATATCCAATATGCAGGATATCTGCCATGTGACCCTCAAAGGGGTCATGACCCACAAGTTGATAACTGCTGGCTTAAAGTGTTTTACATCTTGTTCTGTTTCAGAATTCCTATGGCTTGAGAGAGCAATGGGGTTGGGAAGCAATAAAAGCCTTATTTGGTGTAGGATTCTAGTACTTTCTTGAGGGATCTTATAAAGGGCTATGGTTTAGCATATGGGCAGGAGTCACCCCTGGAATCTCCCTAGGTTGGGTCCCTTTGAAGACTTTGATTGTCTCAGACATTTGGTGTCATTCGGCATTGGATTCAGTTCTTGAACTTTCTGCTATATTTTTCTATTGGAAGGAGGGTGAGATGAGTCTGCTCTGCTCAGTTATGAGTTTAATGTCAGTGGTGTGAGTTCCCAGGTTATATGGGTGAAGGAGAAGCCTTGCTTTCTTCTCTGGGTAGCCCAGGGGTTCTTTGTAAATAAAGGTTCTAGTTAGACAAACCTGACTGAATTTCACTCCGTTTTCAGTAAACGAGACAACTATAGGTGAAGGGCTTTAAGTACGATACGGTCATATTTGAAAAGCACTTGCAATGGTGATTAAATGGGGTGTTCTCTGTCTGTATTTCAGGCCCAGATGCCCTGTATGTGTCAGGCAGACTCTTTTATCACCCTCCCCATCTGTACAGGCTGGTAGGGATTCTCCTCTCCTCAGTCTACCTGCCTGGCAGAAGGAGAGGCCAATGCCACTGTTCATTTCCCCTCCTGCCATGGCAGCTTGGAAGTTCAGAGAATCGAGAGATGGCCCCTGAAGCTTCTACCCACAAGGGATGCGTCTCTATAGCCCATAGCTATTAACCAAACAAAGTTTCATGGCAGAGGTTCACTTGAAAGGGATGTAAAAGGGGATAAAGCCAAAACCCAGAAAGGAAGGAAACGCATCGTTTCCTAGCCCTCTATAGGACCATCATGGAGCACTCAATGTATTCTTAGGACTGGGTTAGAAGATCAGTCATGCACCTGTAGGTAAAATGACTTCTCCGGTTTTCCCTGATCTCTGTGTAAGCGTGTCTACTCCTCACCGTTTTCACATTTCACATCAGCTTGCCTGTATTATAGCCATAGCCTCAAGGCAGATGGGCCTTTGGGCCATTAGGGATGCTTCTAGTCTTTGTCTGGTTTTCTGGATTTAACTCTTCCTGGCCAATGGCTCTCTGCTTAGCACCTGCCTGGTCATTCTCATCTGGCTTCTTTGCCTCTCTTGACCTCTGATGGCCAATGCAAGTGAGACCAGCTCTCTATGGCTCTCCCAACCCTTGTTTCCTTTGTGTCTTGTGCCGACGAAATGAAGTTGCAAGGTTGGTCATGGGGTCTCTTTAAACTGGAAGGAGAAAGATGAAGAGGAAATTGGTGAAGAGTAAGTGACAAGGGGCAGGCTCTGCCCGTAGAGTGCTTGCTGCACAAGCATGGAGACCCAAGTTTGGATCTTTAGTACCTACAGGAAAGCGCAGAGCTGCAGTGTGTGTCTGTTATTCCAGAGCTGAGGTAGATGGAGACAGACAGATCTCCGGAACTCACTGGACAGTCAGTCTAGATGAACTGGTGAAGCTCCAAGCTCACTAAGTGGCTCTGTCTCAAAAAAAAAAAAAAAAAAAAAAAGTTGAGGGTGACTAAAGGAGATACCTGCCATTGACCTCTGGCCACATGCATGCACCCCTCTGCTCACATGTATGTATACACACAAGCACATACGCACACACAAAGAATAAAAGATAACTTATAATGTCCTCACAGTGAGCATTGTATTTTGGTCTAATGTCTTAACTTTAAAAAAAAAAAAGTGTCTCCTCTAAGTGTGTTTTACACCTGCTTTAATTGTTTGTATTACCAGCAAATAGTAAATAAATGTCAAGTTCACACTCGCCTCCTGCAATGAATTATTCACATGGTGGGCAAAGAATAGAGCAAGCTTGGCCACAGCGGCACAGGCTTGTGTTATATAATGCCATTAATGTCCTACAGAGCACACCCATGGAAGTACTGTGCCCCGCTGAGCCGATCAGTAAAGCATGGAGACACAATTCAACCCCAGGGGATGAATCTTTAAAATGCTCCATTAAAAATTCAGCCAAACACAGAGATTGGCAAACCCCGAAGGACAATGATGTTCACCAGGACTAGTTTCTGTGATTTTAGATAAACGAAATGGACAATCTGGGTAGAGGCAATGTTCTCTGCCTCTGTAACTCATCCACCGAGAAGGGTACATTAGGCCTCTCAAGGGCTCTTTCTAATGGATAGCAGTGGGTCCATATATTGCCCTTGTCCCCACCACAGTTAACATGTATTTTGCACTAATGGACTTCTCTCCCTAAGGATCAGTACACCAGCTTGTTTTGAAGTTTGTTTTCTCTGAACTCTATCGGGTGTGGCTTATTATTGATTATTGAATTTACCCATGGTCTGTGACATATCACATTCAATACATTGAATTTGAGAAACTCAAGATGATTGAATTGAGGCTCTACCCTCTCATCTACGTAGCAGTAAAAATACCAATTTCTGGCTTGTGTTTCTAAGTTTCCCTTACAGACTTCTTTGTCTATCCCAGGCATACACCTGTAGAAGTCTTTAATGTTCTGTTTTAGCTTGAAGGTTCAAGAGATCTGATGATGTCACACCTCTAGGGTGTGACAGTAGTAACCATATGTTCTCATAATGAATTGACAGGGAGATGGTACACAGGTAGAAAGGTGGACAGCATGGCAAAATCTTACCCCAAAATGTTGTCCTGCCCTGCCATTGACCTCTGGCCACATGCATGCACACCTCTGCTTACAAGTATGTATACACACAAGCACACACACACACACACACACACACACACACACACACACACACACACACACACAAAGAATAAAAGATAATTTATAATGTTCTCACTTACAGTGAGCATTGAATTTTGGTCTAGTGTCTTAACTTAAAAAAAAAAAAAAAATGTCTCCTCCAAGATGTTGCTCTGAGCTGGCAACATCTGGGCAGTGAGTTACCTGGGTTCCAAACCTTTGCAAGTTGTGCTGTGAAATCTTTAGATTCAACATAAATGTCATGGTATTGTAGAGATATCAAAATGCCATGCCCAAAGATACACACCTTCTAAACAAAAGTACATAATTGTTCCTTTCTTCCCCATCCTTTCCCCTTCCCTTTCTTTTCCCCTCCTTTCTCTCTCCTCCCTCTTCTCCTCTTTCTTCCCCCAATGATCTCTCTGGCTTATGATGTAGTCCATCTGTCTTGAAACTCTCAGTGTAGTCCAACTTGCGAGTGATTCTACTGCTAGTGTTTCTGCCTCTCTTGCTCTGGGGTTAGCGTGTATGTGTCCCAAGGCCCATCTTTCTAATTTTTGTTTAAACGTGGAAAGATAAGTTATGTTTTGAAAACTCACAAATCTAGCCCTTAATTTAAATGGAGACCGTGGCGAAATTTCCCAGGTAGCCTTCATTCTATTACAGAGCTCACTTCCAACTGACCTGTGTGTAAGGGGTAAATCAGAGGATGGACGCTATGACCACTGGAGGATAAATGTGCTTCTTTGGTCTCCAGGACAAAGGGAGCCTTGTGGACATGGCATTTGCCTACAGTGAGCTGTGACCACTGTCTTCCTCCCAGGAAGCTATGAGATTAGATCCAGAAGTAGCCTGGATATTTACAATGGGAAGATGGGACCCATTGACACAGAACCACTGTGAGTAATCTCACCCATGGAGGCACAAGTGCTGAGAATTTCTTTTATGTGAAAATTATTTGTTGGAGACTGTGAGGGCTTCAATTCAACAAGTATTATCTGAAATATGAACTTGTTGAACCTGAATAATATACAAAGACTAGGCTAGGGTACATTTTTGCAACCTGTTTACAGTTTTATAAGTAGAGTTGCAATATAATTATAGTTTTATGAATCATAAAGAAAAAGCAAAACACTATGATACTGTTTGAATGGGGTAAAATTGATAATATAGCATGACAAACCAGTTTGTTCCAATAAAGAAAGTTTAAACAGAAATTTTATAATTAATTAATGTAAGTTATCACAGTATCAGACTAATAGAAAAAAGTATGTAGATGGGCTCAGTAACTATGGTAGTTAGTTTTAAATTTTAACTTGACACAATTTAGAATAACTTGGGAAGAGAGTCTCAATGAGGAATCTTCTAGATCAAGATGCCTTGTGGTGTGTCTGTCTTGAGACTGGTTTGAGTACATTAAATGAGGTGAGGAGGCCCACCCAGTGTGGGGAGCACTGTTCTCTGGATTTGGAAGTTAGACTTTGTATGAATAGAGTGAGAGGCGAGAAAAGAAGAGAAGCGTGAATGTATTCATTCCTCTCTGCTCCTGTGTGCCCATGTGGTATGACTAGTTGTTTCAGGCTCCTGATCCCTTGACTTCCCTAAAGATCACAGATGAGAAAAAGGTAAAGCATTTGATTATTTGATGAAATCAAGTATCCAAACATGATAAAATTCTCAGCAAGAAATAAAAACAACCTTAATATTCTGATAATGGATTTCTTGAAGAATCCCATGTAATGGTGAAATATTAAGAATTATCTACCTAGATTGTGTGAGAGATGCATATATCATACTTTTACTCTTCAATGTATAAAAATTCAGAGGCAATGCAATATGGCAAGAAAAAGAAATAAAAAGTATAAAAATTAAAAAGAAAATAATAAAATTGTTATTGCTGCCAGATGATGTGATTGTCCACATTTGAAAAAATCAAAGATAAACTATAGCTATCCTATATGAATAAATAATTCTACTAAATTTGATAGGTAACACAATCAGATAAGAAAAAGATACTTAAAAGTGAGAGTTTAAAGGCAAGCTATTGGTTATTAGCAGACAGTGCATCTGTGAATGTCAAAAGGTAAGTTTTAGACATATTTAACAAATTAGTAATGTCTTTGGGCTTGTCAGGCTCACTGAATAAAGGGTCACTTTGTAAAATTAAGTATTAAAAATAAATCCATAGTAAAATTAAAGTTGGTATCATTTATATTATCATAAAACAACAAACACTAGGGATAAGTTTATATAAAGGCTCTTTTTAATCTCTCACCAGAAGCAATTCCTAATTAAGATCTCAGCAAGTTTGTCTGTATATGTATGCAAACTGAAGTTTATATGGAAAGCAGAGGTTTGAGAGCAAGACAAGATGGTGACAAAGCAGGAAGGAGACTGATTGTGGACATCAACACTTATAATAAAGATGAATTCACTTACTCAGTATTATGGCAGTGCAAATGAAAATGGCTTCATAGGCTCATGGATTTGTATACCTGGTCCCCAGCAGGTGGTGCTGTTTGTGGAGGTTTAGGAGGTGTGGCCTTGTTAGAGGAAGTGTCACTAGAGGGGGACTTTGTGCTTGCTGTCACTGCTTAGTGATTGCAATTAGTGTGTGAGCTCTCAGCTTACTGCTTACTGTTTCTGCTTCCGTGCCTGTCTCCTGCCTTCCCTCTGCTTCACCATCATGGGTTCAAATCCCTCTGGAACCATAGCCAGAATAAACTCTCCTGTAAGTTAACGTGGTTTATCACAGCCACTAAAAAAATAATATGAATATGGTCCTGGCATAGAATGAACAAACAGATGAGCTGATATGAAAGTGTAGGAATGGACATATGCTCATTACAAAATACCTCTTGATTTCTCTTTCAAATGACCAGCAATTGTCAGTTTAATGTGGCCTATAGACTTGAAGTAGAAATTAAAACAATGAAACTTCTAGAATCAATAAGGGAAAAGTAAATCCTTAACTTGGACCAGGAAAAAAATCTTTAGCATTTTTAATAATCTCAATTCATTAGGATGAATAAACTCAACCACAGTAAAATTAATCACTCTATCTCTGGAAAATTACATTTAGAGGGTGAAGGCAAGTCACACACCACAATGCTATATTTTCAATGTATACTGTCACAAAGCATCCAAAGCCATGATATATAGAGCACCTACCAACAAATTAGTAAAAACAGACGACCCGACAGAAACATGAGCATGGCATTTGAATAGTAACTTAACAAAAAAGAAAATCCAAATGACCCTTGTCACCAGATGTCAAGAATATTCACAGGTGTAGTCTTATGCCATACAACCATCAAACAGCTGAAATTAAAATGATAGACCGTATCCAGAATGTCAATGAAAATAAAGACCATCTGCACCTCAGTGTCTCCTGGTGAGACTCTAACTCATAGAACAACGATAGAAGACTGCAAAATTAGATGTATGCATATCTAATGACCCAGTGATTAGGATTCAGTGTGTGTATTAATTACATGTATGCTCCTGCACACCAAGGATACGCAAAAATATTTACTGAACCATTAACTTAGCCACATCCAAAAGGAAGCATCCCCAATATCCACCCATAGCTGAGTGACAATCATTTGTATGAAAAGAGATGGCATATGTGTGTGTGTTCCACACGCATGTGATACTGTAGAGGCCTCATTGAGAAACAGTAGTAATGAGGAAGAGAAGCCAGATACAAACAGTGGGATTCCATTTGTAATGACAAGAAGACAAACTCAGTTAGGGAGATAAAATTTTAATGACTACCTTTGGGGCTGAAGTGAGTCTAAAGGGAGGAGTCTGTGGAACCAGCCATGCGTCCTCTTTTTTGAATGGTGGTTATGAACACAGATGACTCCTGTTTTCGCTTCCTTCATACAGCTTCTTCCTGGGTCCTTTCCTCACCTCAGTTAAGCCTGGCATGCTACCCTGTACACCTTTTAGAGTGTATTTGAGTTGAGTGTTTATTTCCCACCTTCCCTGGAGGGCTCCAGTAGATTCTCACCAAGCTCTATCCAGGAGCTCAGCCAATTGTGACTTGAGCAAAGAAACCTCCTGGGCTTGCCCCACTTTTGTTAACTTTGCCAACCAGAGCCACTTGGCGAGAATAGCACACAACTGAGAGATTACCCACATCAGCTTGGCCTGTGGCTACGTTGGGGAGGCATTTTCTCAATATCTAGTTGATGTAAAAAAAGAGCCCAGGGCACTGTGGGTTGTACTCTCCTCAGATAAACAGGCCTGGGCTGTCTTACAAGGGTAGCTGACCAAGCCAGGTACGGCAACCAGGTATGGTAGCCTTGCTCCATGGTTTCTGCTTCAGTTCCGGCCTTGACTTCCTCTGATGATGGACTAGGTGTTACTCAGGGTTCTCTAGAGGAAAAGAAACAATGGGATGAATATTTACATTCAAGATTTTATAAAATCAACTGGGTGAAAACAGTAAAACAAACAAACAGCTGAATCACACCTACGAGCCTGAGAACCTTAGAGTTGCTCATCCTTGAGGCCGCCTGCCTCAGGAGTTGGAGTCCTACGTTGACTTGTCTGCCTCATCAGTTCCAATCTGTTGCTGAAAAGCTAGATGGTTCCTGGAGGGCTACTGGTCCTGAGTCCAAGATGGAAACCTGGCAGTGCTGGTTCTGAAACCAGTGAAGGAATCAGCAGCAACTGAGTAAATTAACCCAGAGGCAAGAGGGGAGGCCAAGCAAGCCAGAGCCTGGTGAACCTCCTTATTTATTTGGCCTGCTATGGCAGAGTGCTTGGAACTAAGGGGACTGGAATTAATTCTCTTAGGAATCTGTATGTGAATTGCCAAGGAAATCACAAGAAGTGTTGGATGAGTTAAAGAGGCACAGACACAAGACATGCTGCCAATGAAAAATTCCTTGGTCTTGGTGCTGGGCTATACGTTGAGTGTCTTACGAAGCACTTTCATTGGTTGAGTGCCAGGAATGCCCCAGAAATTCCATCTGGCATTATGAATCGAAGAATGAACAGAACAGTTTTCAAATAATTCATTGAGCTGGAATTCTGCCATGTTCAGTTTTGTTTGTTGGACCCAGGACATTGATATTGTCTCAATCTGTATTATCAATATTATTATTGATCATTTCTAGGTGCCAGTACCTGTTCATTACTGACTTCAAACTAGGAAAGATTGAGATGTATACAGTCTTTTCTCTTGGGTCAGTTAGGATTGAATTGTCATTCAGAACCCAAATGACATTTCCCAACCCATAAACCTAAAGTCTGGTTGGATGCCTATATTTGTTGCATTTTTTTAAAAACTGCTGTCACATATTTGACAAAAACAGTACAAGAGAGGAAGAGTTCTTTTTGGTCACAGTTTTAAGAGTACTGCTTTCATAGCCAGGAAGAAGTGGCAACCGAGGAGGCATGGCAGGCATTGCTCTGTGGTGGCTGAATGAGGCAGGTGGACATGTGTCTGTGGTCAGGGAGTTGAGAGACATGAAGGCATTGCTAACTAGTTTCCTTTTTTCTTCCCCACTTTCATTCATTCAGTCCATGGACGTAGAGTTCCCCACTTTCAGAATGTGTTTTTCTTCCTCAGTTAAATCTCCATAGAAACAACCTCACAGACAGGCTCAGAGGTGTGTCTTCTGGGAGATTCTCAACTGACAGGCAAGATAAAGCAACCTGGCTTCCTTGCCTTTTCTTCCAACACCGTGACAGGCAGCAGTTACAGCACTCAGCACGACTCTTAAAAATTGCCTCATGGTCTCTATCTTCTGCTTGGTCACTTGGGTAAATCCCAAGCATCTGGCAAGTTTCGCCATTGTAGCATGGTTAATTTCCATGCTTATTGTCTAAAACTAAGTCCCAGACTCCCACATTCAACACCTCCTGGAATAAAGAGAAATGGCATTTTTTTTTGTATATATATATATATATTTTTTAGGGAGATTTTTTTTCTGTAATATTCATTTGTCCACTTTTTGTTTATATTAGTAGAACTCTTCTATGTTTATATGTTCGAAATGATTTATTTTTAAAGTATGTATATATGTGATACCGGTGCGTGTATGTGTCTGTGTGTCAGTATGTGCTCTTGAGTTCTCTTGCCCATAGAGGCTGAAGGCATTGGATTCTTCTGGAGGTGGACTTACAGGTGGTTATGATCCACCTCATGCTGATGCTGGGGACCTAATTTGGGTCCTCTGCAAGAACAGTACACATTCTTAATCTTTGAACCATCTGCCCAGCATCTGGTGTTTCTCTGATATTGGAATTATCATCTAGTCTTTGTTTGCTCCTTAAGGTCTTTCTGTTTTGATCCTTGGAGGCCTGCACAAGACTGACTCCTCTGACCCTGGGATACACCTGCATGCTCTCACTTCGGACTCATCCCTTACTTTCTGGTTTACCAGAGTTCTCCAAGCTTGTTGTATATACTTCCCATTCCTTCTTAATATAATTTTAGAAACTTAAAAAAAAAGTATTCTTTGTTTTAACTAAGTCTAATCTCACAAGGCTCCAGCAAGAGAAGTGTTCGGTTATGTAACGTTTCCAATAAAAGCTCAGTGGACGTGTTTTGATGAGGCTGAAGCATCTTAACCAGAACTGATGCTCGTCTTTACTGTTTATGTGTGAGCGGTGTAAGTCTGGGTAGCGAGTAATATTTAAAGAGGAGAAGAAGTAAGGGTACTCTTAGGTGAGGAGAGGACAGAATGCAGGCACGCACACCAATCACAAGAGAGGATTTAACGCTAGCTGCTTTCTAGTTTTAACTCTGTCTTGGATTTTTTTCTTGTCCTTGGTAAGTGCATAGAACTTGCCATTGAGAGTAAACGTGGAAAATCCTAAGCCAAGCTCCACAGCTTCAAACTAGCTGTTCTAACTGTAGAGAAGATCACTGAGCTGCATGGTGTCTTGGATTGGGTGTTCGTTTGAGTGGATGCCTTAATATAGCTGCATGATGTTTTTCACTTGTAAGCTCATCATAGTAAAATAATTTTTATATTTAAAAAAACCTCTAGAGTCAGCCTCAGTTATAACCTCCACTTGTGCAATGTTTATATCATGAAAATTAAATAATAGCAGAGATATCAAGTGACACAGTGACTTCATGGTGTGTCTCAAGGCGTGTGTGTGTGCACGCATGCACACGCTCATGTGCATGGCTGTATTTCTATACCCTTTCTGTTATCAGAACATCAGCCTCTTCCTGTGAGACGTAGGATCTTTCTGAAGCATTGAAGAATAAACGCAGGACCTTGTGTGTGCTAGGTAAGGACTCTGCCTCTGAGCTCAATTGCTAGCCCTGTACTTGGGAACTAATACCCTCATTCATGTCTCCTGTCTCCTAAATTGGCATCATTCCTCCATCCTCCTTTTTAGTTCTTAGAATGTTTGGCCAGGGTACAGGAAGGGGGTTTCAGTGGTCATGTGCCTTCTCGTTGCTTTTTTATGTTTTGTTTTCTGAGCTAAGATACTGTCATCTGAGCGTTGAAACTCTCTTCAAAAACTTAGCCTGAGAACTCTTCAATGCCAACATTCAATACCAGGAGAGGATCTCCAGAAGACCAAGAAAAGACAGTGAAAAAAAGAACTCTCATGAGATAGGCATTGAAGTGCTTGTGCAATGTACCACTGCACAGACACTGACATTGTTGGGTGCTTCAGGAGAAGAAAACCATGAAGGTGTTTGTAGGATGCTTGCCTTCCAGTCTGCCCTGCCTATAAAAATGGAGATATATATATATATATATATATATATATATATATATATATTCCTTCAGTTTTGCAGAAAGTAGTGCAAAGAGTGGGTTTACTATCCCTGCCTGTTTTGCTTAGCACAGATGAATTGGAAACCCCTCCTCACAGTGGGAGGAAGAAGAGACTGCAAGTTCCTATGGCCCTGGAGGAACAGAGGACAGGTGATGGCCGTGTCGGAACTATAAGAACTTCAGCAGTGAGCTCTGTGCAAGGAGACATTCAAAAGAGGCAGCCATTGGTGCTCTGTGGCTTCTCCATGGTCTCCGCTCTTATTTTATGAGACTATTGTTTTCTGTCTTTTCATTTCAGTGAAGTTTTGACTAGGTTTAGAATAACTGTCACAGAGATGGCAACAAAACCAAGGAAAGATTGATATGCTTGAAGAAAATAGAAATGGTGAAAAGACCATATTCAGGCAGAAGGTTCACAGATGGCGGTGAGCCAATGGGTATGGGTTGCCTGCTTGTCTTCCTTCAGCCTTTATTTCTGTCCTGTGTCTGAATGGTGAAAAGGAGGTATTTGTGCGCACTATCTTATCAGCTCAAGGAGCTTCTGGATATCTGACTAAAAGCTTTGCAAAATACTTGATCTTTTTCACTTAAGCATTTAATTTTTGTAGTATTAAAATATGTCTCTTTAGTTTAGAAACCAGCTAGCTATTAGCTAAAAGGGTATCTGTGTAAGATTGCAGATCAGGATTGGGAAAAAATATGACTAAACAAGTCTTCTTTGATAAAATTATTTAGAAGGAAAAAGTTAATGTCTTTCTTGCAGGGAGAAAATAATTCCCGTAATCATTAATTAAATTTGATTCTCACTAAAACAAGGCAGTCAGTGCCAGCACCTCCTTTGAGGGTCTGGTTTGCATGCTTCTACATTGAAATAAAGATAAATGTTTAGGATAGCTGACTTGTAGTTTGAGTTGTTGATACAGAAAGACTTTGGAATTGTATCATTGTAGTCAATAGTCTTATTTAAATGAAAAGGAGACCTGATTTAATAATTGCCAGGCATATGTTCAACATTAGTCATCGAGTTTGAAGCTATACTGGCTGTATAGATTTAACCTGTCCTCAGTATTATTTTGACAGTAATCCACAAGGTATAGATGCCCATGTGGAGAATATGATAGTGTAGGCTGTCACTGTCTACCCTAAAGGCATATTTCTTCCTAAAGAAATAGTGAAGCCAACTCTTTCTTTCCTAAACACAGGACCAGCAAAGTTGCCTTCACATATAGAGGGTAGGAAGTGGCAGGCCTGAGTTGGTGATGTGTGACACCTAAAGTTCATATTTGTGTCCCAGGATTTCATAAATTACTTCATTGCAGTGATCTTCAGAATTGCTTGTGACAATTTTAGATCAACTGTACTGAATACCTCTGTTGTTCTTATAGCCTTTGATATTTATTCATGTTTTTCTTTATATATGTATTTTTGAGACAGGGTCTGATTCTGTAGCCTTGAATTTGTTAGAACTCAAGTTACTCCTGACTCAACCTCCCAAGTGCAGGGATCACAGGCAGGTGTCACTCCAACCAGTTTACAGCATTTAAAATCAGGAGCAAAATTATCTGAGTGTTAAGATTTTTAGTAAGCAGGGATGAAAAAAATTTCAAGATACTAGGTGCCTTAGTTAGAGTTTTACTGCTGTGAACAGACACCATGACCAAGGCAAGTCTTATAAAGAGAACATCTAATTGGGGCTGGCTTACAGATTCAGAGGTTTAGCCCATTATCATCAAAGCAGGAAGATAGCAGCATCTAGGTAGGCATGGTGCAGGAGGAGCTGAGAGTTCTACACCTTCATCTGAAGGCAGCTAGTGGAAGACTGACTTCCAGGCAGCTAGGGTAAGGGTCTTAAAGCCCACACCCACAGTGAGTGGCACACCTATTCCAACAAGGCCACACCTCCACATAGTGGCACTCCCTGGGGAAGCATATTCAAACCATGACATTCCACTCCCTGGTCCCTGTAGGCTTGTTCAAACATATGAATCTATGGGGGCCTAACCTTAACATAGCATCATACAAAATACATTTATTCCAACTTCAAAGGTCCCCATAGCGGGGTTGGGGATTTAGCTCAGTGGTAGAGCGCTTGCCTAGGAAGCACAAGGCCCTGGGTTCGATCCCCAGCTCCGAAAAAAAAAGAACCAAAAAAAAAAAAAATATTAAAAAAAAAAAAAAAAAAAAAAAAGGTCCCCATAGTCTATAGCAGTCTCAACAGTGTTAAAACTCCAAATTTCAAAGTCTCTTCTAAGATTCATCCAATCACTTAACTGTAATTCCCAAAGCAAGACAAGAAACGAGCTGGGCAAACTCCAAACTCTGCATGTCCATGGCTGACGTCAAAACAGTCTTCAGATATCTGACTCCTTTTTCTTCTGTGTTGACTACAACAAACTGCTTTCTCCTGGTCTGGTTCCACTCCCTGTCAGCAACTTTCCTCAGCTTGTATCCCACTGCTCTGGCATCTTTAATATCTTGGGGTCTCCAAATCAACTTTAATGTCACAGCTTCTTGTTTCAGTGTCTGGGATCCACACATGATCTTCTGGGCTCCTGCTAAGGGGTGGTGTCACTTCTTCAGCTCTGCTCTCTGTAGCACTCTAAGCTCAGGCTGATCCATTCCACTGCTGCTGTTGTTCTTGGTGATCATCCACGGTCCTAGCATCTCCAATATTTTGGGATCTTCTGCTGCAAGTAGGCATCACCAATATCCTCTCACAGTCTTTCTTCATGGAGCCAAGCCTCAAATCCTTTGCATGACCCCTTCAGTCCTGGGTTGCCAACTGCGACTGAAACTGCACGTTCACCAATGGCTTTCCATGGCCTCTCACAGTGCCCAGCCTCAGCTGCACTTTATGACCCCTTTATGCCTTCAAAATCAGTACCACCTGGGTGATTCTTACACATTACCAAGTGCAGCTGCTACAGGAGGTGCAACCTTGACTATCTCTGGAAGACAGCATCTTTGTTCTCTCAGAAAACACGTCCCAGAGGATTTCACCTCAGGTGGTCTCTTCTTAATCACCACTAACTTCTTAGCTCCAACTAACCAGTATCAGTTGTCCCAGTCGTCCCTTCTATTCTGGACACTAAAGCCAGAGCCACATGGTCAAAGCTGCTGAATTCTGCTGCTCGCTGGGACTAAAACACGGCTCCTTGTTCTATTACATTATCTCCAGCTTTCTGTTTTCCAACTCCTTCACTGCCCAGGCTTGGCTGTCCTGGAACTTGCTCTGTAGACTGACTTTGAACTCATAGATCTGCATGGCTGTCTCCTAAGCACTGGGATTAAAGGCGTGATTCACCAAGCCTGGACTTAAGTTTTTCTTCACCTAGAACTCTGTCTCAGGCTGGCCTTAAAATCAGAGATCTGCTTGTCTTTGCCTCCTGGAATTAAAGGTGTGTACCACCTTGCCTCATCCTAAACTTAGCTGGGTGGGATTTTGCCCCAAGGTCATCACTCTCTTAATTCAATTTAATATCCTTGAGCATAGGATTCAGCTCCATGTCACTTCCTGGTATCTCTTTAATATTCAAACTACATATTTTGTATTTTTCCTTTCTTAACTTGCTCCTTTTCATTAAAGTGCTTTTCATAAGAGTGTACTTTAGTAACCAAACAACAGAATTTACACTAGGCTGTTTTGAGACTTCCTTTTCAAAGCAATTAATCTAAATATGTTCACCTTAGCCTCAAGCACACTCTTCAGACAATGGCTAAAAGAACCACATTTTCCCCAAAATAACACAAAAAACAGTCTCTAGGTCACATTTTGAGATTCTCCACTGAAACCTTTTGAACTGCGTCTGCATAATTTAAATCACTCTCAGCAACAAAGTCTTCCATATTCCTACTAGGTTGGCCCATTAAGTAGCATTTAAAGTACCCCACTGCTTTCCAAATTCAAAATCCCAATACCTGCATTCCTCCAAACAAAAGCATGGTCAGGCCTATCACAGCAAGACCTCAGACGCTGGTACCAACTTCTATCTTGTAGGGTTTACTGTCATGAACACCTTATAAAGAGAACATCTAATTGGGGCTGGCTGAGAGGTTCAGTCCATTATCATCAAGGTGGGGAACATGGTAGCATCCAGGCAGACATGGTACAGGAGGAGCTGAGAGTTCTACATCTTCATCTGAATGCTGCTAGTCGAAGACTGATTTCCAGGCAGCTAGAATGAGGGTCTTAAAGCCCACACCCACAGTAACACACGTATTCTACAAAGGCCATATTTCCAAATAGTGGCACTCCCCAGGCCAAGCATATTCAAACCATGGCACTAGCTTTGCCAAAGATCACTCTTCTAATTCCCATAGCTGAGTAGAGAGTTAATGAACTGCAGAAGCAGTCTGGCAAGTCCAGGAAATATACCATTGTATATACTGTGTCACCTTCCTTTTGACTATGCTGTTCTGCTCTTTATTCCTTTTCAGACTGATGTCTGAGGTCAGTACTTCAATTCAGTCTGCTAGCGGCTGTCATCTTACTGGAATTTCTCTCTTCGATGATGTTTGGGTTTTCTAGCAATGCTGCTTTACAGAGTCTCTGGGATCTTCTGTGGAAACCAACTTTACTGTCTCCATCTCCATCCCCTTCTTAGAGCCAATAACTTTACAGAGACAAAGCTTAGGGTAGAACCCAGAGGCAAGAAGTACATTTTTCTTGAACGTGGCTTTCGAGCACCAGGAGCACATACTGATGTTCCATATTTTCTTTCAGGGACAGTTTCTTCTTGGATGTTCCAGCCCTCAACCCTTTACACCCTTCCCAGGGCGCATCAGTTCCTTGGAATCCACCTGTGCGTCATATATAATCCCCCAGGTGCCTCTGCCTAGAGAGTTCTTCTTTGTTGTCTGACATCTTCATGGGTAGTGTCTTTAATCAGAGTTTTACTGCTGTGAGCAGACTCCATGACCAAGGCAAGTCTTATAAAGGCAAACATTCCATTGGGACTGGCTTACAGATTCAGAGGTTCAGTCCATTATCCTCAAAGCAGGACCATGGCAGTGTCCAGGCCCCCATGGTACAGGAGGAGACTTTTGCATCTTCATCAGAAGGCTGCTGGGAGAATACTGGCTCCCAGGCAGCTAGGACAAGGGTATTAAAGCCCACACCCACAAGGCCACACCCACTCCAACAAGGTCACACCTCCCAACAGTGCCACGTCATGGGCCAAGTATATACAAACCATCACAGGTAGCAAACTTAAATCGTATGCCATTGTAACCTCTAAGTTTAATGGAACCCTGAAGGACAGTGAGTGATACCTGTATCTGTCTTTTTGAACTCCCGAAAGCCCAAAGAAATCAACTAAAGGCAGATAAAGTCCTTGGTTTTGGCAGGAGTCAAAAAGGACCACCTTGATTACTTTTGAAAGACATCTAAACATTCAGTTCTTTTTGTCTTTTTTTTTTTTTTTTAAAGTCAATGAGACTTCCTCTCTTCCTCTTTTGGTATATTTAAACTTTGATTATCTTACATCTGCAAATTATGTAAAAATCATTTCCTATTGTTTTATGAGAAAAGAAATGCCATCTATTTTATTACATGCAAAAAAGCACCGAAAGCACTAGAAAATAAATATGCCTTAATCTTTCCTAATTCTCATACATTTAGGTTTGTTGTAGTTTGGGGCTCATTGCTGTGATAAAATGTCCTGACATAAAGCTACTTAGGGAAGAAAAGGTTTATTTTGCTTACAATTCCAGCTTACAGTTCATTTCTGCAGGGAAGTCAACGCAGGAATTTGAAGTGTTACACCCATAGTCAACAGCAAAGAGAAAATAATATTTATAAATCTAATAAATGGGTTCTTCCTTGCTAGACTGTTTTCAGCCACCTTTCTCCTCTCATACATTGCTGAGGACTGCTTCCCTTTCCCAACCTAGGGAATGATGCCTCCTATAATAGACCCTGTCTTCCTGTATCAGTTAACAGTCAAGATAATTCCTCATTAAGACTCTCTTTCCAGGTAATTCTAGGGTGTATGAACTAGGTAAAACTAACCAGTGTAAGCCTTAACTATGCAAACACCCAAACAAGGAAGTCTTAAATAATAAGGGAACTTATTATATCATATAAAAAACTTTGTTGGACTGATAATTCAGTAGCTTCACCCAAAGTTGAGGTCCTTGGGTTCTTCATCTTTCTAATATGTCCCAAATGTCTAGCTGTCCCAGATGATAAAATGCTACCAGTAGTATTCTCTTTGAGAAAATCATTAAGGGCTGGTTTACCACTTGACCTTATGTCCTTGACCCGAGCGACACAAGACCACTTCTAAAGGGAAACTACAAACTTTCCATCCTAGGCTAGGGGAAAATTGAACTTCTTAGAAATGCAGAACTGGTAAGAACATTTAAACTGGGAACCTCCTCTCAATGAAGATAGTAGAGGGGATCATGGAGTAAAAATTTAGAGGATTTTTATGCTTTGTTTTTATCTTTTTTTTTTCACCACAAATTGTCTACAAAAATTAGGAGATACACAAACCTGCATGCATGTTCAGTTGTCCAATTGAATTCATTCAATGCTATTCATCATTCAATGAACAGATGAACATTAGAAAAATAAATCTTTTATTTTTATTCCCTGCCCCTCCCCCCCCGCCCTGAGCACACAATACAGTCTATAACTTACATGATGAAATATTGGGATTTTTCTTTTTCCTTGTCTTAGTCGTCAGCGTTTCAGATCTCTCAATTCCAGTAAGAAGTGTTTGGCCTCAAGACAAATGTAGAAATGTTTGGCTTACTCCATGTCTATTATTAACATTTGTCATTAAGCATGTACAGTGTCTGTGTCATTGAAGCAGGAGGAGAGTTGGCGCTAAGGAAGACTGTAGTCACCGGAAAGCTAGGAGGGAGAAGAGAGACGGTTAAGAGAGTCACAGACTTAGGGCAGCAGCTAGAGCTGAGGCCTGACATTTGCTGCTGTGGTGGGAGGTGACTCCTTCAGCTGCTTTGCTCTCTGCTCAGGGCTGTGTTCTGAGACTTTTCATAGCTCCTGGGAAGGAGAGAATTTAGGAGGTGTAGGCTTGCTGGTAGATGTTAGTATCTCTCAAAGAAAAAGTACTGCCTTCTGTTCTCTTTTAATTCTGTCCATGCAGCAAAGAGGAAAAAAACAAAACAAAACAAAAAATCCAAAACAACAACAAAGAAAACCTCAATTCAGTGTTACCAATTCTTTGATAACCAACAATCATTGACCGTTAACCTCTCTTATTGGTAGTTAGAAAAAGACGAGGAAAGAAAAATCTACAAGTAACAGTTTCCCATGTATGATATGACTACAAACTTTTTCCCATTTTTATGTAAATATATAGTCTGCCTTCTGTATTTTGGGGTTCTGATCCTTGGATTCAATCAACTTTGAGTCAGAGGTACTGAGGGAAAAAGTGTCTGCATGAACATGCAGACTCTCCCTCTAATTGTCATTGTCCCCTAGACGAATGCTGTGAACCTTTACTATAGTTCCTCATCTTGTGGTGACCCCAACCATAAAGCTATTTTTTTGCTATTCCTAACCGTAATTCTGCTATGTTTATAAATGAATAATCTAACTATCTGATATGCAGGATATTTGATATGAAACCCTCAGAGGGTCACAGCCCACAGGTTGAAAACCACTACCCCAGACAGTGCACTATGACAACTATCTATGTTGCAATCACATTTATTAGGAATGAGTAACCTAGAGATAAGTAATAAATGTGGAGATTTGAGGATAGATGCAACTAGGACACTTTAAGGGACTTGTCATCCATGGATCTTGATGCTAAAGAGAGTCTAATAATGAATCATCTGAGACTACCCAGGAATGGCTATATTTAGGTTTTAAAGAAGTGAGCTGACTTAATGTTAAATAATACTGTGATAGGTAGTAGGCATATGGATTCTAATGTTAAAGATTTATAGATGTAGATTCTGATAGAGATCGAGAATAAGATGCAATTAGCAGACTTTTCTAGACTTTTAACATAGTCCTTTTATTAGTACATTTTACCTCTTAATTTTGTGTACCTTTACATCTATAGAAATTCCTTCTGAGCAATTATCATTCTTTCTGTTAATTCATGGTTTCTGCGGAAGCTACTTGTCACAGGTTAAAGCCTAAGAAAGTAGAAATGTCCAAATGTCTCCCTGAGTCATTTTCTCTCAGATGTTAGTGAGTAACTCATACATGAAATAGCTTATCTCATCAAGGACTAGAGTTGGAGATCAAAGAATAGAAGAGCTATTAATGTTCTAAAAAATGACACTCATTAAACACTGAAGAATATGGGTGTGGTGACTTACACCTGTAAACTTACTAGTGGAGTATTTAAGACAGGAGGATTATCATGAGTTGGAAGCCAGCCTGGGAAACTGTGTCTCAAATAACAACAGCAGCAGCAACAACAACAACAACAGCAACAACAACAAAACAAAAATATAAAATATTAGTGAGGATCCAGAGAAATGAAATTTTTGGGGGAGGGGGAGTGAGTAATTTGTAACCATTGTCTACTAATTTAACGCTGTACATCAAGAGTTAGCAGTGCTAATATTCTTTGGTTCTTAAGTCTTTTCCTCTTTCAGGCATTTATTTAATAGTCCTGTTAATGCAAACAATGGTCTTGATCTCAAAGGTACTCCACTGATGATGGGCAGGTTGGTGGCTGTGCTAAGCCTTGGTTCTGGCGAGGGACCAAGCAATGAGCCATCCGCATGTGATCTAATTTTAAAAACTGTAATTGTGATGAAGAAGCAAAGAACAGCTGTTGAGAGCAGGAAGTATGTGAGGGCCATTGGGGGAAATACCCTCAAGAATGTATTGTTAGAATAGCAACAGTCTTAATGGAAAGGGGAAAGAATTCAATATCCTCAAACAGGGACTTTCAAATGAATGCCAGTACTTCTAGGCAAGGGAATGCAACTGAATAGTTGAAGTGATAATGGCATATGATTTTGCACATTAATTTTGATAGTTTTTTAAAAGAAAGAAGTCTAATATATTTTGCATATTTTATAGCTTGTCTGAATGTAAGGCTACATTCAACATAGATGAAATAAAAAGGAAGGGTATATTCCCAAATACTAACAATGCTTATTGCTGAATGGTCAGATTAAGAATAAATATGTATTCTAAAAGCACCACAATTTATATGTGTTGCCTTATAAAAGGAAGTTTAAAAAATATTATTGAACTATTCTTTTAAAATATAGCCATTCTTTTATACCACCCACAGAAAAGCCCCACATGGACAGCCACCCTCTCCTAAATTTTCCAATTATTGCCCAAGACCATGGTATGTGGTACTTTATAAATAATTACTAAGTGAATAAATATACCCAGGTGCAAAAGAAAGTATTTATTAAATACTCCTTCGTATGCCAAGTGTCAGTACTTAAAATATACGCTATCCCAATTAACGTCTGCAACAACAGCTTGGCAGGATAAAATTTTTTCATGACCAGAAAACAGGCTTATAGAAATTAGATAATGTACTTAAATAGATAAGGAGGGGAACCAGGACTTAAGCCCCAACCTGTTGCATTGGGGTGGTAGGTGTAATGGCTATTCCTGGTTGTCAACTTGACTACATCTGGAATGAACTACAATCCAGAATTGGAGGGCTCACCTGTGATCCGGATCTTGAGGCTGGGAGATACAAGTTTCTGACCTGGATCTTGGCATGGAGATCTTGAGGCAGAGTGGCTACGAAAAGTGTAAGCCCAGGCAAGGTAGTACACGCCTTTTAATTTCAGGAGACTAAGGCAAAGAGATATCTGAGTTCACGGTCAGCCTAGTACAAAACAAGTTCCAGATCCAGGCGTGATGGTGCACATATTTATCTGGGCCACACCTTCTGCTGGAAACCCCCATAAAGATGCTGGAAGAAGATTCACTCTTCTTCACCTGCTCGCACTTACTTGTCCGCACATCTGTTGGAATCTACTTCTACAGAAGCCCAGCTGAAACAACTAGCCTTGTGGGACTGAGCAACTCCTTCCCATCCACAGCTGCCCGTTGTTGGGTTAGTTGGACTACAGACTGTAAGTCATCGTAATAAATTCCCTCAATATAAAAAGGCATTCCATATGTTCTGTGACTCTAGAGAACCCTGATTAATATAGCAGATCTCACCCCAGCATCAACCTTACTTAGTCCCGGCTTCTGCAAGTCTGTGGGGGCATTTTCACACCACAGAGACACACACACACACACACACACACACACACACACACACACACACACACACACAAAGGCACACGATGTGACTCATAAATAAATAATGTTTTTTAAAAAGAAGGACATCTTTTGGGGTGTTTTTAGATACTTTGGATCTGAGAAGTCGTCTTTCTTTTATTAGCAAGAATATAATGTGTTAGTCAGTTTCCTATTCTGTAATGAAATACTAGAGATTGTCAACTCCAAAATAAGGAAGAGATTTGGAGGTGGGGCTGGGGGTCAGGGAGAACAGATTCCTAATCCCTGGGTTAATCTCCAGCTCTGTATGGAGTCAGAAGAAAAGCGCTATGGTCTACAGCTCGTGTCCTCAGACCATGGCTTGATCTTGTTGCTTTCCGAGTGTGTGGTGGTACAGCTGTCCATAGCATCGAGGAAACAAGGAGAGAATAGAAGGGGCCACATTCCCCATGTCCCTTGGAGCAGCACTCTCCGTAAGATCTTACTTTCTCCCTTAAAGATGTGACCCCTCAAGCTTCTTCTGCCTCCAAGGCATATTTGGTTTTGTTGTTTGTTCGTTTGTTTTGCTGTTTTGTTTTTTGTTTTTGTTTTTGGAGGAGCACCAAGCTGAGACCAACTCCACAAGATATAGACATTGGGGGAGGGTATATTTCAGATCCAAGATCTAATATTATAGTATGAATGAGGCCTAATTTGATGTAGGTGAATATTGAGGGATTATTAACAGTATATAGAATAGGACAGCAGAACATAGTTTTAAACATGTCAACTATTTGCTAGGAGTATTTGGTAGATGTAGAACTGGGTTGGCATGGGTGGAAAGAGAGAAGGTAGCTTAGTGGTAAGACATACTCAACACACAGAAGGCCCAGAGTTTAACACCCATGCCCTAGTTTGTTTTCTATTGTGGTGATAAAACATCAATCAAGACCAACTGGAGAGGAAAGGGTTTATTTGGTTCACATGTTCCAGGTCATAATCTATTCCTGAGGGAAGTCAGAGCAGGACTTCAATGGAGGAACCAGGAATCAAGAACTGAAGCAGAGGCCAGGGAGAAATGCTGCTTATTGGTTTGCTCACCTTGAATAACTCAGTCTGCTTTCTTATACCTTCGAGGGCTGCCTGTGTAGGGGATGATACCTCCCACAGTGGCCTGGGCCTTCTCATGTCAATCAAAACATACTCCATAGGTTTACATACAAGTCAATCTGATGGAGGCTTTTTCTTCAGTGGAGGGTCCCTCTACCCAGATGACTCTAACTAGTGTTAATTTGACAAGAACCCAATCAACACAGCCTGGCACTATAAAAACAAATAAACATTAACAACAACAAAACGACAACAACAACAAACCAAATCAATCAATCAAGCAAACAACCCCGCCCCCCAAAAGTAGTAACAAAACAGGAGAAAGCACAAACACTGGCGCCTAGGAAACCTGGATGTCAGTCTCAGCTGAGTAGCACGGCATCTCTACTGCTACAGTTTGGGCTTCGTGTCTCGGAGCTCTGGGGCTAATGACTTGGGAAGCTGGAACTTCATTTCTCATGCAGGAGCCCACATGCAGGCAGCTCATGAGCTTCTGCAGAGACTCCACTGTCTCTCCGAATCCCTTCATCTGTCATCCAGCTTCCACAGAGTGTGTGGATCCTTTTCTTCTAAGACAAATCCATTGTTTTCAACCGCAGGATGAAAGATACGCAAGAAGAGGACCTCCTCCCAGTCAGCTGGGGACTGTATCGCTGCAAACCCCACTCACCTCATTGTCTAGAGCTCAGTCCTGTGCACACCTCACAGCAGGAGAGGCTGGGTAACTGTGCCTTTCTCTTAGGAGTACAGGGTCCTGAACACAGTTGGGAATCCGTGGCACAATTTCCTAAGGGTCCTTAGGTCCTTAGGTCCTAGCACTGTGTGATTCTCTAGTTACCTCTAAAAATACCTGTGTGTGTGTGTGTGTGTGTGTGTGTGTGTGTGTGTGTGTGTGGTATATATGAAGACAAACGAAGAGAATTGAAATGAGAATATAAGTAATTTTTAAAGCTGCCATTCTACTTAATCATCCAGGCAAAACAATCTTTTAAAAGTCAGCTGAAGTGCAAAGGACCCGAATCTACCCAGAAATGCCTTTATAAGAACTGGCAGCAGTCACATAATCAAGCAGTGTTTGATAAGGCTGCAGTAGAAGCTGTTAAATTTTTACCTTATATGACATTAATGAACAGAAACTTTCATTTTGAGAGAATTATTGAAAGGAGTGTCAGCCTGTGCCCACTGAAGTCAAAACTGGCATTTTCAAGAGTAATTATATGGAATAATATTTCCTTCAAAGCTGCCTTCTGTCGTGGGAGAGCAGAGAATTCAAGCAAGACAGGTCTTTCCCTCCTCCTCCTGGCTTTATCTGCCTTCTACAGTTAAAAAGACAATTAAGCCTATTTTAGTTAGCTGACTTTTTTCCCCATTGCAAAAAAAAAAAAAAAAAAAAAATTCCGCAAGGCGTGTAATTCAGAGTTCTGAGACACTACTGTGGTCTGAGAAGCATCCCTGGTTGTATAGCAGGCACCCTAAAGAAAGCAAGCTCTCCCTGCCAGTGGTGGTTGCAAAAACAAAAGGCAGCACTAGAATGTAAGTACTCAAAATAATTTCTTTACTTACGTTTTCCCACTTTGATGTTCAGAGTTAATGGGGAGTGCTGTGGTTCTATAATTTAACACAGAATATGGCACATTAGGACCTTAGGCGAATACTTTTTCTATTTATTTTTTTTATAACACAGTGAGTTCTGATTATAAATAGCGTATTCGGTGCTCTGGTATTTCGAACATGTAAATGAATAATGTGGATGTCGGTTCTCCGAGGCGGTGTTCTCTGAGCCACTGGGAGTCTGAGTCCAGATGAGGCTGTGCTGGACTGCTGGCCCACGGTTATTAGAAATGCAAATCACACTAATCATATTTACCCTCTGATTCACAGTCCCATTATTTTTTTCCCCATATTTCTCCTTCACCCATTTTCTCATTCAGAGATTTTCCTTGGACACACACATGTCTGCAACAAGATTATGTCAAAGGCATCCCAAAATAGAAAGCCCAGCTGAGCAAAAGTGAATGGATTGTTTCACGTACAATTTTTAGAAGGGTTGTTCCGTGTTTCTGTTCGGGATTCTGCTGGGTCTGATTGTTTTCACTTTTGTATTTGTTTGGAATCCAAATCTTCTAGGACTTTCCCTCTCTCTCTCTCTCTCTCTCTCTCTCTCTCTCTCTCTCTCTCTCTCTCTCTCTCTCTCTCTCTTTCTTCTTGATAAAGGAAAAAATAGGAAAAAGAAACCAATAGATCTGTGAAGGAGAAATCTGAGTTAGTGCAGCTCAAGACCCACCCTGGGCATGGAGTGCCAGGTTCTGGTGGACAACCTGCTGGGCACATGGATGGGTGACTGGGGAGAAGCTTGAAGATTCAGTAGTAGAGAGGTTGGTTCCTTCTAGAGGGAGAGGTCTGGATAATTTGTTAAATCTGGCTTCCGGTCTAGGCACATGTAGCTGACTTGGCAAAATGACGTTTCCATGTGTGCAAAAATCTCTTAAAGAAAATGGAATAATAACATTTTTTAATGCCTTAGAAATCTAGTGACTACGATGACAGCATAGGCTCTTGCTTTGACTGAGGATCTTGAGGACTAACCGGCATGATCTGAGAGAGAAAACTGATAAATGAGAAGCAAACGAGCATTGGAAAACAACCACCAGAACAGCAACAGATAAGGCAACAGACAGGGACTGGACACTGAGGGGTGGCCACAGGGGCTGCTTTATCTCCAGACTGAATTTTCACTTGAACCTGGTAAAGCTTTTAAGTGAGTTGCAGTATCGGCGGAATCTTACATGAGTGAAAATAACAGATTGAAAGAATACACAGAAGCTAGTATGGGAAATTGGGAGGTATTCTCCATAAAAGTTAAAAGACCGATGTATTATCATGTTACCCAATGGCCCTTGACTCAGTGAGATTACAGCCCGATATCCTCATAGGACGTTGAGAATGCTAGTTAGTGTATCTAACCTTCTTAGTGCCCAAACTTCAAAACGGCACATTTAGGCAGGTTATTCCCTCTTTGGTGGTCCCAGTGACTTGGGAGCTGTGGCTTGTTAGCCCTACCCAGCTTCACAATAGAGAATTGTTCCACCCATCGGTAGCCTGGGAAAAGTTCAAAATTTGGAATTTGAAGTGTGGCTTCCCCCAAGTGTGCATTGTTAACGTTCCACTGCAAAGTTGCCAGCTAAGCCATCATAAGTTGGGGATGATCTGTATTTTGATAAAGGAAAGGACAACAAGATTGGAAAGAGGAGATGGGAAACTGAGACAAGGACATCATGATAGAACCTTCCTCACAATAATTAATGAGGAGGCGATGTTCTTTCTTTGTTGTTGTAGCTCTGTGTTTGGGACTGTTTGTGGTCATTTTAGAGTAATAGGTCATAAACCTTACAGGGTTGAAGTGACAGACAGCAAACTTGAGCCAGGTAGGTCTCTTATGTAAAGCCTGATGTTGGGGCAGCCTGGCTGGCTTTGGGATCCACAGGGTGGGCTCCCTAAGGTCCCTGAGGTTCCTGAAGATTGCAGAGCAAGTGATCCTTGAGATGGGACAGCAGGGGTGACAGGAAACTGTGTCCTCAGAGTCTGGGAAAAACTATCTGTCTAGGTGGTTAGCAGGAAGGAAGGGCTCTTCACTGCAGACCTACCTGTGTGTGGCCAGCAATCCATGTGGATCTGTGGGGTATACTATTAGGGGCTGCCACACACCAAAGTGTGCTGAGTGTACGGAGAGGGAATTCTGTGGGTCGAGAAGTAGAAATAATATTTTGTGTAACCTATAGGAAGAGTGTCAATGACTCATGTTAGAAACAGGGAAGAGAAGCCAGGAAGGATGCTTAACCCTAAAAATCAGAAAGAAGAACAGGAGTGCATCAAGGCAAAGACCAATTTACTAGAGATCATGAAAGAGAAAGGGTGAGCGTTTTTGTTTGTTAGTTTGTTGGTTTTGTTTGTTTGGTTTTGTTTTTCTTTTTTCTTTTCTTTTCCCTTCCTTCCTTTTTCCCTTCTTTCTTTTGTTTTGTTTTATTTGGTTTTGTTTTTGAGAGGCCTGGAATGCCCTCAGGGCCACATTTAAATGAAAAAGCTCATTGCTTTGTTCTGTTCTGGCAAAGCTCCTGTGACAAGAGGCCAAGATCTAGAATGCTCAGAGGGAGCTGGAGTGGACGTGGAGTAGAATACATTGAATTGTGAGCTCCTTCCCACAGGAGCTCTGCATTTGTGGGGCTGGCTGCATGAAGCGCTGTCTTGGCTAGTGCTGTAGTTAGGAACAGTGTCTCATTTGAGGTGGCTTGGGTATGGGTAACCTCTAACTGACCTACTCTGGATGACAGGGGAGAAGCGTGATGTGTACTGACTCCCACGAGGCCCAGCCTGGTCTCTAATGGGCTATCTTTCTCAAGAGGCTTCTCTCATTGGTTTTTCTGGAGAGCCCTGGGCTAGCCTGTGGCTTTTTAGGGAAAAGGGGGTCCCTAGCAGCAGTCACTTGGCTTCAACCAGCCTTCCCTGTTGCTCTGATTAACCCTTGTTACTGAGGTGTGACTGAGCTGAGGTTTGCTATGACATCAGATAGGAACTACAGGAATGGGTAGGTTAACCTGTCAGCCCATAGAGTATTCTAAGTTTAATTGTTTTCCCTTCAAGTCCATAACTTATTCTTTTTCCTCATTCTAAAAACAAAGTAGTGTGCACAGGCAGTGGCTGGCACATTAGGGCAGTAATGGGAAATGGCAAAGTATGACATTCTGAATATAATTTGGAAAACTGGGGAATCCTAAGAGAGTGTATTAGTCACCTTTCTGTTGCTATAACAAACACCTGAGACAAACAACTTAACAAGAAGAAAGGTCTCTTTTGGCATCCAGTTTCAGTGGTTTCAGGCTGTGCCCATTGGCTGTGTGGCTTGAGGTCCATGACAACACAATGCATCATGGCCAGAGTATGTGGTTTAGGAAGAATGCTTGTCACATGGCAGGAGAGACAACAGAGGTTATCAGTGGGAAGGAGTTCCTGTCCCAATATCTCCATCAAGGTAACACCTCCAGTGACCTGCCTTCTTCTCCACCTCCTAAAGGTGCCACCACCTCCCACCACAACCTGGGGGTTGGGGGGAAGCCTTTGATATACAGTCCTATAGAGGACATCTGTGATACACATGTAGTAGAGAGTAAATGGTAGTATTATTTCTGACAGCTTTTCCTAATGTGCTTTAGCTAGAAAGGTGTTCATATGATGAGTACTGCTGACTGGTCTAATGCTGTCCTGTGTTTGGACTTTCTCATACCAAGAACTGGAGAAATCAATGTTTGTCATTAATCACCCAGTCCCTGGCAGTTATAGAAGCCTGACCTAAGATATGCAGGTCACTTCGAAAGCTCATCAGTTGCCATATTCTGTAATCACACACTGTGCAATGCATAATACAATCGCGAAATGCTCTGCTCATTGTTGTGACACAGTGGCACACATGCTTTGGCACTGGGGATCAGGAAGAGGAGACAGAGCGTTAGAGAGTGGGACGTATGCATAGATATCCGGGCTGTCCGAATGGACAGCAAATGCTCTTGGGAAAGATTTTTTTGATGCGTTGAAAGGCGTAGACTAAGAGGAAGATAAGAAAAAGACACGTTGAGCCTGATATGTTGCTTGTACAGATAAAAGTGATGCTGACTAGCAAAGAGATGGATTGTGGCTTTCAGAGCTAGGATGTACAACCAGAGTTTCAGCTCAGGAACGGCAGATGCTGTCATCCACTCAGTCTCCTATCAGGAGAGTGAGAAGAGGAGGCGAGAGAGAGCAGAAGGAGAGTTTTCAGAATATGCACAGAAACAAACTTCCATGACTTCATCTGCATATCAAAAGACTGATGCTCCAAACAATAGCACAGAGTCAGTTTTCAAAGCAAAGAGCAAAAGTGTCATTAGAAACAGAAAATCCCAGAGGCAGCTTTAGGAGAAAGGAGAGGCAACCATCAATGGGGAAGTAAGAGAAGGGAAAACCAGGAGTAGATGAAGCAGTGGGGTTAGTGGAAATCTTCTCCATAAGACAAAACTAATCTCATGGAATGATTCAAATGTCTGAAGTATTTAGATATGATGCGAAATCACTCCTTTTTATTTGTCTACTATTTTATTAAAATAAAATAATTTTATTTTGATTACTATGTATTACTTATAGACATTAATTGTCTTGGTATGATATTTCCTCAAAGCACACTCATGTATGGGTTAGAGTTAGCCCACCTTTATCTACCTCCCCTACCCTCCCAGCCTCTCAAACTCGCTCATCTATGTTTTGAGTTTTCTTAAGTTTGGAATTGGACCACGTTTATTCTGTAATGGTATGACAACTTTTCGAGTATTTTTCCTTTGGTGGGGGTTGTCTTTTGAGACTGGATCTCTTGTAATAGTCCTGGCTGTCCTGGATCATAAAATGTAGACCAGGATGGCCTTGAACTCACAGACATCTATCTGCCTGCCTCTGCCTCTTAAGTACTGGGTTTAAAGTCGTATACCCACACCTGACTTTTTCCAGTTTTCTTAGGCAGCAGTGTGTGTGTGTGTGTGTGTGTGTGTGTGTGTGTGTGTGTGCTCATTAATGATTCTGTGTATTATATGAATCTCTGTTGATCATCTGACAATCAGTCAGTCAATCAATCAATCAATCCATCTATCCATTTGCCTATCTTCCTACCCATCTATGAGTGATATGGAAGAGAGGGAGGCACTCCGCTTTTCTCTTCTAGAATGTTAATTTTAAAACCCAGAAGGACTTAACTTAGAAGTGATGGCTGTGTGGGGTGATGCCCACCTCAAATTCTAACACTTTGGAAGGTGAGGAAAGAGAAGGAAGAGTTTGAAGGCAGCCCCAGCTCCACATTGTGAAATCCAATCTCGGCACAGCAATGATGGGTCCAGAGTGGTTAAAAGCACTTGCTGCACATCATGAGGACTGGACTTCAGATCCCAGAACCCACATAAGGAGCTGAGTTGCCAGCACGGGACTTAACCTCAGCTCAGAAGAGACAGAAGCGAGGAGGAGTGCTTGCTGGAGCCTGTTCATACACATACACTTAAACATGGAGACGCAAACACACGAAGATTAAATACATGCTTGTGAAAAGCAGAGGCAGCAAGAAAATGTCCTAAAAGCATCAATGTATGTGGAAAGAACTGAGGAGAGCAAAATAAGTAGGAGATGAAATTAGATGATGAAGAAGACGGGGTGCTGCCAAGAAGTTCTGAGCATACAAGATTACCTGTGGGAATTAGAAGTATAATTGAGACCAGCTGAACCTGAAAAATCTTTTAGTCAAGGTCAAGGCTATTCCCCAAGGGTCTATGTAGTAAAAAGAAAAAAAGAATGATGCCTGGAAGGCTGAAGCTCTTGGCAAGCCTTGCTGCTCTGAATGTCTGCTCAGGGCCAGCTGCTGCTCCAGGATTCTTACTGGAAATGCAGAATCTCAGATGCCTCCCCCAGCAGAACTAGAACAGGGATGAAAATAACCAACCACGTCTTGATTGACTCTAAGTCCTATTCCACAAGACGAAACCCATATCTGGCACCATAGTTGGAGCAAGAACTTATGGCTAGATAGGTCGTAGGCCCTAAGGGAGAATCCATTACCACTCTTCTGGTAGATGGACATAATATTAAACCTATTATTATAGTTATATATGATAATATACGTATATTGTATGGATATATATGGTGATATACATATATAGTGATATATATATACATATATAATTATTGTTACATCCGTAGATCAAGGCATCCCTCACCCTCATCTGAGAAGTATTTATTTGCAGTAATGGTGATTAACAGAGACCCCCCCCGCCCCAACACACACCTCCACACAACTGGCCAAGGCACAGATAAGAGACTAGAGAATACACATCCCTAAATGGAGAACATAAACTACACCCCTGCCCTTCTTCCAGGGCTCAGGGATCATTGCTGAAGAAGAGGCAGAAAGAGTGTGAGAGCCAGAGGTGATGAAGGAGAGAAACAACAGGATTGGGGGAAATATAGTTACTAAGATTGTAGGACTATTTGAGGGACATTACAGCTTGTGCAGAACTCTTCTTAGGGTCCTGAGTGGTTTTGCTAGGCAGAATTTCTGGGCACTGATGAAATCCTCAAGATTAAAGAGGAGATGTACAATGAGAAAATTCTATAACGCAGATTCAGACTCAAGACAAAGAGTGGGTGAGAGTGCACCCTCCATGTTCTCCAGAAAGGATTTCAGAAATTTAGCTCTGCACTCAGTGAGCTATTTGATGCAGCAAAAGAGGAACCTGGACTATCAGAGGTGAAACTTTGTGTGTCATAGGTTAGCAGTCCCATGCCCCATTTATTTTTTTCTTTTTTTTTTGCTGAGGGGGGGGGAAGAGAAGAGGAGGGAGGAGGGGGAGAGGGAGAGGGAGGGAGAGGGGAGAGAGAGAGAGAGAGAGAGAGAGAGAGAGAGAGAGGGCTGGCCATGGAAATGGGGAGAAAGAGCCCATACCCCATTTATATCTAATGTTTTATGTTAAACAAAGTGAATGGTGGTGGGGTGGTGGTCTATGCCTTGAATCCTAGCACTCATGAGGCAAGGACAAGCAGATCTTTGCGTTTAAGGCCAATCTGCTCTACAGAGTGAGTTCCCAGGCATCCAGGGCTACACAGAGAAACTCTGTGTAGCCTGCATAGTCCCTGGAAAAAAAAGCAACCAATCAAACAAACAAACAAACAAACCAAACCAAACAAACAAAAACCCTCAAACACCTAAAAACCAAAACCAACCACCAACCAACCAACCAACCAACCAACCAGCCAACCAACCAACCAGCCAAACAAACCAAACCAAAAGAAAATCCAAATGTGCACACAATAAAAATTGGTTTGGTTTGGAGCTTTAGCAAAACTAGTTATCTTTAAAGAACCATGAGTCAGCCTGCTTATTGTGAACTTTTGGTTTATTACAAATGAAGCTGCCAAAGCTCCCAGCTAAGAGGTAATCCCGGGGAGCATCAAGACACAGGCCTGATAGCCCTTCTAAAGAAGCCACACCTGTCAGTCACCGAGATTGCCACCCTCTGTCCTCAGTGGCAGGCATTAGAATGCACCAGACTGGCACAAAGTTTCTGTGTGCAGATGAAGATGAAGAAAGGCATTGAGAACTGTGAGGACCAAAGTTTGGATGTTGATACCCATGCAAGAAGCCGAGCATCTTCACAAGCACTTGTAACCCAAGCTCTGTGGGTGATGGGCTTGACAGATTCTGGCATAGCTGAGAAAATGTGAGTGACAGGACCAGGAGGAGACCCTGCCTCTGGAGAGTGATGGAGGTTCAGCCAACAGTCTCTTCTAGACCCATACAAATGGCATGTATACAACCACACACAATGGGACTAAGCAAATTCACAGTACATCATTTTAAAACACTGGTAAAACCTACAGAAAGCTTCTAACCAACCCTGCTCCCTTCCCCTACAGAGCCTCCCCTGGTAACGTCTAACATAAGCGCTATCACAGACAAGCCAATGTTTTATAGTGTTAGCTGATATCCACAGCTTGGGTGATAATTTCTATGGGTTTTGACAAGAACATAATGGTGTGTATCAATTACTGAAATGTCATATACAATAGTTTCACCGCCTTAACTTCTCTTCTTTCTTGACTGGTCCATTCCTTACCTAAATCAGTGGTTTCCCCTGATGGGTCTTTATACTGTCTCTGTAGGTTCCTCCTTTCCAGAGTGCTGTATACTTGAAATCACTTAGTGTAACTTTTATTTTTTCAAATGCCTATTTTTTATGATGGTTTTTAAATGCTTTAACCTCCCTTGTAGTCCACCACCCACCAGAGGTAGTGGGAAAAAAGGATGTGGGGGGAAGTGAACTTGTTTAGAAATGGCTCTTTTGGGGGGGCTGGAGAGATGGCTCAGCAGTTAAGAGCACTGACTATTCTTTCAGAGGTCCTGAGTTCAATTCCCAGCAGTCACATGGTGGCTCACAACCATCTGTAATGGGATCCCTCTTCTGGTGTGTCTGAAGAGAGCTACAGTATGTCATGTACAGAGAATAAATAAATAAGAAGGAAGGAAGGAAGGAAGGAAGGAAGGAAGGAAGGAAGGAAGGAAGGAAAGAAAGAAAGAAGGAAAGAAAGAAAGAAGGAAAGAAAGAAAGAAGGAAGGAAGGAAGGAAGGAAAGAAAGAAAGAAAGAAAGAAAGAAAGAAAGAAAGAAAGAAAGAAGGAAAGAAAGGTTCTTTGTAGCAACTCTCGCCTGTGTTGCTTGAAAATTGACAGCTCAGTTCACAGGGTAACAGCTTGATTTACTCACAAATACTTCACACACACTGGTAGCCCAGTTCGATAGAGTCTAGAGTCGGGATAGCAAACACGAATCAGCAGTGATAGCACTACCCAGCAGAAAGAGCCAGGCCTCAGCCTCAGCACAAGTCAGCAGGAGGGACCAGGGCCAGCAAGAACACCAATAGTTCTCAGCTGTGCCTCTCTCAGGGAAGTGAAGATCAGTGAAGACATAAGACCAACAAGCATTGCACAGCTAGCACTATACGTAAGCCAAGCTCAGCCTCCACCACTGTTCATTGGATCCTATTTATATCCTCTAAGCATCATGTGTCCTCTAAGGGTCTTGCATGTGTGGAAGTGCCAACAAACTGCGGCACACCATCACAAGTTTTTTGGTGCATTTCTCTCTATGGAGTCTTAACAAATGGAGCTCAACTATGCAATGTAAGGTGAGCCAATACATGCATGTAGTTATATAAAATCCTTCACCATGAGTTCTTTTATGTGCTTGTTTTAGTAGAACATTCCTTTCACCTGTGTCTACTTCAGCCAAATGGTCCTTGACGAGTCCGTCTTAGTCTTTCATCTGTGTCTGTTTTAGGAAAACATTCCTTCATGTGTTTGTTCCAGCAAAACATCATCCAATACTGCTGACTTTCCAAAGAAACCTTACGTTTCCATTTTAACTTAACATGTAGCATTTGTGCACTGGATGTTTTCCCTTAATCTTATGTACCTGGAGACCCATGTGTCTTTTTATGACATGATCATTCATTTCTTTTCAGCACTAAATAATGGTCCTTCTACATGTGTGTTTTGGGATGTGTGTGTGTGTGTGTGTGTGTGTGTGTGTGTGTGTGTGTCTTTGTAGGCATACATGTGCTAAAGTTAAAAAACAAAGAATGTTAGTGCCAAACCAAGGCTACCTATAGACATTCTAGGTGTTTTGTAATTTTATATTTTATGTAAAATGTATAGCTTTGACTCACTGAAGAATTTTTGTGAAACTAAAAGATATAAGGACACCGCCGGAACCTGAAGGAAACAGACCGGATAAACAGTTCTCTGCACCCAAATCCCGTGGGAGGGAGAGCTAAACCTTCAGAGAGGCAGACACGCCTGCGAAACCGGAAGAGACTGCTCTCTACACACTTTGCTGATTCCAGAGGAAAACACCGGAGGCCATCTGGAACCCTGGTGCACGGAGGCCCCGGAAGAGGCGGCGAGATCTTCCTGGTTGCTGCCACATGCTGGAGAGCCCGTGGGCAGAACCCCATGAGCGAACTTGAGCCTCGGGACCACAGGTAAGACTAACTTATTGCTGCAAGTGACTTGCCTGGTGGAATCGGGACAACAGAGGCAGAATCCCTCTCAGGACCAGGCACGCCCTGTGTTTACCGGAAGTCCCACACCCACGGATCCCGCCCGCAGCAGCCTCTGCTCCCAGAACCCGTGGGAGAGATACCTCACCGCCTGGTCAGGTGGGCACTCCTGAGGCTGCAGAGCAGAAGAGACCACCAACACTGCCCACCCCTGCCCACATCCCTGACCCAAGAGGAAACTGTACAAGGCCTCTGGGTTCCTGGGGGGGAGGGCCCAGGAGCAGCAGGAGCCCTGCCTGAGACACCGCTGGAACCTGAAGGAAACAGACCGGATAAACAGTTCTCTGCACCCAAATCCCGTGGGAGGGAGAGCTAAACCTTCAGAGAGGCAGACACGCCTGCGAAACCAGAAGAGACTGCTCTCTGCACACATTACTGATTCCAGAGGAAAACACTGGAGGCCATCTGGAACCCTGGTGCACGGAGGCCCCCGGAAGAGGCAGCGCAGATCTTCCTGGTTGCTGCCACCTGGGAGAGCCCATGGGCAGAACCCTCATGAGCTAACTTGAGCCTCGGGACCACAGGTAAGACTAACTTATCTGCTGCAAGTGACCTGCCTGGTGAACTCAAGGCACAGGTCCACAAGAACAGCTGAAAACCTGTAGAAAGGAAAACTACAGGCCCGAAAAAGCAGAACACTCTGTCCCCATAACTGACTGAAAGAGAGGAAAACAGGTCTACAGCACTCCTGACACACAGGCCTATAGGACAGTTTAGCCACTGTCAGAAATAGCAGAACAAAGTAACACTAGAGATAATTTGATGGCGAGAGGCAAGCGAGGAACCCAAGCAACAGAAACCAAGACTACATGGCACCATCGGAGCCCAATTCTCCCATCAAAACAAACATGGAATATCCAAACACACCAGAAAAGCAAGATCTAGATTCAAAATCATATTTGACCATGATGCTGGAGAACTTCAAGAAAGACATGATGAACTACCTTAGAGAACAAGTAGAAGCCTACAGAGAGGAATCGCAAAAATGCCTGAAAGAATTCCAGGAAAACATAAATAAACAAGTAGAAGCCCATAGAGAGGAGACACAAAAATCCCTGAAAGAATTCCAGGAAAACACAATCAAACAATGGAAGGAATTAAAAATGGAAATAGAAGCAATCAAGAAAGAACACAGGGAAACAACCCTGGATATAGAAAACCAAAAGAAGAGACAAGGAGCTGTAGATACAAGCTTTACCAACAGAATACAAGAGATGGAAGAGAGAATCTCAGGAGCAGAAGATTCCATAGAAATCATTGACTCAACTGTCAAAGATAATGTAAAGCGGAAAAAGCTACTGGTCCAAAACATACAGGAAATCCAGGACTCAATGAGAAGATCAAACCTAAGGATAATAGGTATAGAAGAGAGTGAAGACTCCCAGCTCAAAGGACCAGTACATATCTTCAACAAAATCATAGAAGAAAACTTCCCTAACCTAAAAAAAGAGATACCCATATCCATACAAGAAGCCTACAGAACTCCAAATAGATTGGACCAGAAAAGAAACACCTCCCGTCACATAATAGTCAAAACACCAAACGCACAAAATAAAGAAAGAATATTAAAAGCAGTAAGGGAAAAAGGTCAAGTAACATATAAAGGCAGACCTATCAGAATCACACCAGACTTTTCGCCAGAAACTATGAAGGCCAGAAGATCCTGGACTGATGTCATTCAGACCCTAAGAGAACACAAATGCCAGCCCAGGCTACTGTATCCTGCAAAACTCTCAATTAACATAGATGGAGAAACCAAGATATTCCATGACAAAACCAAATTTACACAATATCTTTCTACAAATCCAGCGCTACAAAGGATAATAAATGGTAAAGCCCAACATAAGGAGGCAAGCTATACCCAAGAAGAGGCAAGAAACTAATCGTCTTGGCAACAAAACAAAGAGAAGAAAAGCACACAAACATAACACATCCAAGTATGAATATAACAGGAAGCAATAATCACTATTCCTTAATATCTCTCAACATCAATGGCCTCAACTCCCCAATAAAAAGACATAGATTAACAAACTGGATACGCAACGAGGACCCTGCATTCTGCTGCCTACAGGAAACACACCTCAGAGACAAAGAAAGACACTACCTCAGAGTGAAAGGCTGGAAAACAACTTTCCAGGCAAATGGTCGGAAGAAGCAAGCTGGAGTAGCCATTCTAATATCAAATAAAGTCAATTTTCAACTAAAAGTCATCAAAAAAGATAAGGAAGGACACTTTATATTTATCAAAGGAAAAATCCACCAAGATGAACTCTGAATCCTAAATATCTATGCCCCAAATACAAGGGCACCTACATACGTAAAAGAAACCTTACTAAAGCTCAAAACACATATTGCACCTCACACAATAATAGTAGGAGACTTCAACACCCCACCTCATCAATGGACAGATCATGGAAACAGAAATTAAACAGAGACGAGACAGACTAAGAGAAGTCATGAGCCAAATGGACTTAACGGATATTTATAGAACGTTTCTACCCTAATGCAAAAGGATATACCTTCTTCTCAGCTCCTCATGGTACTTTCTCCAAAATGACCATATAATTGGTCAAAAAACGGGCCTCAACAGGTACAGAAAGATAGAAATAATCCCATGCGTGCTATCGGACCACCACGGCCTAAAGCTGGTCTTCAATAACAATAAGGGAAGAATGCCCACATATACGTGGTAATTGAACAATGCTCTACTCAATGATAACCTGGTCAAGGAAGAAATAAAGAAAGAAATTAAAAACTTTTTAGAATTTAATGAAAATGAAGGTACAACATACCCAAACTTATGGGACACGATGAAAGCTGTGCTAAGAGGAAAACTCATAGCGCTGAGTGCCTGCAGAAAGAAACAGGAAAGAGCATATGTCAGCAGCTTGACAGCACACCTAAAAGCTCTAGAACAAAAAGAAGCAAATACACCCAGGAGGAGTAGAAGGCAGGAAATAATCAAACTCAGAGCTGAAATCAACCAAGTAGAAACAAAAAGGACCATAGAAAGAATCAACAGAACCAAAAGTTGGTTCTTTGAGAAAATCAACAAGATAGATAAACCCTTAGCCAGACTAACGAGAGGACACAGAGAGCGTGTCCAAATTAACAAAATCAGAAATGAAAAGGGAGACATAACTACAGATTCAGAGGAAATTCAAAAATCATCAGATCTTACTATAAAAGCCTATACTCAATAAAACTTGAAAATCTGCAGGAAATGGACAATTTCCTAGACAGATACCAGGTACCGAAGTTAAATCAGGAACAGATAAACCAGTTAAACAACCCCATAACTCCTAAGGAAATAGAAGCAGCCATTAAAGGTCTCCCAACCAAAAAGAGCCCAGGTCCAGACGGGTTTAGTGCAGAATTCTATCAGACCTTCATAGAAGACCTCGTACCAATATTATTCAAACTATTCCACAAAATTGAAACAGATGGAGCACTACCGAACTCCTTCTATGAAGCCACAATTACTCTTATACCTAAACCACACAAAGACCCAACAAAGAAAGAGAACTTCAGACCAATTTCCCTTATGAACATCGACGCAAAAAAATACTCAACAAAAATTCTGGCAAACCGAATCCAAGAGCACATCAAAACAATCATCCACCATGATCAAGTAGGCTTCATCCCAGGCATGCAGGGATGGTTTAATATACGGAAAACCATCAACGTGATCCATTATATAAACAAACTGAAAGAACAAAACCACATGATCATTTCATTAGATGCTGAGAAAGCATTTGACAAAATTCAACACCCCTTCATGATAAAAGTCCTGGAAAGAATAGGAATCCAAGGCCCATACCTAAACATAGTAAAAGCCATATACAGCAAACCAGTGGCTAACATTAAACTAAATGGAGAGAAACTTGAAGCAATCCCACTAAAATCAGGGACTAGACAAGGCTGCCCACTCTCTCCCTACTTATTCAATATAGTTCTTGAAGTTCTAGCCAGAGCAATCAGACAACAAAAGGAGGTCAAGGGGATACAGATCGAAAAGAAGAAGTCAAAATATCACTATTTGCAGATGATATGATAGTATATTTAAGTGATCCCAAAAGTTCCACCAGAGAACTACTAAAGCTGATAAACAACTTCAGCAAAGTGGCTGGGTATAAAATTAACTCAAATAAATCAGTAGCCTTCCTCTACACAAAAGAGAAACAAGCCGAGAAAGAAATTAGGGAAACGACACCCTTCATAATAGACCCAAATAATATAAAGTACCTCGGTGTGACTTTTAACCAAGCAAGTAAAAGATTTGTACAACAAGAACTTCAAGACTTGAAGAAAGAAATTGAAGAAGACCTCAGAAGATGGAAAGATCTCCCATGCTCATGGATTGGCAGGATTAATATAGTAAAAATGGCCATTTTACCAAAAAGCGATCTACAGATTCAATGCAATCCCCATCAAAATACCAATCCAATTCTTCAAAGAGTTAGACAGAACAATTTGCAAATTCATCTGAATAACAAAAAACCCAGGATAGCTAAAACTATCCTCAACAATAAAAGGACTTCAGGGGAATCGCTTATCCCTGAACTCAAGCAGTATTACAGAGCAATAGTGATAAAAACTGCATGGTATTGGTACAGAGACAGACAGATAGACCAATGGAATAGAATTGAAGACCCAGAAATGAACCCACACACCTATGGTCACTTGATTTTGACAAAGGAGCCCAAACCATCCAATGGAAAAAAGATAGCATTTTCAGCAAATGGTGCTGGTTCAACTGGAGGTCAACATGTAGAAGAATGCAGATCGATCCATGCTTATCACCCTGTACAAAGCTTAAGTCCAAGTGGATCAAGGACCTCCACATCAAACCAGACACACTCAAACTAATAGAAGAAAAACTAGGGAAGCATCTGGAACACATGGGCACTGGAAAAAATTTCCTGAACAAAACACCAATGGCTTATGCTCTAAGATCAAGAATCGACAAATGGGATCTCATAAAACTACAAAGCTTTGTAAGGCAAAGGACACTGTGGTCAGGACAAACGGCAACCAACAGATTGGGAAAAGATCTTTACCAATCCTACAACAGATAGAGGCCTTATATCCAAAATATACAAAGAACTCAAAAAGTTAGACCAAGAGGGGAGACAAATAACCCTATTAAAAATGGGGTTCAGAGCTAAACAAAGAATTCACAGCTGAGGAATGCCGAATGGTTGAGAAACACCTAAAGAAATGTTCAACATCTTTAGTCATCAGGGAAATGAAAATCAAAACAACCCTGAGATTTCACCTCACACCAGTGAGAATGGCTAAGATCAAAAACTCAGGTGACAGCAAATGCTGGCGAGGATGTGGAGAAAGAGGAACACTCCTCCATTGTTGGTGGGATTGCAGACTGGTACAACCATTCTGGAAATCAGTCTGGAGGTTTCTCAGAAAATTGGACATTGAACTGCCTGAGGATCCAGCTATACCTCTCTTGGGCATATACCCAAAAGATGCCCCAACATATAAAAAAGACACGTGTCCACTATGTTCATCGCAGCCTTATTTATAATAGCCAGAAGCTGGAAAGAACCCAGATGCCCTTCAACAGAGGAATGGATACAGAAAATGTGGTACATCTACACAATGGAATATTACTCAGCTATCAAAAACAACGACTTTTATGAAATTGAGAGGCAAATGGTTGGACCTGGAAAATATCATCCTGAGTGAGCTAACCCAATCACAGAAAGACATACATGGTATGCACTCACTGATAAGTGGCTATTAGCCCAAATGCTTGAATTACCCTAGTTGCCTAGAACAAATGAAACTCAAGACGGATGATCAAAATGTGAAGGCTTCACTCCTTCTTTAAAAGGGGAACAAGAATACCCTTGGCAGGGAAGAGAGAGGCAAAGATTAAAACAGAGACTGAAGGAACACCCATTCAGAGCCTGCCCCACAGGTGGCCCATACATATACAGCCACCCAATTAGACAAGATGGATGAAGCAAAGAAGTGCAGACCGACAGGAGCCGGATGTAGATCCATCCTGAGAGACACAGCCAGAATACAGCAAATACAGAGGCGAATGCCAGCAGCAAACCACTGAACTGAGAACGAGGACCCCGTTGAAGGAATCAGAGAATGAACTGAAGAGCTTGAAGGGGCTTGAGACCCCATATGTACAACAATGCCAAGCAACCAGAGCTTCCAGGACTAAGCCACACCTAAAGACTATACATGGACTGACCTGGACTCTGACCTCATAGGTAGCAATGAATATCCTAGTAAGATCACCAGTGGAAGGGAAGCCCTGGGTCCTGCTAAGACTGAACCCCTAGTGAACTAGACTGTGGGGGAGGGGCGGCAATGGGGGAGGGTGGGGAGGGGAACACCCATAAGGAAGGGGGAGGAAGGGGATGTTTGCCCGAAACCGGAAAGGGAATAACACTTTAAATGTACATAAGAAATACTCAAGTTAATAAAAAAATAATAAATAAATAAATGTTATACAGCAATTAAAAAAAAAAAGATATAAGATCCCTCTTTCCTATTTGCTTGTTTTGTGTGGTTTTTTTAAACACATGGAATTCAGTCTTTTTTGTTGATGATAAGTAATAACAGGTAATATATTCTGGTGTTAATATACCACACTTCCCTTGCTATTCATCCATCGATAGAAATTTCCATTGTCTGTTGTAAGTAAATTCTAGTGTTCCTACGGTAATATTGTACTGTTTTGGTTACTATGAGGAGTCAGGTCTATAGGGTCATAGTTTTTACTTATCCTACATCAAAACTTAGGACTGCGATAGTCAGGTAATGTGCTAAATGTAACCTTATTTTATTAAAATTAATTTTTAAAAACTCCAAACCATTTTTCAAATGATCATATCAATTTAACCTTTCACTATCAATGTAAAATATCAATTTTCTCCACATCCTTGCTAACACTTATTGTGTTACTCCTTCATTAATATGTGTACTTGCAGGTCATCTGTATTAGATTTACATTTGCCTAGTTACTAATGGTGTTGAATGTCTCTTTATATGGAAACTTTTATTAAGTATCCACTCAAGTATTTTTCACATTTTGATAGATTATCTTATTCTAGGAAGCTATTTCTGAGTTTACAAACAAATCAATCTTTTTTTCAGCTATGTAATACAAGTATCTTCTCTCTTTCTGATTTGCACATTCACTTTCATAATGGTGTCTTTTGTAGAGCAGATCTTTTCTGCTTTGATAACATCAACTGTATTGGATCTTTTTATGGTTAATAGTGTCTGTGCCCTCATTGATGTATTTTTGGCATCATGGGCTTGGTAGCACATGCCTGTTATCCCAGAACTCAGATGGTTAAGGCAAGAGGATCATGAGTTTGAGAGAAGCCTTGACTACTGGCAAAAACCTAAACTTGTCTCAAAAAAAAGGTTTTTGAAAACATATTTTTGCCTACCCCAAGTGTTTCAAATTTAATCAATGTTTTCCTCTCAGAGTTTTAGAATATTGGCTTTTAACTTGCCTGCTATCTATGTATTATTGTTTTTGTTGTTGTTAATCATTGAATGTGATGTGAGATAGAGACCCAAGTTCATTTTTTTTTTAAATTGAGGTTGCTGTTCCCCAGTTCCAGTAATGAGTTTTGGAAAGCATTATCCAGGCTCTATTCATTTTTCTTAACACCATTACAAAAATTAATTGACCAGATTTGCATTAATCTGTCTCTTGAGTCACTATCTCTTCCATTAATCTATGCACTACCCCCATGCCAGTCTGACACTTGCTTGATAACTTCCATTTTCTAGCAATCCTTGAAATCAGATTCTGTAAGCATCCCATGCTCCTCGTCTCAAACATCAGTTCTTGGTTGTCCTAGATCATGTTCATCTTGTATTCTGCTGGAAGTTTGATTGCCATTGTGTTAAATCATCCACCACTATAAGAGAACTGAATTTGTAACAGAATCCATCCCTCAATCTTTAAACATAGAATGTTTCTCCACTTATTTAGAATTTCTTTCATCTATATTCCAACAGGGATTTTTTTTTTTTATTAACTTGAGTATTTCTTATGTACATTTCAAGTGTTATTCCCTTTCCGATTTCCGGGCAAACATCACCCCCCCCCCCCCCCCTTCCTTTTGGTTGTTCCCCCCCCCCCCCCCCTATTGCCACCCTCCCCCCACTATTCTAGTTCACTGGGGGTTCAGTCTTAGCAGGACCCAGGGCTTCCCCTTCCACTGGTGCTCTTACTAGGATATTCATTGCTACCTATGAGGTCAGAGTCCAGGGTCAGTCCATGTATAGTCTTTAGGTAGTGGCTTAGTCCCTGGAAGCTCTGGTTGCTTGGCATTGTTGTACATATGGGGTCTCAAGCCCCTTCAAGCTCTTCCAGTTCTTTCTCTGATTCCTTCAATGGGTCCTATTCTCAAGTCAGTGGTTTGCTGCTGGCATACGCCTCTGTGTTTGCTGTATTCTGGCTGTGTCTCTCGGGAGAGATCTACATCCGGCTCCTGTCGGCCTGCACTTCTTTGCTTCATCCATCTTGTCTAATTGGATGGCTGTATATGCATGGGCCACATGTGGAGCAGGCTCTGAATGGGTGTTCCTTCTGTGTCTGTTTTAATCTTTGCCTCTCTATTCCCTGCCAAGGGTATTCTTGTTCCCCTTTTAAAGAAGGAGTGAAGCATTCACATTTTGGTCATCTGTCTTGAGTTTCATTTGTTCTAGGCATCTAGGGTAATTCAAGCATTTGGGCTAATAGCCACTTATCAATGAGTGCATACCATGTGTGTTTTTCTGTGATTGGGTTACCTCACTCAGGATGATATTTTCCAGGTCCAACCATTTGCCTATGAATTTCATAAAGTCGTTGTTTTTTATAGCTGAGCAATATTCCATTGTGTAGATGTACCACATTTTCTGTATCCATTCCTCTGTTGAAGGGCATCTGGGTTTTTTCCAGCTTCTGGCTATTATAAATAAGGCTGCGATGAACATAGTGGAGCGTGGACTTTTTTATATGTTGGGGCATCTTTTGGTATATGCCCAAAGAGAGGTATAGCTGGATCCTCAGGCAGTTCAATGTCCAATTTTCTGAGGAACCTCAGACTGATTTCCAGAATGGTTGTACCAGTCTGCAATCCCACCAACAATGGAGGAGTGTTCTCTTTCTCCGCATCTCGCCAGCATTTGCTGTCACCTGAGTTTTGATCTTAGCCATTCTCACTGGTGAGGTGAAATCTCAGGGTTGTTTTTGATTTTACATTTTTATGACTAAAGATGGGATTGTTAAACTTATTCTAAACCATGCATCCTTTGGTAGTTTAATAAATCGTGATCTTAATTGCAGTTACATACTTGCAAGTTCCTTGCTTGGGTATAGGACTATGGCTTGCTTTTGTTTGTTTGTTTGTTTTATTGTTTTTTGGTTAGTTTTATTGATTATTATTATATGACCTTTCTAAACTTTAGTAGGTTCTAGTGGCTTTATGTGGGCTCCTCATAACTGCATTCCGTAGGCTTCCATGTTGAGCGGGAGTAGACAGTTGGATTCCTTAGTGTGCCTACTGCATTCCTTGCCTCATCTGTGTGTTGTCCACAGTCCTGTGTCTGAGAACAAATTCTGTCAGTTTTGTTCAGTTTCTCAACTGCCCACACTGGTAGATTTAATCTGGCTAATGGTTTGTCACCACTAGAAGATGGTGTCTTAAGAGATTAACTTTAGCAGAGTTTGTCTTATTCTCAGTATTTTACTTTGTTTGTTCTCCCTTAAACTAGATGTTATCATTAATGATTTTCATGCTGTTAAAAACTTTCCCATAAAAGCTTCCCTTGAAAGGCTGTCTAGTATTCTACCACATGAATATAATGTAGTTTATTCAGTTATCCCTTTAGTTTCAGACTATTAGATGACTTTTATTAGTTGAAATATTGTTATCACAGATCTTTTAAAACATCCCCCCCCCCCGAAAACAAATAGGTCTTGGTATTCTGTAAGAAGTGACTTACCTGGAAATATGCCTTCAATGTATGCAAGTTACAAGATTTTCCGGAAACATCTACTGCTTCTCATTTATCACATATATCCACTCCTGTTCCTATTTCTGTCATCCCAGACTGTGCCCTCCTAGAAGTCTTGAGAGTTTGTGTTCCGATGTTGAATGTTCTTCTCCAGCATCAGACAAACACTATGAGTCTTCTTCTGACCTGTGCTATTCCATGGTTGAATTCATGGTACCCTCTTTCCTCCAGGACACTTTTCATGTACGATTTGAGAGCCCTTGATAAAATCCCATTCTTTGCTTGTTACAAACTTGATGGCCAGGTGTTGGCTTATCCCATTGGTCAAACTTGCAAGACTCTTAACCACTAATTAATAAGGATAGTCACCTGGGTACCCTCTTTCACTCTCTGCTGCCTGGTTTCTTGGATATGGTACTCCTCCCTCCCAGAATACCATTCTACTCCCCTCTGCATCTACAGTAGGTGTAGTTCAGTAGTCTAGTTAGAGTGGGGCGTGGCATTCTTCTCCTTAATCACCAGGAAGTTATACCTCTATACTTATTACTTTAAGTGGTCCCATGCAATGTTGCTAGGTCCAGACATTGTACAGGACATGGGAAGGCAGCTTTGTCAACCTTACACATTCCCTGCTGTCTCTCTGACAAGACTGTGATCAGCATTACGTTCAGACACTTCTGAACAATTACCATGAAATAGCTTCCCTTCTGTCTTAGTTAGGTTCCCTGCTGTGATAAAATACCATGACCAAAAGCTACTTGGAGGGAAAAGGGTTTATTTCAGCTTACAACTGTTATGTCACACTCCATCACTGGAAGATGTCAGAGCAGGAACTACATGTAGGAACAAACGGAAGCAGAAACTAGAAGAACGCTGATTACTTACTGCCTTGCTAAGACCCAGGACCACCTTCCCAGGAGAGGATGGCTCTCCACAACAATCACTAATTAAGAAAATGCCCCCACAGGCTTCTCTTCAAGCCAATCTTATGCAGACAATGTTATTGGTACTCTCTTCTCAGTCAACTCAAACTTGTACCACATTGACAAAACGACTTGCTCAGGATACCCTTCCTATGCTGTCTGGTCCTGAAGGTTCCCTTCCTTCTCCCCAACTTACTCCTTCTGTTGCTTTATTCATACACATCTCAGTAGGCTTCCGTGGCGCTTACTGTAGACAGTGCACAGCTGTCATTTCGTGTTCCAGGAAGTCCTGTGCCTTTCATGTCAGTCAATGGAGGAGAACAATTCTACTGTGGGGGAAAGACAGAAAAGGTAACAAAGAACCCGAATTCCAGTTTGATCTGGTCTTGATCTCTGCCATCCTGTGATACTTAAAGTGAAGTCTCACCCAAGATACAGTCTATTTACAGAAGTGCTTTGAACGCTTGAGGGTTGATCTTGCCCCTGGGTGTAATTGAAGAGGATGTCTTTTTCAAAGATCATATAATATCAGGATTAGATGTTATCTTGACAGTGACCTAAATGATTGGCCTTTCTTTATGTTGGGCTGAACTAAAATTCAAATGGAATATGATTCCATTGTATTTCTCAACCTAGCATCAGACTTTCTGATGCTTGAAGACAAACCTCATTTCATGTAGGGGCCATCTTTGTCTAAGCAGACCCTCCACATCGACTACATATATGTTGTCATATTATATCAAATGAAATTCTACAGGGTGGGTGTCTAAAAGTTTGTCATTCTCATCCATTCCTCAGGCAGGGAGACCAAGATCAAGGTCTGGTTTCTTCTGAGAGTGCAGGGATGAACATCTTTTACAGAACTGCCCTCTTGCCAATCACGTGATAGTGCTTTTTAGGATAACCTCAGCCTCATTTTTAATTTGATTGTCTCTAAATATCTTATCTGTTTGGTTCCTTGGGATGCTTTGTTTTGCTTACCTTCCTGCCTGCCTGCCTGTCTACTGCCTTCTCTCTCTCTCTCTCTCTCTCTCTCTCTCTCTCTCTCTCTCTCTTTCTCTCTCTCTCTCCCTCTCTCCCTCCTCCCCTCCTTTCTTTCTGGGCTATGAATTAAAGAGTATTGGTGAAAAGCAGAGAGAGAGAGAGAGAGAGAGAGAGAGAGAGAGAGAGAGAGAGAGAGAAGGCTTAATCAGTGCTTGTTTGGATATCTGGAAGCAAATGCCTTTAGGTGTCCAGTGCCCCTGGGACACCTTCATGGTATAGATATGAGCTTCAGTATGAGTCTGGGAAGAATTGACATAGGGTTGACATAGGGTTAGGAGATATGCATAATCAAGTCCCTGTCAAGATGCATTCCTGAAGATCCTTGGCTCATCTCTGGTCCTGAAAGATGGTCTCATAAGAACTTATTCCTTGAGGGGACGAGCTGATTCTCAGAGAGTGTTCCATCCTGCTTCAAAGTACAACCTCAGATAGTGGCTAAGTGCCCTTGTCTGACTCTGCTGCTCCTGGAATCCAAGGTGACTGGCTGTATGTTAGGATGATGACTGGAGAATTTAAGTGCCCTTTGGAGATCTGGAACTGAAGTGTCTGTAACCTTTGTGTCTTGATCTTTGAAGGAGAATGGTAGGTTCATTGTTCCTACTCCCGTGCGAGAGCTTATCATGTGATTAACATGCCTATATACAGAAGCAGCACTTTGCCCAACAGAGAAGAGACAGGTGGAAATGAAGGCGGAGACACCAGACTTTTACCCTGTTTTTAATTAGATGGATTTCATGTGAGGAACTTCCTTGAGGAATGGCACGGGAGAGACTTGGAAACTGATAAAATTCAGATTAGTGGTGAGGAGAAAGTGTGGCTTGGATCTTGGTCCTAAAGTTATTGGCTGAGCATTCATCATAGATGAAGCACAGAGTCAGGCATAAGAGTAACTTCTGTACCTGGGTGTACACTCACCTTGGAGACCCATAGGAGTCCTTGTAGACATGGCTAGTGGCCTTGAAGGTGACGTGGGCCCCTCTCTTCTTCCCTTGAAGGTCCCCATTCAGAGAAGTGTCTCTCTGGAATTCGTTCCATCATGCCTAAGTGATAAAGCTATTATTACACAGTTTAACGGGCCATTTGGTGCTGGATTTACTTGTATCAGAAACGCAATAGATTTACAGTAATTCTACAGAATGACTCTTGAGAAATAGAACATTCTCCGGTAGCTGAGCCTTATTTTAAAAAGAAAACTAAAACTAAAAACTACAGCTTAACAGGAATGCGTTCGTTTCTGTAATTTCTTCATTCAAACTTCTTACCATTAGAAGAGATGATATCAACACTTTGATCCAATATGAGCTCGTATTAGTCTAGTAAATCCTCTTAACAGCCAAACCTGCTGAGTTTTCTTCCCTTGTTGTTACCAGGAAGGACAAAGTTCTTGCCAGTACCCTGGTGCCCACAGCTCACCTGTGGTTCTTGGCATCTCATCCCAAGCCTATTTGCTACAAGATAATTCTATTTTACTGGGAGGGAGGGGTCTATGATACATATGTTTCCATAAACTCATGCCCATCATAAAACACACCTACTCTCATGTTTAGGAAGACTAGAAACTCAGTGGAGTTCCTTTTCTCATATCACTAGTGTTTTAATTAGCCTGCGTCTCATGGGTGCACCATTACATTCTCTGTGTTTACTGTGTCCCATCTTGCTTGTCTCCATCCTGTCACTCCAAAAAAGAGAATGGAGCAAAAATTGAGAAGCTGCATTTGACTCAAAGACTTATTGCAAATCGGTATTGAGTCAGAGAGAGAGAGAGAGAGAGAGAGAGAGAGAGAGAGAGAGAGAGAGAGAGAGAGCGCCCAGATTCCAGTTTCTTTTGTCTACTTAGTTCTATTTCTATGCACTTAAGTTTCTCTAGTTATTTTTAATGCAGAAGAATGATAAAAAGTCTTTAAATCTCAGCTTGGGGAATCTGACAGCGTGACATGTATTGCTAATTGAGATGTCCTTTGGGGGTCCTCATGACACATCTTTGCTCTACCAGATGCTGGCGTGCTAGTTTAGACCGGTGGTTGTGCTTATACTTGAGTTTTCTCCTCTATGTTCCTTCTGGCTCCTTTCTTCTTCCTTTCTCTTCTTCATAGTCTTAAGGGACTTGAGATTAAGAACGCAGAAGGAAAGATTTCTTCCTTACTATTACTTTGCTCTTAAAACAGTCTTTAAGGCCTAGATGATCCCAAAGTTGTGTTTAAAAAGTAGCCAGATCTCTGTTTTAGAGGATGCACGAGGCGTTCGTTCTGTCCTGCCATGGACTCTGTACCTGAAAGCCATACGTTCAGGATGTTATGTATTGGAGAAAATGGAGATTGTGAGCCAGGAAAGCAGGACGTTTCACTCTTACTTTGTTTTAATTTCAATTTTTTATTTGGCTGTGTGTATGTTTAGCCTAACATAGATTCATGGAAGTCAGACATATTAACGGGGTACATGGTTGGCCTTCATGCCATTCACTCTTTACTCTCTTGTAGGCAGCTGAGAGAGGTTGGGGTCCTCAGGAGAGTTCCTGAGAGAAGATGGGGTCCTCTCCTCTTCCATGGATGATTGAAAGAGGGAAAAAAAAACCTAGAAAATGATCATTGATTTTTCTTTTACCTGAAATAATTACTTGTATTCTGCAACAGAAAAATGTCACAAACTGAAACAGGGAGATTTGTAGGATAAGGACAGGAGCTGAGAAGTCCACAGAGGACGGGAACAGGATTTCAAGGCAATTGAAGAAGGGAAGGGATAGATCTCTCTCTCTCTCTCTCTCTCTCTCTCTCTCTCTCTCTCTCTCCCTCTCCCTCCCTCCATCCCTCTCTCCCTCTCTTCTTCTTTCCCTCTCTCTCCCTCTCTTTCCCTCTCTCCCTCTCTCCCTCCATCCCTCTCTCCTTTCTGACACTCTGGGCTATGGAGTTTAAGGAGATGAACAGTGTGAATCCCAGGCTGGCTACATATCAATTACAAAGATTTTTATTGATGTAAGATTGCGGCTATACAATGTTTTGTTTAAGAATAAAATTAGTAATCCATCCTATTTAATCCCTGTTCAAAATTATGAGCATTTCCAAATTATCTCTTAAAATGACAACCTACCTACAATTTATAAAATAACCATAACCAGACACCCTAATCCAAGGGAGCTGAATGACAGCGTCTCCATAGGAGCCATGAGAAACTCTTCAAAGGAGTGGGCAGGGGTAGAAAAAGTGGTTGGACTTGAGAAGGTTGGCTTAAGCATCTTTGACTCAGTTTCTGTGTGCTGAGAATGCTCAGGACATGACTGAAGTTTGACTGGATCTGTCTGAAAGGCTGGGTGAACTGAATCCATTGGGAATTGCAGCATTCCCTGAAGCTGTTCTGGAAGCGAGTCTCTGGACAGCATCAGGAAGCAGGGGGCTGGAATAGCAGGTCAGTTCAGCACCTCTGAGGATGAATCTTGCCAAAGCTCTACATTCTGTAATACATGAATCTCATAACCAAAGTTTTAGTACCATTAAGATATTAGTATGGATTGTGCAAGGTGCACAGATCAGTTAAGGATGAATTTTGTTCCTCTTTGAACAGGTGAAAGGCAGCTACCCTTTTATGAATTAATTTCATCAATAGCCAATTGTAATAAATCTTCATTTATGCCATATGTAGGAGGGCATGAAGAATCTTAAGGAGTTCATAACCAACATGGTTTATTGTCTAATTTTAGCTCAAGCTTTGGCTAGAGACATTTTTATGTCTAAGCCAGTTTCCTGGGCTGTTCCCATGCCAAGGAATCAGCAGATCAGTTATTTGTCCTGCTTGATTGATTTTTTTTCTTTCCAGTAGTCAAGATCCTCAGGGAGTCTTCCCCCCTGTCATATCTGATCCATATCACTCTGGAAGGGGTCTCCCGGATACCAGAGGGGAGTGTTTGCTAGCTGCAGGAAGGATTAGAAGTGCCCAACCTTTGAGCTAGCCAAAGTATTTTAAAATTAATTGGTGTGTGTGTGGGGCGGGGTGTGTGTGTGTGTGTGTGTGTGTGTGTGTGTGTGTGTGTGTGTTTTATTGGAGAATCCAGAGGGCTCTGGTGGTTGGCTGTGAGCTTGACCCTCTGGGAGCACAGAGTAGTTAGCCAAAATTACCACTACTACCACTACTAAACATACACACACCTTTTTAAAACTCCAACTATCAATTTCTAAGAAGATTTTAAAGCAATTTATATTCAGGTATGCTCAAACTTTTGACATTGTCATGTATAAGGTTCACATTTGAGAACCTTAAAATCAATTCGCCAAACCAAATTGCAAAACAATAATAATAATAATAATAATGATGATGATGATGATGATGATACATATTAATCTCATAATATTTAAGCAAGCATATGGTTTTGTACTGGACCATGTACTTAGCTGTCCTCAGCTGCCGATTGGACATGTCGAAATTAGTGTAGTCTGAGGCTTGAAAGCATCGAACTGGCTGCCTGGCTCTCACTAGCTCTGTGACCTTTGAGGATATTATTGATATACCAGCTCTCCTAGCCGTGAAAAGGGGTGAGTAGCACTGCCTTACAGGGTTCTTGTGAGACTGAACTAAAATGCACAAGCCTTCAGAGGCAGGTACACGGTAGCATAACAGGAGTTTTATGGTCTCCCCTTACCTGGGGTTTCTCACTCAGTAGTTTTTGTGAACTGCAACCAACATTCGTAACAAAATATTAAGTGGCAAAGTCCACAAATAAAGGACTCCTGAGTTTAAAAAACTTTCATGGATGCTGTGTTGCTGTAACTTTTTGCATTATATTTCCAGTGGTTGTGAATCATACTACTAGGGGTTGTTAATCTCTCGTTGTGGCTACGTTATAAATAACATCGACATGTTCGCCAACAGGGAAGCATTCCTGTATTATTCTTGTTCTGGTCAGCCAGGTTTCTGCCACTAGAGTAAAAAGCCTGATGCGCACCCCTTTAAAAGCACAGCGAGCTAGGCTTTAATTTCAGTTGGAGGGGAGAGTGTCAAAGCTCAAGATTAGGCAACCCCACAGGTTTGCTCTTGGAGAGTGTGGGGTAATCTTGGTTCCTACGGCTGGAGCACAGAGAGGAGAATCGGGGTCCTCCACCCTCTGAGGGCACAGCCCCTCAACCAAACAGGTCCTATAAGACCCTATCTCTGAGAGGTCTACTACAGCACCTCCAATTAAACACCACTGAGGGTATCAAACCTTCAAGGACAGTGGATGTTGCAGGAATGTTCAATTTTTTTTTTAATGGTATCCAAGTGACCTTCAGGAGGTGCACATGATTCTACATAAAATGCCAGGGCTATAGAGGGCTGTTCTGGAACACTGTGTATGATGACATTCCATTTAGTAAAATAAAAATAAAATTATATTTAAAGGTCTCCAAGTGAGTGCATGAAAGCAGCAACAGCGACTTAGGCAGGAAGCTATTTAAATAATTAAGTAAGACAAGGCAGATGAGAAATAGGGGGAAAAGGGAATCACTACATGGCATTGTCCACGTCTCTATGCTACTTGACTTTCATTTTCTACAAGACTCTGTCACTTTTGCAGTGAGGAAGTCGACAGAATTTACCGTCCAGGCCAGAGTGTCATGAGCATGTTATATAACCTATGATGAGATCATCTAAGCACAGTGCTGGATTATCTAGCAGTTGCTGGCATAGCTGAAAATGGATGTATTCAAAATTTGGTTAAGTTACAGTCTACAAGTGCGTAAAACAGTGAATTAGTAAAAACTCTACCATTTGGGAACGCGACTTGTTTTGAAACTCAAAATTCTTTGGCTAAGTTAAAAGACCTTGTTTTGAAAATAACAGATTTTCGTTTCCTCTCTAATTTTATAACTCTTGGCAATGCAACCTGGGTTTCGCCGTGGAATGTTAGAGGAGGAAATGAGTGCAGACACTGATGGTTTCAGTTTTGTTGTTGTTGTTTTGAAATAAATTCACATTTAATGCTGCCTACGTATCATGGTCCTATGAAATATGGAGGGTACTGCTGAGAAGGAGACCTCGGGAAGTGTGGACAGGGGCTTTCTTGGGGATTCTCAACTTCAGTCCCAGTGGCCATTTCACACACAGACTCAATAGCTTGGGAACTCTGCTACGTGGGATATTTACAAGCAGGTTTCCTGGGACGCTTGGGAGCCGGTATTCCCGAGGACAGACAGCGACGCCCATGCACGCACGCCACCTGGTGGGCACTCATGGCAACTTCAGAGAGGGCAGACTTGGTTGCAGCTTGCCGGTTCAGAGGGCGAGTTAATGATGAACAAAAGACCTTATTTTTGTATCCACAACTTTGCAGGATCCTTACATGATAAGAGATGGATGTGGTAACTGGTAAACGACTGCACATTATCAATAAAGGAGATTTCCATGGGAAGTCTAAGAGGAAGAGCTTGCTTTTTGTTGTTGTTTGTTTTATTTTATTTGTCTTAGAAGAACAAAGAACGTTTCGGCAGTTAAAAATATTTATTTTTAAAATCTTAGTTTTAGTTTAAAAATGATAGTTGCACATACTGATGGAATACAGCATAGTACTTTGATACCTGCTTCTATTGTTAAATGAGTAAATTAAAAGGATGGATAGAATAAACCCATCACCAGAGTCCTGGAGTTCACCTTGGAATCTCAGCTACTCTTTCCTCAGAGCTGGGACAGGAGGATGGCTTAAGCCTGGGAATTTGTGCTCAACCTAGGTAGCATGGCAAGACTCCTCACTTCTAAAGAGATAAATAAATACATTTCTTAATTAATATCTGTATACTTATTTTTTATAAGTATATTATTATTTTTTATTTTATTTTTATATTCTCTTTCTTCATGATTGCAATCTATGAGTTAGTAGTGGCTGAGCTGTGCAATAGATCCCTAAGGCTCTCTCTCCTAACTGAACGTGTATGTCCTTTGTCTTTTAGCTCCCTCCTACTTGTGCCCTTCCCATTATCCCCATCCTTCTGAAAATAACTGCTGATCTTACTTTCATGAGTTTGACTCCTTCCGAGTCCATAAATATGTGGGACCATGGGGCATTTGTCTCTCTGTGTCTTAAGTCCTTCAGTTAGCCTATTATCCTCAGGGTTCACTCACAATTTCCTTAATGACAGACCTCTCTCTCTCTCTCTCTCTCTCTCTGTTGCTAGAACTCAGAACCTTACATCTGGTAGGGCCCATGCACTATCCACCAGGATACTGTTCTGTTCTTAGAGGTTAAATTTTATTCCACTAAATGTACGTCTCAGGGTTCCTTTCTCCTAAATGAATCTCCTTTGAACCCTTCCATAGTCTCATGTGATTCCTAATTTCCTTACAATTATTACTATTAGTTGGGTTAATATCTTTAAGGTGGGCTTTTGTATTTTGAAGCTCAATTCAGTAAATATCACAAAATACCTTGTATTGACATCAGGTACTGTTGTGATCACCTAGGATATGTTAGTGACATAACATAAGGGATATGTTAGAACAAAGAGACAACTCCTATTCATGAAGTTTTTCACTCTAAGAAGGGCGAATAAGCAATATGTTACTCTAAGGAGGGGATAAAGGCATTAGAAGAAAAAGCACACAGTGGAGGAAAAATAAAATTGGAACAGCTAAAGGAGAATCAGAATTAATGTAACACATGGGCAGTTTGTAGTACAAAATGGGTCAGTCAAGATAAGCCTCTTTGACAAGGGGAGATTTGAGCAAAGACTTGAAAGAGATACAAGAATTAGCAGAGAGATTTCTCAAGAAGAAAGGCATCCAGGGTAGATGGTGGTTTCTGCATTTCTGATCTGCAGGAGGAAAACGGGACTGCTTTGGAGAAAACAAATCAAAGAATAAAATTGGACAAGGAGAAGCACCCTGGTGGCTCCAGGAAACTGGATCCCACATCATGGGCGGGACTTGGGACTGTCCTTAAAACTTTAGCTCTTACCATTAAGAAGGATGAGAAACTGAAGGTTCTACTGCCTGAGCCAAGTGGTCCCATGCTGAGAGCTCATCAGAAGGAAGAAGAAAGAAGGCGACCAGGAGTGTATTGTAGTCACCTCAGAAAAGGAAAGGAAGGGAAGGAAGGGAAGGAGGGAGGGAGGGGGGGGAGGGAGGGAGGGAGGGGGAGGGAGGGAGGGAGGGGAAGGGAGGGAAAGGAAAGGAAAAAAGAAAAAAAAACAGTCGATGCTGCTTAGCTATGTCTTGTACAGCAAGATAAAGAAATGAAGCGACCAGGTTCTAGCTGTGTCCTGAGAGTAAAGGCAGAATTATTATTGAGGTGAGATGAACATAATTTAAAAAGTGCTTTTGGGGGAGCTGTTTGCTGTTTGTTTTTGCTTTTGGTTTTTGTTTTTTTTATTTTATGCATTTGTGTATTTATGTATTTATTTATTTTTTGCTTTTTTTGAGAAAGGGTTTCTCTGTTTATCTTTGGCTGCCTTGATGTCCTGGAACTCACTTTGCAGACCTGGCTAGCCTCAAACTCAGAGATCTACTTGCCTCTTCCTCCCAAGTGCTGGGATTAAAGGCACGGACCACCACTGTCTGGCTAAAAGTGCATAATTTTAAAGCCTATGCTTTAGTGGGATCTATACGTCCACAAAAAGTCACAGTTACCTCCTTGCTTTCCTTGGCATTAGATTTGTGCAGCTTAAACAAATACCTTAAATTATGCCCGCAAATATAACTCAAAATCTTATGCAGGAGTGGGTTTTTTATGTATAAGCAGACCCCCCTTTTCAGCCCAACAGATCTGAGGGGTATATGTATGTGTGTGTGTGCATGTGTCACTGTGTGTGATGTGTATATTGAGTGTATGTATGAGGGTGTGGTGTATAGTGTGTAGTTGAGCATATATCAATGTAGTATATGTATGTGTATGCATACCTGTGTAGTATGTGTAATATGTGGTGTATATGTGATTAGGTGTGGATAAATATGTAGTGTGTGTGTGTGTGTGTGTGTGTGTGTGTGTGTGTGTGTGTTTTATGACATGTGGCAATCCGAAGACAGCTTGTAGGAGTTGGTTCTCACCCTCCCTAGGTGGGATCCAAGGATGAAACTCAGGTAAGGCTTGGTGGAAAGTGCCTTTGCCTATCAAGCCACCTCACCAGCCCCACGGTCCTCATTTTTAAATGTTGGAAACACGTTCTACCATGTTGCCAACAGAGCAGAAGCCAAGTGACACACCCATCCTACAGGTGGCCAGTTTCCTACGGCATCATCAAACAAATGCTCTCACTTAGGCCATCGGTATGCTGTAGGCTCTGAGTCTCACGTGCAAGCCCACCTGCTGGCCTGTGCACATGCTGTGAAGATGTTTCCACCCTCTCAGACTCTACACAGTCTTAAAGTCCTGCAGAAGACCATCTTGAAGCAATGTTAGAGCATTGTCCAGCAGAGCTCCCATCCCTGGGATCAACTATAACCCTGAGATCTAGTCCACCTGACTTAAGGGACTGAGTTTTAAATTGTATTTAATCACAGTTAATTTATACTTGAGTTTAGATGGCTGGCCACGCACAGCCACTCATCATCAAACCTTGCCTGGAGGTCCATGTGTAATTCTCACCCCTGCAGAGACCCAGCTTGGAGTCACTGACTTGTTGAACAAAAAACCAAGATGCCCTTTTGATGAACCAGTAGGTAAGGAGAAAAGAGAGCAAGTCCACCCAACAAGGGTGGGGCTGTGACAAAATTTCATGTCTGGATATATGAAATTTAATATTCAGGTTTATACAGCCTTAAATAAAGTATGCCCAGCCCCATCTCCAGCCAATAAATGCATTCCTTTGAGTGCTAGGAGGCCTAGGAGGCCAGTGCATACTTAGTATTCCTAGACTATAAGAGTTCTACCTCAGAACACAGTACTCTGAGGGCACCTGTCTCCTGACCATGCACATGCACCTTGTCCTTGCATTAGCCTGGAAAGGGAGAACTGAACAGAGCTGGAGTTCAGGGACCTTCTAAAGGCAGCCCCCGCACCTCTTATGGTGTGACTTTTCTGCCCTGTGGATGTAGTGGTGGCATTGATGTGAACACATGACATGAAGTTATATGGAACTGCCACCGGATATGAGCTCATCTACTGATCTGAAGACCAAGCTCCACATGGGGACAACCACTATGGTCTGATTGGTGCCATTTGGAATACTACGTGAGCGCTCACTGCATCGCCTGCAAATTAAGAGATAATCTTTGTGTGTGTGTGTGTGTTTTGGGTTTTTTGTTTGTTTGCTTTCTAAATGAGCATGTGTCGAGTTCTTCTGAGGCAAATCACAAGCAGGACTTGGCTGCTGCTTAGAATGCAATGAAAGAGCTGAAGCAAGGGACAGATACCAATGTGACTTTGGCCAAAGGTCAATGAGCCTCATTAAACTGCTCATTCACCATCACTGAAGGTCCTTAGAGTGTGCGGTGGAAGGCTTTGTGTACTCGGATTAATCATTTATGCCCAAGGAATCAGGGAATGGAAGATAAGTTACAGTCTGCTTTTAATCCATGTTAAAAAAAACAATCAGTCCAACGAATTCCATCGGATTACAGTCATTAGTTTAAGAAAATCAAGCATAAAGTGTATCTGGATTATGATTTAAATAAAATCTTTCAAGTGATTTGTGCATTCTGGTGTAAAAGTAGATAGAAGAGGATTAACAGGAGTCACACGTTTTGCACCCGTGAGCGTATCGGTCGGAGGACAATTAATGAAGCTTTATGTTTTGTCTAAGCTAAGGCCTCATGGAGCCCGGCTAGCCTCAAACTTACTATGCAGCCAAGGCTGGTATCGAAGTCTTGATCTTACTGCTCCTGCCTCTCAAGTGCTGGGTGTGCAAACGTGTGGCATCACACCTAGCTCTGAAGTGTGTCTTCATCCACAGATGCATCACTGTTGTTGCTGTTTTGATTGTAGGCATTCATGCCAGGGTTGCCACTGGTAGTAAAAAGCATTCTGTTACTGGACATGAGACCCTTACATGTTGCAGCTCCCTCTTGTGGAGGAAAGGGCCAGGTACAGAGTAGATTGGTTCTGGGTGCAACTGGAAAGTGACTGCTGGGACTGGGGTGGCCTCAGAGACTGTCCATGTGTAATGCACATTGTTCTCTGAACACCGGACTCCTTGTTTTCTGGGGGACTCAGTACCCACAGCACGGTGACACATGACTGCAACTGCCTTGCCAGCTGTTTGCACTGCTGCCTTAGCTTCTTCGCTACTGTGCTTGGGTTAGAAGCCATCCTGTTTAATTTTGTATCTCAGAAATGATAAACTAATTCATGCTAATGTGAATATTTTCCTGAAATGCTGTAATATAACCCACATCACTCAGTTTATACATGGGAATGCTGGCAACCGTCTGGTGGTTTTAGGAAGTTGTTCTTGTTCTTGTTCTTCTTCTTCTTCTTCTTCTTCTTCTTCTTCTTCTTCTTCTTCTTCTTCTTCTTCTTCTTCCTCTTCCTCCTCCTCTTCTTCCTTCTTCTCCTCTCCTCTTCCTCCTCCTCCTTCCTCTCCTTTTCCTCCTCTCCTTCTTCCTCTTCTTTTCTCTTCTCCTCTCCTCCTCCTCCTCCTTCCTCTCCTTTTCCTCCTCTCCTTCTTCCTCTTCTTTTCTCTTCCCTCCTCCTCCTCCTTCTTCTCCTCCTCCTTCTCCTCTTTCTCCCCCCAGCTGTGACCTATTTGGTCTCTGTCAACATCTATTAGATCCATTGAAAAAGAAACCTTAGAAATAGTACTAGAACTGAGAGGCACCCCTCAGTGCTCCATGCCTCTCCATGTTCCATGCCCCTCTATGTTCTATGATTCCTAGACTCATCTGACTTGAGAGTCCATTTGAAGGCACTGTCCTTCCTGTGAGAGAACTCTGTAGTCACATGAAGGCTCTCTAGCCAGACACCTTGGGGTGTCTGTATTGCTGGAAATGGGAAGAAATGCATGAGTCTAAATATATCCAATGCCATAGAACAACACTGGGGCAAGACGGGATGATGGGATTGGGGATTGAAACTTGAGACGAGAGGCCAGCCAGGAAAGAGAGACAGTCCAGCCTCTCTCTGGTCTCTTCTGGGGAGCAGAGGGCATGGATGATGGGTTGTTGGTTGGGAATAACAGAAGTTTCTGTTCTTCACTTCCTCTACATTCTTGTCCATGGGAGAGCTCTGGTTTGAGTGAGTGTCACCATAGCCATAGAAGAGTCTAAAGTTGAGACTGTGTATTACAATATGCAGTACATTTTCCATTAATACATGTTGAACACAACATATTGAATTGGTGGATTATGAGTATTGCATGGAGGCGGGTAATAATTTTGTTAGGCTACTTAAATACACTTCAAATACCTATTAAAGGTGTCATAAAGTTTTCATTAAAAAGACAGAACGTGACCGTAAGGAAACACTAAGTGAAATGGATGCTACTAATACACGTTTTGTCTTCGTTCGGATGCCAGGTGCTGCCAATTAAGTGAATCACAAGCCATGGGCACGAATTGCCCACAGCTGGAAGCTGGGCAGTTCAAGACGATGGCCTGGCAGCTTAGGCTTCTACGGGAAAACTTGGTCTTTACCTCTTAGAGGCACCTTCTCACCTTTTAAGAAGTTTGAGTGCTCATGGCCAGAGGAGCAAGCAGACTCCCTTGGATCTCTTTTATAAAGGCACTTGACCTTGTCACCTCCCAAAGGTCCCACGTCCTCTGAATACAATCCAAGTGGAGTGTTGAGGAGAAAAGCAAGAGGCAGACCACGGTACCCCGTGTAGGTTGTCCTTTCCTCGCACCCTTCACATTCCCAGGAGTCTTCCCTTTTACACTGTTTATCTCAGGCAGTTCATTATTGCAAGTGGATGGTCCACCTGTTAAAATGTGTGGCACAGTGTGGTCTCAGGGCTGCTGGGAAAAGACTGGCCTCTTGGGTATCCACATTCATTTTAATGAAAACATACAAACTTCTGATTTATAGAAAAGTTCACATTTTTTTTCCTACTTCTCTCTGCAAACATTTAAATTTTTTCTTACTGTTGATGTCTGGGGCTCAGACAGTGAGATGACTCAACATGGTCTAACCAAATCATGTGCAAGAAGCTAAAACTTTTAAAGAACACATCTTTTTTAAAAAAAAATCAGTAAAAATCCTACTTCTCTTTTTTTAATAAAAAGCAAATGATTACATGGAAATCCTTTTCCATCATGTCTTACTGGGGGGAAAAAGCCTCTTTCTTAGGAAAAAAAAGTGCCAATACACTGTATGAACATTTCTTAGTTATGCAGACAGAGCACTGATCCTAAATCAATTCATGTTTGTGTGAAGCTCTGACAAAGCCATAGGGACAGCACACACTGAGAATTAATGCAGTTCTGTCTTCAGTCTGTCATTTGGTCCCTGGGGAGGGGGAAGGGAGATGGCAAAGACTGTGCAGATTGAGCATTAATGTCTTTGTGAACAATTGTTCAAAACCACCTCTGGTGGAGAGCAGCAGGTTGTTGCCAAGCAAGCCACGCTTTGCCTGTTCTCATCTCGTGGAGACTCTTGGACCCGGAGCTCTGAAATCTCTCCACCCGACTCGCTAAGTTCCCTTGGCAGGTCTCTGCCACACCAGCCCCCACACATCCAAACTCACAGGCTAGCTGGGGTGCCCTTCTCACAACTGCTGTCATACCTTTCTCTCTGGAACCCAACAGAGTCCCCACGTGAAGGAAAACACCACACAATCTTAGTTTAGAATCAACAGGTAACACAATCGCTGGGCGCAGAAACTAGCATCCTAATTTGTAAGCCGTTCTAAGTTAAATCCTCCAGTGGCAAACCTGGTGGATCCACCCTCTAAACTGGGGGCCTCTTGTTTGTTTCACGTTGTCCTCCAAGCTCCCCTATCCAAAACCTTTTCCTGCCTCTTCTCTTCCTGTCTCTGACCCGGAAGTCCCACCTACTCCTCACCCAGTGATTGGTCCCCTGAAATCTTTATTCATTGGGCAAGGTCCTGCCACAGCTGGTAGCAAAGCCGGGTTGCAAAATTGAGCGCGGTATTTCAAGGGGGCTGTGAAGAGTTTTTTGCAACTAAATATAAGGAACCTCTAGGGGTGTGATAGGAGAAGTTTCGAGGAATGCCTTTGTGTAGAATCCTAAACAGCACGGAGAATAATTGTGATGCGTGTTAGTTACCGGGAAGGATTAACTTTGAGAATTTTAAACAGAGTCCAGGGTGCAGGATAGCATAGGTGATAAGGACATAGGAGGCCGCTCCAGCACAACAAAGCTAACGTGTGATTAAATGTATGATTGGTAGACCTGCGCTTCTCACATTGGTGGGAGAGGTTGTCATGATTGAAGCTATCAGCGGCACCTTCCTGAAGATGGAAAGAATATTGCTGCCCTTGAATAACCAAGGGAAGAAAAGAGAGTGTTTCCCTAATGGTATGTTGTGGGCTTCCGTTGTTTGAAAGAACAAAGGTTGGTGGGAAAGGGCAGATAAGGAAGGGTCTAGGCTGTGTGCCCATGTGTCCTCAACGAGGGGATTAAGCTATATCCCAAAGTAGGCACTGTGGGTCATCCCAGCTTGGGAACAAGTACCCGACTTTCCAGAACTTCGGAGCGACACTTTGCAGGTCTTATGAGAACCCAGGATGGGTCTAGAATACAAGCACCAAGCTTCATCTTGTCCGGACACTATCTTCCCTAGGTACCATATTTGTTCTCCCTGCCAGCTTCTCTATTCTGAATGAATGGCTGCCCCACAAGGAGCAGAAATCTGAGGGATTGTCCCCGAGTGTTGAGTTAGCTATGTCTACATGCTATCCAGGCTGATAAATCCACAGTCTTCTACCAGCTCAGCTTCCTTGCATGAATTTCAGTCCTTGGCTTCATCCGTTCTGAGACAAGAGCCTAAGTGTGCTGGAAATTTCGCCTGCTCTTTCGAGATCTAACTAGAACCCTGTCTACTACCTTTGTGCACCCGTGTGGTGTATGTGTGGTTGTAGGTGAACTCACTCGTGCAGGTGCATATAGAAGTCAGACTTTGCTTCCTCAATCACTTCTTTACTCTGTGTGTTTGACACACGGCTAGACTGGCTGACCAGCTGGCTCCTGAGTTCCACCTGACTCTACTTCTCAGTTCTGGTATATATGTACAGGTTACCGTGTCTGGATTTTTTTATGTGGGTGTTGGATTTGAACTCAGGTCCTTCTTCTTGCATAGGAAGCACCTTATGCACTGACAAATATTACTTCTTTGGAAAGTGGGAAAGCAGTTAGGGAAGGAATTCAGTGTAGGCTGAGTATTCCTCGAGTAAATAGTTATAATGACCTGGATTCTGTGCTGGGACCGATGAACGTGGTTAGCCGCCCTGCTAGAACTTACAAGAGGGGGAGGCAGGCAAGTGATTCGAGCATCAGCCCTGCTTTTTTACTTACACATACCGCTACTCGTGAGCTGAACTTTGGGTGGGGAGCTGTCATCGCGTAGTGATTGAACCCTTAGTAGTAGTAGTATAGTGTAGAAGCGAAATAGTCCAGCGATAAAACACAGTCGACACATAGGAAAAAGAAAGAGCCCATTAGCCTGTTATGATACGGTAGGCTAGAGGAATGCCTTTTAGGAAAGAAAGCCTCACATTTCAAGAAGTTCAAATTTATTCCGGAAGATAGGTGATCCCCACGGAGAACTTTTCTTCCCACCTGTCCAGATCCGGCAGCCTCACAGAATGAATTAGTCTGGTTTTTGCATAAACTCCAGAGGCTGTAGCCACTGGAATGCTCTGCAGCCCGGTTCTCTATCTAGGTAGGCTACTCCTTTTCTCGGGTTAGGCAGCAGTCGTGGGTTTTTTTTTTTTTGCTCAGGTTGGTGGCGTGTGGCCATCTACACATTGAGTGCCTGCATCTTCCATCTCCCGGGTCAGTGCGAGCCTGTGCCCGTAATTTCACTCCAGGAAGCTGCACGGCTGTTCTCAACTGAAGAGGAAAAGCCAAAGAAATGTGACTGAGCTCGGCAGCCCTCCGTGTTTGCTAAAATGCTAAATGAGGGGCCCGTGGTTCTCGGAGGAGCATATTCAGTGAGAACTGCTGAGTGCAGGAGCTGCAGCCCTCTCCCTTCACGCTCGGGCTGGCTGATTGCCAGGGCATCCAGGCCAGCGGTTGAGGGGCTGAAATATAATCGGTGGTGATACATTTGCACCACCACATGAGACCCGCTCTGCCTCGGAAGGCTCCAGTGGCCGTGGGAAAAGCAGCAACTGGGGCAGCTAGACTCTGCAAAGCAGGAGGATCTCATCGAAATGGTAAGGCCCCTTGGGAGTTTTCTGCAGACCTCATTTGTAACCTGGGGAAGGATGACTAGCGGGTGCTGGTGACCTACGGGTAGCCTGAGAGTGAACAGTCACTTGAGTTCTGAGACACAGTCAGGTGTCACTAGAGGGTAAAGGACACCCTTCGCACCAGAGCCTGACTTTCATGCCAGGGGGAATAGGTAACTGTGCCTTGTAATTAATAATAATTAATAAGAAGCACTTGCAGGCCTTGTGAGGAAAGGGCATTTCCATGGTGACCTGGAATTCCAGCTCTGTCCTAATGCTGTGTCTGAGTACACTTTTCCCTCTGAAAATAGCTTTAATTTCCATGCGACTCTTCAAGGAACCGATGGGTCGTCTTCTTGATGTTTTCATGGGGGCACAGACTCTTTGTCAGAGTTGTGTGAGCCTCACACTCTCCTGCAGACCTGGTCCTGGAGAAAACTTCTAAGTGGTTTTCTCTTTCAAAACTGTCGGCAGGTGACAGCAACAGGAACCCAAGGGGTCAAGAAAAGCTTTGTGTGAAGTTAGTTCAGTTCACTCCTGCCACTGCCAGAGCAAAGCACACCTTCCAATAAACACAGGGGTCTTAGGACTCTCAGGGGACGTGCAAGAGGCTATCCCGTGGTCTCCGCTGCCTTCGTGGCTTTTTCAGCTGCTTCCCTAGTCGTTGTCATCCCTGACACAGGGGGGCAAAGCAGAAGAAGAATTTATATGAAGTGAAGACTTTAAGCGTTTCCTTTCAAGAATGAAAGAGTGAAGGATGTTGGTAAGCAAAGGATTATATAACATTTAAAAAGAAAACAAAAACTATAATTACACAGGAGAGACGCCTGAAATATACTTATCTGACCGCACAGCTGATGTGTGGGAGATCATTATTCTGTTTATAATCCAGATGAATAAAGAGACTACTGATGGAGCGTGGGGATTTTAGATGCCTGTCTGTCTTTCCAATTATTCTGATAAAAGAGGAAACTGAAAAGCGGACTTCCAGGGAGACCTCCCTTCCTTTGCTTTCTCCCTGCTCGGCCCTACGTCACTCCTAAGCATGCAGATCCAAGACATAAAGCTGCAAGGGCAAGGTTAAGGTCCCCACTCTCTTGTGATCATCCCTGCACTCTTTCTTGTGAATATTTTAGCAGCTTCTTTAACCTGTTGAGAACAAAAGCCTCATCCCTTTCTCCCTAGCTGCCTGGAAGGGAAAAAACGAACCCAAAACAAAATCACAAAATCAGCATTCTCAGCCTGAACATGAAATGAGACGCTGGGTGTTTTGATGCCTTGTGCTTGAATTGTTGAAGCATAGATTTTCCTTACTTCTTCTGAGAATATTCCTTTGGGGATTACCAAGGACCAGGCTGAACTGTTGTGAGTGCTCAGCTGTGCCTGCTGGGCACAGGCACAGGCACAGGCACAGGCACAGGCACAGGCACAGGCACAGGCACAGGCACAGGCACAGGCACAGGCACAGGCACAGGCACAGGCACAGGCACAGGCACAGGCACAGGCATAAACACAAAGCCAGTGTTGTAAAGTTCAGACATAAGGTGAGGAAGAAGTCAGGGGCCCGAGCTTGTTGAATTGCAATAATAAACTTGCAGTAGGAAGGAATGCAGGTCCTTAAGCACAGTGACTTAACCTAGGAGTTGGAAGGAAGGCGTAGTATGGATGGGGACTTCAAGATGCTTGCAACTAGCCGTCCTCTGGGTATGTTGATTAATTGCTATTCAGAAGTCTGGAAAGAATTCCCTAGTTAGACCCAGTCTGAATGGGCTTTTCTTAATGACAGACTCCAAAGTGAAAGTGCTTGCTGGGAAGATGTGTTAAGCAGTGATTCTACTCCTAGACTAAAAACTACGAGTTGGAGGTGAGGCAGCCTTTGATTGGAAGGGGAAGTTAGTTCGTCATGAAGGGTTCTTTTTTTCACAAGGGAAGGAAACCAATCAGGCTTCTCACCATACTCCTGTTTCCCAAAGAGAAGATGACACTGCTAAGAATGTTCTCCTTGACCTCATTAGAACGGGGAGCCTGTTGGGGCTTGCTGTGTGTTATAGCAAATAACCAGTCCCCCCAGGACTCTGTCCTCCAATTCCTCTTCTTTTTAATTTGTTTTGCTTGGAAACATAAAGGGCCCGGGAATAATGACAGCCAACCCGCACAGTTGCACACAGTTTAAGGTTATTTCAGAGCAAAGGAAGTGTGCGGGTACTTCCAGATGATAGTTTACACACTCGTACTTGGTAGCTTTTTTACCTTTGTCTTGAAGTATATATTTTAGAATTATTTATACTTGCCTCGATGGAAGGCACACTGAAGTGCTTTTGTATGGACACACAGCTAGCTGCTATTCCTTGACTTTACAGTGTGTGTGTGTGTGTGTGTGTGTGTGTGTGTGTGTGTCTGTGTGTCTGTGTGTGTGTGTGTGTGTGTGTGTGTGTGTGTGTGCGTGTACTTGTATACCTGTGTATGCATGTGTGAGGAGGCCAGAGATTGGCATTGATGGTCTCTGTTATTCTCCTTCCACCTTTTGTTGTTGTTGTTGTTCTTTTGAGACAGGGTTTCTTACGGATCCTAGAGCTCACTGATTAGTTAGACTTGCTGGCCACTGAGTGCCAAGTATCCACCTGCTTCCCCCGCCTCGGCACTGGGAGGTTCAAATGCACATACAGGGCATTTACATTGGGGCTCCGTGCTTGCAAACAGAACCATCTCCTTGTATGAGAAGCCCTGCTCATCAACACAGTCTTGCAAGCGTATAGGAGGAGAGCCAGGCCTAGACAGGCTCACGGCAGTAAGTCACGGAACCCTCTGAGACACAGTCTCAAAACTGAACTCACTGATGGCATTTCTCCCCTAGGTTCCCAATGTCACCTGTTTGAGTTTCTTGTCATTTGCTTGGTTTGGGTCATATAATGAAATAGCTTTTTAAAAAAAGGCTAACTTTGTAAAGAAAGGATGTTTATTTAGCCCTCAACCTGCGGGTTAAAGACACAGTGTTGGGGTCAGCTCGTGTCTGCGACAGACTTCCTGGTGAACAGCCTGGTGGCAGACGTGAGTGTGAGAGTGAAGTTGCCAGGCAGGAGGGTTGAGAGCTGTTACTGTCAGCCTTGGCTTTTACTGAGATCTAAGCCAAGGGTCCTACAAGAACTGCCTTGATCCCTTACGGCTCTCTCAGACCCAACGACTTCCCTCTAGGCGTCACTTTCTTATGTGCTATCCTGAGAATCCAACACACAAAGCCTTTGGAGAAAACTGCATCCAATCCTCCAAAGTATCTTCCAGTCAGGATTGCTGGGAGACATGAGAAGGAACCCACGGCGGGCAGTGATGTAAAGGAGACATTTGCCCACACTGACCACTGATCAGAGCCGAGTGTGGGAAGAGGCAAAGAGGCAGGTGAAGCACTCAGCATAAGAAGCATGAAGGAACCGCCCCTCATAATTCATCCATCACCGTCAGGCCCCTGCCTCAGTCTCTTCAGATTATCACAACAACATATTTTTACTGGGTCCTTTACAAGTAACACAGATTCATTTCTTAGCCTTCCAGGAGGCACGAGCTGCTTCTCCTGTACTTTTAGTGTCCGGTGACACTTCATAGATAACGTGTGCTGGCTATGTCACCACAGGGTGGAAGAGGCTAGCTTATTCTCTGGGCTTCTGTGTAATGGCCCCTATCTCTTTGCCTCCCAAATACCCACCTTATGTTATTAGTATACTGCAGGTCAGGATTCAGGAAGATGATTGGTGGGAAAAGAAGCACTCAGATAGAGTGCAGTGTCTTTTACGTGGAAGGTTCTGTGTGTGGGTCATTAATAAAGTTAAAGGTATAAGTAAAGGAAGGAAAATATGAGCATACACTTCTATGTATCATATAGCTATATCATATCTCTCTATATATAATATATGTATATATATACATATATATATAATGGTATATAATATTTTGTTCATTGGGCCCCAGGTAACAGGCAATAGAAGACATATCATATAGTTAAATATGTGCTGAAATAGTTTGTGAAATATGTGTCTCTGCCTTCTGTCATTGCTCCTGCGTGAGTGCTCACACACAATGTGAAGTCAGTCCTATGAAGTCCTTCAAAGTCTAATGAAGTGACTTGAAGTGATTTGGTGTTCACTTCAACAGTTTAGTGTGTTCTGGGAGGACGCCGTAGGTTCAAAGTATGAAATAGCCTTGTGATTATGTTTCCAGTAACAGAACTCGGACTCACAGGATAAGAGGAACAGAGGAATACAGAACACTGTTTATTCGTCCACAGGTTGTAGGTTTGGGGACTGGCGTGTAGAGGACAAATTGAATATGGCTAGCAATTAGTGATGACTGCAGTGCTGTTTCCTTAGTAACCTGAAGCCACATGGGTGATGAATGGAAAGAGGAGGACAATGAGTGTCTGTCTACTGAAGATCTTGTCCCAAGCCCCAGACCAAGAAAGGTCCATGCGACCTCAATTACATGGACAAGCTGCTGCCTGTTGGGGAAGGGGAATTGAATGTGTTGTTTGGCTCTAAGATTCTTCTTAAAGGTAGTGTCAAGAGCATTAAAATGTATAACATACATGCCAATTCTATAATGAGAGCAAATGTCTCTCTTATTTATTTTCTGTGGTATTTAGGAAGGGCCTGCTTATGAAGCTGAAAAAAACAAAAAACAAACTGGGGCTTGACTCATATCTTCATCAGACGAAAGTGCCTCATAGCACTGATGGTCACTTCACTATGGATACTGCACCGGTCCATTAGGTCACAAGACAGAAGAATTCTATATGTGTGGTATTGCAGAAAATGCCATTGATCTAGCTAAAGGCTATAACTCTTTTGTTTGGTGTTGGCTGTAAAATCACTGTGATAGACCCAAATCTTTGAAAAACACGAAGTAGCTGACAGCTAGAGTTTAAGTAGGCTTGAGATGAGTGAAACCTGTAAGGAGTTGCTGGTAACATTTGTCCTTATCCCTGATTGTAGCTGAAATGTCTTTCTCTAACTATGAGCACAACAGTTGCATGCAGGCTTCCGGGGTCCTTTAGCGTAACTGTACACTGCCATCCTCTCTCCTGTCCTTACAGTTCGCTGGCTTTAATTCTCTTCACTGGTCGGCTCCCCAGGCTCCTTTTAGTGTTCCTTGTACGTCACCTTGATTAAGCACCTAAGTAGATGAATAACCTTCCCAATTTACACCCTATGCTACCTGTAAGACTTCCCCAATTTTAATTTGTTGGTTATGAATATGCTTTACAAAACTGCTTGTAACCTAACTATAATATCAGTGAAGAAAAAAAAAACAATACTCATTTATCCAACACTTGTAAGAATTGCCTATTTAAATTGTGTGCAAACGCATTAACGAATAATGAATTAATTTTTTTTAAGGAACAGAAAATTAAATACTATACCAAAATTGATTTTGCTGCATTCAGGACTGTATACGTTTCTCCCTGCCCATCTTCTTAATTTGTTTGGCGTGTTGATTTACTTAAGCAGGGTCGTGTTAGTAAAGTGATCTGTTAAGCTCATGTCAGAACTGGAAAACGTGCATAAATCATAAGTGTACAACTCACATGTTTGCAAAATAAGCTCAGAGAAGATGCAGTTGCTGGCTCCTGGAAGCCCTGGTACAGCTGCTCACGGTCCCCCTTTATTACCCTCAAGTTCAGGTCTACTTATTTTTGAGCTTTATACGCAATTCTTTGTTTTTACTTTTAAAATTAAGTGAATGGTCCTTTTGCTTAAAATCCTGTTGGGCTGTGCTACCTGTATATGGACAGAGATGAGGAGTGAGCTTCCCACAATGCTGACAATGGAAGAGCTGGGAGGATAGCTTAAAATGCCTTATTGTCTCTTTTAAATGGTTCTGCACAAGAGCATGATTATGTATCTTCTACAAAGGAAAACCCATACAAACATTTTTCACAGAGACTACGTTGTTTAGAGTAAGCCCTTGGGGTACTCTAGAATGGAGTGAGATAGAACACCCTGTATATTTGCTGGAGGCCATGGTCAGGTCACCCTTTGTGCCCCATGGTGGGTTCTGGGCCCATTGGAGAGTCTCTAAGCAGTCAGCAGTAAGGCGCTTCCCCTTTGCCTTAAATGAAGCTCAGGGCTGAGCTTGTAAAAGTACCGGAGACTTTTAAATAGAAGAGATAAATTATATATCGCAAGGGCTAAAGTATGTCACAAGTTAATTTCTGCATATCTTTATGAGAACTCAGAAATAATTCAACAGCCTTTTGAGGACTGACATATTGAGATGTAATGGATAGTAGTGGCTTTTGGTAGTGGCAGAGATTCAGTAATACAAAATTGCCAAGTTCCAGCATCAGCCTCCTTGGACCTCTGAGGACTTTTCTCCCAAAGCTTACGACTGCTCTTACGTTTCATTGTTGTTATTGTTTTGTATGATTTTGTTTCTTTAGTTAGGGTCTTGGTATGGAACACAGACTGTCCTGGAACTTAAGACCCAGCCTCAGCTTTCTTACTTTGGGGATTATAGGAGTGAATTACCAAGTCTTGCTTACTTTGAAATGTGCTGATGTAATATATACTCAAAAGTCAGGAAATCTAATTCTTTTACTTACTTTATGGGAAGATGGGAAGAGCTTACAACAACAAATGTAAAGGTAGCTTAATATGTAATAACAAAGCACTGAAATTTAGCAAGCCTGCATATACACATACACATATATCATACGCACACATACATAATATTTTATGAACTTCTGGAACTCAAGTCAAGTCAGGTGGCTCACAACCTGCCTATGGCTCCATCTCTAAGAGGTCCAACCTACACACACACACACACACACACACACACACACACACACACAAATAAATCTTTAATAAATAAATAAAGATTTTCTTTTTCAGATTTTCAATGATGCCCGTGGTAATAACAGAATATTGATAGTGTGCTGAAAAGACTGGGCTCGCTCAGGACCAGCAGATGGGCTTTGTTCTTACATATCTACACATACACATATGCAATGCACACACATGTACAAGTGTTAATAATGGCCATTGGTAAGGTTTCCATTTTTGCTAAGCTGTATCCCGCCGTTTTGCCTCATGTTGTAACTGCTTTTACATTGTGTTCTCACACTGCTATTTGCTGTTTTCCAGTTGTCTGTCTTCTTAAGATTGTGAGTTTCCATGGGTAGGAACCACACTCCTCTTGTAATCTTCATGACCACAGCATGCCGAAAATTTATTCAATTATTTCATGTTGAAATTTGAATGGGATGCATATTAATTAGCTCAATTTGCATATATTTATGGCTGTCATTGCATTCTAATAAACATAGCTCTCCATCATCATTTTAATGCACATAAATGCTTTTTCCAAATTTTCCTCAAAATCTTTCTTTTTATATAGCATTGCTGCATGAGCATCTTTGAACATTCAAATATCAGCAGCTGCCAAGCAGACCTTTGGATAACAACTCATTCCACACCAAGGAGGCAAATGACCTGATTTAAAAGGCCTAACCCAGGTGTGGTGGCCCCTGCCTGTGACATCAGTACATAAGATGTAGAGGCAAGAGAAGGAGGGAGTTTAAGGCCTCTGTGGGCCACCAGAGACTGTCACAAACAAATAAGCAAAACCTCCAAGTGGACTGGCGGAGAGCGTCACAGGAGCGGGCAGGGAGAGGAAGAGATGAACGTTTTTGAGGAGGATAGAGTAGTATGTTTGGATTCTAGATTGTGTCTAATCTGAACATAGAAAAGGGGCTTGGCAGTCAAGAAAGGTTAACATGGGTGAGCCCAGCACGGTTTAGTCTCAGATGTTTCTAGCTTAAGTCTCTGGCTCTGAAGCTGGACCACCTTGAAGCACAGACTCTCTTACCCAGCTTTGTCTTCCTTTGGTTCTGTTGGTTCGGATGTGTAGACTTCTGCAGATGAGTTATGGTCTGCCCTTGGACAGGTCTAGAGTACGATCAGCCTTGTGAACTCAGCCTCTAAGCATTGCAAATTGAGCATGATGGTATAGAAACGGAGCTCAGGTGCGGAGTAGCCTGTCCACCCTGGGTGTGCAAAGCTATCATTCCAACTTACCCACTGAGGACAGAATTGTTGACTCTACTCAGTGAAGTCATGACCCACTCGTAACCTGATCTCAAGCTTTTAGTTTTTTGGAAAACCAGCACTTGCTCCCTAGAATGACTCAAAATTATGTAATTGCCTTAAAAATGATGAATTATAATTTTTTTAAAGTATTTAACAACGCACTTCACGCAACTGGGACTTGTCTAGTGAATTACAGATTGACCTATATTCTGGGATTTGCTTGCCAGTATCAAGGTCAGAAGACCTATGAAGACCTCTTCGAAACATTTTGTATTTCTACTCATTATCCCCAAAGATATTTAAGGGATTGAAGTATGGGAGTAAAAAACAAAAAAATCACACAGTGCTAGCCCCAGCACCTGGGAATGTACAACGACGTCAAGGCTCCCAGACTGAACATGGTCTGTGTAGAACCTAGGCTACCCCTCCGAGGATTCCGGCATCCATAGCGCTCTTCGTCTCAATACTTAGGCAACGTAAAGATTTTGCTTTGCTTTTTTTTCCTTTCAAAAATTTATTTAATATTTAGCCCAAGCATGACTTGCATGAGCTTATTTTAGAGAGCTGGAATTTAGGGAAAGGCTCTGGATATTTTGGAGTTTGTTGCACGTGGGAGGACACAGAGAACACATACATTCACAGCTACAGTAACAGTGTGGTATTGCAGCTAACTGGGTGGTCCTCAAGTCTGGATCATAAGAGTTCTCCCAAAGACCACGTGTTAAAAACTTAACCTTCAGCTTAGCATTGTTGGAAGGTAGTGGAGTTTTAAGTGGTGGGACTAAGTAATTGGATGTCTGGTAATTGGAATGGATAGTGGACCTTGGCCTTTTCTTTTCTTCTTTCTTCACGATAAAATAAGAGCTTTGCTCTAATTTATCCTGTCACAAGGAAGTGGTCCCTCACCATACACCCAAATCAATAGGGCCAATGACTCATGGACCTTTACAACTGAGCTCGTCTGGGTAGAAAATCAACCTTTTCTTCTTACGAGTTGCTTATCTCAGGTGTTTGTAAAAGTAACAGAAAACTGAACAATGGGTAGACAGAAACCGCTGTTCCAGTGGAATTGGCAACATCTACTCAACCATAGCAAGAGGAGCCTATCTTCCTTCTTCCCTGCTTCCCTTGTAACTGCTTCTGTAGTAGGTATATGTGGCCTGCGACTGCTCACCAGCTAGCAGGCATTTGTCTCCCCATCCCTCAGACATACAAGTATACCCCATTTCCCTTGCTTTCCTAGCGATTGTGGATAAAGACCAGGTCAGTTATATATGGATGCAACTGTCATAAGCCTCCCTACACAAGCCTTGTTGTGAATGTGGCAAAGCTATCAGCCTTCAGAGGCCCCTTCTAAGCAAAACCCTCTTCTTCCACACCTGCCCCTGACTTGATATCTGCATGAGCAAAATGTAACTTTTGTTTGTAGCTGAGCCCTTTCTCATCTTTCTCTGTTTGTTTATTTGTTTGTTTTTACAGCAGGAGTGAACCTCGATTTATCTCCTAGGTTTAGATGTTATGGCACGGAAGAGGATGTGCAGGGGAAGTGAGGGCTGTGCCTGAGACTTGGGTCTCTATGGGGGAGGGAAACAGAAAACATGGAAAGAATAAACAGAAACTTTACCTCTGGGGATAAGTGCTACAGTGGAGAAGATTAACAGGGCGAGAAGGTTGTTAAATCCCTCCGCAGATGCCCAACTTTGTGGGAAATGGAGATTAAGTAGGAGTTGTTTGTTACAGTCTGAAAGGAAGAAAATAAGTATCGAGCTATCACAGAAACATACATCAGCACCCCATGCCTACCTCCTCAACCTTTCCTCACGGTTTCCATGAAAATTCTAGAAAAAAAAATTCAGGTTGTGTTTTTCCAGCAAATTAGTGAAGGTGGCTGTTCAGGATGTGTGGTCTGGGGTAGTGTCCTTGAGGGCTCTTGAAGCTCTCAAAGGCAAGTGCAAAGGTGATTGCCCTCAGTGGTCCCAAGTGGCTTAGTATGGATTTTTGTTCCTTTTGATGCCTTTAATGATCAAAGGGAAAATAGCACCGAATAAGGGACATGAGGGAATTTCCTTAAAGTTTGAATGAGCCTTTGTGAAACTGTAATTTGAGAGAGGCACCTCCTTTGTCCTTACCATCCTTCAAAACGTGGGTAAAATTAGGGCTTTGATTTTATGCTGAAAGTACAAACTTACCTGTGTCACAGGTTAAGATCTTTTTTTTTTTTTTTTTTTTTTTGGTTTTTTTTTTTTGAGCTGGGGGCCGAACCCAGGGCTTTTCGCTTCCTAGGCAAGCGCTCTATCACTGAGCTAAATCCCCCAACCTACAGGTTAAGATCTTATTCATGGGAGTTTGTGTTGTTGTTGTTGTTGTGTTGCATTTTAGCTAAGATATGGAAGAATGCTCAAAATGACCTAAGTTAGCTTTTAAATTATTACTATGAGCAACTAGAGTGTTCTGCCTGTGGCAAGTCTTCCAGCAGGGGCTTCACTATCTCCCTCTCTCTCCTATCTCTGCTTTGTCAGCTCGATTCTGTTATCACTGACCTCTGTCTGGACGGAGTATTCCAGGTTCTTGGCACCTTGCTTAAAGAAATGAGGAATGACACACAAATAGCAGCGTAACAAAGGAGTTTATTCTTCTTCTTCTTCCTCCTCTTCCTCCTCCTCCTCCTCCTCTTCCTCCTCCTCCTCCTCCTCTTCCTCCTCCTCCTCCTCCTTCTTCTTCTTTCCGGAGCTGGGGACAGAACCCAGGGCCTTGTGCTTGCTAGGCAAGCGCTCTACCACTAAGCTAAATCCCCAACCCCAGGGTTCTGTTTTAATCCAGGCAGGATATTGGTACACTGTCCCTAATTCCAAGATATGTCCCAGGATGTGTTTAATCACAAGAAGGGAGTAACTAGAGGCTGCCAGGAAGTGGTAAGGAATTGTGGGGGTGGAGTGCCCTCCACTTTGTTTGGAAAGGGTCTGAGTATAACTCAAAACAGGTAGTAGTCCCCGCTCAGTGAGCTGTCTCTGCAAACTCTCTGCCTCAGTTCGCCTGGTTTTCCCTGAAGACCCCTGCTAGCAGCACATTCATTAATAAGTCAGTACACAAGACTGTCTCTCACTAGATCTTCTGACATATCGGCTAGATCTAGGTAACTGGAGTGTCTGCACCTCACCGTCAGACACCCCAGCACTGTAATACACACCCTAACCTATCTCTTCTCTGTGTAGACACTGATTTATTTGGTTGGCTGTGTCTGGGAGCATAGCTTATCCTGGTCAAACTTCTGCTTACCGTGGGTCACGTGAGGACCTGATAAAAGACAGTGTCATGGTGAAGGTGACGAATAGCACGTATGCCATCTTCCACTGAGAGACCAGCATTTACACATACCTTCTTCTCACCTACACAGCCCTGTTCTTCAGGCCTAGTTTTACAAATGCCCAACCAACCAATCAGTCATTTAAGACATCACCCCTTCCCCACCTACCTGTGGGCTGAACATACCCCAGTGCTTCCAGAGGAGATTTGGGGACCTTTGAGAAGTTCCTTGTTCATTTTAGACATAACATCCAAACATCTCTAGTGAAAACACTCCAAAATGCTTGCAACCTCTTATCCCCACTAAAGTATAAAGATCTGGGGGGGGCGGGGGGAGAAAGTGTGACTTTCAAGTGAAGGAATGAAAACAGTCCTCCACGATATCACCGTTTATAAGTTACAGAATGTAGTAAGTGCTTTTCTGTTGCTATGATGAAACACCTTGACGGGGGTAACTTATAGAAGTAAGGGTTTATTTGAACCTATGGTTCCAGAGGGCCAGAGTCCTTCACTGCAGAGAGGCATGGTAGCAGGCAGGCATGGTGGCTGGAGAGGAGAGATGTGTGCTCACATCCTCAACAGCAAGAATGAAGAAGATAAAGCAGGCTGTAAGTAGAAAAGATTGTTTATTCACCATATTGACCTCGCAAGGGACAAACTTCTCCAGCAAGGATGTCCACCTAAACCTGCCCGTTCAGAATCATCAACCAAGGACCCAGTTTTCAAATATCTGAGCCTATATGGGACAGTCTCATTCAAAACATCCTACTGAGTCAAGCAGCACAAAGGTGGGAGTGTGAGAGTAGGGAGACCAGATTTGGATCTCAGTTCTGCCTGTCACCAAATGTGTGGCCTTATGCAAAGTTCTTCTCTGAGTCTCAGTTTCTTCAAAGTCATCGCTGCCCCAAAGGATGAAATGAGAATAAGTAAACACATATGAAGTGCAGAGGGTATTTATAAAGCTGCCATGTAGTATTTACGGAAGCTCAGTTAACTCTCAGAGGACAGAGGTAGGAGGGGAAATGCAGAGGAAGGATGAGTCACGGGGTCAGTTTGCCTAGTTGCTTCCTCTGCGAGCAGGACTTCTGTGATCTTAAAATGTCAACTACTCCAGAAACCGCTTGCTGGAAAGAACACAGTGTTGTCTCCAGTGTCCTTTGCCACCCGTGAGGACATGAGTAAGACTCCTCCACAAGCAAGAACTCCCTAAGTCACCACTGTTCTCAGACCCGAGACTTGGCCACCAGGATAGAGAACTCTGATTTCTTGTATGCTACAATAAAAACACAAATGCTTGATCTCTGTCCCTGTTACCTGGGTAACCACCCAAGGCCTTTGGGATTCCTGAGTGGTAGAATTGTGTTATCAACAAAATCCTTTGCCCTGCACCCCAGGCATAGTAATCCCAACAGGCGACACCAGGCCACCCATAACAATTTAAGACATGACCGAAAAGAAATAGCATTAATTTATAGTCAGAACGTGCCACTCTCTGCCTTTATATACTCCTTCCAGTAACTCTGGGAAGATGCAAGGGACTAGAAATTGAGTTGACTTGCCAGTGACAATCCCATTAGTCATGTATGTGACCACAGTCGACTTCCACTGATTCCTGAGACAGCAAGGCTGGGGCACATATTGATGTGCTGGAAGGCTCTGGCCTGAAGAAGGCATTGGAGCAAGTACCTCTCTCACACTTTGCCATACAGGTCTCCTCCATTTGTCTATTCCTCTGCTCTATCCTTTATAATCAAACTATCTTTGTAAGGGCAGCCCTTTCCTGTGCTCCATGAGTTATCTTATATAACTACTGAACCTAGGAGAGGGAAGTTGAAGACATTACCGTTGAATACTCCCCTGGACAGCAATGCAGGCAGATAAGATCCTCATTCTAGGAAGGTGTGAGAAAATGGGGCATGATATCAACGTGCCCTCTTATCATGTAGGATATATATTGACTTTGGATAGTCTCAGAATTGCAGGACTCTATCCTTAACTTTTTTTCCTGGTGTGTGTGTGTGTGTGTGTATGTCTGTGTGTGTGTACACTAAGTAGCACTAGTAGTAATGTGAAGATTGAATTGCAGGAAATAACACAACAGCAGCACTGCCCCGGCTACACTGGAGCTATTGGGAAATGACATGTTTTGACTTGATCTCCAGAAGTGAGCTGTGACATTGTGTGGTAGACTCTATAAAGAGGCATAACTGGAACACCCACACATAACCCCACTTGCCATGCCAACTTTTGTTGCTTTCATAAAATACTTTGACTAAAAGTAATTTCAGAAAGAAAAGACTTCATTTCATATTATAATTTCAGGATACAGTCTATCACTGTAGGAGAATCCCAAGGCTGGAATGTTATACATCTGGTTATATCACACTCACAGTTACGAACATAAAGAAATCGAAGATCTTAGAAGGTGAAAAGATTTCCCATGCTCATGGATTGGCAGGATTAATATAGTAAAAATGGCCATCTTGCCAAAAGCAATCTACAGAGTCAATGCAATCACCATCAAAATGCCAATTCAATTCTTCATAGAGATAGAAAGAGCAATTTGTAAATTCATTTGGAGTAACAAAAATCACAGGATAGCAAAAACTATTCTCAGCAATAAAAGAACTGGGGGAAATCACCATCCCTAACCTCAATCTTTATTACAGTGCAATCATGATAAAAACTGTATGGTATTGGTACAGAGACAGGCAGGTAGATCAATGGAATAAAATTGAAGACCCAGAAATGAACCCACACACCTATGGTCACTTGATCTTTGACAAAGGAACTAAAACCATCCAATAGAAAAAGGACAGCATTTTCAACAGATGGTGCTGGTTCAACTGGCAGTCAGCATGTAGAAGAATGCAAATAGGTCCATTCTTATCTCCTTGTACAAAGCTCAAGTCCAAGTGGATCAAGAATGAATGCATATATTCTCACTCGCTTGCCTTCTTGAGCTCAACTCAATTTCCTCACTTATATGTCTGTGCCTTGGACAGCTCTCCACACAACCCTACCTGCCCTTGGGGGTTGGGGGTGAGTTGCTGCAGACTCAAGACTCAGACTCTGGGAGCAGGTGAGAAATGCTGCAGCAAGCTCATTGAGCACTGCTGCAAGCTCCTTTAATACCCTTCACCCACGCCCCCATTGGTTCCAATAAAGTGTCTATTCTAAACAGCAGTTCCTGATTGGCTGGCATTATTTGCACCAGCAATCCTTGCTCTCTCAGGACAAACTCTCTGTCCTATTTAGAGTTCTACTGCTGTGAAGAGGCACCATGACCAAGACAATTCTTATAAGAATAACAGTTTACAGTTTTAGAGGATTAGTCCATTATCAGGGCAAGGAACATAGTAGCAGGCAAGAAGGCATGGTGCTGAGTGGTATCTGAGAGATTTACATCCCGAACCACAGACAGAGGTAGAGACACTGCACCATATGTAATCCTTCCACGTGGTTCACCAACTGGGAACCAGACACGCGAATATGTGAGCCTATAAGGGCCATTCTCATTTAAACCACCATCTTTGCTCCTCAGCCCCCATCGGCTCTTCGCCATGTCATAATGCAAAATGCATTCAATCCAATTTCAAGACTTTCCATAGTCTTTCAGACGGGCCTTCTTTACAGTTTTCATTCAAACCAGTACACTGTCATTAACACTCTCTTCTGAGGTAATCCAAGATTGTGTCAAATAAGCATTATTATATTCACCCTAGGAATTTAGTTTTGATGACCTATGCAATTTGTGCTGTCATTACTCTGTGTCCAAACTTTCTAAGCATAGGCTATGTGTACATGCCATCCACCTTATTTTATTTTGTTTTATTTTATTTTATTTTATTTATAACAAGGTCTCGCGTTGGCCTGGAGCTTACCCAGTAAGCCAGTCTTTCAAAGCTGCATGGAGTTTGCTGATCCTTCACAACATGCTTAGATCCATGAAGCCCATGCTTCATCTGAAGCTTCAGATAGCCTCCTAGTAGAGTGCTCCAATTCCCAGGATCCCTGGATAGTACATAGACCACTGCTTTTGCTAATCACATGACTGTTTAGTGTTATAACCCAAGGAATTTCTCTCAATTCTCTTAATTTCCAGGTTCATTTCTCGGAATATATATATTTGTTTCCTGATTCAAAGTCTTATGTTACCCAGGCTGGCCTTGTACAGGCTAGGTAGCTCAGGATGACCTTGAACTCTTGATCCTTCTGTCTCTACCTTCCGTGTGCTGAGATCACAGGTATATAACAACATATCTGGCTCATTGGGATAGTCGTTATATGTGATGGAGAGATACTTGACAGCACAATGGTAGACAGGCAACAGTGCAATTGAACCAATGTCCAAACTACAGGATTTATTTGTTTCTTCAAAAGTTGAAGAATAAGACAATTACAAGACACACTGCCAGTTAGGACTGAAAACAAATGACACTTGACCTTTTACTTGGGTCCCCAAGCCCCCAAAGTGGGTCTGTTCTAAAAAACAAGTCAATAGCCCATCAAAACTCCTTGTAATTAGCTTGTATTTCTAGGATGACACTCTTTATTTCTGTTTTATTTGGGGTTTTTTTTGTATTAAAAGCTTTTATTGTCTGTGTGCTTGAGCTATTGTATTTAAAAATTAACATGGTGTCATTTAAAGGTTCATCTAATTTTTTAAAAGTGAATCCTTAACTAGGAAAAACAAGAGAATGATTACATATTAAAATAATTGTTAATGGAGAATTTCCCAGGTAAACATTCATGACTAGTTGTGGGCATTGGAAGTAGCAAACATGGAAATGGCCGTTATCCATGGATCTTTCAACAGGGAAGAAATTAAAGGATAAAAAATAATCCCTGAGAAAGAATGTTTAAATTAGATTTTAAAAAAAAACAACTTTACGTAGACTATTGGAGAGCATAGAGCGGTTGAATGTGTTTGAGTAGATGAAGGATATAGACTAGACCTAGTGACTAATAGGTTTGATGTTACCATAAACTGTGTAGAGGATTTGGATTTGATCATCTCCTTATGGGTCTCCTGGTTCCCCTCATCACTGTATCTGAAGTCCATCCATTAGGTCCCTCCTGTGCTCTCAATGTGTTGGTGACTGTCCATCTCACTCAGAATGAACAGTGTTTGGCCTCCAGTTACCATTATCTCCATATTCTGACCATCATTCCTTACTCCCTGACCTCACTTCCTGTTTTTCTCTCCCCTGTTAATCTGTGTTGGTCTGGTGACCTTATGTCCCTCCTCAGTAACTGTAATATCCCTGGGACCTTTACAGATATTCTACCTTCTCTGAAGAAAGATGCCCTTCCAGTGTCTGCGCGATCCACTCTTGAGGTCATTACTGATGTGCCTATAGGTAGGGTGAGCCTCTTCACGCCCACAGCAAATCATTCCTGTGGATACAACTGGAAACGATCATATCAAGGGAAAGTCTGAGAAAGTTCCAGAGAGTGACATTTGTTACTTCACTTGTGTTTCCTAGATTTTACAGAGCTATGTAAGGTTGTTTATGAATATATGAACAAGAGCAAAAGTGATACCATGTAAAGGCACAAGGAACCAATGGTGTGATTTAAGGGAGGAGCATGTTCAATATGCAATATAGGTACATGAAAAAAATTAAAGAGACTCCAGACCAGGTAACTGGTAATAGAAAGAGTTTATCCTCTGCCTAAAAATGTCATTGTTGTGTCAAATTGTATTTACATTCTATTCAGTGAATGTTTAGGGGTATTTCAGATGTATACTATGTCACCCGCCCGATGCTTTGAAAAAGAAAAGCATGATGGCTTTTCCCATACTTTGTTTTAGTTTGTTAAATCTTTCCCAGCATAATCTGACACAGTGTCTTTTTTCTGGACACTGGTTTGTTTTATGACATTCTCAATGAAATAGAAAATCCTTCAGATCAAAGACATGTTTCCTGAAGTAGCAAGTTCTCAGGTTATGAATAGGGGTACATTCAGTTGAATGAATGAAAGAAAGAAAGGAAGAAAGAAAGAAAGAAAGAAAGAAAGAAAGAAAGAAAGAAAGATAGAATAGAACCTTCAAAATAGTAACTGAGGAAAACTAGGACACAGAGAAGTTGTTTAGATCACACTGTTTTCATAAGAAGGGGAACCAAGCTTGTGCCCTCTCTATCTTAGCATGAAAATGACTTCCTGGGGGCACACAACAGTCTAGAAAGAACTGCTGAAAGAGGAGACAATCTTGCCGGGGGATGTAGCCATATTCACTAAACATCGCACACCTTTTAGAGCCACATGACACACCCTGCCCAGAGGACACCAAGGGAACAGATTAAGCCAGTTTAACTCTAAAGCACTCTATTAGCAGAAGCCAGGGTGTTTGAGTCCCTTCAGGAAACCAGTTTGTGTCACTCATTCTTGAAGAATCCCTGAACTCTTCATTGCTTTGCGTTTGTGTATGTGTGGGTGGGTGGGTGGGGGGTTTGTTCTTTTTATTATAAGAAAAAAATAAAATGATTGACATTTCTGGGTCATTCTGTGCCCTGCCATCTGCCACTGAAGGTTTGAGACCGGGAAGAGATGGGCAGCGAGTCAAGTTGGCACCATCTTGAATGCTATTTCCATCTGTAAACTTGAAGCGCTGTGTTGCAGTCTCATCGTACAGTGCCACCTCTTACAGTTAAAACCTTCCTTCTGTCTCTTGCACTTTTCTCACTTCCTGTGCCTTTTCCCCTATGGCCTTCCATTTGGGTGACTGGCACTGAGAATACACTTGGGAGGAGTGACCAAAGATGATCTGAAGGCTGTCTTTGTCAGCCCTGACCCATCCTTTGCTGGGCTTCACTCCTGTGACCTCAATCACTCGGCAGCCAGCCAGGCAGTCTGCCTAGACATCTTCCCGGGCATACCTCGGAATAAGGTGCATGGTATTCACTTCTTTGTAGTTATGTCTCAGCCTGAATGTCTGAAAAGAAAAGTCCCAAAAGCCATCAGGAGGGCCAGCTAGACGGCTTAACAGCCAAAGGAGCTGGCTTAGTGAGCTAAGTTCTCTCCCCTAGATCCACACAGTAGAAGAAGAGAATTGATTACAGAAAGCTGTCCTCTGTCTCCCCCACACGCGCTGTGGCATGCACATATATGCATTAGGAAGTGGCAGGTTTCTAAAGCTACACTCCCTTTATGAGCACAGGGTAGAATGGTGAATTAAGAACTCTATGGAAAGATGAGTCCTTAAACAGATGAGGGGTCCCCTACCCCAGAGCATTTCTCCTGCCTTTGTTTGCAACGAACTCTTTTTCTCCCTTGGTTTCGATCCACCTCCTTCTAAGACACACTCTTAGTGGTGTTGGAATTTCCATAAATGTTTTTTTCTATTCTGCTTCCCCTTGTCCTGTCCAATGATCTCAGAGAGCTTTGAGCTTTGGTGCTTATGTGGTAAGTTAAAAGCGTAGAACAAAAACCAAAAATATTACAGTGTAAAGTGTCACCATAGTGTCTCTCCAAACTCACTGCACAAAGCAATAGACGGTGCCCCAGTTGTGATAGTACACACCTGTCATCCCACCACTTAAGAGTGGAGAGAGGAGAATCATGAATTCAAAGCCTGCTTTGACCACATGACATAAATAAATAAATAAATAAATAAATAAATAAATAAATAAATCCCCACGTATATTATCCCAATTTATGGGATACCCCATAAGCTTGTATGGTTGTGCACATCCATAAACCCAGCATTTAGGAGGTAGATCAGGTGATGAAGGTCATTCTCTGTGACATAGTGAGTTTGAGAACAGCCAGGATTCATGAGACCATTTAAATCATGATTGGTTATTAATTACAGCTTGTAGTTCCATCAGTATCCACCACCTTCTTCCGTGTTGCTGGTGGCTTTGGATCGTTTCCCTTTAGCTCCTGGATGAGTACACAGATGGTTTTTAGATTCTCTTGTGGGGTGCCCTGATACTCGCAGACTCACCTCCATAGTTGGTATGAAGATCCCTCAACTTACTTGACTGAATTCTCCAACTTCATGATCTGCTAACACAACCCTGACTCTACAATCTGTTTTTTTTTTATCTTTAGAGATCCAGATAAAACAAAATGAACTACTTAAGACTTTTCCTTTTCAGGCTATTGTAGCCAACGTTCACTTAGATGAACAGGGAAGGAATACCTCAGAAATAATAGAAGGCTTGATTATTCATATCTGTGATTTCTATGGCTCTGGTGAAAAAAGTCCCATCTGTTAGGAGGCAAGTGACGGACAAAGTTCATAATTGCTTTGAATTCCTCTTGCTTTTGTCTCCACTTAAAAGAGTAAGAACAAAATGTATACACAAGCCATAAATGAGAAACAGCAGGGCCGTGTTGTGTAAGACTGGTACCACTCAAACCCACTCCGTCCACTGAGATCCAGAGAATCTGAGTTAGGAGGAGCTTAATGGAGAGATTCTGTTACCACAGGGAACTGATTCAGTTCACGCCTTAGATCTCTGCTAAGCATAACTCAAGAGCATCTCTTTTCTTTATTTAAAAGAGATCCTGTTACGAAATATAATATTGCAGGGGCAGGGGAGTACCTGGAGGGCCAATACAATGTCGCCTTCCCTAAGAAATCACTCCATGCAACAGACCTGGTATAAAAGGGGGATTATTTGAGGGGAGTGAGGGCTGGAAAAGAGGTAGAAGCAGACAGACAGGAGCAGAGCCATGAGGGCAGAGAGCAGGCGACAAGGTAGAACAGAAAAGGAGGAGGGAGAGGGGGAGGGGGAGGGGAGGGGGAGGGGGGGGGGAGAGGAGAGGGAGAGGGAGGGAGAGGGAGAGGGGAGGGGAGGGAACACCATCTGGAATGGTGAGTAGCCCTTACCTGATGTGGCCCTCACCTGGCCACAACAGGTAAGGCTGGCAGATGGTAACTTAAGCCATTGCTAGGCCTAGTGGAATCACCTGCAAGCCGAAAGACCATGTATGAATGTCCTCTCCAGACATTTGTGTTCTTCCAAGAGAATGCATTGATCCAGACTTAGTTGTTTTTTTAATTGAGCAATCTTTTTATGTGAGAATATCGCATACAAGTATAGTGCATTCTGATGGCTATCTCTCTGTTAAGCTTTCTTCCCTTCCTCCTACCTGTCTCTTTCCCTCAACCATGACTTTGGCTTTGTTTTGTGGCCCAATCAATTAAACTAGTGTCATTTGTGTGACAAGTGGTTTGGAACCATTTTCTGAAGCATCTACTTTACATGACTTTACATAGCAATATTTAAATGAAAATACATTTCTTTAGAAAAACTGGAATTATTTTTTAATAAACATTTTCTAATAGATTAGTGAATTTGGAGCTCTGTAGCTCAAACCCAAGGTCTCAAGCTAAGGAAGGTATCCTACAACTGGGCTGTACCCCGGTCAGTCATTTCCTGGTTTGTTTTTCTGTGTATCCTCTGCTGCTTGGGGTGGGGTTTCTTTTTAGTCTTTGAAAATTTTCATGAATTCCTTTGTAGAGATTTCATGCATTCCTATGGTATTTATTACAAGTTAACTGAAGGGTTCATTAGTATCAAAAATTGTTCTTCTGTGATTTAGTCCTCTGATTATTGCTCTTATCTAAAAATGTGATAGAATATTCCAGCTTCACATGGTGATGCACACCTTTAATCCCAGCACTTAGGAGGCAGAGGCAAGTGGGTCTGTGAGCCTGAGGCCAGCCTGATCTACAGAGTGAGTTCCAGGACAGCCAGAATGAAATAGTGAGACCCTGTTTCAAGAACAAAATGAAATAGTTCCACCTAGATTTTTATAAGTATCAGTGATTCATGATAGAAGACACTGGCTTTTTTCCCCCACAATTAGATCACCAGTAAAAGAATGATTTTGTTTCCTTCCAACTCCTGTATTTTTCCTCACTTTAATACAATAAGCAATATTAGTATAAAGCTGGGTAGAAAAAATGATTGTGTATACTCCTTTATAATCTCTAAATACAGATGAACACTATCAACATTCATCATTATGTAAAATTTTAGAAATAATGTCAAGTAAATTTAATGACAAAAACAGAGTGCCACCTACAATTCCACTAGCCAAAGATAAATCTCAATTTAATACTTTTCAATCTTTATAATTTAAAAATTTCTAACCGTATTCTATTGTGTAGCCTAATTTTTATAGACAAACACATGCAATTGTAAACTAGGATCCTCACATGAGAGAAACGGTGATGTTTGTACTTAGTTCACACAGTTTATGCTTAATGGAGGGTGATGGTTTTATGAGATGAAAGGGTTCATGGATGGCAGTGACAGTTACACAACACTGTGGGCATATTTAATGACATTGCGTGACACTTGTCAAATGGTCATGATGGGGTAATGTATGTTGTATGTGTTTTACCACATTTTTCGAAAAGTGTTGGAGACATGTGTAATGATTTCGTGCTTAGACATAAAACTGTGGTTGGCTTCCAGAAGCATAGAGCTCAGGATCAGTTCTTTCTTCACAGTGCAAAATGAAAAGAATGCCAGGCACCCATTTCCGAGTACCCCTCTACACACACACACACACACACACACACACACACACACACACACACACACACCACACATACAAGGCTTTCTGGGAAATGCACTGTCAGAACTCATTTTGACTTGGTGATTGTTGAGAGCAAGTGCTGGGGACACAGCACGTAACTCCTAAGCTGAGCAAGCAGGTTAAGCCTTTGTTGGGACTACGTCCATCAGCTGGGTTTCAGGCTGCAGACATAGGAAGTGGATCTGCATCAGGAAGGAACGACTTACCTTGATATAGAGAAGAGCGGATTGCCTATGAAGATAAACAAAGCAGCCATTAGGAGACAGATTGGGGTGGAATAAGGATTAGCACTGATGGCCCATGGTCATTTCTGGATGCTATGGACTTGAATGTTGGTGCCCCCAAATTCTTATACTAGGACTCTTAAGACACAGGGCTGTTGAGGGATGATAAGGTTCAAATGATGTCATCAGGGTGGGTCCCATGATTAGAGGAAAAGAGACATATGAGGACTCAGAGAGAAGGTGGCCTTTTGTAAGCCAGGAAGAAGGCCTTACCTAGGCCCTGAATTGACATCCACCTTCCTATTGAATGTTTGATTCCAGAACTATTAGAAATCCATTTCTTGAGGGCTGGAGAGGTGGTGCAGTGATTGAGAGTACGTTTTGATCTTGCAGAGGACCTAGGTTTGGGTCTCAAGACCCACATGTTCGCTCCTAACCATCCACAGTGCCAGCTCCAAGGGATCCAGTGCTCGCTTCTGACTTTTGTGGCACCAGACAGGTATACGCATGGTGCAGAGACACATATGTAGACAAAACACTGCTGCTGCACATAAAATAAACACATCTAAACGTTAAATTAAATGTTTTAAAAAAAAGTCCATTTACCGTTGTCTAGGCAACCTTCACTTGCCCCAGGATGAAGGCTTTCTCTTTAGCACAATGCACTGTGCTTGGACCTAAGCAATGGTGCCAAGAGATCATGGACAGAAACCTCTGAAGCCAAACCTTTCCCTACATTAACTTGATTCTCTCTGGTGTTTTGTTACAGTAACACAATCATAACAGAATCTTCCCTTTCTTCCTCCTCCACTGCTGCCACTTCAGATCATGTCCCTTTGCTCTAGAAGTCCAAGCAGAAGACGACATCTTGGATGTCATGTGCTGAGCCTGAAATCCCTGTAAGGTTCTGAAAACCATATACAGTAACCAGTATTATTTTTGGATTTAAGAGATATGTAGATTCCAAAGTGGCAAGGACCACTGAACCAGTGTTTAAGCATCATGCCCTAAAGCTTGGCTAGTGGTTTTTCTGTGGAAAAGCTAGGCCCTAAAAAATATTGACTTGTGCATCTTTGGTTGGGGTAGCAAGAAATCAATGGTGGGGGAGAATCAATTGTCTAGAAAAACTCCTCATAAGTGAATTGCAAATTTGTCTCAGGAAGAAAAGTTGCATTCATATTATAAATATTTTCACTTGAAGATTGTTGCGTAGCTCAGAGTTATTTGAAGGAAGCATGGGGGTTGGCTATTTTAATCCGCTTACTTGCATTTGGCCTTTTACTTTATGGTCAAATAGTCATGCTGACTTAACCACACAGAAGTGGTGATTACTCTTGATTAGAAGAAGGAAACAACGATTTAGATGCTGTTGGGAATGTACTCTCAACAAAGAGTAAGAAATGGAAATCAGGCAAGCAGTTAAAGTGCTTCATGCCGTTTTCCTGCATGGCTGCTGCTCTCTGGAGCCATGTTGATAATCCCGTAAGGGACTGTGCCATTATTGCTCACAGCTCCTGCTGTTAAACATAGAGGGTTGATTTGCTTTTCTGTGGCTTAAATTATTTCTGGAACGCTTTCTTTCTCACTCCTGAGTTAAATGCAGAAGTTCTCTGCCAAGCCAAAGTCAAATGGCTTCTGGCTGACTTTAAAGTTGGACCAGCATCCAAGGAAATTCCCTTTGGTATGGAGGGTTGTTGGAACGCTCTCAAGATCAGATGTCCCTTTCATTTTAAAGGACAGGTGATGCCTTGTTTCTCACAAGATGAAGGTTTTATTGCTGTCGTTTGATTTTGGTCCTTCAATCTTTAAACTGGAGCTCAGTGTTCAAGAACCAAGATGTTATCAAGACTGAAGGGACTATGAAATAGCCTGGCAGAACCATATCCATCTTTAGGGAAGGCTTGGGTTTGAGATAAGCTAAGAATCTATGTTTTGGAATCAGTTAAGGAAGAGTATGGACCCCGATCCTGATAGGTTGAATGATTGTTCTTTCTTTTGTTCCATGTGTGCCTGTGTCTATTATCAGAGTGCTATAATTTAATCTTTACTGTCCTCCCAAGCCCACATTATACTTGGTCTCCAGCCTGGTAGGGATAAATAAATAAATACATACATAAATAGATGAATGAATGAATGAATGAATGAATGAATGAATGAATGAATGGCAGGGATCCATAAGAGATGGGTCCTAGTGGGAAGAAGATAGTTCACTGGAACATTCCCCCAAAAAGGATATCAGGACTGTGGCCCCTTCTCTCTCCTTCATCTATTTTCCCTCTCTATCATGATGTACTGTTCTTAGACTCAAAGCAATGGGGCCACGTGACCATGAACAGAAACCTCTGAGAGCAAACCTTTCCCCACATTAAGTTCATTCTCTCTGGTGTCCCGTCATAGTAGCTTGATCACCAAGACTTCTCCATATTTCCCCTGTGCTTTCACTGCTGCCACTTCCAATCACAGAGTCAGTACAATGTAAACTTTATTCTACGAGGGCACGTGTCTCAGTATAAAGCCATAGTGGGAGGTTATGAAGCTCTAAGTAGACAGTCTGGGGAACTCTTGTGTCACGGAAGAAGCCGATCAGGTTAACTCTGATGTTGAATGAATAAATAGCCTGCAGCTGAGAGCTGAGACGACAGAGACTGTGTCACACCCCCGAATTCGAGAGACAAGCTGACATTTTGCAGAGATAGCTGACTTGCTTCAAAACTGGGCCAAGGTGCTCCTATTTCGGAACGGAAGCAGCCATCCCCACTTCTGACTACTCAATAGAAACTCTACCTACTAAGATAATTTTTGTTTGAGAGTAAATATTGGAAGAGCAGTTGGGCATTTTAAATAAACACTTTCTCCACCTAGAGCAAAACGGTGAGAGTCTGCAATTGGTTTATAAGCTGAGACATTGGAAGGCGGGCTAGCAAGCAGTCTCAGCCTTCTCTGTGTCTACAGCGGATTTCAGCAATGAGCATTTTCATTTACTTTACAAGCTCACTGTATTAGGGAATCTAAAATAGCCGTTCCTTGGAGGCTTTGATGGCACCTTCCCTAAGCATCTTCCCCTGAGCATCTGTTAGAATTCCTTATGCCTGCTTCAAGTGGAGACAAAGGGGACACGGATTATCACAGAATTGGTGTTGGAAGTTTCTGAGCAACTCCTAGGGCAAAGTGGCTTCCATATTAGTTCAGAAGAAATTCACTTGGGATTCAGAACAGTTTTCATCTAATTACATTCTTCTTGGTTTTCCCATCTTTTCAACTTTTCTTGTCATTTAGATTTTTTTATTAATTTATTTATTCTCTTTACATCCTGACATGAGCCCCCCTCTCCCCCCAGTACCCCCTCACACAGGTCGTCACCTGTTACCCCCTACCCTTCTCTTCTGAGAAGGGGGACCCCGCAGGATAACAGCCACCCCTCCCCCCATGTTCACCAAGTCACTGCAGCTTTGTGAGTGGCCACCCAATCAGGAGTCATGGCCCACAGTATAGGAAGCTGTGATTTGCAGGCTGGAGGGTAGCTCAGCTGGTATGGAGCTTGCCACACAAGAAGACTTGAGTTCCATCTCCAGAACACACATAAGAGACCAGATGTGATAACAGGCCCTTATTATACCATTTCCTGGTAGATATGTGTACACACACACACACACACACACACACACACACACACACACACACACACTTGTTCAGGGAGAGAGACGCAGGCAGGCAGGCAGGCAGACAGAGACAATGAGAGGCAGAGACAGAAATTTGGATATTATGGCATTTCCTCCTAATCAAAATATAAAGAAAGTAACTAAGTTGGGGGACTTTATTTGGCAACAGCAATAATTCAGCCATCAGTGACATTTAGAATAGATGCTGTCATCTGCAGTGAGACTTTTGATCCTCCCGATACTGAGTGGACAATAACTGTAGTGTACAATCCTGTGTTCACTAGGATGCGTTTCAGCCACTCCCGAATAGCAGTGATTTAGAGATTTTGTCTGTTTTGTTTGTTTGTTTGTTTGGAGTTTTTGTTGTTTTTTGTTTTTTGTCTCTACCGAAGTTCAACCCATGTGGCCCATTGTCTGAACAGTGAGGCAGGAGCCATCCACCTTGTTTTATCACCTTCATTTTGTGGCTCATAGATATCGAAGTTCATTAACTCAAGCTGTGGAACCATGGAAAAATGATTCCTACTGGCTGGGTTGGAGAATTGGAGCTGTGTTACTTTTGCTCACATCCCATTGGCTGAAACTCATGCACAGGGTCACACCCACCTACCAGGGAGGCTGGAGATGCAGCTCAACTGAATTCTCCAAACAAACAAACAACAAAATAAACCCAAACTTCTCTTTCCTAATAATCTAACAGCAGATTTATGTAATCTTTGTTGTTCCTGCTGCAGCTTTTATTGCCTTTTCCAAGTTTTAAATAGAAGGTCCTGTCACATTTATGTTTAATTTAAAATAGAGAAATATTTAGTGAAGTTTTTAGCTGTGTAGGCAGGAAGCAAGGGAGGAAGGAAGGGAGAGAGAGGTGTGTGGGGAATGAGAGAGAAAGAAATAAAGGGGAGAGAGATCAAGGGAGAGAGGGGTAAGGAAGGAGGGAGGGAACACACAGAGGCAGAGTGGGGGTGAGAGGGAGAAGGAAGGAGGGGCAAGGGAGAGGGACAGGAACACACACACACACAGAGAGAGAGAGAGAGAGAGAGAGAGAGAGAGAGAGAGAGAGAGAGAGAGAGAGAATGAGATATGTGTGTGTGTAAGGTACTGTACAAATACCCAAGTAATGTACTTCCATACCTTATAAAAGGCAGTTAACAATTTTTGTCCCTGAGTAAAGCAGTAGCTTTGTGTCTGAGAGAAGGAACTCACTTCAAGGACAGTTTCCAGATATGGAGGAAAGGACTTGATTTTTTTTTTTTTTTTTTTGTAGATCTGAGGTTTCAGGAAAAGAGGAGTAAAGATGATTCTGATTTTCCCCCTTAGAAAAGCAATGCCATTTAGAATAAGTTTGAGAAGATGACAAGAGGATGAACTCAGTTCTACCCATGAACTGTGTGGTAGCCAGAGGGAGGGAATGTTCTGGAAACAATTGGAAGTTACATCTGTAATTGAGAGAAGACTCGGGGTTTGGCCATTGCCTATCAGCCAGGTCTTCGAAGTCATGGGATCAGCTTAGCTTATTCAGAAAAGTGCAGAAGAAGAGTCCAGGTGGTAGGGGGTCTGTTAGGGGCCTCAGGCAGGCTAGTGGCTAAGAACCCTGGCTTAACATTTAGAAAATACTCGAGTGGTTATCATTAGGACAGGTAGGGCAGAAGTTGGATTGAAGTGGGTTAAAAGTAAAGTGGAAAATAAGTTAAAAATAAAGTGGAAGTAGGGAAGATTAGTCTCTGGATAATGATAGATAGATAGATAGATAGATAGATAGATAGATAGATAGATAGATAGATAGATAGATAGATAGATAGATATGATAGATAGGTAGATAGGTAGATATGTAGATAGATAGACAGACAGATGATAGATATGATAGATAGGTAGATAGATAGGTAGATATGTAGATAGATAGACAGACAGATGATAGATAGATAGATAGATAGATAGATAGATAGATAGATAGATAGATAGATAGATAGATGGATAGATAGATGATAGGTAGAACATGTACTATATTCATTTACTTATTCTGTATATATGTGATGTGAATATGTACCACAGCATCTGAGTGGAAGTCAAAAGACAACTTTTAGGATTTAGTTCTCTTCTTCCACCCCTAGGGCCTGGACATCAAATCCAACCACACTGGGGCAAGCGCCCCTACAGGCTGAGCCATTTGGGCAGAAAGCAGTAGAGAAGGAGACCCACATATGAATCTTACTCTCACCATGAGCCCCCCCCCCAAGCAAATGCAGAGCAGAGGAAAGTGACCCTGGCCAGCAGTGCTATTGTCACCGTGATGACATCGTTTTTACCAGTCTTGTGTGGAGTTGAACATCCCAAGGAGTTGTCTGGCACCTGTGTCATTCAAAAGCGGGTGCTGGAGCTTCACCTGCACAGTGAGGATCTATCAGATGGTGCCGGAGGTGAGAGGGAAAAGCATTTCACTTCTGTGATAAATGACCTCCCTTCTGGCACCACTCTACCCATAGTCATTGAGTTCTCCAGTGCTGGGTAGAATGTCCCCCCAGACAGCCCAGGTGAAGCAGCAAGCCAGAGAGCGCCTTACTCATGGAGTCTAGCCTTCCTAATAATGGTGGGTGGACACTGCAGTGTGTGATAGCAAACTTTCTGATAGGAGCATTTGCCCAGCATGTGCCACTGATGTGAGCTGCTGGGCACAAGGCTGAATAGTTCATTCCCCTTTCATAAATGAAGAGGTTACAGGTCAAATAGCCTAAGAGTCTCCGGGGTCACCAGTAAGTCTCCAATGTCTGAATATGAAGGTAACTGAGAATGCATCTCGTGGAGCTATTTGGTCAAAGTATTCTGTCCTCCCAGAAATGAGACTTCAGCCGCTCTGCCATGTGTCACTGTGATCTCACATCTCTCATATCACCTTTGGGCTCTGCTGAGATGTCACCTATCTCTCACTTTTCTGATGCATTTGCATTTATCATCTGCCATCCCCAGGTATATATACATATATGCATACATATACGTACATGTATGTGGACACATATACACATAAATGCACATGCACATACATATATGTATACATATATTTACACATATACACATACATACATATATCTAAATGCAAGTATATGTGTGCAAGCTGAAATCCAGCAATTTCTAGGAACTTTACCTAATAATGACTGACTATACTTATTCTTCTAGTACAAAAATGTTTTTTCAATCATCCTTCACGTTGAGGTAGAATTTTTTCCCCCCTAACATAGGATGATGACCCAAAAGCCAGCATGGTCTGGCAGCAGCTTTGAGGTAAATGGACATACCAGCCCAAAATGTCTTGCTACGCACTTCGCAGTTTGCTTTCCGGCAGATGTTTGCCCTTCTCTGTGCCTCCTCTCCTGCCATTCCTCTTCATGGTAAATATGTAGGGAACAGTATGTGTATATTTAGTGCTTTTCATTTATCTGGGACATAGTCCTTTGCATAAAACTAAGCATCCCTAGCAAAAAGGAAACAGACTGTCTCATAAAAATACTTAGGAAGCAGACTGGGGAATGAGGACCTTTTAGAGCCAGATGGAATTAGAATCAGGTCTAAGGGTTGGATCGCAATTCCTTTTTGTATGTAGTGTTATCTTCGGTTGAATTGTATTATGCTTCTGTAAGAAAGATAGGGGAGGTTGTGCTCGAGCAAACAAAGGCAACTCCAAGAAATATGCTGCTAAGCACGTGTATTAATCCCAAGTTACAATGTGAGGAGGAATACCACAGACCTAAATTATCATGGCCAAGTGAATTAACAGGAGCAATTGATTAAAGCTAGTGTTTTCATTGTGCACACAGGCTGCTTCCCCCTAAAGGTAGGATTCAAGACATCAACTTTGGATGTAAAGAAGACAAAGTTTTTATAGCTCATGGGTAGGAGGTTTCTAAATGGGGTATCTTGGAGGGGAAAAAAATTAGGCAAGGTTACAGAAACAGAACATAACAAGGTAGTCATAACAAGGTGGTCATAACAAGATGATAATGGCAAGGTAATCATAACAACCTTTGAAAACAAAGGTAGGATTGCAAGGTGGCTAATTTTTATTTTTTTAAATTAAGACGTGATGACCATTTTCTGGACCAGGCAGTGCAGAACCATTTGCAGTTAAAGTTACAGGTGAGGCATAGCCCAATCCTTGAGAAACAGAGGATTAATCATAAACAGGAGTGAGCCTACTTCGTCTTTATTATAAGATGGCTTTCCAGCCCAAGATGGGGATGGGCTGGTTCATCGCGTGCTGCAGAAAACATTTGCACACATAAGAACTCTTCATTCCATCAGGTTTTTTTTCCTTCTTTTCTTTAAAACTGGGGCCCTTTAATACTTTCAACATGCATTTGAATTTTCCAAAAGCAACAGCAAGAACAAAATTGCGTATGTGGAAAACTTGCATGTAGCACTCCATCGATAGTAACTAGAACTTGGATCTCTGAGAAACTTCTAGGTGTTCTTGTCTGACACAGTTGCATGACTGTTCATGTTCTAGTTCCCAGTTTTTTAACTTCCGCATCCTATGACCAAGCTTGGCTAGGATCTGTTTGGCAAATAGAAACCAAGTGCTTCATCGCACCCCATGGGGAGGAATCACGTTCTCATGGAAGCGGTTTCTTCGGTCTTGTTTCCAGAGCCCAACCTGCTACCTGGAATATAATTTACTTATTCAACAAATTGCTAGGAAATGTGTAGGCATTGGTAATACAAAAAGATAAAAACATCTTTATTCTCATACAGCTAAAATCAAATGATGTAAGTATTCCTATTAGCACTGCATACTAAAACCACTAGGCAGAATATATGGGACTGATTATTTTTCAAGGTCTAACTATGTTCTCTAGGCCAACCTGGAACTTTCAACTTTCCTGCTGCCTCGCCCACTGGAGTGCTGGGAATATAAGTGTGCCTACCATACCCAACTGGCATTCCTTAAAATAGGGAGCATTGCAATGTTGTGAATATTTATATTTCTGGTTCAACAAATTCCTCACAGCCTGAGGTATATACCCTGACATCCATTTTAGCTGGAATGCTCAGGTAGTTTTGACTGGCAGGTATAATAAGTATGAGATGAGATTGGGGTGTTTACATAGAAGAGTTGGAGCCCCTGACATGCATCTATCGAGTCTTTCTAATCCTGGAATCATGGTATCCATGTACAAGAATAAGTCATAAAAGGCATGGGATTTCCCATTGAATTACATCAGGAGAAGTGGGTACTAAGATTATTCATAGCATTAATAATTCCATTTCTATATTGTGAAATTTGCCACTTACATACTTACAGAGTTAAGTTACCCAGGAGTCAGAAGTCAATCATAAAACATCTCGGTTACACTGTAACCTAGATGTAGAGTTTGAGGTTGTAAAACTGAAGTGTCACCTCATCCAGGACCCTTTCCCAGCAGTTGAGGAAACATGATATGTGACTGGGACTCTAGAGACTGAAAGCCTGGGTTGGTGCTGTGTCTGATGGTTTGGTGGTTGTGAGAGCTTGGGAAAATAACTTGATCTCTCTTAATCTCAGTTTTCTCATGGCATGTGATGGATCCAGTTCATGAAGGCTGTGTGAGTCTTAATGAGATCATGCACTTAAACTGTTGGGAAGGATGCCAGGTTCCTTGTAATTAACTGCCCAACACAGGTCATTGTGTCTGCAACCTCAATAGGAAGGCTGGAAACCTTTCTGTAGCAAGAATCAAGAGTCTCACATGCAGTGAATTCAGTGAGGAAATTCTAAACATCCCTGGTATCGTCTTATTTCTTGCCTGGGAATCCCTAAGCAAATGCCACTTTTTAATGGGATTTGTTTTTATTACCAGAACATCCCATACGGTAGCTGAAGCAGAAAAGCCTTGGATTAAACTCTGGCTGATATAATTCAACTTTGATACATGGGTGTGAGTTGGACTACTGAAGCTTTTTAAAATGCTACGGGCAAGGACGGGCTCTGAGGACTCATGAACTGCTTTGTACTTCCGCAGTCTGAGCCCGGTATTCCCGGTTGCTTAAAATCAAATTCAGGAACATACTCAGAGTTCACCATAAACCGACTCTAATATGAGATAGCATCAGTCCCTAACCACCTTGGTGTATAGATCTTGTCTATCTTCCTCTTTCCTTCAGAAGGACCTTGGGAGGCAGAATTAAAGCCTGTCTTACTCTAACTTGATGGGGACGCCACATCTCTGTACAAAGTCTCACTCACTTAGGGCTTATTTCTAGATCCAGCCCTGGAACTAAGATACTGATTCTTAGTCTAAAAATGTGTAGATTGCAGTGATCCTTTTACAGTTACTACAAATTATTAAACAGTTCTAGCCACAGCCTCTGGGATAAAGAAAACCTCTTTGGGGGACCCTCAGTCAAGAGCGTGCAGCCATAGCTTCATAGGTAACAGGTGTTGCTTGATGGAGCAGAACACAGGATGTGTGGTAGATGTTGAATTGTCAATGTGCAAGAAGGCTTCACGGTGCACAGCCACTGTTTCTTAGTCTACCTGGAGCCCTTGACCGGTCAAGTAGCTTGGTTCCTGCTCCAAGAAATGCCTGCCTTGCTGACCTTTCAAAATTATCTCTTGGCTCTCCTGGGTTCATTCATCTTTGATAAAACTGCATTTCACTTACATTGAACTGTTGAGGTTGCCTAATTCAGTTCCTTTTCTTAAAAAGTGTTTTAATTCTTTAAAAATATTATGTCAGATTTCCTTGGAACTGGAGTTACAGGTAGTTGTGACACACTGATGTGGGTGCTGGGAGCTGAACTATGCCCCTCTGCAAGAAGGAAGTCCTCTCAACCTTTGAGCCATTTCTCTGTCCCCAATGTACTTCTCTTGATCACACCAGCCAGTCTCTCTAAATACTATCGTTCTTCAACTTCATTCTCATTGCTTGCTCACTCCTGGGAGATGCTCACTGTGTCTGTCCAATGGCCACTACTTTACCGAGCCCTTTGCTTTTTACTCCAAAGTGAGATTAAACTCATCATTTCTCATCTAATTTGTGGAAACTCTCTTCTTTCAGTTGTTAAGGTCAAAAACTTCAGAGCTTCACTTGACTCTGATCTCTGCTCTTGGACTCTAGGCCATTGTCCATAAATAAATGTAGAATTTTTCAAAGCATATTTAATTTTTTCACAATTTCTAGTGTGATGTCCTACTTAACATTTTTTCTGCTTGTCCCCCAGACAGAGACAACAGTGTTCTGTTTTTGCCCTCAGATTCTGTAGAATGGGAGTTGTTAGACTGCCCATTCTTCTGCTAACCAACTGGGTAAAGGCTAGTGAACCCCCAAAGATAAACCAGGTTCAGCCCTTTGCCAAGTGTTTCCTAGTTCTTATATCAAAGAAAGAATTCCCAGAAGAGAAAAACAATGGAGTGGGAGAAAGTTGGTGAAGGTCTTAGATAAACACTTAAGAGTTGGTAGGCTTTGAAAGAGAGAACCATTTCCTGAAAAATTTCCAAGGATTAGTTTTCAGTTAAGACAGGGAACAGGCAGGACATTTCAGGAATGGAATGGAATTTTCCCAGAAGAGTGTTTACCTTTTCTTTCTGTCCTGATTGGATGTGGCATGATATTGGAGGTATGATGGTAAGTGCTGGTAACTGTTGAGGCATTTCTCCAGCCTCAGCACCAAATTGTCGAAGGTGTACACCTTTAATCCCAGTGTTATTTTGATGAGAGACCATGAAACTATTAAGTCTAGAGGCTTTGCTTTCATTGACCTTTCAATGTCCTGTAGATGTTAAGAATGCTGTCAAAGAAATGAACAGTGTGTCTCTGTATAGAAAAAGAATTAAAGTAGAACAAATCAGGAGACCATCATTACTTGAAAGTGGTACCAAGCAGAGACCACCGCCCTTTTCAAGAACCAGAGGTGCTTCAAGAATTCTGAAATGTGGAAGAGGAAGGAGTAACAGAGCAAGAAGCTGTTCTTGCAAAAGAGATGAGTACCCATTACTAAGTGACGATGGCCATTCTTCTAATGATAGTTGCTCAAGGAGATGTGCATCAACGTCTAGAGGATGCTATGACTGTGGCCATTGCTGCTCTTGGGATGAACATGCATCTAAAGTCTTCAGTGATCCTGCTGGCTATTGTGAGGGACATGATAGAGATTTCTGTGACTATTCAAGTGGACCTTCTTACAGAGATACATATGGAAGTTATGGAAGCTTCCATGAGGCACCATCTGCAAGAGGGACTTACAGTAGAAACAATCGTTATGGGGACTATCATAGCTCACGAGGTGAAGCTATGGTGGAAGATGAGAAATTTACTCAGACAGCCGAAGTGACCTATATTCAAGTGGCTATGAATGTAGTGTTAGACAAGAAGAGCTTCCATCTATTGATAGGGAATACTCTGAGCATGGGGGCAGACAAGAAAGAGGGCATTCACCTATAGATAAGCTGTATAGTGCATCTCGTGAATCATACAGTAGAAGTTCATGGTTTGGGGGATCCCAGGGAGGTTATGGAGAAAGCAAATATGAAAGTGGAGGCAAGCACTAAAAGTTTTACGTTGTGGGCCAAACATCATTTCTAATGTTAAAAAAATGTTGATTTAGGAGATAAGGCATATATCAAGTTTTACTGCACTGCCTGAATACTGAAATACAGTGGTTTGGGGGAAAGTGAAATAATAAATAGCTTTCCATCCATGAGTTCTTCTGGAATGTAAAACAAGAAAGCTTGAACTGTTCAAAAATGATTCTTTGTTAGGTAGGACTTGTTAATGTTAATTAAAGTAGAATTTACAACTAGAGATTAAGTGTCTGCATTGTCAAAAAGAAGTCTGTCAATAAATATTAAAACAAAAAAACAAGAACAAAACAAAAAGTTAATTTCTTAAAGGTGTAAGTTACATTAAATAAATTCACAGACTAACATCAGTAACTCAGGAAATGCTTCATGATACCATGGTATCGGTGTGATATAATAACGTAAGTCAGCACTGTAAAATAACATTTTTCAAGCAATGACCGAGAAGCCAAATGTTGAACTTCTTAGCAGTAGGTCTCTAGAGTAATCATTTTCTAAAGGGTAATTATATTTATTTTGCTGGATTTTAAAGTTCATGTTGTTAGTCAAATGTGTTGGATTCTTATCCTTTCCAAGTACTGATTATAGAGACAGTATTTCCAGACCCTACTTGCATTCAGCCCTCTTAAAGAAGCATCATATTTGCATAGTCTCCGCTAACTGACATATGGAATTCTGTACTTCTAACACCCATAGAAAAGTGTGCTTCCCACATTAGCATAGCCTCTTAAATTTTTGAACACTTACTATGGACTGTTTCAAGCATACACAAAAGATAGAAGACTATAGGACTCTATAAAGCACTTTCAAAATGCCATGACATGTGAGGGTAACTTCTGTGACTTTTGCTGAATTGTCCACCTTCCTTCTTTCATATCCCAGTTAATAGGAATGGATTGGCTATAAATAGAACATTCCTGTATGTTTAGTTTTGCTCAGTCCCCAAAGCACACAGAAAACAACACACAATATTGCCATCAACAAATCATTGAACTTCTAACGGTTGCTGTATTTTTTCCCTTCAGATACATGGGTGTGATGGTTTGTATATGCTTGGTCCAAGGAGTGGCACTATTAGGAGGTGTGGCCCTGTTGGAGTAGGCATGTCACTGTGGGTGTGGGCTTAAGACCTTCATCCTAGTTGCCAAGAAGTTAGTCTTCCACTAGCAGCCTTCAGATGAAGATGTAGAACTCTCAGCTCTGCCTGAACCATGGCTGCCTAGATGCTGCCATGTTCCTATCTTGATGATAATGGACTGAACCTATGAACCTGTAAGCCAGCCCCAATTAAATGTTGTCCTTTATAAGACTTGCCTTGGTCATAGTGTCTGTTAATAGCAGTAAAACCCTAAGACAATGGGTGTCCAAGTATATGCATAATCAGTTTGATTTGGTTTGGGTTTATTTAAAGGCTTTGGGCATTACTTTTTTAAGTTAATTTTGCCCTATGATTGTATAAAGTAAGTCAAACCCATTAATTACTTTAAAGAAAAGCTGTTCTGTGATTATGAGTGCGCCAATGTAGAGCATTCATTCCTTATTAATAGACTTTTGTTTTAGCTTCACCATTTATTATGATGATTTAATTACCTTTGTGTCTGATGCATACTGTTTGTTGGAATGGGCTTGGGATGGGGGCCACAAATACTGGTTGGTAATTTTGTTTAAAGGTAGGGTACCTCCAGCCTGTGGAAACTGCATAGCTCAACAAACTATTGTCAGTGGATGGGTTATTTTCAGTCTTTGACTGATTGCAAATTCATTCATCTTTTTATATATGCAAATTATATATTAACTATCTCATGTAATATGGAACATACTTAATATGTCTTCCCTCCCATTGGATTGTGGGTTTCTCATGAAATGGAACCTTATTTTATTTGCATATTTCTTTGAGCCCAGAACAGAGTATCACTTGTAATAGGAATTAAAGACAATTTACTAAAAAAAAAAAAAGAAAGAAAAGAAAAAAGAGAGATCATACTGACAGAAGTCTATAAACATGGTTTTGTAATAGGTAATTGAATAAGAAGAGCAAAATTAGAAAAACCCAACATATATAAGACGGGGGAAGAAACAGGGTAGCAGGCAGGGGAAGGAGAGAGAAACTCTGAAAGGTAGAACAGAAGCCAGGACAAGGATGCTACCAAGTGGCAAATCACTTCATACAGAGGATATGGAAGTCTCTCTCAGAAACTATGGGGCTGGAGAGCTGGCTTAGTGGTTAAGAGCACTGTCTGCTCTTCCAGAGGACCTGGTTTCAATTCCCAGCACCCATCTGGTAGCAATTCACAAGCATCTGTAACTCCTATTCCAGAGGCTCTTGACGCCCTCTTTTGGCCTCCGTGGGTACCAGGCATGCAAACAGTGCACAGATATAGACGCAAACAAAACACCCATATACATAAAATACCAACTTTTTAAAAAGAAATTGTGAGACTTATATCAGTAGATATTTCCAGAAAACAATAATAAAAAGTCACCACACTATGTCAGAATGGCTGAGCAAACACAAACATGGCGTCCTGGAGAGGATGCAGAGAAGTTGGTCCCTCACCCATCACTGGTAGGTACGTAAAATGGAGCAACCACTGTAGAAGACACCTTCATAGTTTCTCTTAAAACCAAACAATTAACTACCATACAGATCAGCAGCAGAAAATAAACCAGAGGCCGTGTAGAATGATGTCAACATAAAAATAAGTACCTCTAATCAATTAATTAAGTTTGCTAACAAAGGTTTACGCTGCACAGATCTCTGTTAAATGGATGTGTGTTCAAGTTTGGAAGTCCCCATAGAGAACGCTAATGGGTAACTGAAGTCTCTTTGGTGGGTTACTAAACCAAGGAGATGTCCTGTGTATTTTTCTAGCCTTACTGTTTAATACTTATGATGACATGTTAGGAGATAAAGCCTTTTTAGTGTGAAAACTGTTTTAAACACTACCCTGGCACATGTTTGTCTTTGTTCAAAATCTTGATGCAACTGAGCATGTTTTTCAAAACTAATGCCAAAGCCAGGGAAGGGGCTTAGTTCATAGCAAAGCAGGTACCTAGGGGGAATGAAACCTTCGGGTTCCATACTCAGCACCAAAACCAACCAGCCAACCAACCAAACAGCGCCAAAGCAGTGCCAGCCAGGGTTTGTGTCATCACAAGCTTTTCTTTTCTTTTTTTAATAATTACATTTTTGGTTTAATTCATTATATAGGAATAGATTAACAGAAGAATTTCAGGTTAGTAATTTGTTCTCCAAATACAATATTTCAAAGTAGAAGCCTCAAGAGGGACAGGTGAGAATGCCTTTCTTTTATTAAACAATTTTGCTCTAACTTCCAATTTATGTGACTCAATAAAGCAAATCTTGAAAAGCCAAGGTAGGGTAGTTCACTCCAGCACTAAGTTAGACTGTCACAAGTTTGAGGTCAGCCTGGGCTTCCTAGTGAGTTCCAGGCCAGCCTGGGATACACTGTGAGTCCCACCCCCTTCACAATTATAGTAACAGCGAGCAGTAGCTTGACCTCTGAGGGTCCAGTTTAGGAAACCTACATTATTCAAGCAAGGGAAAAGCAGGGGGGCTCTGGAAAATACTTTTTTTTATTTTTTATTTTTTTCTTTATTAACTTGAGTATTTCTTATTTACATTTCGATTGTTATTCCCTTTCCCGGGATTCCGGGGCAACATCCCCTTAACCCCTCCCTCTCCCCTTCTATATGGATGTTCCCCTCCCCATCCTTCCCCCATTACCGCCCTCCCCCTAACAATCACGTTCACTGGGGGTTCAGTCTTAGCAGGACCAAGGGCTTCCCCTTTCACTGGTGCTCTTACTAGGCTATTCATTGCTACCTATGAGGTTGGAGCCCAGGGTCAGTCCATGTATAGTCTTTAGGTAGTGGCTTAGTCCCTGGAAGCTCTGGTTGCTTGGCATTGTTGATCATATGGGGTCTTGAGCCCCTTCAAGCTCTTCCAGTTCTTTCTCTGATTCCTTCAATGGGGTCCTATTCTCAGTTCAGTGGTTTGCTGCTGGCATTTGCCTATGTATTTGCTGTATTCTGGCTGTGTCTCTCAGGAGAGATCTACATCCGTCTCCTGTCGGCCTGCACTTCTTTGCTTCATCCATCTTATCTAGTTGGGTGGCTGTATATGTATGGGCCACATGTAGGGCAGGCTCTGAATGGGTGTTCCTTCTGTGTCTGTTTTAATCTTTGCCTCTCTATTCCCTGCCAAGGGTATTCTTGTTCCCCTTTTAAAGAAGGAGTGAAGCATTCACATTTTGGTCATACTTCTTGAGTTTCATGTGTTTTGTGCATCTAGGGTAATTCAAGCATTTGGGCTAATATCCACTTATCAATGAGTGCATACCATGTGTGTTTTTCTGTGATTGGGTTACCTCACTCAGGATGATATTTTCCAGTTCCATCCATTTCCCTGTGAATTTCATAAAGTCATTGTTTTTGATAACTGAGTAATATTCCATTGTGTAGATGTACCACATTTTCTGTATCCATTCCTCTGTTGAAGGGCATCTGGGTTCTTTCCAGCTTCTGGCTATTATAAATAAGGCTGCGATGAACATAGTGGAGTGTGCATCACAAACTTTTCTATATTTTTATTTAACAAAAAAAAACCCTCATTGACTGTCTCAAGAAACGCAAACAGATAAGTTGGTTTTATCCTACTTTATATATGCCTAATGCTGGACCAACCTTGCGACCCACAGTTTCCATTAGGATAGTTTTCAAGGCCATCACTACGTTAGAAAACATGTCCTAGTTTCTCAGAACTATACTGCTGTCAGGTCCCCTGGTGGAAAGATGGACGCAGTGAGAAGCAGGGAACGGGCAAGTTTGTTCATTCGTTCCTTACCTTGCATCGTATGGGATGCCTCTTGGGTGGCAAACCTTGAGTCTTAGAGTAAACTGTGCTGGGGCACCTGGTGATGGGTCTCTTCCTGTCCACACCTCACGTCAGCTGCCCCCGGGAAGATACGGGTAAGGATGAGATGCCAGAGAGGCACAGGACACAGAGGCCACATGCAGAGGTTTGCATGTCATGCTTGCAACTCACGGTGTGGCTGCTGGGAAAGTGTCACCACTGCAACAGTTAGAAGATACACGGGAGAAGGAAGAGGGGGAGAAAGGAGTACATTGTAGGCAGAGGATGCCCCATTGCACTCAAGAAACTACAAATACCTTGTTGGATCAAATGAAATCATTAAATCGCTGGCTTTTAAGGTCAAACTGGCAATTTCATGTGGTGCAAACTACCAGTTTCTTGTGGCTGCAGGAGGGAGAACTGAGATGAAATGCCAAAAGGTGAGGTGAGTTGCGAGCTGGGCGGGGCTAGACGTGGGTGGACCATCCCCACACTCTTTAAGCTGAGTTATTCCATTTGTGTGCATTATATAATATTTAACAGAATCTCTGGCCTCCAATCAGGTATCCATATCTTTCTTTATCAACTGCGATAACAACAACAAAACAACCAAAACACAGACATTGGCAGAGGTCCTTCTGGGTGTGGGAGTCTATTGGTGCAGTTGAGAAACACCAAGAAAGGACTTGAACCCAGAAAAGCATGGAAACAAAACACTGAGAATATTGGGTTTGTTCCAATACAAAATGTGTTCTCAGAGAACAGACATGGATGTAGAACTGCACGGAGCTGTCATGAGAATCAGACAGGTATGTGAGGAGGAAAGACAGACATAGGAACAGCAAGGAGGAGAATGGTATGGTTTTGAAACTTGATCAGGAGAATCTGGTGGGGGAGTGGAAAGGTGAATGGAAGGAAGGATTCCTTCTCAGTTCCATGTTCCCTCAGGTCAGAAGGAGAGAGAGAAAGTGGAGCAGTCAGGGCCTGGGCGTAGTCAGTAGCACCATGTCAGACAGGAACCTGTAGGAATGGAAAGCGAACATTGGAGGTGTTTCTGACCAATGCACACAGGATGCCTCCTCCAGTCTTTTCATTCCTGTCCTGCACACCATCTTCTAGAAATCAACTGTAAACGGTTAGATCTTCATATTGACTAAGATTAAAGAGGACTGATTCTCCTGGGACCTCCATGCGCCATGTTCTTTCCTGCCCAAGTAATTTCAAAGTCAAATTCTTCTGCCTATAAGGGCTTCCTGCCTTTCTTCATCTGCCGCTTTCTTGAAGGTCCTAAAAACTACTTCATTAGGAAATACTCCCATGATCTCTCTCCACAGTCCTAGTTTACATGGGCTTATATTATCATTTCCCAGATTTGGGTCCCATTCCAACTACTGCAAAACAGTAACAGTTTGTAATAATTATATAATAATGTGGAGGGTCAACAAATAAGTTTGACCAACTGTTTCAGTTTTGATGTTTTTCTGAAGTTGGGGATAGTAGTAGATTGTGTGTGTGTGTGTGTGTGTGTGTGTGTGTGTGTGTGTGTGTGTGTTTACACAGAATTGGCAGAAAACTCAAAGCTCATCCATTTCACACTCCCACTAAGTGGAACTGAAGAGAGAGGGGGCAAAGGAAGAAAAGCCCACCCAGCATTTGCGTTCTCAAGGCTTCTCTGTGGTCATATGGAGCCCATTCCAGTGAGGAAGTCAGCGAATGTGTACCCAGTGGCTAATGGAGAGAAGCCTAAACCTGTGTCTCCTTGGATGGAGACTTGCTCTCAGCATTAATAGCCCCCATGATTTTGACTTGCACTTCTATGCTCCTGTAGCAGGATGGTATGCAGTACTTAAAAGACATTCTATAGAGGGAACGGAGTTTGGAACCACATAGGCCTGGCTACAGCCACTGGCAGAGACCAAAGGTTCATGAGACAAGACTGAGAGACATAGGAATTAAACTTGGACAGTCTCTGATCTGTGGCCTTTGAACCTGGAGCTCAGCTGCTAAATCATGCTGAGGACACTGCTGTGCCTTCCCCTAAGGAGGTGAGCATGCATCTTTCAGAAAGTAAGCTACCTCCACAAGCTCTCCGTCTCTCAGGCTGGTGCTTGACGGATCGGTGGGTGAAGTGAGAAGAGGGTTGTAGAAGATTCTGCTGCGGAAATGACATGACAATGTGGGCTTTAAATTGTTCTCCTGTCTTTTTGTTTTGAAATAAATCTTAAAATTATATTTTAAAGGTAGAACACATATAGTCCATCACACAATAAAATATGTAGGACAGTGTTCTCCTGTTCCTACTTACCACTGTGTATTTTATTACTGTAGCATAATGTGTGAAACTCCTGTCTCCATTATCTGTCTCTAAAAGCCTCCTTCCCGTCCCAGTCTCTGTGAAGCGTGATTAGTCCATACAAAAATCGCATCCACTCTATCCCCAGCTCCCTTTACATCCACAGTGAGATGTGATGCCATTTTTCACTTTGAATGGAAACTTCCTCTTGAATGCTTTCATATTATCGGGGAAAAATGAGCTTGTATATTAAACAACAAAATGTTTTGATTTATAGGGGGAATTATCTCATCGGCAGGCATAGTAAATAAAATCTATCTTTCATGGACACATTAAACCCATATTTTACAAACTAGTGCCAATAATGTGTTTGTGTGAATATCCATGGACAGATAAATAGTAATTCAATACTATAAAGCTTCCAATACATAAGTAAATGTTGTATAAAGTAGGGAGCCATATACTTTAATTATTATTCCCACTTTAAATGATTTCCTTTTGTGTTATACGGAGCTACTTTGACATTTATTATTTCCCTTATAACTCTATATTCTGTCTTTTTATAATGTGCAAGAAATCTTCAGTAAAAATAGCTCTTTGGAAGACTTGATTAACGCAACAAAGGTCAATGTGGCGAAGATTGTGCAAAGATGTGTCCTATTTGTAATGTTCTATTTTTATTGTGGGAGCTGTAAAACTATGAATAATCTTATTTATTCCATTTATTCTTTAGTTTGTGTAAAATTATATCCTACAGTTATCCTGTCACAAACATAATTGACCAGCCTGGTGCCTGAAATGCATTTCGTTTTATCTTCTCAGCATGAATAGGCTTGAAACCTCTTGGTCATTTTTTTTTAAAGGGGCCCTGATGGTTGGGAGAATACCACGTGTAGAACAAAGCATGAAGCATGTGCAAGAAAACAATGTATTTGGAAAACAAAGAGATTCTTTCCTCTTGACCTTGGAACATGACTCCAGTCTCCTACATTTCTCCATTGCACAATTGCTGACCCTATGCCAGCAGCTGCTCTAGGGACTGGGCATGGGGAGGTGAATCCAGGCAGGTTTGATGCCTTGTTTGGGGGTTCTGTAATGAGGAAAGCAGAGTGCATGAAAAAAAATGCTAGCCTTCAAACTGGGAGCAGTCATAGAAGAATAAAATGGATGAGGGATAGTGAACATGGAGTTGTCCTTCTTGAATAGGTCTGTTAAAGGTGGTTTCTCAAACGAGTGTGCAGAGATTAGAAGAATGGCATCCTCATGTGTGGAAGAACATGGTGTATAGAGATCCTAGGGAGGAGCTGTCAAGAAGGGGTCCTGTGTAGCACATCTGCATGGCTAAGGAACCCTCCTGAGGTGAGAAACATGGAAGGGCATGGGAATGAAGAGTCGGCAAGAATCAGATCATACTGGCTCCCACGGGCCATCGGAAGGAACATGTGTTCTAGCTCCTGTGTGATGGGGGAGGTAGACAGGAGAGTTAGAAAGATCCCCTTTCAGGATACATAGACTACTCTAGCCACTGGGTAGACATAGGGCGTGGTGTTCTCAATGGACACAAAAGATCCAGGAAATTACCAGTGCAAGAGGTGAGGACAGCTGAGATGGCTGTCTTGATGGCAATGGAAGGAAGAGCTCTGGTTAGGGTTGGAGTTTAGAAATACGGCTGGTGTGGATCAGTAATGTGGTCAGTACAGAGAGGACATAATCAAGGATCATCCCTATGTTTAGTACTTAAAGGGTTAGTTACCTTCGCTTGTGTGTGTGTGTGTGTGTGTGTGTTTTCTATTAATTCCAGAATTTTCTCTTGTGCCATAGCCATAGTCCATCTAGGTTTATGCTTTCTCTGGTGTATCTTTCTCCCTAATATGTGCTGAAAAGACCAATAATACATTGATCTTTGTCTGAAGTGCTTGGGGGACTGGAAGAGCATCCTGATGCTGGGGAAAGATCTCAAGACTTCGAATCAGAGAACCTTAGCTCAAGGTCTGTCTTGGGCCATTCTCCCTTTCAGGGTCAAGTTCTTTATCTGAGAAAATTGTGAAGAGAGTAGTTACCATGGGATGACAGGAGAGTTTTGTGTATATTATAATCATAGTTGCTTACCATTGCTTAACTGAGACTTAAGTGTATACTGTAACCGTGTGCTACTTAACAATGGGATGGGCTCTGAGACATGCATCTTTAAGTGATTTTATTGTTATGAAAACACCATAGAGTATATATAGATTGTGCTTACACAGACCTATATGATATTGATCTCTCCCTCAGTACGACCTCTTGATGTAACCAAGTGATTCATTTCAGACATGATTTATGAGAAAGCATGAACACAACACATGATTTTACAGTAAGAAAATTAAGTAGGAGGAATGTTTAACATACAGAAGTCTATAGACAACATCTCTTATAAGCACCACCTGTCAATCAAAAAGCTGATGGCCAATGAGACGAGGCAGGAAACAGGCAGGACATTGTCAGGAAGAGAGAGGATTCTGGAAAATAGTAACAGATAAAAGAGAGATGTGAAGAGAGACACAGGGGATGAGATGAGAGGTGAAGTAGGAGACCGACTGAGGAGACAGATTTAAACCAGCCAGGTAGAGGAACTCTGAGATGCTGAGGAAACACTGATGGAGAAAGAAGCAGGCCTGGACCGAAGGAGAGGACATAGAATAGATTAAATGGTTAAATGAGTTAAGAGCTAGTCAGGGAATGAGCCAAAGTTTATAACCTAGGCATTTAAGAATAACTAATTGGTCTCAGAGTTGTCATTCTGGGAGTTCAAACTAGGAAAGGAAAACTTGGAATTCAAAAATTGTTTTTTACGGGAGGCCCTGCATTTGATGCCATCAAAACAAAAGAAAAATTAAAAATAAGTAAGGGAGTAGAGTGTACCCTAACACAGTAGACATTCTGTGTAGTAAGGAAAGAAGTGTTTGCTACTCATAATTTCCTACCATCACCTACTGAGTATAACTTTATGATGTACACAGCAGCAGCCTGCCTACACCGGCCTCATCACATTCAGGAGTAATAGATGACTTAACAATATCACAATTGCTATACTTCTGTTAGGTTTCTTTTCTCCCCCTCTTCTCCTTCCTGTTTTTGCTCCTCCCTCTCCTCCCCCCCCCCACACACTCTTTTTTCAAGACAGGGTTTCTCTGTGTGGCCCTAGCTCCCCTGGAACTCTGTAGACCAGGTTGGCCTCAAAGTCAGAGATCTGCCTGCCTCTGCCTCCCTAGTGCTGGGATCAAAGGTGTGCATCACCACCGCCTAGCTCTACAAACAAAAACAAAAAAACAAAACAACAACAACAAAACAAAACATAGTCTCACTATGTATCCTCGCCTGGCCTTGCATTTACAGTAATTCTGCCTCAGCCTCCTGAGCACGAGCGTTGTTGACTTGCATCACCCTGACTAGCATTTCCTGAGTTAAGGAACCACTGTTGTGATCTTCCAGACCACAGACAAGTAGATGGGCATACAATATGTGCTTGGTGCTTTTAATTGAAGGTGAGTTTTACTCTTATCTTGATTTATCCATCTGGGATGATAAGCACTATACCAGAATTGCTTGGCGTTCAGTATACAGTGAGAAAAATATCACGAACTGGCATTTTTCCTCTCCACTTAGCCACCATTGCCTCCCGGACAAAGCCCAGAGATAATAGGTTAACCTTGTCACTAAGAATCCTTTTTTGTTTTATGATTTAAACAAATGTCTGAGACCAAGTAGGGCTTTATTCTCCAACAGAACCCCAGCAACCAGACGACTTGGATAGCATGAATAGCCCCAGCTAATCTTAAATATCCTGCACTTCGTTAATCGTTGTTAGCTGACTTCATTTTATTTTATTTTGTCCAGAACACATTTAATTTCGACACATTCCCAAGACATGTAAAAGTGAGTGCCAACATCTTTTCAAACACAAATCGGATTTAATAATGTTTATGTTGAACACGAGCAATTTAGTTATTTCTTTTCACATAAATCTTTTCTCTTCATGCCGAGCAGACCTCCAGGAGACTGACACTTATTATAGACTTTCTCAATCAATTAATATTTATTGAGCCTGTGGTGTGTGTGGAAACCAGCAGTAAGCATGGGAGGAATTAAAAAACTTGAGTGTAGTTTGTTCTCTAACTCATAAATTAATTATTAAGAGGAAACCTCTGTGGGAAAGAACATTCCCAAAGGAACCTAAGGCTGGAAGGAGCCCAGGATAGCCCCTCCTCGCCTCTTGCTCAACTCCACTAGATCTCCTGCACAGATTCTCCTCATCTCATCATTTCCTTCCACTTGATCGCTGTTAGGGGCCGTGGGGGATGTAATCAAGTCCCTGGGTTTTCTTGTGGGGATTTCAGAAGGCTTTGATGCTTAGACTTTTGTCATATCCCGGTATACAGATCTCTGAGAGCTCTCCTTGTCTTTCATATTTCCATTCCCTTCCAGGTCTACAAAAATCTGTGAAGTTCTCTAAAGTTTCATGTTTGGTGTATTAGTGTTCATATAATGTTGAAAGTTTGTAAAGGGCTTTGCATGCTACCCTTCTGTTACTGTAACAAATGTGTGAAACAGTCAGGTTATAAAGAAGAAAGGTATGTCTGGACTCATGGTTTTGGAGGTTTCAGGTTCTTGTCTTTGGGACCATGGCAAGGCATTGTATAGCAAAATCCTTTACCTCATTTCCAGGACAGGGATGGAGAGATGGAGAGGCACTACAAAGCCCTTCGTGATCGATAACCAAAAACTATGGAGAAAGACACCTGCTGTGCTCCAGGCAAACGAAAGGGCTTTATGGAAGAAAAGAAACATATCTCTTTCCCATTCCTGCCTTGCTGTGGCCCAAACATCATAAAGGAGAGGTTTTCAATGAATTGCAATATTTTTAAGGAAATGGATTGTTTGAGTAGTGAGAACTTTCTGCAGATAAACACAGCCCTTAAGAATATTTCATCCATAGTTAAGTATATTTTATCCACAATAAGCCTATAGAGTAGAGGGCTAGTCATTTCCCCCTTAGCTTACATGTAACTGCCTGCATTTCTGGGCGATGTGTGTGTACTGTAGTGCAGGTCCTTTGGCCACCGGTGGCATAAATATGTGAGAGGTTTCCTGCTCTGTGCCTTAGTCTTTCTTTGGGGTTGACTTATCCTTATTTCCTAAGAGTCTGTGTTTGACTCCTATAATTAATAGGGAGGCTTTAATGTGGGAAGTAAATCTTCAAGTATTTTCATGAGAGGTTCTGGAGTTTATGTGTCTAGAATTGAGGCTCTTTTTTTCTTTCATGTTTGATTCTTTGCAAGTCACTGCCCAGCTTTTAGAATGGCATGGATGGCAAATCTGAAGTGCTTCCTCCCTCATACATCTTTTCTAAGTAAATATTTGTATATGTTTCTGCTCTGTTACAGAAACTCTGGGATATGCAAGAAGTTCCCAGGGAAGGTGATAGTAGGAAACCTTAAGTGGCCTAGATAGTGAGCACATTATCGTAGAAAGACATCGTATCCCCTAAGCTTTGTTCCTACCTAAACACAGAAGAGATCTCTGTTCTCTTGTTCCTGTCAAAATGGAGCACAGATCATGGTGGTTTGCATGCACTGGCCTTGTGGGTATTCCCGACTGCAAGATCATAGATTCTTTTTCCATACTGATATGTTTTAAACTTCTATATTTCATGCCTCTTCTCTTTCCTATTATTTATTTATTTATTTATTTTCAGTAGTTTCATAGATTATATAATTTTATCATGTTCACTACCTAGTCTTGGCTCCTCCCATTCCTATCGAACCCCTTCTTCCCAACTAAGCTTCCATTTCTTGTGTGTTTTGGGGGAGGCCACTGAGCTTAAGTAGGGTGGCTTGCATGAGCATGGTTGGGAAGTTATCTGCTGGACCATGAGAAATCTGCTGAAGGAAACAACCTTGCCTTTTTCTAGAACCCATAGCCAATAGTCCCCAGGAGAAGGGTGTGAAGGCCTTTCCCACCCATGGTGGAATATCTGTGAGCTCGATCTTGTACAGTTAACCACGGATGCTCTGCGTCCATGAGTGTAAGGCCCATGCTGTGTGTAGAGGATGGTTTCACAGCACTGCCCCCCATGGTCCGAGCTCTTACATTCCTTCTGCCCCCTCTCTTACAATGTTCCCTAAGTCACAGGATGGGTAGCCCTTGTGCACTTGTCTCTTATTCTCAGCTCCCTGGGCAGCCATGAGTTTCTGAGACTTTCCTCCAGCTAAATACAATGACAATTTGATTTTTCCAACGTGGATGCCCTTTGCTAATTGCTGGTTTGTTTGTTTATTCCTTCGTCTGCTCGCTCCATTTAGGACTCCCAGTATTGTGTTGTAAGAAAGTTTTGAGAGTGAGCATCTTCTTGTTGCTCCACATCTTCAGGAGAAAGTTTTTGGCTTTTTCTCGTTCTAGAAAAAGTTAGCCGCTGTCTTATAAGCGGGCTTGATTATATAAGAAGATCTGACCTTCCGTCTTCGTGGCTCACTAAAGGAATATTTTAAAAGAATGCAAAATGATGTTATTGGTAGACCAAGGGAAGTGAGATCTGAGAATGAGATATGGAGGTTGTGAGAAACCTGACCCTGACAGTCTTTCTCCGAAGTAGCGAGAGCCAGAGTCGGTGATGGCAAATATTGTGAAATGATTACTGTGGAAGTCTTAGTGTGGCACCAAGAGGGGGGCAGTGGATATTTATTTTGTAATCGTTACTTCTCAGAAGCATTTCTGCTATTGACACAGCTATTCTATTTCCCAGCTCACTAGAAGTTGTACTGTATATTTTGCTTTAGTAGCTTAAGAAAATCTTGATTGCCAGTATGGTTGCTGTGTAAACTCTGTTTAGTTTTCTTTCACTAAGGCCAATATCTCTTTGTGGTCTGTGTTACCATTCTCTGCCTCTCACCCTAGAGTTCCAAGACTGCCCCTCCCTCTGTCCCCAGCCCTCTAAGCATCTCCAATGTCTAGCATATACTGCAACCCTTGTTTCCTCTTGTAAGTGCTGACTCCTGGCTATGTCACCCACTTCTTGTTCCCCGGTTGTCTAATGAGTCTTCAGAAAAATGGAAAGTAACTTAAATGTTCCATGCTTGCTTTAGTGTATTCGTGGAAGAAGAAATAGGGTCTTTACTCAAACAGAAAAAAAATATGCGGAAACTAAATTTCATGTAGGGAAAGGGGATAAGAACACAGATGGACTGGAGGGTACTAGAGGGTCAAGTGAAATTTGTCAAGCACAGGACAGACACTGTATGATCTCACTTATAAGTGGGATCTAAAACTATTGATAGTGTAAAAGCTGAGAGAAGAGTGGTTATCAGATATATAGACAGAGGTGAATGGAGAAGTGGGGAGCGTCCATCAACCATCATAATACCATGTGATAGAGGGAAAAAATCCTGGTGCTCTGTGGCCCTGTGGGATGAATGTCATTAACAGTAATGTACTATATACTTCAGAATACTTTAAAGTATTCACACTGAGAAAGTATTTGCCATACACGATAGAAATTTAGATGAGAGATATGGTAATTACTTTGAGTTGAATACCACCACACTTCATATATATGAGTCAAAGCTTTATATCGGGGTTGCGGATGTAGCTCAGTGGTGGAAGGCTTGGTGGACAAGGCTCTAAGTTTGAAGTTTTTCACTGCAAAGAGCAAGGCTGACAATGTTGTGTGGATTAAAACAGTCACAAAATGAACTAGTACCTCAATACCAGGTGGAACAGCTTGAAAACTAATTGCTGCCTATGAAGCCAAACTTTAAGAACGAATTTTTCAGTTGGTAAATGAAAACACCTAGCTTAGTTAAAGGGTTTTATTTTGGAAATGTTTCCATTAGACACATTTAAGGACTCATCTAATATGGCATATAAACCTTCTTCATTGTAATCCTCAAACTGAGCAGAGAAAACAGGAGCAGACTGTGTTCAAAGCTTCTCTTTTCACATTTCCCAGAGAGGATTCCTAAGGACTCTCCCAACCGATAACTTTCTGATTTACAACCTGCCTCCTTGTTTTCCCTTCCATCTTTCTTCTTCCTCAGCCTTCAGAGATGTCAGGTTAGTTAGGTACAGCCTGTTTCAGTCACAGGCTGCTAGGAATCCTGGAGGCACAGAGCCCATGGGACTAAGACCATCCGCTTTGTCCAATGGGCTGGTTCCCTCTGAGCCTCCTTGCTTCTGAGCCAGGCGTGATTCTCCAAAGACAGCTTTTGCTCAAGGCTTCTTCTAGCCCAGGTCTGCAGGAGACAGCACCGCTAACTTGGGGGAGGAGCTTGAAGGCTGATATACTCCCTGGAATAGCAATGCTCTTGACAGAGTGATATGTTCCTCTTACCCATCTCCAAAGCATACCCTGAGGCAGAGAGAGTGTCGATGATGCCAGACATCGGACTGCACTTGCTTTATTCACAGTAAACCTCACTTCTCACCGTGAATGCCCTGTTTCTTAGACAATCATAGATAGATACTGTGAAATCCTATGGAAACTTTTGGTTGGTCAAATTATGTCATTACTGACTGCCTTCTCTTGTGTGGTTGAAAGAATATAAAAGCTTTCTTCGGTTAAATCCTTGGTGTCTCCATTCCTATAAACTCTCTTTAAACCAGTATTTAATTTTATCATTTGCCCAACTTTAATATCATTCCATATTTTAAAATTTTATTTAAAATTTTCTAAACAATTCTGTTTGCCTCTCATTTTCGACTTGCTGCATAATAGAATTATTGAAATAATGATCACCCCTCAAAAACTGTAAAAATAAAATCAATGTACACATCAGGTGGAGCCCCAGCTCTTGACTATCACAGAAGTTATAACTGCCCTGCCATTTTAAACATAGACATGTTTTCCTGGGCATTTTCCAAAGTCTTTTGCAGGAGGAACGGGGATCAGCTCTCATTAGGATGAATACAGTCTTCCTGCAGACTAAGCTAGATGGATTCTCCTGGGTCTTACTGAATCCAGAATTTTATAGTGGGCTGCATACTGAAATGAAAAGATCCTATATATTTGCTATTACAGTTTTCAACATGCTATTGGAATTTGTATTCTGTTATTTTCTCCTTCCGCGGCAAATAGCCATCTTGTTATTTTCAACCTTTTTAGTGAGTGGGATAAACAATTCACCAGGGTCATTTACCGTGAATGGCATCAAATACACCCTTTACAGAATTTGCCTCGCACGCAGCATGTTGTATAAGCATATTCCTTTGTTTGGGATTATAATAGAGATTGAATCTGAAGTTTGAGAGCTGAAAAGAGTCCAAGCAGAGAACAGGAGAGCAAAGGCTTTTCTTGTATCTTTCAGTTGTCTCTGGCTGACTCCTGAATAAGCATCACTTGGAGAAGTCTTTTTCCCCAGATGACTCGGGGGTGACCTTCATCATTAATCAGTACAAGTTCCTCTGGGAAGTTCCTTTGCTGATTTGTATGTTTATGCCCAGCACAGGGCGCCAGCATGGCTACCCACTCTAGCCACAGCACAGCAGAGTGTTATCTCGCAGTATGGAGAACATCTCCTTCCGCTGTGATTATATACGGCCTCTCTGGCTAATAAAAGAGAAAGGTTGGTATGTCCAGGCTTAGTGAGTTGTATATAAATCCACACACTTGCCTGCTCCTTGGAGCTATTAAATGATATATATTTTATGATCCTATTGTTTATTAATCTCCCAGTGAAACATAACTGCCCATTGTAGAGTGATGATTGGTATGTATGCCTATTGTTCAAGCTAGCTTGGCTCTGTTTATATCATTTTATATTAGAGAGGGGAGCATGGGAAATCTAAACAGGTTTGTCTCCTTCTTGGTCTGTCGCTTTAGAAATACCACCAAAGAACTTAGTTACCCTTCCCCTTAAAGCAGTGGGTCTCAACCTTCCTAAGCCTGCCACCCTTTAGTACAGTTCTTCATGTCATGGGGACCCCCTGACCATGAAATTATGTTGTTGCTGTTTCATAACTATAATTTCTCTACTGTTAGGTATTGTAATGTAAATATCTGATGTGTGGGATATCTGATGTGTGACCCCTTTAGGGGTCATGGCCCACAGGTTGGGGACCACTGACTACATGGATATTTCAGAGTTTTTCTTCCCAGTATAGTTTCCCATCACCCTATAGGGGAGTCTATTAGGCGTAAAGATGCCATGTATAACCATAGTCATATCATAAAAAGAAATCTAAACAGGGTTCTTTGTAAGAGATGCATATTTCCTATTCTCGTTGCTCAACTTATGCAAATTATAATAGATAACAAACCTTTTGAGAATAAGACATGTATTAAATTACAAATCCTCCTTTTTTAAAATTAATTATCCAGAATTTAGCATGTACACCCAGGAACTGGTTTTTAAAGTCTGTTAATAATGGACTAAACCACCAACCCAAGAGTACACAAGGAGCAAGCCATAGCTCCAGCCGTATATGTAGCAGAGGATGACCTTGTTGGGCATCAGTGGGAGGAGAGGCCCTTGGTCTTGTGAAGGCTCAATGCCCCAGTGTAGAGGAATGCCAGGGCAGAGAGGCGGGAGTGGGTAGGTGGATGGGGGGAGCACCCTCATAGAAGCAGGGGGTAGGGGAATGGGATAGGGGGTTTCCAAAAGGAAAACTGGAAAAAAGGTATAACATTTGAAATGTAAATAAATAAAATATCCAATAAAAACTTTAATAACAACAATAATATCAATAAGCCCTTCATTCCATAGTTTGCTTTTATCAGTTAGTTGTTTGATCACAGCTAAGAGACAACTAACTAATACAGGAAGCACAATTTTTATTATTTAATTGAGAGTTTGTAGATTGATTTTTGCATTCATATCACCACATACTGCCTTGACATATAATATATAGTCTCTACCATTTCAACCATATGACTTATTATCTGCTATTTTTCTTGTTTATTATCTCTTTATGTGTTTAAATTCTTTATTTGGGTTAGATTATAACCCCTGTCTTGTTTGCTCCTGTTTTAAAATATAGAAAACAGTGTTTAAAAAATAATTATGTTTTCATACTCAATGTAATGGAGCCCTGTGGGAAAAAAGATTGGAGCCCCAGCCAGCAGCACATGGAAGCCCTCACCTCATGGTTTGCATGAGAGAAGACGATGTAACCTCATGGTACATTTTCTACACAATCAGGACAAGGGACATCATTCACTGGCCTGCTCTGCATGCCCCATGGGTTGGGATATTGTAGGAGGACTCTGGAGTCCCTGTGATGATTGAAAAGAATGTGAAATGCAAACATGAATGGTACTGGTTTCAAATGGAATCCTAAAGCCCATGGATGCAGTGGTTTGAGAAATAGCTATTCTTTGGGTAAACTGGGCTTTGCTGTGGGTTCATAGCAATGCCCACAATTTTGTCAAGCATCCATCCTGGGCCGCAGTGACTCTTGTCACAATGAATGCCAAGTTCAGGGATTTTTGTCATCCAGGAAGAGCTAAGCGTTGTCTTTGGACAAGCAAACATTCAAAGCAGTACAGGAAAGCTACCCCAGCAAAACACTTTGGGTCTTTCCAGTCAGTAGCCCCTGACAGCAGCGGCTATTTCCTACTGCGAACGTACACAAAAGACTTTCGTGTCATGTGTGGAACTGTGCAAAGTGTGAATGCAGCCTTGCCTTTAAATTAAAACTCGAAGTTTTTCTAGTCTTGGCAAGACTGTTTGAAGGTTTCACTGAATGTCTGAACTAAAGACAAAAGAAGGAGCAGATGCCGTGTTTATGAAAATTAGCAGAGACGGCTTCCATAGAAATAGGAAACAAAACCAAGCTTCTGCAGACGCTTTCAGAGCAGTGAAGGAGAAGAAAACTAAACAAAGGAAAGACTTACTGAAGAGTGAATAAAAGACAATTTTATTCCTAGGAAAGAAAATAGGTGATGGGGGAGGTAAATATAAAGCAAGAAAAAGAGAGAAAGGATTTGGTGTGCGCATGTTGTGTGCGTGTGCATGTGTGTGTATATGTAAAAGTATGGAGGAAAATCTTAAAAGTGAAAAGAGAATCAGATGGGGGAATTTTTGAGAAACCCTCACTCCTGAGTAGCAAATAAAGTTCAAGGTAAATGAAGTGGGAATCTGAGCTGAGAAATGCTGATTCCGCTTCAGCAGCCGCTCCTTGCGAAGAACGGGAGTGGAACAAGGTGCTAGACCCACGTACGGTAGACAGCTGACGTGGGCTTCCGGTGCAAACCAACCCGTCCGTGGGGAAGCTAATTCTATCCTGAAAGCTATCACTTCCGACCCAAGAGAAATGATTTCACACCTGCAAATAGTTCATGGAAACATAGCAGTCTTTGAAGAAATTCGAGACACAAAGCTCATCTTTGATAAAATGTACACTTTAGGCTCTTGTTTTCCTGGGGATGCGTTATTACTTACTTCTGAGATCCTTCTAAATGTTTTAAGTATGAGTATGTGTGTCAGGGGAGGGATGTGTGAAGGTGAGTTCAGGTGCTTGCCGAGGACAGCTCTCCTGAAGCTGGAGTCACAGGTGGCAGTGAGCGGCACAGTGTAGGTGTAGGTGCTGGGAACTAACTCCAGTCCTCTACAAGACCAGAAAGAGCTCTTAAGGGCCAAGCCATTTCTCCAACCCCCAGACTTACTTTGAAAGGCACATTAATGACTCTTTTCTGGGCTATCTCAACCAGTAAGATTTCTTTTAAGTTCTCCATAATGTTGGGAAAACATTGTCTTTTATTCACTCTTCAGTAAGTCTTGTAGCCATTCTTACACCTATACAATTCTCTCTGTCTCTCTCTTTCTCTGTCTCTGTCTCTCTCTGTCTCTCTGTCTCTGTCTGTGTGTGTGTGTGTGTGTGTGTGTGTGCGTGCGTGTATGTGTGTGATGCCTGTGGGTATATGTATAGGCACATGCAGCTGCATGTTAAGGCCAGAGGCCAATGAGTGTGTCTTACCTACTATTTTCTTTCTTACTCTGAGACAAGGTCTGCCACTGGACCAACACCAAGTGTGCAAGCCACTTGCAAGCGTGTTTGAGTAAACCTGAGTTCAGACAGTTCACCCTCACTAGGCATCCCTGAGAACCTGTTGTCTGTAAGGACACAAGAACTTCGAGTCTGGGCTACCCTGCTTATTGAATCTGAGGTCAGCTGCTTGGAGCTCGACCAAGAACCAGCACAAGGTAGTTAGCAAAATGCAATGGTTTTCTTTACAGTTTGGGCTCTGACTACAGAGAAGAATTCTAGGCATTTTTCCTCATTGCCCACGTCAGTGTTACACATGAAACAAAAGCCAGAAAATATTCATGTGTGTATTTAGCTATGAGGTAAGTCTCAGAAGTCTCGGATTCTCTCTCTCTCTCTCTCTCTCTCTCTCTCTCTCTCTCTCTCTCTCTCTCACACACACACACACACACACACACACACACACACACACACACACACAACTTCCTCCTCTAGCTCCTGGTGCCAGGGTTTCAGGTTATTCTCATGCTGGGCATTTCCTCAAGAAATTTTTATTCTTTAGGGTTTTTTACACATAGTTGTGTATGTGAGGTTTGGTCTGTTGCTATGTATTGTAATACTAAATACTGGCCCCCAAGGTCTGGTTGCCCTCGGGAATGAGGAGATCCTCACATATGCCAAGTGATGCTAATGTAACCTTGTTCCTTAATATAAAACTATTGGCTGAAGAAAGATGCCTACAGCCTGTAGCTGGGCAGAATGGCACTGTTGGAATACAATGTACTTGAGCAAATAGAATTATTTGTACCTTCTACAATGACTGTCATAAAATAGGATGACATTGGCTTGGTGAGTACCTGTTTAAGCTGTATATTTTAGAAGGCTTCAATAATGGAGTGACATAAATTTACAAACCAAACCAAAATGTAAGGGGTAATCTATATCTACATCAAAAGTGAAAGTTAACTGTGTGTGTGCAGGTGTGTGTGTATGTATGCGTGTATGTATATATATATGTGTGTGTATGTATATGCATATGTATGTATATGTATATATGTGTGTATTTATACGTGTGTACACATGTATATATGTGTGTATATGTACATATGTGTGTATATGTACATATGTGTGTATGTGTATATATGTATATATATGTGTGTGTGTAGATACATATATTTATATATATAAAGCTAACTTTCTCTTTTGAAGTCGAATTTAAATATTTACAGCTTTAGACCTATACAAATTGAATGAAGAGTACTTATAATCAAAAGCAGCCTAATTACCTTAGATACGAATACATCTCATGCACAATGGCACCCACAATTACTTAGTTAGAGCAAACAGATGCAGAGCATCTTCTCAGTATCAGGACCACCCAAGGAATAAAGTCCCTTTATCAGAATGCTACCGAGTGCAGATGCGGAAAAGCCATCCTTGCATTTGAGGTGTTTGAGGTCTAGTCTGGATGCTGCGTGTGTTATATACAAGGCAATATATATTGGCTGCCTTGTGCGTATTAAGCCTGTGTGCCCTTAATGCTACAGACTTTTCATAACATTTACCTAAAGCTCAGACACACTTCATTTTAAGCTCTCTGATGCATTTACATCTAGAGTTACAGACATAAGGCACGAAACCTAAAGAGTGTTTACCTAATTTGTCTTAAGACAGAATCATGGAAGACTTTAAAACAGATGCCCGCTTTTAATGACATAGTTTGTCAAAGCCACAAAAACATACTCTACAGCGGAAAGCAAAAGAGATTACCTTTATAAACACAAAATATCAGTGTATTCTTAAACCAGTGTTTGTAGGCATCACTAATGGAAGATCAGTGTCTTCAGAAAGCCTTTAGTGCCTACTTATAATTTAATAAAGTCTCAGGAAATTTTACTTGAACCATAAAAAAAATGGACCCTATGTTTTAAAAGCCTAATGGTTATACACATGAAGTCGGGCAAGACATGTGTTAACATTTTTGGAAATTTTTCTATTTTATTTTGATGACCAATATAACAATATAACATTTCTTAAATATCTGTTTAAGTCCTGTGCACTAAGTCTAGAATAATTTAACAGTTTCAATTCCTGTGAGCACTCATTTACCAATAAACCAATCAGGCACCGTGGAAACGGCATACAAATATAACATGCACGCGCTCAGACATTTCTTGTATACGTGCACAGTAACATACACACGCATTTCACAGAGTCACTATCTCACAGTGTTCTAGAGTGCTGTCTGTCTATTTCCTCCACAGCACTAAGCAACCCTCAATCCTAAATCTGTACTTCAAAACCATGGCTGTAGCTCAAAGTCACTGAAGAGACACAGAGCATAACCTCAATGTCACAGGGCCCTGAGAGGCCGGTGAAAGCACAAAAACAAAGTCCAAAACTGAGGCTTGTCCTGGAGATGTATGACCCTTATTTTAAGAGTTAGCCAGACGGACATGGTGGTACATCAGGACTTGAGAGGTAGAGTCAGAGGGGTTATAAGTCCAAGGTCGTCATGGCTAGGGATTTTTTTAAAGTTCCATTTGTAGGCGGTATACGCACAGCTGTGTGTGCGTGTGTTTAAGCCTGTGCATGTGAGCAAAGGCTTGATGGGGAGGTCTACTACCCTGCTGTATAGCATCTCACCTTAATCCCAGAAGACAGGGCTTCTCACTGACTCTAAAGCTAGACTGGCAGCCAGGTAACCTCAAGGAAGCATGGCGCCTCCAGCCCCTACACTGCTCCAGGCTACAGGCATGCGCACTGCCACGGTGAACTTTTTATGTGTGTACAGGAGACTCAAATTCAGGTCTTCATGCCTCCCCAGCACATGCTTTTACCCACTCAAGCCATCCGATCTGCTCCTATATAGGGATTTTAAAGCCAGTGTTAGCTACATGAATCCTTGTTTGAAAAAAAGGGCTAATCTGAGCCGATAAAGCCTCCATTGACTTCTCCTCTCTTTCTCATACCAGTGCAGGTGAGCCCCATAGTCTGAAAACCATCTGTCCAGAACTCAAGAAAGCAGACAAGAAGAGAGCATCTCCTGTTGGGTCCAGTGCATAAAACAAACAAAAACAAACAAATCAAAAACCAGTGGTTCAGTGAACACAGAGAGTCTAATTGGAAGTAATACCGACTCTATCCCAATAACCTTGAAGCATTTATCATTGTCATAATGCATATGGCCAGTTAGGTATTAAAATACTTAACCAAACATAGGCCAGGTGTGGTGGCGCACAACTTTAATCCAAGTACTTGGGAGGCAGAGGCAGGTGGATCTTTGTGAGTTTAGGACAGCCTGGTGTATATAGTGAGTTCCAGGACAACAGGGCTATGTAGAAAGACCCTGTCAAACAAAAAACAAACAAAATATTTAACCAAACAGCACTGTTTATGAACAAGCAAACAATATATCCATTGGCAATGAACTAATACTGAGTTATCTTAATATTGAGGAGCAACTCTATACTAGTGACAGAAATAACTTAACTTCCGTAAAATGTATGTGTGCCTTTTGCATTCTCACATGCATCCTGGAAGCTATGAAAAACTGTCTTTGCATATATACCCAGTGTCCCAAGTTTTATTCTCTTAGTTCATAAATCTACATTTTAAATTTGCCTAGTGTGAAGTCACTAGAGACGTCTGAGAATTGGCAAAGTCACATTTTATAATTTACCCCTCAAATGCAAAACATCTGTCACCTCCCTTCTTGGCAAGACCTAATATTATATTTGGAACAATAACTAAAGCTTACCCAATCCCAAGACAGGCTGGGTATCTTCCAAAATTTCATCACGAGCAGGAAGGTTTGTGCCGTACAAATTTATCCAGCATCTTTGATAAACAATATATGATAATTTTTATAGAAAGAGCAAAATTAGTTAGGCACTATAATCTTAGCTATTGGAAGACTACTGCTAGACAGAGGATCACCGCTGTAAGTTAAAGGCCAACCTGCCCTACATAGCAGGCCCTGTCTCAAAAAGAAAACAAAAGGCAGAAAGAAAATCTTAGTAAAATTTTCAACTTGATAACTGTATATTAAAATATCCTTAGCTATTTTAAACACTAGTATATGCATAACATTATATATGCGTGTATATAGATACATATATATGTATGTGTATATAGATACACACACACACACACACACACACACACACACACACACACACACACACACACACGTTACGTGGATCAGCCATTCTTAAAACCAAAGACTAAAACTTTAAAGCAATAGCAGTCACTCTTTTTGACCATTTTATAGCACAAATACCAAGGGATTTGCCCTGGTGTCAGTTGTTAATTAGGAAGTAGACAAGACACAGACAGTTAGAAGGCAATGACAATACATAGTTGATAAGGGATGGTCAAGCCATCATTTCTATTTGCCAGTTTAAATGCTCTTTTGTTCACTCTAAGCAAGGCATCAATGGGATGTATTGACTACAGTCATGGGATTGGGAGGCTCTGACAAAAATTTGTTTCTTGGATGAATTTTTCTACCCCTGCATTTGTAGCTGTTTTGAGACAGGAGACTCATGTAGCCCTTGTAATATGACCACAGACTTGTAATGTTGGCTGGAGGAGGCATGGAATAGCGCTTTATCTTGCTTCTAGGTGCTGTACGCACAGCTATCTAACCCCCTGTTGGTTACCTCTGAATTTATTGATTAGGCTTTCTACATAACGCAAAACCTTCTCTTCAAATGTATCTATGAAAATATCACATTGTGTGTAGCTTCTGTCTAGGGAAGCTGAAGTCTACCCAAATCTGTGAACTATTTCATTGTTCCTTTGCTAAGCCACGTTCCTATCTATGGATTTGGTTTTTTACTATGAAATAATAAGCAATGTTATTGAAAAGTCTTGGTTTCCATGGCTACAGCTCTTTACTAGACCTTGGCTTGGGAAGGAAGGTTTCCCCCTTAGTAATGATACTTTCTTCCAGATGGGGGTGGCGCATGCCTTTAATTCCAGCACTCTGGAAGCAGATGCAGGCGAATCTCTGAGTTCAATGCCAGCCTGGTCTACAGAGCAAGTTACAGAACGGCGAGGACTACAGAGAGAAACCCTGTCTCGAAAAACAAAACAAAAACAACACAGAAAATAATGACTCTTTCTGTTTCTGACCCTAGCCTTAGACCCATTCCTACCCTCCACTGACAAAACTTTATACCAAGAGTATGCTAAGAGTTGCACTGTCCATTCTACAAAAATTATATTCATTGTTTCAGTGTGGTTTCATTGGGAAAGTCTTTTATTGTTGAGTGTATTTTAAATGTTAAACTAGTATATAAACTAGTTTATTATATACGGCATGCGCTAGTGAATCTTCAAGACGATATAGATTCATCCCGGCCTTGGTCTTCTAAGTCTCATCAGTAGTAAGGCACAGAGAATGACATCAATTGGATTCTAAGTTGAATGTGCATTTCTTGATAGTAAGAGGGAGTTTTGTACTTCACTATGATGTGTTATCTTTTTATTGTGCATGTATGTGTACGTGTGTGTCTATGCTTATGTACCTGTGTATTCTAAGTCATAAGCAATGATACCATGGATTCACTGGAACTTATTGCTTAACAGACTCTCCGTTGATTTATACTATTCTTAGGTTGAAATTGGTAAATCTGCTATTTTATTGTTGCTAATCACGTCTTTATCTGTTTTATGAGGGTTTGGGCATTGCTAATTCTAGGGAGATGATGTCCTCTAGGGCTGCTAATTCTTAGATATACAAAATGATTTGCTTGCAGATATACTTTTCATATGCAAACTATTTTCCTTATCCTAATCTCTCACCCCAAGGTAGCATGTCTCCTGCCCTAATTCACTTGTGGCTTAGGTACCAGACAGCTAGAGACTTCCCGTGTATTCCAGAGCCCTCTATCGTTATTCTAACTACCCAGAGGTAAACTTGCTCAAGTGCCCACCCTGTCTTTTTTATTTCTTCCCACATAAAGGGCGTGGCTGCTGCTTCCCCTTCACTCTCACGTCTGCTGACACTGCTGTTCCTGTGTGTCCGTATACAAGATGGACTGCCCTTACCTTTTGGCTACTGTCCATAGTAAACTTTTCCTTCACACCATCAATCTCTGATCTGTCGTTTTATAATACCAGAGAAAGAAAATCACAATTAGAGTTCAAACCAGTTATACAACACAGAAACCATATTTTCAAGCCATCTTCAAATCCCCAAGGAGTTGTGGTTATTGTTCTGACACCTTTGACAGGAGCCAGAATCCTCATCTACTTCCTCTCCTCTCTTCTCGTTCTTTTTAGCGATTTTTCTTTTCTGTGCAGATTCATGTAGAACAGGGAGCTGTGTTCGGAAGTAGGGCTTAATTATGCTGTAACCTCAAGGAACATTATTCTCTAGTTTACACATACCCTGATTGCAACACTGAAGGTAAGCATGTGCACACAAGCAAGGCTTTGCCTCACAAAACAAGGTCAGCCCCTTTAATTTTTGCTGGGAATAAAGCATAACCCTGGAGATACAGAATGTACTCATTCCTCCAACACCAACCACAGGCCCTGGAGACTGCACCGAGTATAATGATGGGAAGTATATTAACACAGACATTTGGTTAAAGCATGTTAGGAAATATCAGATAGCAGGGGACACAGGGACTGCATTAAAGGATTTCCCAGTGAGTGGATCTCAAGGTACTTTGAACATAGAGATATTAAACTATGAAAATGAATTAATATGCTTTACAATGAACTATAGATGAAATTTTTTCAAAGGTTACCTAAGCTTCCATAAGCAATTTATACCTGAGACAAAGAAATATATACCCTAGAATGGGTTTTGAGGTAGTGAGTTAGACCCAGGGGGAGGGACAGGTCTCCAAGAAGGGAATCCAGGGTAACTGTTCCTAAGGTGATCTGAGGCTATCTCTGCGGCTTGCAGTTAAGGGATGTGCTAGGCTTTGCTTGCCTTCAAGGTCATGCCCTCACCACAGCACATCTGTAGGCTCATAACTCATTCCTGGCTGATTCCATAATCTGTTGGAATGACAGTGGCTCTGCAGGATGGATGAATAAACTTCCTGCTGGAATACTGTAAAGGCAGGAAAAGGCACATGTCATTTCCAGGAGGATTTCCCCACTGTAAAGAGGAAATTTCCTAGTAATGTCATACACTATCTAAATAAAATATATGTGAACATTCTCTCTGTACCAAATATGGAAAAGTCAAAAACTTCCTTAGGTGTTAGCATTGATACATCATTCTATTGATCTGCAATAGCCCCCAAATGTTCTGAAAGGCTCATCAAGGAAAAGATCAAAAGGAAATGCTTTCAAGGATGGCCCTTTGGTATTGGAGAAGACTGTTTCTCCCTGTCTCAGCATTCCTCAGTTGTCTGTAATTCTTTGTCTATGCATCTATGATTGAGACTTTGTGGGCTTTTTTCCATCAATGTTAACAAGTCTATTGATGTCTCATCATTGTTCCCATCATGGACAATGACATTCCTAGGAGCATAGCAAATTCACTGTCTCTTTGCTTTTAGCCCCCTCTTTCACAATGATCCTCATATATTAAAGAAAAAGAAGTCATAAACTTGAAAGAAACAAGAAGGGGTGGATACATAGGCAGGTTTGGAGGAAGGAAAGGGACAGAGGAAATTAGGTCATTATATTTTAAACTAAAAAAAACAACTATTTTTGAAACAGTATTCTGAACAAAGTTGTTAACATCCATTAATGTATTGATATGGGCTTACTTTTGTAGTTTGTGGACGAGCATTTGATGTTGCAGTGTTGGAACTGTGGAAGGGCAAGGCCAATAAACACTGAAAGAGAAGGTTCCATCTTTGAATGATGTCTTTTGCATAAGTACAATAGAAGGCAGAAGAAAATGGGCGAGGACATCCGTCTTCTCCAAATAGAACCGTTGAAATGTCAGGAAAAGAAATAGCAGTGCAAACATTTTGAAACATTAGCTCTGCTTCTCTGTTTGATCTCAGACACCAGTTGGAAACTCTTTGTTACGAGAGGAAGAGACTAGGGTGAAGGGAGCAGAGATTTGCTGCTGCCCTGCTGGGATTGCATAACCAAATTACCCTTTTCCAGGAAGCCCTTGTGCTGGGGGTTCAAGGAAGGATTCTCATAGTTTCATGGTTCTTGGAACACATTTTCCCCTTATCCTCAACATCTCATATCTTAGCAGTGCTGGTTGTGTCTTCACTTCCTGTAGCAAATGTTTATCACATAATCACTTGAGTTTAGGGGAGTAAGCAGATTGGTTGAAAGAAAGCCAAACGCTAGGTAAATACAGAAGACAGTCTGTGAAGGTGAAGGTGGGTCCTCAGGTATCTAGGTGCATTCCTGTGCACTGCAGCCCTAGGGAGCCTAGTGGGTGATTGGTGAGAGCACAGTTGTCATCCAGGTACTCAGCACTGAGGACAAGAGTGAACTGAATACCATGTAGACAGAGTGCCTGGGTCGATCACTGTATATATTGAGGCAAATCTGTTGACCCCAGGTCCCTCACAGCTGACTTAACCAATTCTGCTAGCTGTCCCATGGGCAGGAAGAGCATGGAGCAAGATCTAAAGTTACTGAATGTGCAGTTCATTGAATGTGAAGGGAAGGTTTTGAAGTTTTGAAGATCCGGGAATGAGAAGACAGGGAGCTAAGGTCTTAGAAAGGGACTTTGGTTTACTTAGGAGACCGAGAGTCCAGATCTTAGCTTGTTGCGATTTCTCCTTTAATCTGCTTTATCGTGATGTAGCTTGCATTCTATCATGTTTGAACAGCTCAGTGGTGTGGAATGCTTACATGACATAGCCATTACCATACCCAACTCCATTCTACACCCATACGATACTCCAGCCCTGGTCACTGTTCATGGTATACATGGACGTGATTCTCTTAGTGTCTCAAAGAAATGGAATTATTCAGCCTTTATCCTTTTATGTGGGTGTTTATCAGTTTAGCAAGGTCCAGCTGCTGTTATACCTATGTCAGAAGCTCCTTATTAGGGATAAGTAATACTTCCTTGACTAGATATACCACATTGTGTTTCTCTGTTCACCTGCTGATTTGAATTGTTTCCATATTTGACAGTCACAGATCAAGTTGCTATAAACATTGGCACACAGATCTGCGATGGAGACCTGGTTACCCATTCTTTTGTCTGTACATTAGTCCTTATTTAGCCAGAGCTTTTCCTTTCCTGTGGCTTTAGTTACAAATCAACTGTGATCTGAAAAATGTTAAATGGAAAGTTCTAGAAATAAGTATAGCATGTGATCAAAAGGTCGTTAGTATGGAAAGGTCTCTTTACAATACCTGTGTTAGTCAGGAGGTACCACATCTTCTCACATCATCAAAAGATGCAAAAGCATGGGAAGTACAAGACACTTAGTCCCTTCCTAGTCTCTTCCTGTGACATTGGTATAATTATTCAATTATTAATTATTGGTAAAGTCTTGCCGTGCCTAAGTTATAAATAAAACTTATTATAGGCATTAATATAGGGGAAATGTTTGTATAGTTTGGGTGAGGTACCATCTGTGCCTTTATATACCTACTGGATCTTGGAACAAAAACTTTGTAGATAAGGGAGGGTGGGTTTACCTAGAAGAGCAACGTCACCTGCTGAGTTATAGGATGGATCTGTTTACGTTTCTAGAGAAAGCATCATGGTGTGTTTCCTGGAGTCTTCCTTATACATTCCTCCCATCAGCATATGAGGGTTCCCATTTTTCCACATGGTCAACACCGATTTTTGTGTTTTGGATATTGTTGTTTGACTTTGGTCTTTTTGTTTTCAGTCTTGCCCTTTTTGTGTACATGGGTGTGTAGACACATATACGTGCGCCACTCATGTCGTAAAGCATGTGTGCCGTGGCATGTGAGTAGAGGTCAGAAGACTGCTTGTAAGGATCCAGGCGTGGCACTCAGGCCATGCAGGCTTAGCAGCAGAAATGCTTTACCCACTGAGCCAGGTTTCCAGCCTGCTACAGGCATTTCCAACGAGTGTGAGTATCTTACAGTTTTGATTTACAATTCCTTTAGAGACAGTTCTCCGAGGAAAGAAGAAAGAATATATAAACCATGCTTACTCTTTGCCTCTCTCTGGGTCCATGATGGGCTAATAATTTAGTCTGTGGTTCAGGAGTTCGTAAGGTATTTGTGCTGCTTTTGAAGGGGTGGTTTTTATGTACCTATTGGTCATTGCATAGCATCATCTTTGGAAAATGCGTCTTCAAGTCCTTTTCCAGTATTGGACAGGGTTACTTTGCGTTTTTGTATCGTTTTTGTTTTCTTTGGTTTTCTATCAGCTTTTTGCAGCCATGCCTCTGGAGCTGTACACATCTGGTATAAACCTCTGTTGCATAATTGTCCTGAGAATGGAGTCATGGCTCTAGCCAGAATGTAAAATCCCATTGTTCAGATAGAGCAGCAGGACAGTGCTAACTTAGCTCTTGTGGAAATCACTTGTTGTTTTTATTGTTATTTTGTTTGTTTGTTGTGTTGTGTTCCCAGACAGGGTTTCTCTGTTTAACATCCTTGACTGACCTAGAGCTTGCTCTGTAGACCAAGCTGGCCTCGAACTCATGGAGATCTGCCTACCTCCGCCTCCCAAATGCTAGGATTAAAAGTGTGTGCCACCAGTATGCCCAGCTTGTTTGTTGGTTTTTAAAGAGTAAACTGTGCTGTAGGAAAGTTATGAAACCTTTGATCTGAGGTCTGACCCTTCAGAGTACTAAAACCACAGGTTCTGGAGCCAGTACCCATGTACCCTTGAGAAGAATGGGTCCTTTACAGATGGACAGACAGCACTGCAAGAAACCTTTGAGTATTGTCACTCAAATGGCACACTCCGCCAATGCAGTCCTAATCCTATAGTCAGTCTCCATTGCCTAAATGAGAGACTAGGGGTGCATGGTGAGGCCAGACTGGAGGGTCCACCAGGAATGGTGACCAAGGAGAGGGGACTAGGAAAGGTAAGAAGAGAGAATGATGGGTTAGCAGACTGTCACCTCAGAGCAGAATAAGAAGTGGGAAGTGCTGTTTACTGGTGCTGTGTGGGAAACCTTAGCTGTAAAGTAGGGCCCGAGACAGTTGGCAGAGTGGAGAAATAGGAGGAACAGTCCTCCGAGGAAAGAAGAAAAAATGTATAAACCAGATTACTCTTTGCCTCTCTCTGGGTCCATGATGGGCTAATAATTTAGTCTGTGGTTCAGGAGTTCGTAAGGTATTTGTGCTGCTTTTGAAGGGGTGATAAATATTTATGCCCTGCTACAGAAGCGTGGAGGGATGAAGAACAAGGCTGTCAATAACTAAGCCAGAGATTTATGAACAGCCTGAATGTTGCTTAGACCTGCACGAGTCACAACCACCCTCTCGGTAGAAAACAATAGCTGCATGAAGGCCAGCGGAGGAAGCTTGGTGGCCCAGGTTACAGTCAGATTTCCCCGAACTCTGTCTGGCTCCCTGCCATGAGTCAATAGAGTGTCCTGCTGTGGATGGAAGCAGCTGAGCTCTGTGGTTGGCTTGTGATGGGATTTTTACCTGAGTCTTTGAAAACAGAGGCTGATAAATTAACGGTGAAGTGAGGGATCGTGTTGGCTTCCACAGAAGCCCTGGGCTGTGTTTCATTCCCTTGGTGAAGTCAATTAGACAAGATTCTCTGCATCTGTCACTCCAGCTGCTGAAATATGTAGCTCTGCCTTTCCTTCTAGCTCAGTGACCCCCTGGTCTCTGCTACACAGACACCTTTCTTCCCTCATGCTCAAGGATGCTCCTGTTGCATGTCTATAGGCCTCCTGTGATGGGGGCAACAGACCCCTGTGTCCTTCAGGAAAGCCCAGCGCAGACTTAGTTGTAGATGCGAGCCTGAGTAGAATGAAGAGGGCAATGGAGCAGCACTGAGAGATTTGAAAGGGAACAACAATAGTGGCTGATTTGGAAAAAGTGACAAGACAAAGGGCACAGGTCATGAAAGAGGATATAAAATTTTCTGTTTTTTAATTTCAAGTCAGTCATAGCTCTTTGGTTATTATTTATTTATTCATTTATTCATTCATTCATTCATTTTGTGGTGGACTTTTTGTAATTTTGACTTTCTGGATATTAAAGTAGCAAGAGCCATGTTTGCATCCAGAAGACTCTACTGCAAATTATTCCTTAGTGGTGCTTGTGATCACTGGGTTCACTTTTTGCTATTATTATTGCCTATTTGTTTCTATCTTTCTTTATGGGTGTGTGTGTGTGTGTGTGTGTGTGTGTGTGTGTGTGTGTGTGTGTATACACATGTGTGTGGATGTGCATAGAGGGAAGGTGAGGGCCTCAGTTCTCCTAAGACTGGAGTTATAGGAGTGGAACTATATGTAGAAGCTGAATGATTCAGGTGCTGGGAACTGAACTCTAGACCTCTGCAAGAGCAGCAAATGTTCTTAACAACTGAGCCATCTCTCTAGCCCCTGGGATTCCTTTTTAATTTCATTGACCATTGTGTTAAAACAAGTTAGACATGACTGGTCACTACATATATTTGTTATACTGAACCACCAAGAGTGATTTTTTTTAATGTTTTTGAGGGAAGGGTTCGGTAACGTGAAATATTTTGTCTTTCTTTTTTCTTCTATTCAAAGCATTCTATTATAGCATTACTTAATGTATAAATATGGTAGAGTATGCTTTTTTTAAGAAAAAGAAAGAAGTCTTGAAAGAGAAAGACATAGGAAAGCCACAGTTGGGGTAGGGAGGAGAGGTCTCACGGGGAGCAGGGCCAGGAAGATGCTCTTAGTGTGTGTGTGTGTGTGGGGGGGGGTGTCCATGAGGATGTTTGCTTGTGATGTTCAGCATCCTGTGCTTATATTGTTTACTTTTCTTGTTTCTTTGACAAAATGCCTGATAAATGCAACTTAAAGTGGGGAAGGTTTATTTTAACTTACAGCTTTCAAGAATATATTCCATAGTAGTGGAGAAAGAATGGAGGAGAGCGTCAACAAGAACGTGGGAGTTAGTCACAAGGCATCTGCCGTTAGGAAGCAGAGACAGATGCTCTCTTTATTAGCGTTTTATTGCTGTGGAGAGACACCATGACCAAGGCAACTCTTATAAAGGTAAACACCAAGTCCTACATGATCATGGAATGGACACTGTGACTTGGTTATAATCTGTGGAGCAGAACCAGCAGGCAATGGTCTTCCGTGAGTGTTGATGGTTACTAGGTGTGAGGCTTATTTGTATAATAATGTTCATAATTTACCCTGTGTTCCTCCTTCAGAAAATATTCTACCCTCTAAGGTTATTGGGGAACATCCTCTGTGCCAAGATTAATAATTCCATGATAATCAGAGGCAACATGGGTCCAGATGGTGAGGATGCATCTATGTCCTTAGTAAAAATGGTGAATACTGTGACCTTTGGGACAGCCCTTAAGGCTGTGAGAAAGAACTCTGCAAAACTATATAATTTTTCAACTATGCAAAATATGAGGATGCAATATGAATTCTATAAGGAGCTTTATGGATATAAAACAGTAGAGGCAGCTGCACTATGAGCCAGCTTGTCAGAAAGATATTAAGGAAGGAGATAAAAAGATTTGAGGAGTAGTGATCACAGGGCAAGATCCCATCCAGCTTAGTTCATTGTTTGTGCTTACAAAGGCAGGAAGGGTTCAAGGTCAGCCTGGGACAGAAGTGTTTAGGCCAAGGTGTGGTAGAATGACAATCTCACAGTGAGACCCCCACCCAGCTAACTTAATGTCTGTGTTTACAAAGGAAGGCAGATCTCTGAATTCATTTGTAATGTTAAGAAAAAAGAAAAACAAAAAGAATGTATTTGCTATCTTTTTCTAAGCATCAGGGGGCTGGAGTTGGGGGATGCTGATTTGTGGAATAATCAAAGGGGAACCTGAGATGAATGGTTGAATTGGTGTGTAAATGAAGAACTGGGCTTTGGTCTGCAAAAGCTGAGCTCTCTGGATGAGCTGTCTGGAGATTTCCAGAGAAAGCTGCCTTAAACAGAACACAGGCTGTCAGTTTGTATACACAACTTCACTTTGAGTCATTTCTCTCCCCACTCCCAAACACCACTTTCTCAGGACCCCTGACCAAGGCAAGGCTGGTCCTTGGCAGGTGAACACTTGATTGGGACTTACAGGTTCAGAAGTTCCGTTCATCATCATGATGGTGGGAAGCATGGCATCTTGCAGGCAGACTTGGTGCTGGAGGAGCCAAGAGTTCTACATTTTGGTCTAAAGGCAGCTAGAAGGAGACTATCTTCTGCACTGGATACAACCTGATCATCGGAGGCCTCAAAGCCCACCCCCACAGTGACATACTTTTTCCAACAAGGCCACACCTCCTAAAAGTACCACTCCCTATGGCCAAGTATTCAAACACATGAATCTATGGAACTCAAATCTGTTCAAAGCAGCACACTCTCATTTATGCTTGTTCCTTTTTTTTTTTTTTCTTTTTTTTCCGGAGCTGGGGACCAAACCCAGAGCCTTGCGCTTGCTAGGCAAGTACTCTACCACTGAGCTAAATCCCCAACCCCTCCCTTGTTCCTTTTTAATCAGCTCTGAAACCTAGCCCATAAGATGGTGCCACCTACATTTAGGGTAGGTCTTCCCTCCCCGGTTAAATCTCTCTAGAAACTTCTTTCATAGATATATGCAGATGTGTCTCCTAGACCATTCCAAATCCAGTCAAGTTGACAATGAAGGTGACAATATATTACACCTTGTGAAGAGAAACCTTGTAGAAATCAGTGGTATTTCACTAAGTAGTGGTGTGAGTGTTAGCAGTGTCTAATCAGAGGATGCTATGGCTCATCAGGGAAGGAGTACTTAAGGTCAGGTCTTGACAGTAGGCAGTCTCATTTTCTGTCCCATTCCTTGATTAACTTGGAATGAATGCTCATGAAGGTATCTGTACTGTATGTAGGCATTTTCTTTTTTAAAAGAAATAGGAAAATAAATACCAGGAACACCAAAGATGACTTTTGCTTTTTAATTTCTTTGCAATTTCACCCAAAGTCAACTTTGCATTTGATTTAGAGTGAAGGCTATTGACTTTTGTGAACAGTGGGATTTTTTTTTTTTTTTTTGTCCTACTGATTGGATAAACTATCAACCTTTTGATGCCACTGGAAAACAAGTAACTTAGAAAAGAAGCCCGAAACCATTGTGATCAGCCAACTTCAGAATAAATCCCCATCAAAGCTGAAAGAACCTTGACTTGGTTTGATGTATTGAAATGTTCAAAGCTTTTTTCAGCTTGTTAAGGCAGAGTGTGGAACTCAAGTTGCCCAAACAGCCATCCGTTTATCAAAGACCAGCTGGCAATTTCTTGTCATTTTCTGCTCACTTTTATCTGTAATGAGGGGGAGGAGTACTGAGACCCTGAAAGTATTGCATCTTAGCTGTTGAATGATGGCTACTTTGCCTTGACATCAGTGTTCTTATTCACACACTGATATTCAAAACCACTCTGGCTACTTTGTGAGTACAAGGAGAATCTATATTCTATAGGTAGGAATTACTTGAATAAGGGAAGATTCAACTCTTTTGTTAAACAGAACACTAATTCTTTCCTGCTTCATTCAGTCCTTACAACACTAGAACGATGCCTCCATCCCCTGCAACACACACACACACACACACACACACACACACACACACACACACACACACTTGTGTGCAGTTCAGATGTGAGGTCCTTATCGTCAAGAATTTCTTAGTAAAGGGGCCATGAATGTGAATTACTCGTGTGTGTGTATAACATGCACACACTGCCTTTGTAAAATAAGGAAGAATATAAACACTAGGGGTACAAAAGACAAATTTTGCTCCTTGCAAAACCCTCTTTTAAATATCCAGAACACCTAGAGACCATCTTATTCAACCCTCAGTTTTATCTTCTTCTTGGTAAACATACATGTGTTACATGCTTTATATGCATTTTTAATTGAATGAAACACATTTTTCTTCTTTTTCCCAGTGCCATCAATGACTGCAAACTAAAGCATAGCACTGGTAAAATTCATTTAATATTTGCAGGACCTTCCCCACTGTGGAGTATCAGGACCACTTACTGTCTAGGCAGACTGCAACACTTGTCTTTTTTGAAAGCTAGACTTCTTTTTATATAAGGGAGTGTCATTCAATTTGTTAAACATAGGGACAGGCAGAGGAACAACTGGGAACCAATCCCCTACTGCCAGTGATTTCTTTACCAAAGGGGGAAAAAAAAGATAAAGTGAAAGGTTGAACAAGATGATCTCTGGGTGTTCTGGATGTTTAAAAGTTCTGTGACTTTCCAGTTTCCCTTGTAATTTGTGAACTGTGGATTAGGGTATGTACTCTGCTTTAAGTAAATGTAGGGGGCATGGCTGACTACAATCAGTAGTAAATGGAGACAAATGAATAGTGGAGGTCTGGGAGTGTAGTTTAGTGGTCGAACAATTCCCTAACACACACAAACCCTGAGTTCTAGCCCCAGTACTCCAAAGTGAGCCAGTCAATCATTAACCAACCAACAAACCAACCAACCAACCATCCAACCAACCAACCATCCAACCAACCAACCAACCAACCAACCAACCAACCAACCAACAAACAAACAAACCAATCATCTAACCAACAACCAACCAATCATCCAACCAACCAAACAACCAACCAACCAACCAACCATCCAGCTAATCAAATAACATTGTATTGTGGATAAATAACTTGCTCTGGTGCAGATGTAGTCCAGTAGACAGCTAGTTCTCTTCTTTCTTGCTATGAGAAACAATTTAGATTCAGGGCTAATATAAAATTCTAAATAGTGGGGGAAAATACAACATGAACTTGGTATACCATAAAAAGTGTACCTCAGTTTCCCTTACAGGCCTCTCTCTTTTCCATAGATGTGCTGATGGTGTTGTATTTGATCCCACAATCTTTCTCTGTTATTCACAAGCATGTACCTCTTAGTGGCTAGAAATATCACATAGAATCTCTGAATGAGATCTTCTGTTTTCAGGCACATTACCTTCACAGATTCAGTTTTTTAATCAAAATACTGCAGTGGACTTCTTTATGGTTCTACTTTTGTGCACATGTGCACACTTGCAAATCCTTTCATGAAAATAAGTCTTGAAATGGGAACGTGAGAGACAAGAATATTGTGTACTTTCAACTGTTATCCAAGCAAACTCTGCTGAGTTGAGTTTAACAATGCCCATCGCCCTAATCCTCATCAACTCCCACTCAGTCTCCTGGACTCTTGCCAGACTAATGTGAAAAAGGAAAAGTATTTATTTGGAAGAAATCCATTTTACCTTTTAAAGTTCTCCTTCCTCTGTTTCTTTATGATTAACAGTCCTACTCTCTCAGTGTTTGCAATGAGGAGAAATTACTTGACAGGTATTGACTCCTAGAGTTAACCTCTTCTTCCCTAAGTTTCTCCCACATATTAAGACTATTTCAAGATTAGAGCACATTACATTTACCAAAACAACAACAACAAAACAAGCAAACAACCTATTGGGAATATAGTGATTCATGAGTTGGATGTCTTTAGAACACATGTACTTTTGCTTATTTTGAATTTAGTACAATATCTCATTATTTCCACTAACTTGCCTATTTTGAATTTAATAGACTTTTTTCCTTTCTATATTTTTAAAGCAATATGTTAAAATTAAAGGCTATGTATTTAATTCTGTAAATGTCCCTGTAAGCATTTCAGTGGCTGACTCTCACATGGTTTTGATATAATGTACTGAATTTTCATTCAGTTCAAGATTCTGATTCTTTCCTTGATTTCTTTTTTAAAACCCATGGTTTATGTAAATTAGTTTTAAATTTCAAATATTTGAGGATTTATCAGAGACCTTTCTTTTATTAGTTTGTATTTGATTTTGTTATAGTCCTAGAATTCAGTATTACTAGAGTCACTGTTGTTCCATTGAGACTTGTTTGAAATTCAGAATGTGGTCTTTGGGTGAATGTTCTATGTGATCTTAAATAAAGGCTGACTTCTGCTAAGTCTTTGCTAGAATGCTCCATAAACCTTAAGTCAATGAAATTACTCATTAGTATTCTTCAAATTTTCTACGTGCACACTGGTTTCTCACCACATAACTGAATTCATTAATGAGAAATAGGTTTTTTAAAAAAATCACTGAATGGATGAGAATTTTTAAGACTCATTCTGTTTGAGCCATTTTCATTTAATGCATTTATATTTACTTATTAGTTGCATATCTGCCTTATACTAGCCCTCTTGGTTCTGTTTTGGAGAACCTTATTATTAAAGTTGAAGTCCACCTTGTCTGGATGGCTCTCCAAGCTCCACACAAAATGGAGGACTACCTTTCTCGGTGAGGCTTCCCTTTCTCTGCCTAACCTTACATGGAGAGAGTCTCTGAACACAGATGCCTGACCTTATCTGAAGAATTACCCTGTGAAGAGCTTTCTGGAAGGGCTTCATGGTTCAGCACAGAAGTCCCTCTCTAGCTCTTCACCCATATGATAATTAGATGCTGTGTTATGATCAATCAACCCTTTCCACTTGTAACTCTACTCTATCCCTGGAAAGTTAAACTTCTTGAAAGACAGTAAAATATTTTTTATTATATTCTCTTTTCATAGAGATCACTTCTTTGTTTCTTATGTTGCAGTTAATCTGCTAATCCCTTTCAATGACTTTTTTATGTCTAAAATCTAAAATCTAGATTATGCTATTTATATATTTTATTTATCTTACTTTTTAATAATTATCTTTTTTAACATCATTGGATTTCTGGGGCTTGGTGCTCATGTATTATAGGATACCCTCATCCCCCAGCTACTCTGGGCATTAGGAATACTAGCTCTCTTTGGACCTATGGAAGGTCAAAGATTGTTCTACTCGTGCCTTCCAAGTGGCATCACTCACATATGTGGGCTGATCAGTACTCAACTCAAAACTCAGTGGGACTTTCTGAGGCTCTTCTGTGGAGCTTTCTCTCCTGCCCCCTTTAGCTGCCTTGGTCTTTCCAAACTCCCAGCTTTCTCTCCTTGGCTTCTATTGGTGGACTATGGATATGCTTCCCCTTAGCTCCACTGTTCTCAGGGCTCATCCAGCATTCCTCTGCTCTGCTGGTGTGCAGCAGGATCCATGCTAGCTTGCTGAATGCATTGTATATGACTCTGGGAGAAAATTAGTATAGTTCATGGAAGGGCTGTAGGGGACAGAGGTATCATACTAAGAACCCTGAAGAATATGAGGATGAAGTGGAGTCCACAGTAAAGATTCTCCCCAAACACCTTCTGCAGTACAGAGTGTAGATTTTCTGATTTGGTTTTACAGTGAAATCATTATCCTGCAACTTGGTAAGTCACCAAATGAGATGGCTCTGGATCCTCTAGGTGATGTGTTTTCCTGGGAACATGGGTAAGAACCCCAAGTATAATATGTCCTCCACTAATAATATAGATTCAACAACTCTGTCATATCACTGCACACAGCCAACTGTTCAACCGTGGTTTCTACCATTGGAGATCTGTTGACTAAAACTAATAGCAATAATAAAATAACTAAATTTGATGATAAATAGAAAATGAAGACAAGAAATTAGAAATCATAAAGGAAAATAATTACATTTATAAAACAAATCTATAGTATTTGGATCAAGAGACATGAATTAAGCAACCAGATTATTTCCAACTTGTTGGTCATCATTGTCATTTAATCACTCCAATGTCTTTGAGTCTCTGTTAGTATATCTCTCCTTGGAAAAGAATTTTTCTAGAAATTCCAGCTTTTCAGGGATTAAGAGGTAGATAAATAAAATGTATTGTATTTTTAAGCTTGACCATGCTTTTAAAACCTTGTTTGCTTTGAAAAGAGCTTTAACACTATATGAACTGAGTGGGTTATATTTAGGAAACTACATGTATATACATACTATAAATTTATGTAATAACATTTAATGAAAGAGAAGGCCTTATTTGAAGGAAAATTGAGAAGCATATTTGGGGAAGTTTGGAGTCAGAGAAGGGAAGGGAGAAATATTATAATTATATTATAAACTCAAAAATAAATAGAACTTGTAAATAATGAAAGACAACATGAATTTTTAAATTTCACCTTTATGTTCATTGGTGCAAATTCCTCACTGCTTATTAAAGAATATAGAAGCCTTGTTAGATATATCTATATTTCTCAGGTATAGTACTCTGTCTCTAGTCAGAGGTCTTACATATCTATTTCTTACTTGAGGTAAAGTGCATATAGTAAACATAGGACTTCCAAATACTTTGAATGTTTCTTGACCAAGAATATAACTTATTTGCATTTATAGACAAACTTCAATGGAAAGCTTGACTGGTTGATTATTTCAGTTTTCAGTTTCTTTCCACATGCTGAGTTCATCCATGAAGTTTGGATTGTATGCGTGTCTATCAGTTCTTCTTAAAACTATTTCCTTTGAGCCAGTTCAATAAAACCATGAAAGTATGGTCTATACCTGTTTTTGAAAATGATCTATTCAGGAGTTAAAATGAGAAAGTCTCTTTATAACATCAAGTTTAGTCTCATGGGACTTTTACACAATCATCTGAATAAAGTCTTTCACTTCGATGAGATGGAAAATAAATGAAATAAAGTCTTAGTGTGACCTTATGCTGTTAAAGTACAGTGCTCCAAGGACTCACTTTGAAATGAGGGTGAGAGTCTGGATGTCTCTTCTTTGGTAAATTAAAATGCAAATGCTGGCTGAACTGTTCTAACAGAATTTAATAACACGGAATTAAATTAATAGAAGTTAATGAAAATGCAAAGGTTTATTACATCAAAGAACTTCCAGTGGAAAACGAGTTGGACAGGGTTTTCATTTACTCATTTGCCATGGCCTTGAGAACAAAGAGAAACCAATCAATATTGCTATAGTTTAGGCATTTAGTATTCACTAGGGCTCATTTGTCGGCTTCTACTCTGTACTGATATGATACGTTAAAGACGCTATCTACAGGTTTGGTTTTTAGATGTGTAATCATATTGCCCAGGTTTAGCTCCCTACACTGAGACTTTTAATGAGTGAATAAGTTTTTATTAGTTTACACTCTTCTAAAAGCTTTTATTTCTGTGCATAACTTCTTACAAAAGTATAGGAAATTAATCCCAGCACTTGAGAGCGTGAGGCCAAAGGGCTATGAATTTGAAGCCAATCTAGACTCTACAGTGATTAAAGACCTTAATGGAAGCCCTAACACTTTGAAAGTCTGAGAGCAAAAAAAGGAGGGAAAATGGCTCAAAATCTAAGCATAAAATGACTTTCTGGATAGGTTTCCAGTCATTCAGGAAATAATTGTAGGAATTGACATATGGGCTCACATGAGGTTAGAAAGCTTTGGACAAAGCATCAGAAATGGCCTCTAGAATAGGAGAAAAATCCTTGCCAGCTATTCAGACACAGGATTTGTATAGAGAATACATCGAGAACTCAAAACTGTAAACAGTTGAAATAAAAGTATTCTAGTTCATATCTTGGCAATTGAGCTGAATACAGAGTTTTCAAAAGTAGTGGTGCAGAAACGAGGATCCACCTCAGTCAGTAGATTGCCAACAAGAACCTGAGTTTGACCTCCGTAACGCATACTTAACAAGCTAGGTGTGCAGGTGCGCACTTGTAATCCCATCAGTGAGGAGGCAAGAGACATGCAGATTCCTGGAGCTTGTGGCCAGCCAGCCTCGTCTATTTAATGAACTCAAGAACAACGAGAGACCGTGCTTCAAAAAAATGTTTTAAACATAGACTGTTCCTGAACAATGACACTCAAAGCTGCAAGGTTGTCTTTTGGCTTCCATATGTTTGTGTACATACGTAACGTGCACATGCATAAAACATAAACATTTAAACAGCCAATTGTAAGACACCAGAAAAATGCAAATCAAAACTAAATTGAGGTGCTGAAGAGATGGTTCAGTGGTGAAGAACATTTGCTGCTCTTCCAGAGGACCTGAGTTTAGTTCTTAGCACCCACATCACAGTTGTGTAACCACAGCTTTGGGGGATCTGACACCTCTGACCTTTTTGGGCACCTGCACTCAAGTTCACATGTCTCACATATGCCTATATATAATTAAAAGTAATAAGAAAAACTTTAAAAAACAAAATGGAGATTCAGTCTTACCCCAGTTACAATGATTATCACCAATGGGGGTAGGGCACATTCGTCAGGATGCTGAGGAAAAAGGGAACCTTTATATAGGATACTGTTTGGAACCTGTCTAGTCACTATAGAAATCAATATGGAGGATCCTCAAAAACTTAGAGTCTAGCTGTACCACTTCTGTATACCTGCATGCATGCTCAATGCTGCAGTATTCACAATTAAAAAAAAAAACAAATTTATGTTGTTTGCAGGAAAGTCAACTTGAGATTGTCATGTTAAGTGAGATAGGCCAAACTCATGAAGACAAATACTGTGTGTTTTCTCCTGGATGTGGAATATAAGGCGAAAAAGTAACGGCCATGAAAGTATAAGCTGGAGTACAAGGGATGTGGAAAGGACAGGAGAGAGGAATGTGGAGAACTAAGGAGGAGTGGGGGCGTGGAGAATATGATTGATCAAAGTACATTGTATGAATATAGTAATGAAGTGTCATAGTGTGTGTGTGCGTGTGTGCGTGTGTGTGTGAGTGTGTGAGTGAGTGTGTGAGTGTGTGAGTGTGTGTGAGTGTGTGTGTGAGTGTGTGAGTGTGTGTGTGTGTGTGTGTGAGTGTGTGTGAGTGTGTGTGTGTGTGTGTGTGTGTGTGTGTGTGAGAGAGAGAGAGAGGTGGGGCAGGGAGGGAAAGAGGGGAGAAAGAAACAGACAGAATGAGTGCCACGTATGGTTGCACCCTCCTATTGTCTAACCATTTGCATGGTTGAGGCGGAAGAATCATGAATTTAAGGCCAGCTTGGGAAGCAGAGTGAGATCTTGTCCTAGAAACAAAACCAGTTACCACCAGTACCATTTATTTTACTTAAGAATGGCTCCAGAGTTCCAGAGTACTCATGTTTCTAGCTATTACTATTGATCTCCTACTGTGTCTAATTTATAAATAAAATTTACCATAGGTGTATGTCTAGCCAAAAATGTAGTGTGTTCAGTCTTTACTATCCATGACTTGGGCACTAATGGGGACTCCTGGAAAACATCCTTTTAGCACACAGGTCAGGGCAGCCTGCAGGACTCAGGCATCTTTTGGGAACACACTATAAATGTATATCCTTGAGGCTCCGCCCTGCACCGATTGAATCAGAAACACTGCAATCGAAGCCCAGCATATCTATTATAATAAATCCTCCAAGTAAATTTAATACATGTTGCAGTTTAGAAATGTTCCTTTAATATTTTGAGCCCCAAAACTGTATTAAACTTATTTCTTAAAAATTATAGTCTGGCGTACTGACACAGACCTGTAACCCTAGCTATTTCCGAGGTCGAGACAGAAGAATGACAACTTCAAGGCCTACCTGTGCTGCCAAGAGAATTCAAGATAGCCTTAAATGAATCCCTGTTTCAAACTAATAAGACAAAATAGACTGGGATGTTGCTCAGAACACCTGCCTAGGATATGCAAGGTCCTGGCTTCAATCCCAGAACCGCCTTTAACCCTAGCTCTAGGAACTAGGAAGTCAGAGGCAGGTGGATCTCGTGAGTTTAAAGCCTGCCCAGTCTACACAGTGAGTTCCAGAACAGTCAGGGCTACATTGTGAGACACTGAAGGAGGTAGGGGAAGAGAAAGACAGAGACAAAGACTTAGAGACAGAGACACACAGAGAGACAGAGACAGGGAGAGTGAGAGAGAGAGAATAACCCAGTGCGATTTCTTTTCCTGGTTTTCCCTCTTTCTCCCCTTCCATATGCATTCTGCATAGTCTGCATAAAATAACTCATTTCACTGACTCTGACTCCTCATTGCACTCTTCCAAAGTAGCGGCCTTTGCTATCCCTGCTTTACAAACATGCAAGAAACAAGGACAAAGGGCACCATTCCTGGCTTCTGCCTTCTTGCTGCCTCCTAACACAACCCAGAAGACAAAGATTCTCTCTAGGACTCTTACAGTCACTTCTTGGTTAAGGAAGGCTCTACTCTCATAACCTAACATCTTCCGGGAAACTCTGGCCCCAAAAGCCATCAGTTGGAAGGGCCCAGAGTGGGATGAGATTTTAGCATAAACTTGAGAATTGGAGCCCAACCATTCAGATACCTGCAGAGGGAAAGCAGGCTAAAACCATTTGTCCCGGTGGGTGCTCACATCTCCTACCCAGTTACCCTCTTCCACTACCTTGAGCCAGAGGGCTCTACATGGGAGCCCCTGAGATTGCAGTGCTTAGACTTGATGGTTGAGACTAGTGGGCTTCACGGCCAGCACCCTCAGCTTCTAACTGAAAGTCAAGCAGGCGAATGTTATTCATGGCATCGGGAGAAGAAGAAAAGCTATGTCCATGGCATAGTACACCACTCTGGCATCGTGCTTCTAGATCTTGTGGCCACTGTTTGTAGCCATCGTTTGTAGCCTGTCTTTGGGTTGGAAAGGAGGACAGGCTGGTTCTGAAGTATGCATGCCACTGAGCGTTGGTTAACCTATTGGGGGTTGAAGGCTGCATTGCTGGGTAAACATAAAACCCCAGGCATCTCCACCTGAAGAGTGACCCTTTTCTAGCAGCCACGTGGTAGTGACTCCCAGAGGACGCAGGGGTGCTTTGAAAAGTATCAGGTTCGCAACCCCATGAGAACAATACCAACCAACCAGAGCTCCCAGGGACTAAACCACCACCCAAAGAGTAGACATGGACAGGCCCATGTCTCCAGCTGCATATGTAGCAGAGGATGGCCTTGTTGGGCACCAGTGGGAGGAGAAGTCCTTGGTCCTGCCAAGGCTGGATATACCAGTGTAGGGGAATGTCAGGGTGGGGAGGCGGGAAGGGGTGGGTGATTGGGTGGGGGAAAAGGGGATAACATTTGAAGTGTAAACAAAAAAATCCAATAAAAAGATGGAAAAGAGTATAAATTTTCTGTTCTCATTGCTACAATCTAATGTAGCAGACTAGAGTTGCTAGCATTCAGAACCTGGTATTTTTCATGAAAAATAAGAAGAATCTCTATTGACAGACATCAGTACCCAATCCATTCAGATGCCAGTCTCGGGGACACAAGATTTTGTGATGGTTGTTTTCTTTACTTGTCTTCCTTCAAAGCCTTTGAAACGTTTATTTGGTGACTACTAAAACAATTGGCTTAAAATACTGGAAGACGTTTTCAGTTTGCTTCTGAAGGCATTAAACAGATCAAAACATAAGTATCAGAGTAAAACCACCCCTTAAAAAAATAAGAAAAGAAAAAAGAAAAGAAAAGTATCAGTGTCCTCCCGCCCACCGCCCCTGACCTTTCTCCCTTCTCCCTTTCCAGTCCCAGCAGAAGTGTATCGTGATCTTCGCTCTGGTCTGCTGCTTCGCCGTTCTGGTCGCGCTGATCTTTTCAGCTGTGGACATCATGGGAGAGGACGAGGACGGACTCTCGGAGAAGAATTGCCAAAATAAATGTCGGTAAGAGGTAACAAACAAAAATTCTCTTTTAGGGGGTGGGTGAGAAATCCAGGGATGGGCCTGGACAGGAAAGAGAGAAGTGTCAGCTTGGATCTGCCTTCAGCAGGACTTAGGGAAGGCCTCACTCTCCTTAGAGATGCTGGTGTTTAGGTCAGGCCCTAGGCATGATTGACGATTTCATACACCCTACAACCTAGCCCTATTTTACAAAAAGAGCTGGTTGGCCAAATAAAATATGTGAGCAGTCTGCATTTCTGGAGACTTCTGTGTATGATGTTTTTATCCACTCCTTAATAAAGCCTGGGAAAGGCGAGCGCCCCACTGGACAGAGAACTCAGTTCTATTTGTTTATGCAGTAGACGCTAACTCATGCATCTCGGGGTTGGCTACAGCTTAGCACATAGTTGTTTATGTGCTTATTCATTTTAATCTAGATGTTATACCCACTTTACTAGTCACTTCTTATCACAGACCATATCTAGAGATTTCACTAATTCATCTGAAATCCTGGGGATCCCTAAGAGTCATTGCCTAGCGACAGATACGCAAATACACTGTGCTGTTCACATGGTGATGAAGTCAACTAAAGATATGTTTCCGGGAGCATGTCTCTTTGCACATACATGTGTAACCAGTTGCATCATGTACCATCTTCCTGGGACTCTTCTTTACCTGCAGAATTCAACACAAGTAGTTTCCTCTTCCACTCTTCTCTGAGCTGTGACATTTTGTATGTATGTATATATGTATGTATGTATGTATGTATGTATGTATGTGTGGATGTGTGTATGTGTGTATGTATGTATGTGTATGTGTATGTATGTGTATGTTTGTAAATATATGGACATATGAGCCAAAGCTTTCTTTCAAGTGGAGGTCAGAGAACAATTCATGAAAGTTGATTCTTTCCTTCCAGTGTGTGGTGGTTTGAATATGCTTGGCCCACACTATAGTGCCACTATTAGGAGGTGTGGCTTTTTGGGAATAGGTGTTGCCTTTCTGGAGGAAAAGTGTCACTGTGTAGGCAGGCTTTGAGGAATTTGAATTCCAAATTCCACCCAGTGTAGAGCTTTCTCCTGGCTGCCTTCAGATCAAGATGCAGATCTCTGAGCTCTTCTAACAATATGTCTGCCTGGACATTGTCACACTTTCTGCCATGATGATAATGCACTAAACCTCTGAAACTGTAAGCCAGCCCCAATTAAATGTTTGTCTTATAAGGGTTGCCTTGGTCATGGTGTGTCTTCATAGCCATGGAAACCCTGATTAAGACACAGGGATTGAACTCAGGTTGTGAGGCTCTGCAGCAAGCCCCTTTACCCACTGAGCCATTTACTGGCCCTGACTTATCTTCCTTTGCAGGTTGGGGGCTGAGGTAGAAACATACCAAGAGTAGGCTGTTGTCGACGTCAATCTAGAAAACATCTCTACTCCACAGTTGCTGTATGAATTTTCTGACCTCAGTTCAGCTTTACTGTGACATCTATGTAAAAAGCAATCCTGTTAACAGAGGCCTCATAATGGGTACACACATTTTACCCTGGATATTTTACCTTGAAGTCGAATGTTCTAGCATAAGAAATGTCCTGGATAAAAAAAAATGGACTTTTCTCCCTCTTTGATCCATTGCAATCTAGTTATTGGGGTATTAGTATTATATCGAGAGCAAACGACATGAGAAAGAAATCACTACCCATTTTTTATTTCTGTCCTCAATATTAGAAACATGCACCTACTCAGAGATAGAGTTTTAAACTAGCTCAAAACTCAGCAACAGGATCTGACTCAGGAAGACAGATGCTTAAAAGTGCAGGAGGACTGGTGCAGACTCACTGACCCTCCAGAGGTCACTGGACATGAGTAAATGAGTAACAGGTTCTGTTCTGTCCCTGTGATGTTTGTTCAAGCCCCCATTGTGCCCTACAGATAATGTTCCAGCCATTGTGTCCTGCAGATAGTATTCCAGGAAACCGGGGCCGAAGCCTAACTAGGTGTGTTTCAGATGCAGATGCTTTGTCAACTCTGACAAACATTTACCCTAAAGACAGGAATCAAGATCTGTTCTCAGGAGAATGAGAGCTTGACCTTTCCCCTGATTTAAACCCTAAAGTCTTAAGAATAATCCTGTGACTCTGAGAGTTTCCCCTTGTGACATTTTTGGTATTTCCTTTTGGTGTCCCCCTCATCTCCTGGGGCTTGTGACTTCTTCCTTTAAATAGCCCTTCTCCCAGCCACTCAGAGTCGACGCTTCTGTCTCCTGCGTGGTATACGTGTCGACCTGGAGCTCCATATTAAACCTTGCCTCTGCTTATTGCATCAAAAGAAAAAAAAGAAAAGAAAAGAAAAAAGAAACATGCATCATTGCCTGTTTCTCTCTTGGGCTAATAGAAGAAGGGTTGAACTGGAGTCATCGTAAAGAAAGCAGTAGAACAATCTCAAATGGCTGCTGTATTATGCTGATCTGTTTGCTACACTTCTGATCTGAACACTAGTGGCCAAGGGGCCAGGGACAGACGCACAGCTGCTGAGTGGGGCCACTGTGTCTTCCTGTTCTACCTCAGCACTTTGAGTGCAAAGCACAATGTCTTGAAAGAAATTTTACACAGGCCGAACTAGAAAACTCCCTTAAGACAAAAGAATCCAGGCATTTTTGACCCTCATTAAAAGGTCTTGGTAGGTTTTTTTTTTAAAAGTAACAACAAAAATAATGCAGTTAGAATTACCCTGCTTCATTCAGGAGAAGGTATCATTTAACTCTAACCTTTGCTTTTTTACATCTTTTATTAATTTTTTCATACAATAAATTTGATCATATTCTTTCCCCTCTCCCAACCCCACCCAGATCCTCACCACAGGAAAGAGAGTGAGTGGAGACTAGAATATTCTCTAGGTGCCACAACACTGAGTCTGCAGACTTTGGATGTCTGGTTATTTAAATAGAAAACATTACCGGTTTCAGATTCCAGACAGATTGTCTTCCTATATTTTCATTTTATTTTTGTTTCTGTGTTCTGGGTTTTGGTGCTGGTGATGGTGGTAGTGGTGGTGGTGGTGGTGGTGGTGGTGGTGGTGGGGTGTGTGTGTGTGTGTGTGTGTGTGTGTGTGTGTAATTCCTGTCCTACAAGGTTTATACGAATTCAGGGCATTGTCTAAATCCATAGCAAAACAATGAGAAGCCTAACACACAGTATAAACTCCATGTTTGTTGCAAAGACTGCAGAAATCTCTCCTCTGTGTTCCCCACTAGCCCCTCACTTCCGGCTTACCCTGTATCTATCTCTATCCTGATTACAGTCTTTAGTTCTATGAACACCAACCTGACAAGAACACTCAGAGCATATTGTAGCAGAAGCTTATTGTAGCAAGGGTGTCAACTTGCATTGCAGAGACTCTGAGGCAGGCCTGGCTGTCAGGGGAAGGGGGCTGTAATGCTCCAAGGGGATACTGCCTACTTGGGGCAGCATAAGATGCCAGCGTGGTTTGTGACTGTTTAGAGGAAGCATGCTTGGCTTTCTTTGGTTGGCCATGAAGTAGGAATAAAAATCAGGAAATCTGGGAGTTATTCACTCATTCCCAGCCATTTGAGGCCAGCTGTGATCTAAATTATTGCTTCCCAAAGGCCTGGCCAGGTGGTCCAGGGAGTTGGCTTACTGGGCAAGTTGTTACAAGTAATGACCAAAGCTGAGCTGTGTTTTTGCTTATGGTACAGCTCTAATCCCTTTGTATATTCAGCCTTCATCCCATAGACGTCCCCTGTTCTCATCAGCTCCTTTTAAGTGTTCATTTGCTAATTTCAGTTTTTTGAGGAAGATCTTATGTAGCCTCAGTCGGCCTTCCCCTGCTCACTTTCTTGCCTCTGCCTCCCAAGCGCATGGGCTACCACACCGGCTAGACTCTCCGTGTTTTATTTTACCCCAGCCCTCTGCTAGACCGCAACATACACGCCTCCATGCCTTCTCCAGCACCAAGTGTGACTTGCCTTCTTAAAGCTTTTGCTTCAAGTATGCTGCCAGTTTTTCTCTGGTTCCATCCATTCTTGTCCTCAGAGTGGGTTGAGCACCATGATGTTTATTTGTTTGTTTGTTTGTTTTTGTTTTGTTTTGTTTTATTTTAGCTCTTCATTCCCCCAGGCATTGATGCCACTACTAACACTACTAAAAATGACCAAACTTTTCCAACAGAGCTGGAGTTCCTGAGACTGATGCCCCCCAGCAGGAGGAAATGTTCAGGTCATTGGTGCTCTCCAGAAGGCTGGCCTCAGTGTCCCCTCCTGTACAAGGTCACTCTCCCTCTTACTGCCTCACGGCTTCTCTGCCTCTTCTCAGACTTTACCCTGTGGTGGCACTCTTTGGAACAACTGACATTACTCTCCGATGGCTGTGACCCCACAGAGGTATATACAGTTTCTCTGTAGGCTTCCTTACCCTTGGTGGTGTTACTAAAAACACTGTCGTGTGCTCAGTGCAACCTTGGCTGAGATCTGCTACTTAGACATTCAAGTCTGCCCGTGTTTGCCTCTCTGCTCACTCCTGAAAGTCAAATGCAGCCTGGCAGCTCTCTCCTCTGTGTTTTGATAGCTTCTCCCCAAGTTCTGTTTTACACCGTGTTCTTTTCCAAATATCTCCCTGTAATTCATCTCGTTCCACTCCCTAGCCCATCTATCCTGCGATGATCTCCAGTCTGAATCACACAGCTCAGTCAGCTGTCCTAACTTTTATGCTCTTATAAATGTGTCTCGCCATGGTCTTTTCTGTCTGCTTTGCTCTGTTCTTTCCCCACATGTTGCTTTTCTGCTATGTGACTGTACTAATATTCACCTAGCACAGATTATAAAATGCAAATTGTTCAAAAAACAGCCCTCCCCATACCTTCTATTTGAGTTTAAAGATGAGACCTTGCTGCAGTCCCCGATTGTTTATTCTTACAGTTGGCATGGCAACTCCTCCGCTGTCTTTCTCTTTCGAGACTTTCCTCTGACAAATCTTGTCATCTGAAGCCACTTTGATTCTTTATATTTTTCCCACTTCCTACATTTCCATGGCCAGTTCTTTTGTGGCAACTTTGTGTTCTCTCGGTGCCATTGGCACATTTGATCTGTTCATTGCATACAAGGCTAAACTTTTAAAAATCCTGAAAATGAGAACCCACAAGTTACCCGTGACCCCCATCTTACATAGTACACCATGGCTCAGCACCGAGCTTTAAATAGGCAATAATTTTTACGTGACCCAAGTATAAACTACTGAGATTGTACTGTTCATTGGGGTGATAATGTGTGACATTTCTTGTGTTGCCGTGGTGGGATTTCCTGTGGGGTAACAGCAGAGACCGAAGTGTTGATGGTACAGCTGGAGACTATGATGAAAATACAAAGTTCCAATCAGCTGCTTCTCAGTGGCAGAGCAATGGGAAGAGAAGTAGTTTTGCAACAACAAGCTTTGCCTTTGGATGATAACAGTCCCCATTTCCCTATGGGGATAATCTTTGATATAGTTTTTCGAAGGAAGGCATATGAACGCCAGACAGATGGGTACCTTAGCTGTCAGTGACGTAGAGAGCAGCTCCTTGTGGAAGGTGACTGCACTTTGCCTCATTTACAGGGATGCGTGGCAGTAGGATCCATATATCTCTGGAAGACTTAACTAATCAAAGTTCTGTGGCTAGAGCACCTTGTGCTTGACTGTTTTGGCCAGTGCGCCTGACAAGTGCCTCCCCTACCAGCAACCTTCTTTGTGAACCAGGGACCGGGATAGGAGGTGTCAGGAAGGAGAGGGGTTTGTGAATCACTAGCTAACCTCAGGATGCAGTGGGCGGGAGCTAATCCCTAAGAGGCAGAGCAGGCAGGAGCAGGAAGAACAGTTCTACTAAAGTAAAATTGAATAATTTAAGACTGATTTTTTTCTATCTGGCATTGAGTAAATAACTCAGCAATAATTAGAAGCAGAAGAGAAAAGTTTAATTCTAAGTGAAGGCAAAGAGAATCCTCTAAACATATTTCAGTGCGGACATTTTTAGCTCTAAACTTGACTTTCAAACATAATGGCACATATTAACATTTTATTTCTCTATTGAGCCCAATCAAACTCATATATGAGAGATTTTTATTGGTAATCATACACAGAAAATTATGTTTATATAACCCCCCAGCTAAAAGTTTCTGAGATTGTTTTTTTGAAATAGTTCCTTATCTTTAACATGTAGTCTTTTAAAAGAGGAATTCTGGGTGAATGTGACACTTCCTGGTGGTCTGTAATTACCACTTGGGGAAGCAGCAGAAGCTAATTATTTCAAAGTTTTGATTTTAATGAAACTTAATATACAACTAATGATGCTGACATTTCCTGTTGCCGGTTTGGTTTTCCAAGAAGATTATTTGAATGTGGTGTACATTTCTCAAAAAGTTCACTGAACTCTTATAGGCAGAGCCATACCTCATAATCATGATGAATGCCAAGAACTGTTGTCAGTGATGGACAGCAAGGATCATATCTCTGTGAAGCCATTCTTACAGTGCCAAGGAGAACCCGGAGTTAACCAGAAGCAACGAAAACATTGACAGAAAACATTACTTTTGCTATGTCATGCATCCAGGTAGAGGTCAAGGGCATGCATGCATGTGAAGGTCAGAGTAGCAACTTGTAGGAACCAATTCTCTCCCCACCATATGGGTCCCAGGGTTCAAACTTGGGTTGTCAGCTGTGGCTTTAAGTGCCCTTACCAATTGAGCAATCTCACCAGTCCTTTACTGCAGCTTTTGAGCCCCAAATTTATTTATGGTGTTGGTTTAGACCAATGGTTCTCAATGTTCCTAATGTCACCTTTAGTACACACAGTTCCTCATGTTGTGGTGACCCCCATATAAAATTGTTCCATTGCTACTTCATAATTGTAATTCTGCTACTGCTATAAGTTTTAATGTAATTATTTGATGTCCAGAATATCTGATAGGTACAAAGGAGTTACTACCCAGAGGTTGAGAACCACTAGTTTAGTTTATTTTTTCTACATGAGGTTAATTTTCTTGGAAATGCTGCAGAAATCTCTCTGCTTTACTACATATAGTGCTCTGCTCACGTCCTGCCATCCTGGCCAGCTCCATTTCTGGATGTTCCCCATCTTTGTCAGTATCCACCCACAACTGTGGTTACTGTATATGGCTCCTTGAGCCACAAACGCCAGATCTCAGTGTCTGTCTGTGCATTGCTCGCTTGGCTGCATGCAGCCTTTATAACCGTCTCGATCTCACAGGCCTCAAGGAGACAGCCTTTTTTAAGCTCAGACTACCCTACTTCTGGGGGCTTTCATGCTGCCTAGAGCTGATCTTGACTAGAATGCCCTTGCTACTGACAAACGCTAGCATTAGTTATGGATTTTTTATTCCCAGTCATTTAACTCATCCCATCTCCACAGTAGTATTGTGCTGCCAAATAAGAATATTGAGGTCCATAAAAATCCCCATTAGAAATCTGGATGATAGTCACAAATAATATAAAATACCTCAGTGTGACTCTAACCTAGCAAGGGAAAGATCTGTCCAACAAGAACTTCAAGTCTCTGAAGAAAGAAATTGAAAAGACCTCAGAAGATAGAAAGATCTCCAATGCTCATGGATTGATAGGACTAACAGAGTAAAAATGGTCATCTTACCAAAAACTATCTACAGATTCAATGCAATCCCTATCAAAATCCCAATTCTTCACAGAGATAGAAAGAGCAATTCTCACATTTATTTGGAACAACAACAAAAAAAAAAAAACAGTGAAAAATATTCTCAACAATAAGAGAACTTCTGGTAGAATCACCATCGCTGATCTCAAGCTCTACTACAGAACAATAGTCATAAGAAAAAAGCTGCATGGTATTGGTAAAGATGTAAATCAATGGAATAGAATTGAACCCACACATCTGTCATCACTTGATCATTGACAAAGAAGCTAAAACCATCCAGTGGAAAAAAGACAGCATATTCAACAACTGGTGCTGGCTAAAGTGGTGGGTCAGCATGCAGAAGAATGCAAATTGACCTCTTCTTATCTCCTTGTACAAAGCTCAAGTCCAAATAGATCAAAGACCTTCACGTAAAAACAGATACACTGAAGCTATTAGAAGAGAAATTAGGAAGGAGCCCCAAACACATCGGCACAGGGGAAATTTTCAGGAACAGAACACCAATAGCCCAAGCTCTAAGATCAACTACAGAGAAATGGGATCTCATAAAATTGAAAAGCTTTTGTAAGGCAAAGGACACTGTTATCAGGACAAAATGGCAACCCTACATCCAATAGAAAGCTAATATCCAATATATACAAAGAACTCAAGAAGTTAGACTCCAGAGAATCGAACAACCCTATTAAAAAATGGGGTACAGAGCTAAACAAAGAATTCTCAGCTGAGCAATACCAAATGGCTGAGAAGTACCTAAAGAAATATTCAACATCCTCAGGGAAATGCAAATCAAAACAACCCTGAGATTCCACCTCATACCAATCAGAATGGCTAAGATCAAAAATGCAGGTGACAGCAGATGCTGGCAAGGATGTGGAGAAAGAGGAACACTCCTCCATTGTTGATGGGTTTGCAAGTTGGTACAACCACTCTAGAAATCAGTCCGGAGGTTCCTCAGAAAACTGAGCATATTACTACCCAAGGACCCAGCTCTACCACTCCTGGGCATATACCCAAAAGATGCTCCAACCAATAACAAGGACACATGCTCCACTATGTTCATAGCAGCTTTATTTATAATAGCCAGAAGCTGGAAAGAACCCATGAACCCTTCAACAGAGGAATGGATACAGAAAATGTGGTACATCTACACAATGGAGTACTACTCAGCTATTAAAAACAGTGACTTCATTAAATACATAGGCAAATGAATAGACTAGGAAATAGCATCTTGAGTGAGGTAACACAGTCACAAAAGAACACACATGGTATGTACTCACTGACAAGTGGATATTAGGGAAAAAGCCTGGGATACATCTCATACACCATATGAAGCTCAAGAAGAAGGGAGACCAAAATGTGGATGCTTCAGTCCTACTTAGAAGGAGGAACAAACTAATCATGGAAGGTATAGGGTGGGAGGGATTTGGGGAAAAGAGAAGAGTGGGGAGAGGAAAAGGGGGAAGGATCAGGAGTGGGAGGAGATAGGGGAGATGTACAGAGTCAGGAAATTGAACAGAGGTGTGTAACAATGGGGGATGGGAAACTGGGGGGCACCAGAAAGTCTCAGATGCCAGGAAAGCCAGAGGCTCCCAAGACCCAACAGGGATGACATTAGCTGAAATACCCAACAAAGGGGAGAGAGAACCTACAGAGACCATATGGAGAGGTTAGGCATGGCCCCAATTGAGGGATAGGACCAAGCACCCTTCTGAAAAATTTTAACCCAGAAATGCACATGTCTAAAAGAAATTCAGGGACAAAGAGTGGAACAGAAACTTAAGGAAAGGCCATCCAGGGACTGCCCCATCTGCAGATTCATTCCACATGCAGCCACCAAACCCAGTCACTATTCCCTGAGATGCTCTGCCAGAACCTTACCAATCCAGATGTGGATGCTTGCAGCCAACCATCGGACTGAGCACAGAGACCCTAATGGAGGAGTTAGGGGAAGGACCAAAGGAGCTGAAGAGATTTGCAACCCTATAGGAAGAACAACAATATCCACTAACCAGACTCCCCAGAGCTCCCAAAGAATACACATGGAAGGACCCTTGACTCCAGCTGCTTATGTTGCAGAGGATGGCCTTGTTGGGTACCAATGGAAGGAGAAGCCTTTGGTCCTGTGAAGACTTGATGCCCCTGCATAGGGAAATGCTAGGGCAGGGAGCTGGGAAAACTTAGTCGAAGAATTAGGGAAAAGGAGAAAGAGAAAAAATAAAGAAAAAGAACAATAGACATTTTCAGCTCAGCCCATAGCATTAACTGAACTGCTAGATGTCGGGAGTCTGGAATCTGGTTATCACCCTTTGTCCTGTTTATTTTGTTTGTTATTAGAACAAGCAAGCAAACTACAGAAGTGTGGCTAAGTGAGGAAACTTTCCTCCCCAGTTTGAACACATCAGGGTATTGCACACACACTGGACATTCTAGAACTCCCAAGACATTCAGATCAATACTTTTTCTTCTTAGATGAGCATTGAGTTTGGATCTCGCTTTGCCGTAAGTGAAAGTTGAATTAAGGACGTTTTAACGTAAGACACACTCAATGGAAGTGGCATCAGTCTAGCCTGGAAATGTGATATTACAGGTTGATTATATTGCTTTGTATCTATGGCAACTCCTTTCAGGTTTAGACATTGACAATCACACCCAAACTAAGTTTAGAACCCGGGTCCAAATAAAAGTCATTGGAGCAGTGTACTCTGGTAACTTCAGCACCAGGGGACAGGAGGATCCAATGGGTTCATGAGCCAGGTAGTCTACAAAGAGAGACAGATTCGATTGAAGACCCAAGTACACACATACAGACACCACAGGTTTGTACAGGCATGTGCGTGTGTGCACACATGCATGAGAGAGAGAGAGAGAGAGAGAGAGAGAGAGAGAGAGAGAGACAAACAGACAGACAGACAGACAGACAGACTATTTAAGTGTATAAAATACCCAAAAACTGAGTGAGCTGATGACATGTTTCATTAACACATCTGCAAAATGCCTAAACATAGCTACAGAATTTTTAAGCTTTTGGGATTATCTGCCAACATTTAATTGATGGATGGTCTGGGTTTTCTATCAAGGAGCTATGTTGTGGAGGGTCTATGTTAAATCTAAAGTGGCAATGAGAAATGATTCGTCACTGTCATTAAGAATATCTGAGATGGGTGAGTTCAGACACACGTTCATCACTCATCACTGGCTAAAAGTCTTGAACTGAAGGGTGGCTACTGTCAAGGAGTCACAGAAAAGAGCCAGTGACTAGGGAACTTGACACTGGATCGAAACACTACTAGCAAAGACTTGAGGTGCAAGCTCAGTCTAAGGACAGCAGGCTCTGGGCTCTGGGCTGCAGCACAGAATGAGAGCAAGAAACAAAGGAAGGGGGAATAGACTGTGATCATTACACGGGGCCACACATACCAGGCTTAGAAACCTGGGTTTCATTTTGAAACTCACGGGGAGCCACTAAAGAGTTAAGTCTTCAGGGACTGGAGAGTTGACTCTGTAGTTAAGAGCACTTGTTCATCTTGGAAAGACTCAGATTTGGTCCCCACCATACACACGCTAACTCATAACCCTCCATAACCCCAGTCTCAGGAAATCCAATGCCCCTTTCTGACCTCTATTGAGGACACACGTGGTATAGCTACCTACATGTAGACAAAACAGCTACACACATAAAATAAATCTTTTAGATATGCTTTGAAAAGAATATAGACATGATTCCTTTGCATTTCAGGGGAACATGGTGATCTGGCCGTGATGGGCGGACCAACCAGTTAGTTCTCAAACACTTTCTTAGATGCCTGCCTTAGAATTGTGTAGATGCATGCAAACACCCGTTACTGGGTTCCACAAACTGTAACTCATCAGACACCCCATGAGTTTGACTTAGAAGTCTTTAATGAAATCATTAGTGAAATATAACTTTCTATTGGCAGATCGCAGCATGGGAAGTTCTGGATAAATTGATGGAAAGTTGGTGCTGAGAACCTCAAGAGATTTTGAAGCTAGGTAAACACGGAGTCTCAGCTCTGCCTGATGCTGGGCTCATTTTAATCAAGTCACTCTTCTCTCTGAGGCTGTTCGTGGCTCTCGGTAGATGGGTTTGAGATTTCCTGCCTTGTAGGGTTGCACTTAGGGTTAATTAGGATAGTATATTTAAGACACCTCACAGTAGTCCCTCATATGACATGCAAGGAACTCCTAGATAATTCTAGTTAGTAACCAAGGATCACACAAGATGTTGTCTAGCTCCTGCTAGCTACAGTTTGAATCTTCCATGGTCCTTAAGGATCAGTGCTCTTCAGGCTTAGTCCCCAGTCCATGATACCACTGGGAGAAGGTAGAAGCCTTAAGAATTGAATCCTAATGGAAGGAAATTGGTCTTCGGGTGGCCTGCCCTTGGAGCGATTAAGATCCCAGACCCTTCCTGACTTTCTCTTTGCTTCCTGCCTGCCAGGAGGCTAATAGGTTCCTCTTGCACATGTTCTCTCCAGAATGTCTTTCTCTGTCTCATGTCCAAAGTAACAGGGCTAAGTAGCCATGGATTAGAGGCACAGAAACCATGAGCCAGCATGATGCTTTTCTTTGTAAAGTGATTGGTGTCAGGTTGATTGTCACAGCAGTAGAACACTAACAAATGCAGATTTTTCTTGTGAGAGATAGTGGCTATGAGATAATCACAAGTGGGAAGTTGTACTTGTTTTTGAGACAAAGTCTCATGTGCTCAAGTCTGGCCTCCTATTTAGCCCAAACTGACCTTTGACCCCTATTCCTTCTGCCTCCACCTTATACATTCTGGGAATAAGCAATCTGGTGGACAAAGGTACTGGGGAGGTGTGAGATGCCCCAGTGGTGACACAAAGGGATGTGGTCTCCCAGAATTCCTATGGATGTAGAGTCCAAAAGGGGCTCATGACTGCCTCCAGGTCAACACCAGATTTTAAAGGTTTTCTCAGGGAAATAAAAGCAGCAAGGGAAATTGAAAACAAATGCAAAGGAAAGAGAACCAGAGGAATACACTGAAAGGTGCTCCATGATGCCACAATATGCCAAGCAAGACAGAAGTACTTTCCAACAGAAACCCTGTCTTGCCCTTTTTGGGCATGGTAGCTGGTTGCATGGTGTTAGTTCTGGACAAACATGGCGTCTTTTGGCTTTATATTCTTGCCAGCAATAGCTAATAAAACCAGAGAGAGAAACTTGTTTGTGTGCGACTCCTTGAGTGGAGAGAATATTTCTGAAGATCTGTTGGTCTCTAAAATGATCTTATATGAATGGCTGGCACGAGGTATAATCTCGGAGAGGCTGTGTCCTCTGGAAAAACCATGATGCCTTTTAGTCAAGAACTCGGGTCTCCTCCTAATGGATTCCTCTCTAGTTAGTTATCTAATACCTGTTTTGTCCACTTATATCTGTACTCTTTGACAAATGTACTTATTTATTCATGTGTATATGCTGAAGGTAGAACTCAGGACCTTAGACATGCTAAGTGTGTTCTCTACAGGAGCCACCCTCCTAACCCCCTAAGAAAGATCTGAATCCCCACCCCGCTCTGCAGAATGAACATTTGGGGATGAAAGAATTCACTTTGTAGAAATAAATGCGCCAAGTACAGTGAATGCCCGAATCATTCACTGAATTATAAAACATGTCGAAATGTATCAATAGGTGCGCTAGAGATTTTTATTTGTTTCCCATCTGTGCGATTTGAACCCAGGGCCTATAGGCAAAGGTTCTACCACTGAGCTACAGCCCCAGTCCTAATGACGGTGTTTCTTCTGCCCTCTCTTCTTAATCTGAATGGTATAGCTTCATTGCAATATTTCCAAGAAGTCAGAAGATTTTTAAATTTCTCTCCCCATCTTAATACTAAGAATCGAACCCAGGGCTTCACACATGCCAGGCAAACGCTTTGCCACGGGAACCATCCTCAGCCTTGAAGTTTCCCATTCAGCCTTGAATTTTACTATTTCGGGCAAGTATCATTTAAAACTGTTAGCAAATACCGAGGGGCGGTTCTGCATATTAAACACTGGTCTAGCGCTCATACCCAAGGCTGCAGCTTGCTGTATGGCAATACAGTGTGGGTTTAAATTGTCAACAGACTGCTTGATTTACTCATTTCTCCAAAATCAAGTATAATAAATGAGCCAAGTGTAGTCATAGCAGTAATATTTTTTCATAAAAGGAAAAGATCCTGAACAACTGCCCCCCCCACCTCAAACTTCAAGCAGAGAAAGGACAATAGTGTTTACCTTTGGTTTTTCTTTTCTGATGCCAGGAATAGAAATGGTAAAGGATCCGGTGATTTTCTACCATAACCATCGTCTTTGGGTGTCTATTGCTGGGTAGAGACATGGAATTTGGGGCTGACTTACAGTTCAGAGGTTTAGTCCATTGACATCATGGTAGGAAGCATGGTCGCACACAGGCAGACATGGGGCTGGAGATAGGAAGGCAGGAAGAAGAGATAGAGTGACACTAGGCTTGCCTTGAACATCTAAAATCTCACAGCCCAACAGTGACACACTTCCTCCAACAAGGCCACATCTACACCCACAATGCCACACTGATACCCCTACTCCCTAAGAGCCTGTGGGGGCCATTTTCACTCATCCCACCATAGTCATATGCAAGAAAAGTTAAATAAATTGTATCTGCTCATGATTTCATTAGCCACATGATATATCCACACACAGATCCCCTAGCTGGGAATCCAGCCAGACCTGTTGCCCAGGAGCCCAGAACCCACATGTGTCCCTACTCGAAGCAAGCGTAACCAAAGCAATAGCATTATTTACCATTTGTTTAAAAATAGCAGTTAGGTTTGATTCCTAGAGTCCAGAAAATCTTTTTGAACTCTCCTGGCTTCCTGGAAAACTATTCACAGTAAACAGATTCATAGGAGATGCTCTTAACAAATGTACTAACTTGGAGAAACAGGAAGTCACAAAAAGTATGGGACTCTGGGAAGTCAGAGGGTTGAGGGACTCTCATCTTCATAGGAGAGAAGAAAATGGAGTTGGGTGTTCAGGGCAATTTTATAGGGATAGTCAATGATTGTTAGAGAGAGGGGATGGACTATGGAGGCAGAAAGGAACGCTGTCCTGGGGATTGGCATGAGCAAATGGACATGGATGTCCAGACATGGTTACAGTCCCGTCTTGTCTTCGATAGTCCTCTTCAGTGAGTCAAGTGAATTCAGGGGAAAGTCTCTCTCTGTGCATTGGTAGCTGGGAGAGTTGTTTCTCTCCCGGGTTAGAGGGAGGGGTTTTGATTGTGCAGCAGCTTCTAAGACTGCCTTGTCATCATGCCAATCTATAGGATGTCTTTTTTCTGAGTCCCAACAGAAGCATGATTTTAAACGAGTAGATGAAGGACAGTGCAGGTGATTTAATTTCTAATAAGCAGTGCTGTCTAACTATGATACAGTACGACTCTATCTGAAGTTCGTGACTCTTGCCATAACTTTATAATGGCTCTCCAATGTGAGTGCACTAGATCAGAAACATACTCGGACATGTCTGTGTCTTTCCCCGGTGTCTGTTTTTATTGAGCAACAATAACCTACATTGGGTTTGTTGCCTGCAATTTGCTAAGTTTTCCAGATGTCCCTTGATTGCTGGTTGGGGTAAACACAAATTGTCTTATCTAAGACTTATTGTTTTCTCTGATCACACATAAAACATCGTACAGTAAATTTCTGTCTATATGACATGTCTGTGTTACCGAATGGTTACAAGGAGTGAAGTTGCCTGCAGGAAAGCTCAAGATGAGAGGGAGGGGAGAGAGAGAGAGAGAGAGAGAGAGAGAGAGAGAGAGAGAGAGAGAGAGAGAGAGAGAGAGAGAGAGAGAGAGAGAGAAAGCACACTTGCCAGGAAGCAGAGGAGGCTAGTACAAAAGCAAAGCAAGTCTCTGGAGGAATTAGATAAGAAATAGTTTTGGGAGTCTGCTGGGGGCATAACTGAAGAGTCGCACCAAGCCTTGGGTGGGGCTGTTTAGAGCAGCTACAGCACCATAGCAGCCAGAGAGGCAAAGGGCAGGACTGAGCTGAAGACTCTGGGACAGAGAGAGTACTCCCAGGTCCTTTTATGTGCACATTGGGTGATCAGATGGCAGACCAGTGATGGCCATCACCCTCACAGGGATTGCTGCCCTCTTTATGGAGATAGGTGAGTGTGTTGCACATTTTCCTGGGCCTGGTGTGTTCAGTAGGTCCTCAGACCTGGTTTTCTAGATATGATTTTAATATATCAGCATGCATGCATGGCACAGTTTCACGGTGGTAAACCAGTAGGATGGCACCCTTTTCACGTTTAGTAACAAATTACCAGGCTTTGCCTAATGGATGGTGCAGGACAGATGGTGTTATTTGTGTGCTCACTGAGGTGTAGTCATTCTGCCTGTATTTGTACTCAAACGGAGCTAAATGCTGCAAATGGAGTCGCCTAGGGCAAGGCTCAGCCTGAAAACCCACTGTTTTATACAATATCATCTAACTTAGAGCAGGCCACAGCCTGATCTCAGCATTGTAAATGGTTACCAAGAGCTTCAGGATTTCATGAAAAAGACACACCTCCTGAGAGGCCCTGTGTGAGTGTGTCTCTGTCACTCTTGTTACTCCAGATAACAAAGACTTCAGACTCCAGGCTTAGTGGAGTATATTAGCCTATAGCAAGGACTGGGATCTAGGAAAGACCAGCATCCTCTTTTGAGTATGTAAGAATTAAGGTGTGTGTGTGTGTGTGTGTGTGTGTGTGTGTGTGTGTGTGTGTGTGTGTGTCTGTCTGTCTGTCTGTCTGTCTCTGTATCTCTCTGTGTATATATGTGTTTTTCTCTCTCTCTGTGTCTGTGTCTCTGTCTCTCTGTCTCTGTCTCTGTGTGTGTGTGTCTGTCTGTCTGTCTGTCTGCCTGTCTGTCTCTGTATCTCTCTGTGTATATATATGTATTTGTCTCTCTCTCTGTGTCTGTGTCTCTGTCTCTCTGTCTCTGTCTCTGTGTCTGTGTCTCTGTCTCTCTGTCTCTGTCTCTGTGTGTGTGTGTCTGTCTGTCTGTCTGCCTGTCTGTCTCTGTATCTCTCTGTGTATATATATGTATTTGTCTCTCTCTCTGTGTCTGTGTCTCTGTCTCTCTGTCTCTGTCTCTGTGTGTGTGTCTGTCTGTCTCTGTATCTCTCTGTGTGTATGTGCATTTGTCTCTGTCTCTGTGTCTCTGTGTCTCTGTGTCTCTGTCTCTGTCTCTCTGTCTCTCTCTCTGTCTCTCTCTCTCTCTGTCTCTCTGTCTCTCTGTCTCTCTGTCTCTCTCTCTCTCTGTGTGTGTGTGTGTGTGTGTGTGTGTGTGTGTGTGTGTGTGTGTTCATTCTTTAATTGCTTTTCCACTTACTGTCTTTGAGGCAGCATCTCTCTTGAATCTGGAACTCCCTGATTTGGCCAGACTTCCTAGCCAGCAAGCCACAGGAACCCTTCTCTGTGCCTTCCTGGTGCTAGCGTTATAGGCACACTGATGCTGTACCAGGCTCTTGTGTGGATGCTGGGAATCCGACTTGTGTCTGTAGGCTTGAGCAGCCAGCACTCTATTGAAGGAGCCATTTCCCAAGTCCTGATGTTTTTGAAAGCACCTCTAGACTCAAAATTTTTATCCATGGCATCAACCACCCATCACTTGGACCTTAACTTTCCTATCATAACTGGTTGCAGTGTAAAGGGGGTACACACAGAACATGCAACAGCCTGGAGAATTACCATCTAGACTCTAGAACCTCTGCTTGTTTTTGTAGAGGATGTCCTAGAAGCATGGCGTGTTTTCTTTTTACCTTTATGCTCAATAAACATTTTATCCATGCAAATACACAGTCTGTTTACCTTGTGTTTAGCCAAGAATAATTGAAACCATTTCTGCTTATCTTGCAGATTATCTTCGTCAGTAAACTGCAGTTCTCCCTTTGAATGCTATAATGAACCCAGCCTGACTTATCTAGATTTATCCTCATATTGTGGGCTGTGACTCAGTACTCCTTTTATATTTTAGGCACTCCCATTTGCCTAAAAATAGTCCGAAGGGCTTCCTTTCTGAGTGCAGTTACAACAGATTGCTTTGTTGTGAAGCAGAGAGTGAAACCTGTTTTCATCTCTCTCACTCAAAATTTTGTTTCCCATTCGATGCCCTTGATGAAAATAATGATCTCAGTCCCTGGCTGCCAAGATCTGACTCTCTAGCTGTGTGCCTTCTCTTCTTTTCAAAAGAGAACACACTCCAGCCTGGAGCACACTCCATTAGCAAACTTTATTTTCTCCTTGAGCTGTCCATGGCTTCTTCCTCCCTTGCCATAATCACCTACTGACCATCTGGTCAACCTCTGATCCTAGACACTAGTTCATTAAAATAGTTCAGGCCTAGAGGAGGCCAAATCCTGTTAAAATGACTTTTCTCTGCCATTACACTGGAAGCAAAACTAAATGTTGTGATGTATTTTCCTAGTGGGTTAGGGCTTTAGAGTTTACATGTAGAATTCTAAACAGGGCAGCATCCTAGAGAACTCAAGAAAAGCTGCAGGCATGGCTAGCAAGGGGCTGCCAGGAATCCATTGTGTTCCCCTACTATCAGCATAAACCCTGATAGAAACGAGAGTTGTAGATAGCACAGCATAACCATTAGTGAGGTGCTCTCTCCTGGTCTCAATGCTCTAGAGAATGCCTGTTGACAGACTGCAAAGTGACTAGCAAATGGAAATGACATTAGTTCACTAACTTCAAAAGAGGGAGGGAAAGATAACCAAAGAGAGAACTGACAGCCCAGTTGCTGTGAACCACATGCAGGTCCTTTGACTGTCTTGGAGGAAGAGCCCATAAGATCAACAGCCAGCTACAGCTTTCTCCCCTCCCTTATCCTTGTGTTTTGTAATCTGCTTTCATCTGTTTTGTTCTTAACTGAATAAGCCTTTTTGTTTCTTCAAAAAAGATTTCTGTCACTGATAATAGAAATAACAGGCTTTAAGTTGGCTCATTTTACATAGACTCCTGCTGCCAAGCCTTAAAAATTGAGTTTATTGTGTATGCACAGATGTGAACGAAATACACTAAAAATGGAAAATAGAAATAACAGTATACTGTAATATTACCAAAGCTTTTGTCACTCGATTTATTTAATGACAAACAAGACTGAACTTTGTCTGGTGGGAAAGAGAGGACCAGAGAGAAGACACACAAGGCAGGTAAGATAGCACTGTCCTGGGGACATTAGACTCTTGTAGGAGATGACCAAGAATAAACCAGAAGAGATCAGCACATGGAAAGGCAAACACAGGGATGGATGGGTAAATAATGCTAGAGAGTAGCAATGCAGTAGATAGAAAGAAGTGCTTGCACAGGGAACTGGGGACACAGGGTGGGAGGGTGCACCATTTTGTACATAAATTTGTTTTTACACATGATTTAGAAACCTCAGTATAAGGTTATTTGATTTCCTTATTAAGCAGAGAACATGTGTCCATTCACTTACAGGAGGCACTGTGACTGATATAGGACACAGAATGATGGGAAAAGATGCCTAGGCATCAAGCTCTGACCTCTGACATGCACAAATGCACACAGATATGTGTGCATGCAACGAAGAAAACAGGAAGGGGGAAATATAAAAGAGAGAGATCGTTCACATTCAAGGGAAAGAAGTTGAGAGAAGAGTTTAAGAGCTCAAAATGGCTTGGCTACAAAGGATGGGGCGGGTTATGTCATAAGGAAGGCCTTGGGGTCATTTGCATAGTGGATGCTTTCAGATTCTGTGATGCAAGCAATTCTCTATATAATTTCATGCTTGCAGGTCTCGTTAGCATCTTGCATCTCCACCAAAGAGTTTGCATAAAACCTTCCGAAACCCACTCTGTCTCATTCCCCTGCCTTAAGTTTATTGCTTTCTTTCTTATGCGTCTGGGTTGCAAGTGTGGCTAGTCTCAAACATTGGTGCCCTTGTTCAGGGGGTTACAAGAACGCAAACCTGTGGAACCTCTACTGTCCTGTCCATCTAATAGCTAGGAAGACTGCTGGTACACACAGCCTAGGTAGCTGAACAAAAAGGTGATTCACATCTTCCTGGGACACAGTGCTATTACATTAAAGTTCATCCTGCTGTCCAGAACAGCCTGTAATTTACATTTTATGTAAATTATATGTATTATAAATGAATAGTTTCAGACCACAGTTGACTGACTCTGTAGACGGTGAACTCATGTGCAGAGAAAGACAGCTACTCTACTCAGTTCATCCTCAGAGTTGGAGAGTACTGGACTCAGACATGAAGAAGATGGATGTCAAGGGAAGAAGGTTCTGGAAGGAATGGGGGGGCATATGGCTGGCTTGTTAGAAAAATGGCACCTGGATGGTATAGCCAAAACAGAATGAATGACCACATGGCATGGGCTCAATCTATGTGTCATGACCCTTGTGAGGTTCAGATGACCCTTTCACAAGGGTCACCTAAGACCATCAAGAAAACAGATATTTACCTTATAATTTATAATAGTAGCAAAATTACATTTATGAAGTAACAATGAAAACAACTTTATGGTTGGGAGTCACCACAGCCTGAGGAACTGTATTAAAGGGTTGCAGCATTAGGAAGGTTGAGAACCACTGTAGTGTCTGGTGTAGAACCAAGGATGCAGGGCAATAGGAGCACTGCCCTCAAGGAGCCTTTATCAGCTAGAGAACTATAAGACCTCCTTGAAGTAACTTAGGGACTGTCCTAGGTGGCTGCCCCAGAGACTTGTGTTGCTGTGACTGGGATGTCTAAGAAATACGACTTAGAGGATGAAAGGTAAACATGTGTGATAGCAATTGCCTGTGATCCCAGGACCTCGTAGGCTGCAGCAAGAGAATTGCTATGAGTCCCAGGCCATCTTGCACTGTATGGAAAAACCTTGTTCTCCCACCCCACCCCCAAGGAAATTATTTATTTTGGTTCAAAGATTCATAATAACTTATAGCTACTTGGGGTGGGGAGTGATAATGTGCATGTTTGTAATGTCCCCTTTTGGGGCATGACCACAACAGCCTTATTTTCTGCTAATACTAGTAGAACCCATCTCTTTAAGTTCCACCAGTTCTCAATAGCAATAGGCTAGGGACCAAAATATTTAACACAGAGGCCTTGAGGGATGTGTAAGATATGAGTGACAGCAGTAGTCCTTGGGATCTTTGTGACACTGACATCTGTCTTGAGAACACCCAGTCACCATTTTGAATTGTCTACGGCTGTCCCTGACACTTTGATGAACAAACCATCTTTTAGGGTATTAAACCCATCAAGGTGTTATGATGAAAAGGAAATCGTAAACAAATGCTTCTGGCCTACTTTATTTTATTCTACTCTATGTCATTTGCAGATTAGTCAGTGTAAGCATCTCTACCAAGGGGATCTTTTTCTCAACTCTTTGGGAAATGATTCTCATCCACGTCTTAGAGCCACCTGAAGAGCTTTAAAACACGCTACTATAGAGCTCGCCCTCTGCAGATACAGCTGGGGATCCTTCTTCTTAGTTGCCCTCAAGGTTCTACCAAGATGAAGACCCCTACCAAGTGATTGGACTGAATATAGCTGCCAGCTTCCTGTAGGCAAGTGCCAATGAGGTTTATTTTATCTATCGGTATGTTGGCATCTGTTTTTCCACTTTCCATGACTCTAAAGGCCAGACCTTAAAGCATCCCATCCTGCCTTCTCAGCTTAATTTATGTTCACACACCCCAGGTCCAAAGCCAGAGCTGGCATATGATCCAACTACTGTCTGCATGCGACATCCATTGCAACTGCTTGTGTTTTGGACAGCTCTCCAGATATGGATCTAGGGACTCTGAAAGTGGAATCACACTTTGTGTTCCCCCTCAGCTCTGCCTGGTCCCTCCACTACTGTCTCAATGGCAGCTGACTGTATTCTGCCATTTTTCATTAGAAAGCCTGTGAGGAAATGTAGGTTTAAAATGTGACTAGACAAGAGTGTCCCCAAGACACATGTGAGGACCATACTCCATACTTCACTGTGCAGTGTGGTCTCACCATTGACTTCATTGATACCAGAAAACAATCATGGACTATATAAATACCGCAAATTAATGCAATGTTAACTTTATGTAATTGTTTTTGCAGTAAACATCTATGTGTGTCAGCATGTGAGAGAACGTACACAATCCTTACATCTGTATGTACACAAGTTCTTGTGTGTATGCATGTGTATGTATCAGTGTGGATAAGTATTATTACAAATACAACTTGTCTGAAAGCCTGCTGCCATACCTTCAGAAGGCTGTTTTTTCATAGATGATTTTTTATTAGATATTTTTAATCTACATTTCAAATGTTATCCCCTTTCCTGGTTTCCCCTCCAGAAACCCACTATCTCCCCCTGCTTCTATGAGGAAGTCACCCACCTGCCCACTCCCTCCCACCTCCCTTCCCTGGCGTTCCCCTATACTTGGGCATTGAGCCCTGACAGGAACAAGCACCTCTCCTCCCATTGATGCTAAACAAGACCATCCTCTGCTACAAATGTGGCTGAGCCATGGTCCATCCCTGTTTACTCTTGGGATGATGGTTTAGTCCCTGGGAGCTCTTGTGTGTGGGGGGGGGGGGCGGGGGGAGTCTGGTTAGCTGATACTGTTGTTCTTCTTATGGGGTTGCAAATCCCTTCAGCTACTTCAGTCCTTCAGAGGCTATTTTTATCCCTGGAATTGTTTTGCCGTGGGGTTGAAGAATGTGAGATTCGTGCTTTATCGATAACATTCCTATTAGCGTTGTGTGATTTTTCCTCCCTTCTGCAAAATAGAAAGGTAAACAGTTCAGTCTTATTCAAGACTACTTTTCTTCATTTTACTGGCTCATTATTTTAAACAGTAATTGAGATTCGATGTAGGACTCCAGCACCCAGAAGGGTTGCTTGAGTTTGTTCCTGCCCCTCCATGACTCACAGTGTCAGCCCTTGAGCAGCATCCCCAGGCCTCAGCTCACCAAGATGTTTTTCATCATCCTTTGATTTCCTTTCATTTTCTAAATGCCGAATTTTCTCAAATTCCACATTAAAAAAGAAAATTCAAGGTTGGGAGTACAGCTCAGTGATCTGATGTGTGCTTAGCATGCCCAGCCCAAAGTGTGGTCTTCAGAACCTTGGAGAAATATGTTTATTCACAGGTGAGGTTAACATTTTCCCAAGGCAGGCTTCTCACAGCCCTTACTGAGAATCCACAACACACAAAGTAGTTTCATGTAACCCAAAATGCAAAGTAATAAACTGTGTGACCTCACAGAGTGTAGGATCTTCTGTGAAGACAGAGATGGACTGTCACCCCCAAACCCACAAATTTGCCTGAGAATTGGCACAAAGACGTCCAGGTCCCGGCAGTATATGTAGCAGGTGGGGCAGCAGAGAAGTCTGAAAGATAGTAAACTCACCTCCCTTACCACAAAGGGAATATAATGGCCTCTCAGGGTCCCAGGGCTTTCAATGCACATATGCTCTGCCAACCAACTTGTGTGCCCAGCGTCCTTTGTCATATTGGCCTAGAGTGCTTTTATTGTCCCTTCTTAATTCCATTTCCTTCACAGCCCCAGTGCACATCACTCTGTCTATGCCAGAATATTCCAACATCCTCATTTCATAGCTCTCTCCTTCAAGTAGCAGATAAAATCTCTAATATAAGCAAAACATTTTGTGTGTGTCTCGTGTAATTCAGGCTGACTTGGAACTCACTCCATAGCTCATGCTATGCTTGGAACCCTCACCTTCCCTCTGCTACCTTCCAGGTGCTGGGGTCGCAGGCGTTGGCTGCCATGCCTGACTTAAGTAAAGTGTTTGCATACCTCCTGGACCACATATACAGACCTTGTTCTCTCCAGCCATAGGACTCAGAAGCATTGACTAAGAGTGAAATTCACTGACCCTCCATTCAAAGAGGGGCAAGGTAACATCCTGGCTGAGCTGGCAGACTCTGAACCACCCGCCATCTTCTCCACCAAATACTTCTTTGGGACTTTTCTTAGAAATCTCATTATTGCCCTGGAATAGAGAACAACTTATTTTGAACACGAAACACTGCCAAGTTTTTTTTCTCCTTTTTTAATGAGGTTCTTAGCTATGAATCTATTTCTTCCTTAACTACCTTCTGACCCAGTTCATAAGATTATCCCCAGAAGCAGAGCTTAACACAGAATGTGGTTCCTGCTTCATAAAGTTGGAAAATGAACAGGATAAAGTCTTAAGGGAAAAGTGTTGTTCACTCCAAGATGAGGCAGCTGGCTTTGGTTTGAGCTCTTCTTTATGATTGTCCAAATCAGGGTAGGAAGGATGGTGGATTTAAAGTCTTCCTAAGAAAAAAGTACTTGACAAACTCGTGACTATTTCTCAACTATAGGTTCATTTATGAAGGTAATTCATAGTTTATTTATTAAGTAATTATTAAATAATTAATAATTTGATATTCACATGTTCCATCATTGGTAATGATGCTAGCCAGAAGTGAAGCTAACCATAGCTTTAAAAGGTATTTCAAGGTCATCTTGTCCCCAGATTGCATTATTCCAAAGTAATTGTCACCTTGCAAGACCTATGGGGTCTTGACAGTGACACTGGCTTCATTGGCTTAGCCTTGTCTTCCCCACTAGAAAATCAACAAAACTTGTTCTCTATGAAGGCAGTAAATGTCTTTTGCAAAATAATTTATTTATTTGTATTTGATCATCCAAAGGGAGAGGGAGACAAAGAAAGTGGGAGGGGGAAAAAAAACAAGTGGAAATGAGAGAGTCTGGATCTTTATTTAAACACATTGTAGGGAATGGTAGCTCCTTACTAGGAACACGGACAATCCTAAAGCTGGGACTAGAACAAAGCGACTTAGTCTTAGACTATTTGGTCACATGTCACATGTGAGGGTGTTAAAGCCTGGGCATCTATAAATGAAAGATAAGATGAGCTCTATGTGCAAGGTCTACACATCACCAAGATGATAGATGAGAAGGAAAACTACCCTGAAAACCAGGAAACAAATGTCCCCCAGGAAACCTGAAGGAGTGCAGCCAAAGACCTTCCCTCTATATTAGTAGCGTGTACTCTTTGTGGATAACAGAGACACCATAGCAGAGCAGAGAAAGATAAGTGCTGATGTGAATTAGTCAAATGTCAGCGTTGGCAAGATGTGCTGGTTTGATTATGCTTGGCCCAGGAAGTGGCACTATTAGAAGATATGACCTTGTTAGATTAGGTGTGGCCTTGTTGGAGTGGGTGTGTCACTGTGGGTGTGGGCTTTGAGACCCTCATCCTTGCTGCCTGGAAGCCAGTATTCTACTAGCAGCCTTCAGATGAAGACGTAGAACTCTCAGCTCCTCCTGCACGAAGTCTGCCTGGATGCTACCATGCTTCTGCCTTGATGATAATGGACTGAACCTCTGAATTTGTAAGCCGGCCCCAGTTAAATTTTGACCTTATAGGAGTTGCCTTGGTTATGGTGTCTGTTCATAGCAGTAAGACCCTAGCTAAGTCAGAAGAGAACTAGAGACATATTGTATGAAAAGCCTTCATTTTTATTTTTTAAAAAAGAAAAATGAGCCACCACCTCCAAGGGGCCTCAGTATGAGCATCAGCACTGGACGCTCAGGAACAGTTTAGTAACTCGCCTGGAGTCAGTAAGTGACAAATAGGGCACTTGACCACGAAGCCCCACAATCCGGGGTCATGTTTGTAACCAGTGGTTCTGAGCGTGGCTCTGGGGCAGCAACAGCAATGGAAAGTGGTTAGGAGTCAGGATGAGAGACTATGGGGGAGGGGCAGCAATCCTTCCATCACTACAGGAACTACTCTTAACCATTAAAGTGCAATAGCTTTCCTACTCTGAAATGCTGGGAAATTTGCCTTCACTCCCTTCTGGGGAAGACACTTAGTTTGCATGAAAGTACAATCCATTATGTTTAGTTTTAAAAATCAGAGCAAGGGCTGACAAGATAGTTGAGGGGATCAAAGCACTTGTGACCAAGTCTTAAAACCAGAGCTGGATCCTCAATACCCACATGGCATTACCTACATACACACATATGTACATACATACATAAATACACGCACACATTCTAAACATACACAATAAAAAATTGACTTGTGGTGACAACAAATTTAAAATAACTGCGTTATTTTAGGGGTTTGCTACTTGCAAAATGTGAAAATTTTCATTTGCCTCCCAAGTCCATCGAGGAGTTATGTTTGCAATGTAGGTATGGTGAGTATACATGACCCTGAGATTTTACGTAAAGAACTATGCATTGGCTTAATAATGAAGGATTTCGAGGCTGAGCTCCTGGAAGCCTGAGGCTAAACCAGACCTACTTCTTCTAGACGATGCTGGCTTTGTTCCTTTGAAAGGCAAAGGGCCAGAGTCTTCCAACCTTCCTTATCCTGCAACCCTTTAATATAGTTTCTCTTGTTGTGGTGACCCACAGCCATGAATTATTTCATTCCTACTTCATGACTGTAATTTTGCTAGTGTTACAAATCATAATGTAAACATCTGATATGCACATATATGATATGTGACCCCATAGGTTGAGAACAAGTGCAGTAAGCTCTCTCTTTGCCTCACATTCTACCCTGGAAATAGACATTGAAGTAGTCAACCACACAGTGTCTAGGGGCAGGAGGTGTGTACCAAAGCAAGGCCTTGCAGCTATATCCTTGAACCTATCCTTACTCTTCCCCAGCTTCTGCTTACCCGCCCTTCAACCTAGGGCACAGAAACTGCATATTCTGGCCACCCAAGAACAGAAAAATAAAAGACTCTATGTGCTTCCCTACAGAGATGCAGTTGTACCATTCATATCATGGAATAATAGTCCTAGTAATTTTGAAAGGTATCATCACTGTTCTCGGAGTTTAGGGAAATATGGTTCTATCCAGTGTGCTGGCAAAGAAATAAAAGAATCCAGTTGGTCTCCCTTGGAGGATATCTAAACCATAAGAATCACATAGGTCCACGTACATTCTGCAAGAGAGAAAAAGTAAGACAGGTGCCGAGATCTCAGACTGTCTGCATGTCTGCATGTGTGTGCAGAGAACTCAACCCTGCTTGAGATGGATTTTCAAATTCTCACAGAATCATGGGGCCATTGCTGCTCAATAGCCCTGCTAGATTTCACTTTTTGTCAAAATAAATAGTTAGTAAGTAAGTAAATAAATAAATAAATAAATAAATAAATAAATAAATAAATAAGTCCATCCCATGACAAAATCGTCTTTGGCATTTGAGCATGGGCACAAAATCAAACTTTGTATGCCACAGTTTGCCTAGCTGGGGTTCTGGTTTTTATTTCTTATGTTTCTTCCTTAGAAACTGGGTTTCATACTGTAACCCAGGCTGGTCTTGAACTCCCTGCACTACCCAGTCTGGGTTCAGCTTCACGGTGATCCTCCTGCCTCCATCCCCTCAGTTCTGAGATAACATACACGAGCCACCAAGGTCAGCCTCCTTTTGTCCTTCACGAGGTTCCCTTGACCTTCTCCAGGTGAAATTTGCTGCCGTGACTGCAAGGATAAAGCAGCCTCATCAGACCCATTCTTCTCAGACGAGAGCTTGCTCAAAATACTTATATTAAGGAATCGTAGGTGCCTTGGAGGTTCCCATTTTCATCCTGATATGTGAACAGAAATAACTGCTTGAATTCCAGAGAGGGAGCCGGGGAGGGGGGGATACTTACGCAATTCCAGTGTCAAGGCCTGAAGGATAGATGCCTGCACCTTCTCCACAGCCTCTTCCTCCTTAAAGAACCACCCTCCTCAAATTTTATCAGGTTTTTATTCTCCTTAATTCTTGCCTCAGACTAGATCTCTATCTCTATCTCTTCCTCACCTGTCTTATCCCACACCCCTCCAAAGTTTAAAATAACAAACTCAGAAGAGGATACTGATTATTCAGCGGTGATCAAGGTAGAATAAACAAGAGTGAAGACCTTTTTTTTGGCCTGGTCAAGAGACTATTTTCCTATAGGGTATAGGTTGAAGAATGCATTAAAGACCGACTTAACAGTTTAGAAGGACTAATTGGGTAAGCCATTCCTGGTAGTAACATCTTGAAAAGGCTAAACTGTTTAGAATCAGATGATTTTTAAGTCGAGGAACCTGTAATTCAAGCATCTAGAAAACTGGGGCTAGTGTGTAGGACCAGCCTGAGTTAAAACCCTGTCTTGAAAAGTTTTTAAAAATTAACTGTTTCCTTTATATTTAACATATTTCAACCTAGAGCCTACTGTCAACATTTACTGTAGTTTCCTTATTCTAAACAAGTTATTTCTGATATCATATACATAATATATGTATACATATTTGATACACACATAGCTATAATATACAAATAGAATATCTACGTTTTATATACATGTATCTTATATATCTATATTCATCTTAATTTTTCATCATTTTAATGAATTTAAATAATCTTATTAATTTAAAAAGAATAATATTTACATTACTATTTCTAAGTCTTTACATTTTTATATTATACAGAAAGGACCACCAAGAATGTTCACTGTAACCTCATCATAGTATAGTTGGGTAAAGTTGTAATTTGAGTGGGAGACAGACTGGCCTGGACTGACTTCAAGCTCAGCCTTTCTCTACTAAATTCAATATCTTCTACACAGATTCTAATTTTGCCTTATGAATCTTTAAATTTCCAAGATTAGAGAATTATAATATTGAATTTTTTCATGGCCTTGTTGTAATGAGAGCAAATATAAATTAGGAGGTGATTGGAAGTGAATCAGGAACACAAATTTATAGCTTCTAGGGTGCTACTTAAATTAAAAACTTAATTATAATGTGAATGCGGATGAAAGGTTTATTGCTCATTATTTAAAATATTTACATATTTATAAGAAACTTCATAGAAAGGTACTTGAATGTTAATCTTTCTTGTGTCTCTACTAACCTAATAACTCCATCATATTGTATAACGGAATTCATAAGTTTTAAAATATGTTAAAATCCATAGAGACATTAAGGAGAGAAATTATACCCCTGAGAGCATTGAATGGTCTTTTGAAAGATTGATAACAGCTGTTGTAGTAAGAATTGGCTAATTAATGTAGTACTTAGAATATTAAAAATTCATCCATGTATTAATGGAGTATAGACAATATTTGATAGAGATAATAAATGTTTTTTATACGATGAAAGAGAAACAAAGGAAAAGCCCAGCTGGAGAACGTCCTCTTGAGATCATGCCCACACGGTTGCTCTTGCTCAGTCCCCCTGAGCTGCCTTTGCATGTTGCCTAGCATGACAATATACATTACAAACGACACAGGGGACATCAAGGGTGAAATACTAAGCAAGGTAGACTTTGGCACCATACAAAACAAGCTCGGAAAACTGGTTCTGCTACTAATTATGACTTTGGTTCTCATCCACTGTTGCCCAAGACCCATTGTCATCATCTCGTTGGCTGAAATCCGAACTCAGATGCAGCGATCCCACGTTCATGTGTATAGCAAGGAAATGAAACAAGTAGCCAAGAGACATTTTTAACTTCTTCTGTGTTATTCACTTCTTAATTATGTTAACACTACACACAGGAGCCACCACATGGAAACAACCTATACGTATCTACAGTTGATGCATGGATAATGAGCATGGGGTACCTATACGCTATGGCGTAGTATGTAGCCACAAAAAAAAATAACATCCTGCCACTTACAATATTTTAGATGTTTCTGGAGATCATTTCATTAAATGCAGTAAGAGAAACTCTTCACTCATATGGATATAAAAGAGCTGGAGTTGACTTCATAGGAGCTGAGAACAGAGAAGTGATTACCAGAGACTGGTGAGCGCATAAGAACAGAGCATGAGGTCTAGAGAGATGGCTCAGTGGTTAAGAGCACTGACTGCTCTTCCAGAGGTCCTGAGTTCAAATCCCAGCAACCACATGGTGGCTCACAACCATCTGTAATGGGATCTGATGCTCTCTTCTGGTGTGTCTGAAGACAGCTACAGTGTACTTATATAGAATAAATAAATAAACCTGTTTAAAAAAAAAAAGAACAGAGCATGAGAAAGACTAGCCAATGAAAACAGAGAATGGTAAAGAGTGACCAATGGGAGCAGAGCATGGGAAAGACTGGCCAATGGAAACAGAGCATAGGGAAGACTGGCCAGTAAGAACAGAGAATGGGAAAAACTGACCAATGGGAACAGAGCATGGGAAAGACGGACCAATGGGTACAAAGCTACAGTTCAGCCAAAGAAGCTGTAGTGTGCTGTTGCACCTCAGGGACCCTACATGTAGCAATTATGTTTTATGTATTTCAAGCTAGAAGACAGGAGTCAGAATGTATTCACCACAAATAAGTGCTGATTGCTTGAGAGATTTAGCCTGATTTGAGCATCACACAGTTCATCCCTGTATAAAAACAGCACCTGGTACTCTGAAAATATGTACAACTTTTATGTTTTTAATCTGTCCATTAGATAAACAGAAGAATTACAATAAAATACCTGGTAGTTACATCACACACACACAAGTGACGTGATGTATACCTAACACACGCTCATTTTCAATCACTGACAGCTAATATCACTACCGCCACCATAATCCTTGCCACCGTGTCACCATGATCAGCATCGTGTTCATCACCACCATTGCTGGTGTGATTCTGATATCTGAGAGTAAATGGCTATAATGGCACCTATGGGCATTTTTCCAATAGTTTCTAATGTTCGCGATATTGCTCATTCTCTGAGACGAGAGGCATCATCGGTTGACAAACACATTTATATACAACACAGGTTTGTGCAGCTCCTTATTGATGCTTGCTGCGGAAATGGTAAAGTTACAGGAGGATCCAAGTTAATATTCCGCATCTAGACCAGACGCTCCATGGTCCCTAGAGGATTCCTTTTCAGTAACATTTAAATCTCTCACCAGAGACAAATAAGCCATCTAACGAAACTTTGCCCTAGAAACCAATAATGGAACAAGAGCAAATAGCAGCTCCATCCAAGGCACACAACTCCTGGCTCTTTTGATCCATCCTCTGGGAGTCTTGCTGCAATTTCTCTATCAAAAAGTTAATGGGAAATGCTACCTCCCGACAAGGGAATTGGTGTGCCACTGCCATACTAAGGATTTCGTGGGATGAGTTAAGTTTCACCCAGGTTTTCTGTTTGCATTCTGAATTTAAAAAGATGTTTGTGCATAAGGAGGTGCATTTCGATTGTTACAAAATCCATATGCCCACCAGGCATGGTCACTCTCTGGTCCAAGCCCTCAGGAGGCTAAGGTAGGAAGCACGAGAGGTCAGGGCCTGACAAGGTTATAAAATGAGACACTGTCTCAAAACCTAAAATGAAATAAATTTATATTATCATCTATGTAATACTTTTGGGTAGAAGAGTTTTCTGTTTGTTCCCTGATGGAGTTGGCTTGCATGGGGTAAAGCATGAATTATGCTGGGTGTGGTGGCTGCCATTTGTGGTCCTTACCACTTCATTGGTGATGTCAGGGGGATCGTTGAGCCCAGGAATTCAAGGCCAGTTTGAACACCATAGTGAGATCCCTCATCCTGTAACAAAATGACAAATCTAAACATTCTGTTGTCTACCTTTAATCACAGAGGAGCAAATAAATGTTCATCTTTGCAGACAGACTTGTGTAAATCTTATTTAAAAGACAGCATTGCCTAGAGAACACCTTTTTTATTTTCTTCTATTGACCTCTGGTCCCTACCCATGAGCTACATGGCTAGGTTCAGTCACAGAATGCTCTGTATGTGTCATAGAGCACTCCCTTGTCATAGCCTACTGGGCTTGCTGCAGCACAGGAAGTGACTCTCAGGATCACCTTAAGTGTCTGACCAAAGGCTGCACTTGTATCACAGCTATGAAATTCAGCTCCTAAAATTCCATGCACTGGGGATTCTAAGCATTTTAAAAATCAGATTTAAACAAACCTGGATTGAACCCAAGTGTTATTGATTTGCCAGAGTGATGACCATAAGATTTAGGCTCAGCACTGACTCCCCAAGGCTCTACAAAATCCTACACATTTTTTTCCAGCATCAATCATTGGAGCCCTTGGGCTATTTCTCAGGGACTGGTTGTCACTACAACCCATTATACATTGTGTCCTTTTAGTTCTAAGACCCACAAAGCTGGGTCCTTGAGCCCAGACACATATTTAATTCTTGCTGCCCCGGGAGAGTTTTCTCTTTCCTAGACTGTCCTGGTTGCTGGTGATGAATCTTTTCTTGCCTGCAATATTTGCTCCCCCAGTTTTAGGCATGGCAACTTACTCCTCTTTGTCCCCCTGTTTCTATCAGCATCCCTCTGTCCCCTTCTGCTCAGGAGCAACCAGGGACATCTCTCCACAGCTGAGGATTTGGGACAACAAAGTACAGAAGAGAAAGGCTATGGCTGTGGGGACCCTTGGTTTGGGGCCCTTGAATAAACATCTGCTAAGGTTTCATTTTCTTCCAGATGAGTACGGGAAGAAAACAAGTATCTTAACGAGCTATGCTACATGCTTTGAAAGACCAAGCCACAGAGAGTTGCTGGGTCCATGAGCATGTATGCAGTTGCAGAAAATAGCTATTGCTAATAATGGTTGACTAGGAACTAGAGATCTTGGGCACACTGCCACAAGAAGTGCATTTGCTTTATCCTGAAGACCATCTGCAGAATTTGAATTTATTTAACCTATGCACACAAGGCTTCCTGCATATGTAGAGAAGTTTCTTTGACTCTGGAAAATGAAATAGAATAATTGAGTTTAATAACAATTCTCTTCGTTATTTAAAAAACAAAAAACAACAAAAAAAAATGTAAGTAGGGTGATGTAGGTCTGTAGTCCCAGCATTCTGGAGGTAATCCCAGAAGAGACAGGAAGGACAGAAGTTCAAGGTCACCTTCAGCTACAGCTTAAAGTAATAAGGCAACCTGATCTGGAGACTGAATCTCAATTAAAAAGGCTCCTTCACTCGTAGAAGCATTTAATACATCAGTTTCTTTCAACAAACCATTTGAAGTTATTTTTCTCAATTGATTTATTTGAAAAGTAACATAATGTTTTATTACATTCAACATTTAGATTTGCTCGTTAAAATTCTTTATGCATATAAAGTTGACAAAAACTAATTTAGCGCCTTGTTCTGGTTAGGCTTTGTCATCAACTTAACTCAGCCTAGAGTCCTCCGAGAAAAAAATCCTCAACTAAGGAATTACCTGGATCAATTCAGTCTGTGGGCATGTCTGTGAAGGGCTGGCTTGATTCTGAATTGATGTAGGAGGACCTAGCCATTGTGCGTAGCAGCATTTTTCTAAGCATAAGCCAGTGAGTAAGCCAGAGAGAGCCCAAATTCAATGCTCCACCATGTTTTGGCTCAAGAACTGCCTCAAGTTCTCTCAATGGTGCATTGTGACCTGAAGATAAAAACCAAATAAACCCTTTTCTCCTCAGGTTGCTTTTGGTCAAAGTGTTTTACCACAATGAAAAAAGAAGAGGAAACATGTTAAGAAAAGTCTTTGCCTGTAGGCTTAAGCGTTCCCAGTCTTGGGACCCTGTGACGGAATCAACCTGTAGAATTTATTTGATCATTCAACACAATTCAGTCATTACAAAGTCATTCCATCCTTTCTCCCTCATCGCCTGCTGAAGAAGCTTAAGTCACATTTGAGCTGTGAAAGAGCATATTTAGAAGGACTATTTTAAACCTCTGTGGATGGCACATGTTTGATGACGATGATGATGACACCTGGTGACAGTGGAATACAGCCACTAAAACCATCTTCATGCGATCAACGATACTCTCCAAGGACGCTGCTGCTGAAGGGTTCATGAGGAGGCACCTCATGGCTTACGAGTATCTCACTCCAGATAGGCCACTGCTTTCACATTTGTCCTTCTCAAAACCCTCTATGTCATTCTCAAGCACTGCCAGTGATGTGCAGCTTTACTGAATGAGGAAAACTCGGGCTGCTTTCCCAATCTTAGTTCTCACAAGAGTTTGAGGAGTCTTCTCAAGGCATAGAGAATTTATCAAAGCAAGCTGTTGGACTCCGTATGGTCGCCAGTATCCATGAGGCATACATCAGCACAGTACAGCTCTTGGTGGAGGACAAAGAGGAATTTGCCAAATAATATGATGAAATAAGATAGCTTTGAGTTCTGAGAGTTGCTGGGATTCAACATGAGGGACAAGGGGACAGAGGGGGAGGAAAAAATGTAGACTATGCGGCAAAAGACTAGACTGCCACCCTCCTGTTGTGACAGAGCAAAGTTTAATTGCTTTCTGGTTATCGGGTAAAGAGTTAGTATTCTGGCTGGCATGTGGCTCATTGGTAGCTCACAAGCCCTCTGGGTTCCATCCCTGGCATAAGAAGAGTGACAACCAAGCTAGTATTAACAGACCTAAGTCAGCCCATCCACCTAATTCCTGGCCTTTACTTCAGAAGCAACCAACAGTGATAACTGACTCTCAATTAACTAGAAATCGCCAGGCTTTAATTTAAATCAGAGACAACTTGAACCTGAAGGTTAGTTTAGAATTCATTGTAAAATAAATAAATCCAGCTAGAAATCAGATTTACAGATACCCCAATATAGAGGTTGGAACCACTCCCTTTAAAATATGCCACATCTTGGTATTTGTTTCTACCTCCAAAACTCAAGCCTCTAACTTTCCATCCTAGCCCTGGGTGGCTCTTCCTCCTCCTTGTCCTCCTCATCTTCATCCTGATCCTCCCCCTCATCTTCCTCTTCCTCCTTTTTCTCTTCCCCCTCCTCTTCCTCTTATGCTAGGGATTGGAACTAGCACTCCACGTCTTAAACATGGACTGTACCACTGAGCTCCATCCCGCCTTACAGGGCCATCTAACTGGCCTCTTGTTAAGTTCCTTGCCCTCCCTACATTTCTGTTAGTCTTCATTTCCTATTTGCTCTGATGTATGGAAATACTAAACTAAGAAAAATATATATCTTTCCAGCCTTGTAGATTTCCTGACTGCTATAGATTTACAAGGTAATACGTAGAACAAAGAGGTCTCAGGGAGGAAGCCACTCATTCACATCTTCCTGCCCTTCGTCTCCATATGAAATCAGAATTTTAGTCCAAGCTACTGCTCCATGGAAGCAGAAGCCTCTTCTCTCCAGCATCAATCTGCTTTGCTCACTCACCATTGACTCTACCTAGAGCAGATGCCTTGGGCGAAGACTTAGCACCAGCCATGGTACATCCAATAGACAGAAACTCAGACAATGTTGAGGAAGGGGCTGGATCTGTAGCAGTCTCCATGGCTAGATGACATCTGGCCATAGTGTCCATTACCTCTGTATATCCAATGTGAAGATTCAATGGCCTCAAAAGTGTTGTGATGTTTATTCCTATTGTCAGCTTAATGACATCTGGAATTAACTAAAACCCTAATGACTAGACACAGCTGTGAGAGATTTTTTTTCTTAATTAAATCATTTGAAATTGGAAGACATACTTTTAATCCAGACCACACTTTCTGCTGGCAGCCTATATAAGTAAAGGACATGGAAGAAGGAAGCTTGTTCTCTCTTTACCTGCTTACTTTCACTCTTCCTAGCAAGTCTGTTCTTTTTCTAGCAGTAGAGCCTAATTATTCAGGATTCTGGCTTACACTGAGGATCAGCCTCATGGACTGAACAGCCACTGGATTCTTGGATGTTCCATTGGTAGACAGCCATCGTTGGACTGAGTAGCTGGGCCACAGCCCTCAAGCCATTTAATAAATCCCCTTTCTCTAGGTAGTGTTGGCAGTTCCTCTAGCCTCCACCCAATAGCTACCTAGAAACAGGTTGCTAACCACCTGCCAAGTAGGTGCTCAAAAATCTGCAGTGGAAAGGCTGCTTGGCTACTCTGTTTCTGTGTCTCTCTGTTTTTCTCTCTCTCTCTCTCTAGATAGGGATAGACAGATAGACAATAGATAGATGATACATGATAGATAGATAGATAGATAGATAGATAGATAGATAGATAGATAGATAGATATTTAGGGAACCCTGGCAAATACAAGTACATTCATCAATAATCTGCAGAGAATAGTATCTATAATTATAACACTAGATGGGCACAGTGCCTTTCTCTAGAGCAACAGAATGCGCCCCCTCACCCATAGTTGGTCTTCATTTAAAACAATTTCAGGTTTTCATGTGCCCAGGTCATCTATGCAGAAGGAAGGATTGGCAATGGCCAACTCAAACTCAACATGAGTTCTCTGCAGCTGCTCTCTTTCAAAGTCAGTCTAAGCTATGACTAGTAACCTGACACTGCAGAGGCTGAGGCAGGATGAGTGGAGTTGGAGGCCAGCCTGGGTTGCTTAGTGAGATTCTATGTCAAAACAATTGAAAAACCCACAAAGGAAACTGTAAGCAAGCAACAGAAATTGGTTTAAAAGTTAATAAAAGTAAAACCCCTGTGAGGAAAAAGCAAGCATCAAACACTGAAGCCACAGGCTGGAGAGGGGGGGTTCACTGTTGGGAGCACTTCCTACTCTTGCACAGGGCCTACCTGGGTTCAGTTCCCAGCACCAAGTCAAGTGGCTCACAACCTCCTATCACTCCAGCTCCTGGGGACCCAATGCCTCTGGCCTCACTAGAGTGTACAGTACCCACATGCGCACACACAGCAACACCTAGTTCAAAATAATAAAAATCAAATGAAGTCATGTTTACTGGCTCACATCTGTAAGCCCAACACTGAGGACTTAGGGAACTAAGCAGAGTGATTATGACCTCAAGCCTGAGCTACATAGTGAGGCTTCATTTCAAAGAGAAACAAGAAACAAAATGAAAGGCGTAGACAAATACAGCTTCCAGGGCTTCCACTAACAGCAATATGAACAAGTTTAACATTGTAGCGAGCCAAATAATAGACGATAATACCTTCTAAAATTAACACGGGAGTCATGTCTATACTAACAGAATAGTTTTTAAGTATGAAAGGGTGATTTTTACAGAGCGTTGTCAAGTAACAAATATACAAGTGATAATAATAATTTCAAAACTGTCAATCTGCAGGCAGTCTGGTAAACCTGGTCAGTCAAGAATCACAGATGGAAGTATATTAAATCACCAAATGAAATATTAAAGAGGAATTTACTTCTGCCACCTAAGCCAGCTGTGCACACGTGACCAATTATAGAGGGGAGAAAGGCCCTGGTTAGTTGGAGAAATAGGACAAACCTCCTGATCTGTGCGAATAAATTTAATGTCACTACTAGTGGGAGAAACCTGACAAGATACTCTGAGAACATCACATCACCCACACCATTTTCCTGCCAAAAATATTTAGCCTCAATCTAATTGTGAGGTGAGGATCAAGCAAATCTAAATCCAATGCTGCTCAGTAAAGGAAGTGGCCCGGGAGCTAATGAAATATCAGTGCCCTGGGCTCTACTTGTAAAAGGTGGACTCTCCAGGGCCAACAGAGAGGAAAGGCATAGGAAGCAAGTTCACCAAGTGTAGCAACAACAAAGCAAATTAAGAAACTGGGACAAAGATGTGACTGGATCAAGGAGATTTGAGTGTTAAGACAACAAAGCCATATTAATGTTTAGAAAAATTGACTTTCAGAACACAGCATGGAGTCTCATATCTATAATCTCAACTCTTAGGAGGTTGAGTCAAGAGAATGGATGTTCAAATCCAGCTTGTTCACCACAGTGAGTTCTCCTCTCAAGAAAACGACAAAGCTCAGACTAACACCTGTGAAAACTAGCATAGTCGTAGGTAGGTAGGTAGGTAGGTAGGTAGGTAGGTAGATAGATAGATAGATAGATAGATAGATAGATAGATAGATAGATAGATAGATAGATAGATAGGTTCAGAGAACTCTGGCAAATACAAGTACATCTATAATCTAAAAAGATTTTACCTTTTATCAGTTTAGTACAGGGAAGCACGCATGTGCGCAAACACACACACACACACACACACACACACACACACACACACACACGAGATTGTATGATCTTAGTTCTTAGATTTAAAACATTGTTCAATCGCAGTAAGTTTGGAGAAGAAACACATACTATTAATAAGAGAATTCTATTTTAAATTTATTAACAAGGTAAGAGGTTTTTCTTACATCTATTCCTTCTCATTCCCTCATCTCCACAGCATCCCCCGTTTATTTTAAAGCCTTTTGCTGCCTTCTGCCCTCCTCCCCTTTCTTCCCTATTATTTGGTGTCAGAAGGTGCTGTGGCCTTAGGGTAAGTTCTCCTGGAGACAGAGCAGCCCTCATAGGGATTTGCCCAAAGATGCATTTTAATAAGCTCTGCCTACCTCTTTCTTTCTTTCCTTTCTGGAGACCATAGCTGGGGCGGTAATGACATGTAAATGAGTTCTGAGCATAGACTAATTAGAGAGGGCCCCTGGAGAGTAGCCAGCTGTTGGTTGTAAAAGGAAATAAAATAACAGGTCACAGCAATAAGTCAAATCATTTCAACACTGATTCTTAGACACCTTTCCTTGAAGGGAACACTAAGCTAACAGAGGGGGCAGCTAAGACCCTCAGGTAAAGGGAAAAGACCAAAGAAGTCCAGTCACTGCTTCTGGAATCTTCTCCTGGAGTCCCTTACCGAAGCGAACCTGAACACGCCCCCTCCCCCATGCACACACACTTTTGAGTGCTATCTCCAATTGTATTTTTACTCTACATTCATAATTTGATAGTTATTAAAAGTAAAAATAAAGCTGGTTTCCCCAGCTTCCCGGGCAATGCACATTCCCTCTGTTCCGTTCTCTCCAGTACTTTCTCTCTTGTTTCTCTACTAACCAAACCAATTAGGTATTTACTATATCTGGCTTTGACCCAATTCTCTTGAAAAATCTCTTCCATTGCCAAGAAGTCAGACATGAAGAAAATAAAGCTATGTGAAATGAAGAAAGGGGATAGAAGGTCATTGATGATCTATGATCAAAAGGCTCATCCATCTAAGGAGACCTTCTTTACCCTTCCCATGCCAGGGACACTACAGTGGGATCATTCCCACAGTTCCAAACCAGTGATGTCATCTTGGGTGCTATTGGCCATGGCTGTCACTGTATTAAGTTTTTGCTTTTATTTATTTTTTTCTTTCTTTTCTTTTTTTCTTCTTCTTCTTTTTGAAGACAGGAGTCTCACTTTACAGCACAGGCTGACTTCAATCTCCGAATCCTCCTGCCTCAGCCTTGTGAGTACTGGGATTGTAAGCAGCACCATCATGCCCAGCTTATTTTTAAAACCTAAAACATCTCCATTCATCTACATGACAGATACAGCCCTCCACTAAAATTTTTCTTTCAATGAAGAGACTGAAAAGGCTCCTGTATCCCTCTTCACTGAATGTATTACCAAGATATAAGTTCTAGAACATACAAGGTCATAGATACAGTTTCAAAAATGTGAAGAATCTTGAGTGGTTACAATGCCCTCTGCCTCTCTGCCTCTGCCTCCTGCCTCTGCCCTGCCTCTGCCTCCTGCCTCCCCTGCCTCTGCCCTGCCTGCCTCTGCCCTGCCCCCTGCCTCCTGCCTCCTGCCCCGCCTCCCCGCCTGCCTGCCTCTGCCCCCTGCCCCTGCCCCTGCCCTGCCTCCGCCCCCGCCTCCTGCCTCTGCCCTCTGCCTCTGCCCTCTGCCTGCCTCTGCCTCTGCCTCTGCCTCTGTCTCCCCTGCCCTGCCCCTGCTCTGCCCTGCCTCTGCCCTGCCCTCTGCCCCTGCCCTCTGCCCTGCCCTGCCTCTGCCTCTGCCTCTGCCCTCTCTGCCTCTGCCTCTGCCTTTGGCTTACAGGTACTCTCCGTGTGTTACCATACCCTGCTGGCTCATTTCTTGAAGCTGGGATCTGTAAACAAGCCTAGTCTCTTTGCTGAGTACTTCAAGTGGAACTCCTCAGTAAGCTGCTTCTCTATAGAAATACTCCATTCAAAACTTGGAGCCAAGAAACCTGCTGTAATTCTGCATCTAAGAGCAATTCTTGGATGAGGCAGAGTACAAAGCCAAATCATGTACCCAGCTTTAGAATGTGGCCTGTGAGCACAGGTTTATGACAGCATGGCTGACTATCTAAACAACAAGCAAACTATAGAATCAGAATCCACAAGAAAGAAATAGATGTGTAGTGTTTGATACCTCACAGTCCATTTATTCTGTCAGAATCTCCAATCTAGCTAGGTCTAGAATGTCTATTTTTGACTCCTTGCAGGGACCAATTCCACAGTCAAAATTCAGCATCACATTTCAACCTCATTTTGAAAACATAAGTAACATGAAGCTCATTAGAACTGTTATTCAAAACACAAGCTAAGTCATGTGTATTGGTGTCTGTAGCCCTACAATATTTGCACTTATATAGTATTTGAGGGTAAGAAATTATTCCTCTTGGAGCTGGTGAGATGGCTCAGCAGACACAGGCACTTGCTTACAAAGCCTAAAGACCTGACTTGAATCCCTGGAACCCACATGGTAGAAGGGACAGCTGACCCCTCCAAGTTCTCCTCTTACCCCTCCTCCACACACACATACATAGACATTTACATGCACACACATATATTCATGTTCATGCACGAGTGTACACACACACATCTCACATATAAACACACATTATTGAGGCAAGGAAATGATTTCCCTTGATAAGTGGTGGTCTTCCGATGTTTCATTTTTCTCATTTTCCTTTGTTAGTATATACTAACTCTACAGAACATTAGGTTTCACTATGACATTTCTTGCATATGGTGACTTTTGTCCTTGCTCACCTCCTGTGAGTCTCTGTGTCTCTGTGTCCATCCCATCAGTACCTGTCCTCCTCCCCCTTGTCTTCCTCCTCCACGTTCTTCTTTCTGCTTTAAAGACTCGCACGCACCACATTGAGATTTGTGCAGGAGCTACCTTGACGTATGAAATAGGAGTGGCCATCTGTGCCACACACTTTCATTATTCTTTAGAGCTGTGATCTGTCATCTTAAAGAAGCTTAGTTGGCCAAAGCTCCCAGTCAGGGTCCACTGCAGGTGCAGTCCTGGGAGAGTCTAACATGTGAGGGTCCATCATTAATTGTTGGAATGTAACATCCTTATAATTGCACTAGAGATGGTAACACAAACTATTAAATGTTTTTTGAATGTAATTGTGTTAGGGTCAATGTTTTCAAAAATTAAACTTCAAAAAATTAAACTTTCAAAAAATTAAACTTCACCAGTAACACTTCAGTCACACCAACCAGAGCTGCCAGGGACCCACCGTCCAAAGCGTACACACGGACAGACCCATGGCTCCAGCTGCATTTGTAGCAGAGGATGGCTTTGTTGGGCATCAGTGGGAAGAGAAGCCCTTGGTCCTGCCAAGGCTCGATGCCCCAGTATAAGGGAATGTCAGAGTGGGGAGGCAGAAAGGGGTGGGTGGGTGGGGGAGCACCCTCGTAGAAGCAGGGGGAGGGGATAGTATAGGGGGTCTATGGAGAAGAAACCAGAAAAGGGGATAACATTTGAAATGTAAATAAAATTTCCAATTAAAAGAGAAAACAATTCAGTAACAAGTGATTGCATCTTCAGGTCTGGGTTGGTACCAGTTGTCTTTTTTGTTTTCTTTCCTTATATGGGAGATTCTAATGTAGCCCCCCTTTTCACATGCTAAATTATAGGTTCAATATCTGTATCATCTTGACAGTAATGAAAAGTTGCCACGTTGTTAAGACACTAATTCTTAGTAAGAATTCACACCAAACTGCCTTTGGAAATATTATGAAACATAGTGGTCTATTGTCTTACAGTTTTCATGGCTGTGAAGAGACACCATGAGTAAGGCAACTCTTATAAGGAAACTGTTTAATTGAGACTGGCTTACAGTTTCAGAGTAGTTTAGTCAATTATTGTAATGGTGGGAAGCATGGCACCCTGCAGGTGGATGTTAGAGGAGCCAAGACTTCTACATCTTGATCCAAAGACAACCATGAGGAGACTCTTTTCCAAAGCCTGCCTACACAGTGATCACTTCTTCCAACAAGGCTGCACCTATTCTAACAAGGCCATACTTCCTAATACTGCCACTTCCCATGGGTCAAGTATATTCAAAGCACCACATCTACTGTTTTGTGAATTTTGATTATCTATTTTCTCTCCATTGATTATGACAAATAAGCTCCATAATTTAAAGGTATAGACTTGGCAACTTCTCCTGGCTTCACAATTGTAACCAACACTGATTTTTGAGAAGGCTGGAGATTTTCAACATGTAGGGTTTGTGAAAAATACAGCAGAGCACCTTAGAAACCTGTGCTTTCTCATAAAATATGGTGGGCCACTCACCATACATACTCCTTACTCTTGCACTGTGAAAAGTGGCGTACATGATATCATCTTGTTCTCGAAAAAAATGAAAATTACTTTTAAATTACTTAATATTTATGCATGCATATAGTATGCTTGGATCCAATCCACTCTCGCTCAATTCCTTTTCCTTTCTCTCCAAATTCTCCCCTACCCCCTTTTTTTCTCTCAAATTCAACTTTTCTCTTCCTCTCTGCTTTATCTCCCCTCTCTCTCCCTCTCAACTTCATTTCCCCTCTCTTTCCACCTCTCAAATTTGGTACCCACCAAATCCATTTAGTGCTTCCTACATGTACAACAGTTTAGGATCATTTTCTAGATTGTGGGTCTCATGTGTCCCAGAGACTGCATTCCTGAAGAAAAGTGCCTCTCATCAGTCATCAACTGCCAATAGCACTCAGCTAGGGAGGGGGTTCCAGAGCCCTCCCCCATCTATGCTGGAATTCTGGCTGACTTGGTCTTGGGCAGGTCTTGTAAATGCAGTCACAGTCTCTGTGAGTTCATGTATGGAATTGTCATGCCCAGCAATGCTGTCTCACTACAGGAATATATTTCCTCTGGCTCTTACAATATTTCTTCCCTCTCTTTTGTGGGAAATAGAAGTAACCTGGATATCAAAAATAAATAAAGCAAAATAAAATAAAAAATTTAGACAGAACCTTGATCTGCCTTGAACTCAGAGATACACTTGATTTTGCTTCCCAATGCAGGGACCAATGGTATGAAAATTCTTAATGCTGCTTAAATAAAAAGATTCTGCTAAAATTTCTCTGTTTTTTTCCCTGAGTTCATAAATGATTGGAATGCTGAATTTTAATTAGAGATTAAGGAAAATAAAAAAATTCAAAATACAAGTTTATAAATCATCCATGAATTCTATATAGATTTAATGAAAAGAACACCAGGATTTCCAAATAAGATGAGGGATCCTGACTTATTTATATGCTCAGCAGAGACCACATGGCACCCTAGAAAGAATGGCTTGGCATAAATCTATCTACAATTATATCATCGTTCTATAACCTTCAATTGTGTTTTCAGATTGATGGGGGGATACTTTACTGCTTGTTGCATGGCTTTTTAAAGTGTGAATTGTTTGTCAGGAGCCCGAAACTGCTGATGATCTTGAATCATTTATTCCCACTCTGTCTAGATTCTAACAGATAACTGGACTTCACATGTGGATGGAATTAAAATATCTACCTTCAGTCACTGTTTACCACCTCTGTGTGTTTTGGAGTAGACAACTTTTAACCCTATCTCACCCTGACTTCCCAAACACTCATTTCTCCTGAACCTGTTTTGGTTCCCTTCATGAATGGTCCCTCTGAACCTTCTCATTGACTTCACATTCTACCAACCAGAAACACAAGCCTTTCTTTAGTTTTTGGTTTTTTTTTTTTTTTTTTTTTTTTTTAGTATGTTTTTTTTTTTTTTTTGGTTCTTTTTTTTCCGGAGCTGGGGATCGAACCAGGGCCTTATGCTTCCTAGGCAAGCGCTCTACCACTGAGCTAAATCCCCAACCCCAAGCCTTTCTTTTACATCAGACTTTAAGGTGGTTTTCTTTTTGTCTTTTCTACCTTTATAACCATGTCAAGTTTCATTTTACCTTTCTTTTCAAGTTTCTTATTATCTTTACCTGACCCAATTCCTGTTTATCCAGTTGTTCAGATTTTAATAAAATATGGTTTACAGTTTCTTTGGGTACCTCCTGCACAGTGTATTAGGTACTGGGATGTAAACCTGAATCAAATAAACATGTTCTTTGTTTTGTATATACATAAAAGCATGGACACATTCTCTCTCTCTCTCTCTCTCTCTCTCTCTCTCTCTCTCTCTCTCTCTGTGTGTGTGTGAGAGAGAGAGAGAGAACACACAAACATAGATGCACACATAGACACAGATATGCACACACATACATACACACAGACACAAATGCACATATACACCACACAATACAGCATGCATACCCAGATGCACATACACAGATGCACATACACATACAGGTGCACACATACATGCACACACATGCACACACCAAACACACACAGATACACAGGCATAAATGCATACATACACACAGAGAGACACAGATGTGCATATATAACATATACAAGCACAAATGCATAGCGCACATACAACACACAGACATACAATAATGTACTACAATCCAACACACACAGATACACAGGGATGCACACATATAACATACAAACACAAATGTGCACAAGTACACACATACATAGACACACACAGAGACACACTGATACACACACACACACACACACACACACACACACACCACATCACACCACACAATCTAGGAAAACAATCTTGGAAATGGAAATTTTGAGAGTGATGTATAGGATGACAGGGGAAGAACATGTTACCTTGGACACTGATAATAAGGAAATGTCACCTATGTCATGATCATAGAGGAGCCTACAGAGAAATATTTAAATTGAAAATTAGAGATCATGCATGACTGGTATAGGAATTGGGACATGGGGGTGCATTTGCTGCATCAGACTCTGGAGAGAAAAGCAGCAAAGAAGATGCTACTGTGGTTGAAGCCTCAGACAAGGCATTTGAGTCCCATGGAGCTGCAGGGAGGCAGGCAGAGTGGAAAGATCCTCAGTGTGGGTGGGGGGTGGAAGTAGCCTAAGGCCAGTGGGAACTGTCAGAAGCAAGTTCAAATTGGGCAACATCCTTGAATTTACTCTTTCTTAGTTCAACTATGAAAGAAAAATGATTTGAAAAAGAGCACAAGTCTCTGTAAGGAGACCATTGATGGTGACTCTAGAGCCAGCTCAGAGTCATCATGCTGTCCCCGAAGGAAAATCAGAGTCCATGGGATGGTCTGGTTCTCATTTACATGTTCTTGTACTCATATAGCACAACGTCTTTGAGACACGGCATCTAAAATGCCTGCTGCATGCTTTTCGTACCCATGTTCTAATTGAAACTTACTGTTTTCCATGCCAGAGGTATCCCAACCTCCCCTACCCTTTTCTAGTCAACAGCTAATCCCCATGTCTCCCTTCAAGTCACATGCAGGTGTACTGCTAGAGTTAGCCCTCGGGAACACATCCAGTGGCTGCCAAATACATCAAAACCATGTCCAAACGTCTCCTCTGTCCACGGTCTCCATGGGATTGGCTCAATGGATGTTTCCAGTCTCCTCCACCTCACCTGACTCTTCTACCTCCCTTGACTCACCAACTCAAAAATGTCCAGATATCCTAAACATTTCCTTCAACCCCCAGCCCCTTCATCTTCTAGCTTAATCCTAAAGCTCCCAGGCCTCAGAGTCACATCAGATCCTGTCTCCTCCAATTTCAGGTGTCCTGCCCGAATTACAGTTTTCCTCTTTGCCCATGTTCTAATCACTTCTTCCCCACGTCTTATCTCACTGTGATGCGTTTCCGACTCAAGTCAGTGTGTCTGGGACAAGCTCTCTATCGGTTGTAAGTCACTGAGGGGCAAGGAAGTTGTTAACAGTCACTTCTGTGTTACATGTTGTGACTCAATTGTCCTTTCCTACTAGGAAATCAACAAACATTAGTGAGCTCTTGGGTGGACATAGAGTGATAGCTCTCCAACACAGAGAATATCTTGGGCCATAAATCCAAATCTTAGTCTAGCTCTGATACACCAGATTTATCCCTCATGATTTTTTTTGTAATATTTTTATTTTTGATTTATGCTAAATGGAGTTGCTAAAAGAATACCAGTTAATGATTTTATTAGGAAATGCTATATTGTGTGGTGAAAGCTGAAACTCATTTGATAACCATTTACTGATTGTAAAGGTGTGTGTGTGTGTGTGTGTGTGTGTGTGTGTGTGTGTGTGTGTGTGAGTGTACGTAGTGCTATCAATCAAACCCCATGACCTCATGCATGATAAGTATATGATCTACCACTGAGCTCCATTCCAGCCGTGAACTCTGTACCTCTCTCTGGGCATTCAACTGTGGATAAGTCGAATCATTGTGATGGAAGCATGCAACACAGGATTTCATTGTCCATTTACAGAAGAATGTACATTTCGCAAACTGGAAACAAAATTTTCATCCTTTTGTTAAGGCTCCAGGTGTCTGCAATCACAATCAACAAAAAGTGGGGAAGGTGATGAATTTGAAGAAAAATGGGGAGGTATATAGGAGGGCTTGAAGAAAGAAAAGGGGAGGGAGAAATATAGCAGTTAAAATGCAATCTCAAAAATCAAAAACAAAGAATCTATGTGTCACCTAAATCAGCAGTGGGAAACAGTCTGAAATGCAGTGCCCATGATAGACACGTTTCTATTATATTAGAAATATATGAGCAGAAAGATCAATAGGATGCTGCTGATTTATCTATGTTGTGATTATTACCATCATTTTACATATTTTTCTGGTGGGAGGTTTTACACAATGTTTATCTGTGTAGCCTTGGCTATCTTGGAACTTGTTCTGTAGACCAGGCTGGCCGCAAACTCACAAAGATCCACCTGCCTCTGTCTCCCAAGTGCTGGGATCAGAGGTGGGCACCATTACTGCCTATTTTACATATTCTTTATCTCTGACTTTAATGCAGCTCTGAGTTTTATAATTTTCTTCTCCATGTTGCTTTTCTCCTTGAGCTGGGAGGCACCAAGAGGAGTGTTAAGCCATAATAACTACAGTTATTGAATTCCAATATATCCAACATTGTATTAGATGCTGCGGATATGAAAAATTTAATTTATGATCTCAAACAGCTTTCAGGAGTGGTATCTTATAAAAGAATTGGATCATGCCAGGGGAAGCATTAGGAGAATGTTTCTGAAGGGAAAATACATTCACAGGAAACACGGGTATATTTTCATTTTCAAGATTAATTTAAAACACATTAATGGTATGTGCTATATTTTTCTGAAATACAAGTGAATGCTAACTAAAGAAAAACAGTATCAACTTTCAAAACACCTCAGGTTAGGGTAAGGGGCATTTGGTAAACAAACAGAAATTATATATATATATATATATATATATATATATATATATATATATATCACCAAAAAACTTAAAGATCATCTTCCATGTTTCTCTGAATGCAGGTGATAAGATTAATGGCTTCAAATTTGACAAGTTTTTATCTGTTTGTTTTCAAAATCTTTTTAAAGAATCGCTCTTGTGGAAAACATTCCTGAAGGCCTTAACTACTCTGAAGATGCCCCATTTCACTTACCGCTCTTCCAAGGCTGGATGAACTTACTCAACATGGCCAAAAAGTCTGTCGACATAGTGTCTTCCCATTGGGACCTCAACCACACCCACCCATCCGCATGTCAGGTAAGCCACATCCCCTATGCTTGAGATGGTTTTATTTGAGATGGTTTTACTGTCCTTAGCCTCAACAAAACCAGACCAGCTCAGTTTCCAAATCCCATCTCCCCCGAGAGCACATGAACCGTTATGTGTGTGCATTTATAGAGCTGTCCCATTGTTAATCATGTGTCATTCCACTACTATGATCACCCCAGGTTTGTTCAGGGCTCGTGTTTCATCTTTGTCTGCAAGAGGCTCTGTGTACGCTGTCTCCCGAGCAGCGTGGCTTTGAGGATGCCACCCACATCATAGCACCTTTCTACAGCATAGCCGAGAATCCTGTGTTGTGTAGTTTGCGGGCTTACACATCTATCTGCCGGCTGAGAAGTGTATTTTGTTCAGTTGTGTTATACAATTCATCTTTATGCCCATGAACTAACTTTTTAAAATAATGGAGTCACACTTCTCAGGATAGTTGCACGTCTTTGACTCTGTCGCTTTTGTGTAGATAAAAAAAGGTGATTTCTGAATTAAATACTCTGAAGGGAAAATGAAAAAGATCCTCGTAACTTTGATGTCTTTTTCTTTATATTGGTAAAATATGGTGGTTTGCATTGAGCTCCTATTCATGTATATGAACACTAGCCTATATTTAAATGCCCTGTATGGGTCCTGGGTCAAGTCAGTTTTGTTTCTTTGCATATACATCCTATTGACAAAACTTCCCATCACTCTTGATGGCTGTCTTGAAATCTAGAATCCATCCAATTGTACCACTTTGACTATTTTAAAGTAATGGCTATCAGAAAATAAGTAAAAACAAACCAAAACCACAACAGTCGTACTGAAGACTTTGAGTAAATTTATTAAGTGAATATTGTGTTCATCATATTCTTACTTCTACCATTCAAACATGTGTTTCAGGTTTTATTGTTACAAAATGTATCATCTACATCTTAGTGATTGGGAAAACAAAGATCATTTACTTACTTGTGGTTTGGGGCAGGGTTTAAAGACAATAATTTATGCAGTGATTTGGGGAGGATAGATTACCTGAGGCCAGAACAGTCAGATTAAATGGAATATGTTCAACATCTCAACTGAGAAGGCTGAAACGCATGGAGTGGCTGCATCTCTCGTTGGTTCTTTCTTAGGATTCTGTAAAAGAATTTGAGTTCTTTATATTGTGGTTGGATCCATAAAAGAGCAGAATCTCTCGAAGGCCTGTTAGTTTGAGATCCAGTGTTCCAAGGTGCTGTATCCGTCCATCCATCTTATTTCGTTGGTTTAAGCAAGTCACATACACAAGACGAGAGGAGACACATCCAGGAACTGAGTGGGCCGGTTGGTTGCCATCTTTGGAGATGATACAACGCAGACCATTTTCTGGCCACAGTAATTCATTCTCTTCCACATGCAAAATACAAATCAGTGCATCCTCAAATGTAATCAAATCCATGGCACGAGAGGCTCACGGTTCTGGATCTGCATGAGGGACTCTCTTGCTTTGGAAACATGTGAATTTAAAAGACTGCCTATATGTCAAAGGACACCCCAAACACTCAGTGTTGAGACAGAGAAGAGATGACCATGGGCACTTTTGTTGAAAAGGAAAGAAAAAGGGACTATGGGCCAAGAAAGCTCATTCATCGTTAGTCTGTGGTGAGGCCAGACCCAGCCTGGCACAAATGTTGAGTTTTAAAACGTTAGAAGCAGAAATGCATTCTAGGATCTAGCTGTGGCTCTTTTGTTGTTCTTTGTATTCTGTTTGTTTTGAGACAGGATAGCCTCGTTATCCCTGGTTGTCCTGTAATTTGCTATACAGAAATGGCTGGCCTTGGATTCGCTGAGATAATCCTGCTTCTGCCTCCCAAGTGCTGGGTTCAAGCTCTGGACCCCTACGCTCAGCTAGGATCTAGTTCTTTACCAGTGGTGTCCTAACCTGCTCATTCTATATGCTGTGTCTGACTGTATGTTTTTCTTTAGTTATGCTGGGAATAACTGAACCCAGGGCTTTGTGCATGCCAGGAAAACGTTCTATTGTGAAGCCGCACCCTTGGTCTATGTTCTTTTTGCATCAGAACCAGATCAAGTTTCCTTCATGTTCTTTGTTATGATAGTGATTTTTTTTTTGGAGATGGAATCTCAAGTAGTTTATGTTGCTCTCAAACCTGCTGTGTAGCCAAGGCTGCCTTGAATGTCTGGGTCCTCTTGCCTTCAACCTTCATGTAATGGGACTGCTGATGTAAGCCATCACATCTGTGCAGTGCGGGGATTGAACCCAGGGTCTCCTGCAGGCTAGGTAAGCTCTCTACCCACTGAGTCACATTTGCAGCCCCCTCTTCATCTCTTTTACAGAAACTGTCTTTTATCTAATGGAGAATAGTCAACCATGACAGTTATTTCTAAACTAACAGAGCCTGCAAAGTGCTCTAGGGGACCATAAACAGCAGATTGATGAGCAGGAAGTATAACCCAAGGCACCTATATATTACAATGTGGCTGTAAGCAAAACATCCCACAGAACTGTACACTTGGGCAGGCAGGTCCAGCTTGGCAGCAGACAGACACAAAGAAACACATCTCCGGGATCAGTGTCTCATCTAGATGAGAGGCAAGCTTGTAAGAAAGAGTGGCCGCTGTTATTAGCAGGAATGATAAATGTGGGCTTTACAAAATATTGCCTGGAAACTGACATTGCTTTAAAAAAAATGTTGTATGTATTTGACTCCACATGTATGAGTGCATGCATGTGTGCATATATGTGTGTGAGGGTGCACATACATATGTGTGCTGCTGCACATATATGAGTGTGTGTGCACATGTATATGTGTGAGGGTACATGGATGTATGTGTGCTTGCCTGTAAAAGGAGAGAGGTCAACTTCAGGTACCATTCCTTTGAAACTACACACCTCGTATAGAAAGACAGGGTCTCTGAATGGGTCACCTCATTAGGCTGAACTCCTAAGTCAGTGAGCCCAGGGATCTACCTTTGTCTACTTCTCCAGTACTGGAATTACATAAGCACTGTACTAAGCCTAGATTATCATATGAGTCCTGGGAATTGATCATGGGTCTTCATGTTTACACCAAAGGCACTCATTGAGCTGTCTCCAAATGATGCTGTTTTGATTCTCACAGTAAGTCCCTCATTTTATCTCCCCTACATCTCACTAGGGTCATCAGTCTCCTTGCCCATTTCCGTCTGTCCTTTGCATTGTCTCAAGGCCCAGTTGAAGGCGAGTAGAGCCTATAGTGCCATGGCAACCATACCTTGAAATTAGTGAAAATGCTTGGTTAGGAAAAAGAGATTTTATTTCTTTCTGCCACGATGATGACTTTCTCTAATATAATATTAAAATTTACGGGACATTTTGATTGCTAATTTATAAGATAAAATGATAGTTGTTTTTTTTTTTAATGAAATCAAGATGTTTTGGGAAAAGCCAAGAAATGTGACTGCTGGAGACCGATCAGTAGGGCTACCTGATCCATGCAGAGAAGAGTACCCGTTCCTTCTGATTTCACTGTGAGGCACCAAATGAAATAATTAATGAGCCGAGACAATGGAATGTTGAAGAGATGCATTTATGTGAAATCAATTAGATGCTGGCCTCCCAGAGAGCTCCCAACTGGCATGATTGCCAACTGATGATACATTGAACTTGTTTGATTTTGGAAAATTTGGATAGTTTTTAAATTGCACAGGATTTGGTGCAGTTAATGAGGAGTATGAGTGTGCAATGATCCAGAAGGTCGTTTGCAAAGTACAGCTTGGGTGCCCTCTCCACACATTAGGTGATTAGCAGATTCCAGAAAGCCTGTAGGATCTGCCTACTTAGCAGCTGTGAGACCTCTACCAGGATACCGAACTGTCTGTGCCTCTGCTTTCTCATCCAGGGTGACAGCAGATTCTATAGACTAAGTTAAAGCCTCTTCATGTGCTTATCACTACCTTAAACGTCATCATGTATACTCACTCTTCTGTGCATGCACCTCAGCTCCTGTGGCAGTCAGTCTAACACTGTTCACCAGTAAAGAGCTAGAGGCTTCACTGTGACACAACAATGTGGCGATTACCTGTAAAAAAAAAAAAAAGGCATTTTTTTAAAGATACGGATTAGATAAACTATCATGATGTGTGTGAATTCTGGCCTTCATTTTATTTGTCGTGGGATTTTTGGCAGAGAGAGAGGAGAGAGAGAGAGAAGAGAGGGAGGAGGGAAGGAAGGAGGGAGGGAGGGAGGAGGAGGGGAGGGAGGAGGAGGGGAGGAGTGGAGGAGTAGTAGTCTTTCTTTGCCTATCCGTTCACCCACTGAAGAACATGTTCCCTACCCTTGGTGTTCAGGAAGTCAGGGTCCACTTTGTCTTCAGTGAAGATCTGAAACATATTTCCTCACCAACATCCTAAAGCCCATTCTTCAGAAATCTCTCTGCTTCTCTTTGCACCTTTCCATGGGTTTGTCGGTTGTTATCTGGTACAGTTTTTATCTGGTGATAATATGTTTTGACATATTAGGTCCTGGAATAGTAACATTTTATTAGAAAATAAACTTCAACCTCAATCTGTATTTTCTGAGATTAAAACTAAAACAAGCCAGGCTTGGTGGCACATGACTACAATCCCAATGCATAGGAGAATGGAAGGCTAGAGGCCAGCCCAAGCTATATGGCACAGGGAGGGTGTAGCCTGATGTCCTGACTCACCTTTCGGCTGTACCGGAGGGCTCCTATCCCTAGGGTCTGACTGGAACCACACCCATTCCTCCATTGCAGTACCAGTGTTATAAGTGACTCTTGGCTATGACTTGGCCAATGGCCAAGGGCCTTTGTTTCCTCTAACTTATAAAGCCTTTTCTTGCCCCATTTGTTTCACAACCATCTTATGATTAATTCATAAGTGATACTGGCATTTTGTATTATAATTACTTTTCCTATTCGTCCATACCCCTTGTTCCCAGTCTCCATCTCCTCCATGCTCCATCGTCAGTGACTCTCTAAGTCCCTCTCCCTTTCATCTGTCCCTACCTCTCTTGGTGGTCCCCATCCTTCCTCAGGTCTTGCAACCTGAAGACTCGTGATGTCATCTTCACCTCTCATATCCATAGTCAGGATCCATCTTGTAATAGAATACCATTTCTGGAGCCCAGAAGAATCCTATTTTTCAGTAGTATTAGATGGTATATAATAATTATCTCTTATATTTTAGGGGTTTTGACTGGCACATTTTTGTACATATTTAGGAGATATGGTATGATGTATGGACTGGTATATTAAAAATAATGATTAGCTCAGAACAATTAGCATATACATTTCTTTTGTCATTTCTTGATGGCAAATATATCCAAGTTTTTCTAGCTACATCGAGGTAAGTCATTTGTGTCAATTCTACTCACCCTGTGAGACACAGAATAATAGAACATATTCCTCTTGCCAAACACTGGAATCATCCCTCTTGGTCCCATTGGTTCCTTTTCCCCTACTCTACCAACCCTATTCTCCTCAAGTCTCTGGCAACCACTGTTAGTATCCCATGAGTTGTGTTGTTTAGATTCCACTTAACAGGGAGACCATCGGTCTCCTTATTTCTGTGCCTGACTTGTTTCACTAAACACAGTGCCCTTTAGGTCTATCTACGTTGTCATGGTGACAGACTCAAGTACTGGGACCATTGCAAAGCAGTAGAAACTTGGAGCTGTAGGGGCCTTGTGAAAAGTCCTTAGGCCAGCGAGGGTGTGCCATCAGCTCTCCAAGAGGATTGTGAGATGCTGGATTTTTTCCTCTTCTGACTGATAGCCCATGTGGTAAGTGGATTCTTTAGACATGGCTCCCACTCTGAGGTACTGCTTCATCTGAAGCCCAAAGTTATGGAGCCATTGTTCACAGAAGCTCCAAAAGTAAAAGCCACATAAATAAGTAAATCAGGGTTCACCATTATATTGTTATAATGTAAAAAATCTACTAATAATCTAACCACAGACTTTTCACTATGCTATATGCTTCTGACTACAGGGAGCCATGGGGAACCTTCAGCATCCCACAGCTATAGCGTTTGACATTTGATTGATGTATTTGGTACACTTAGCAGTTTAAGAGCTGTGGCCACTTTGAACAAGTGCCATAAACTCCCACAATTCTTGTTTCTTATCTAGAAAACATATAGGATAATGTCTGCCACATATTGCTTTGTGCAGCAATGAAATAGGGTTCAAGAAGGCACTGCTTCTGTTTTCCACGTGCAGGACCTTAAATTTAGTGGACACCCAACTCTGAATCATTGTAAAATAGGAAGGTTATCCCGTTGCCCACAAAGACTCTGGCTTCTGTGAGAAGCGACCAAGATCCTATCCAGAACATGCATTTACATTGTCCTTCAGGCTTAGGACAGGTAAGGAAAGGAGAAGGACAAATGTGCTTTGCCCTCCGTAGATCCTCAGTTCCCACTCGTGAGGCAGCAGTTTATAACTGTGACTGCCAAGAATAACCTGGGGGCTTCAAAAATAGATGGATGCGCCCCTCCACCCCACCAGAGCACTTTTACATTCTAACATTTGGAAAGAGGCCAAGCTCCGAAATAACTTGAGGAGTCCACTGGGCAGCAAGATTAAGAGCTGCTGATGGAAAATGTGCCAGTCTAATAAACATAGTTTGAATTTCATGTTTTAAGACAGCCCCAGGTTGCTGCCTTCCCCTGCTGGCTTGTCAGACTGATTTCTGCCCACTTCCATTTAGTCCTGTGTATCACCATCATTCTCTCAGGAACCAGACAGCGGCTTATGTTTGAGAAGATTCCTGGACTCAGGAGCCTGGGTGGTATTATCCCTGTGTCTTGATTGTCTAGCAGGTCGCCAGGAGGAACAGGGGGCTGTGGGTTGATGTCAAACCATAAATGACTCCTGAGAGCTACCTGTCATCTCCAGGCCCAACACACTTTCAGCAGACTTCCTGGTGCAGTGTCAGCAGGAGCCAGCCAGGCCTAAGAGGAAAGGCATCCCTTGTCGAAAGAGTGCTTTCCCCCAGCTCTGCGCCATCAATGCTCAGCAAATGCTCACTTACACCAGCAGTCCCCAATTTAAAAAAAAAAAAAGTAATGTGACAACGGACCGTTTTCAATGTTCCTTCATGAGCAGAAGGTTTATGGGGGGAGGGGTACTGTTTGCTGGAAATAAAAAAAAAAAAAATCAAGGGGTTGGGGATTTAGCTCAGTGGTAGAGCGCTTGCCTAGCAAGCGCAAGGCCCTGGGTTCGGTCCTCAGCTCCAAAAAAGAAAAAAAAGAAAAAAAAAATCAAATACACAAGGGAGAACCCCCCAACCCACTCAGAAGGGGAATACAGCCATGTGGAGCCACAAGAGAATGCACTGAGAGGCCCGCCTCTGCCCTTTGGGGCTCAGCAGCTCTCAGGCTTCCATGGATTCCTTCCTTCCCTAGTCTGTCTCTCAGGCTTCCATGGATTCCTTCCTTCCCTAGTCTGTCTATCTACTCCTTCTCGTTACTTTCTGCTGCTTCTGCATGCTCCTCTCTCCCCATCTGTTGGCAATTTATGAATATGCCCCTGCTTGCATTCCAGCGTATTTCCAAGGGAGATCATTATTCTGACACAAATGCATGAATAACATTCTTGGCAGGTCTTTAACCTGTGTAATCTCTCCCAAAGCCAGTAATGTAGGTGTCAATAACTCATGGCTCCAAAGGCATTATTCTTCATTCTCTGGATCAAGTGAAGACTGGGCCTGCCCCACCGGGGACGTGGGGCTTTGTTTGTTTGCTTATTTGTCTTCTCTTCTCTCCCTCTATGCATTCCCCTGTCTTATAGTCAGTCTCTCTCTCTCTCTCTCTCTCTCTCTCTCTCTCTCTCTCTCTCTCTCTCTCTCCCCCCTTACCCCCCCATCTCTGCTGTTGTTTTACTTGTCAGTTTTGGCTTTATGTTTTGAGTTATAACAGGGCCTCACCAGATATCCATAGATGACCTCAAATTCGCAGCAATTCCCCTGTCTCCACCGACTGAGTGCAAGGATTATGGGTGTGCACCAGCATCCGTGGCTTAGTGCTTTATTTTAAAAGGGACAATTAGACATTTTCTCATTATAGTGCAATAGCCTCTTGCTATAAATATCTGGAAAACTGCAGTTTAAAAAAAGGCAAATCATTGTTCTGTGGCTATTAAAAAGTTTTGGACAGTTGATAGCCCATGCATAATTTATACATACAAATGCATACACAAACACACACATGTAGATATACACACTCAACATGTGCACACACAACATGCTGACACACACACATACACAGCAAGCAGCTGCTCCTCTGGCAGCATGACTCAGCCTGCATGGATTCCCTGGAGAAATTTTAATTTTTCGGGGGTCTATTATTTCAGGGGCCCTGATGCACCTGCTCCTGTTTAACATCATGCATTGCCTCTATTAAGAATCTTTATTTAGCAAATGCATTAAATATTAATGCAGAAAACATTATACCCCGCTCATTTCTTTTTCCCTCTATTTTCTTTTACAGTGTCCAGAGAGTTGAGGGTTTTTTTTTTCCTCTTATGTTTGATTAGTGTCTTTCTTTAAAATTGTTCCTCATATGGGGTATGCAGGCAGGACAGTTGCTAAGTCTCTAAATATCTACACATTTTTCCCGTTTCACCCCAACATGAGAAGTTCTTGTATGGGCACAGGATTCTTGGCTCTGATCTGCCCACTGGGTGGAACTTGGTGCTGTGCTGGCTGGCTCCTTGCCAGTCTCATATGGATTCCTTTCTGAGTCACTCCTCACTTCCTTTGACCAGAGGCATGTAAGAATTTCAGTCCTTGATGTCCAGCTGCTTGACAAAAGGATCCAGGTCTTTCTCTACCAGAAAATGTGCTTCTTCCCTTAGGTATGTTTTCAGCTTTTTTTTTTTATTTAGATTTATGTCTTTCCTGAGTCAGTTTTTTCAGACTTACTTTGCCTACTTTTTTCTCCCAATGCATTGATTAGCTGAATGTTCCCTCTGCCTAGCAGATTATCCTCCTCCTGTTTGTGCAGGCAGCCAGGTGTAAACTCTGGATCACCCTGACCAGACGAGCATATATGTGAGACCTCAAAGCCTTGCCTCCACAGTGACATGCTTCCTCTAACAAAGCTACATATCCTCCAATCAGGCCATGCGTCCCACGGGTCAAACCTATTCAAATGACCACAGGCTGCTGGCTTGAACCTGAAGGATGGCTATAGTGCGCATTGGTTACTTGTCTAAGTTCGTGCTGAAGACCTACACTCTGTCCCAACCATGCCTCCGCATGTTGGAGAATTCACACTGTGGTTGGGTCTTGGCTTCTGTATCATCAGGTGCCCATTGTGCCTGTGTTGAGTCAGCTTTTCTGGTGAAAACCTAAGACAGTCAATTTGTAAAGACCAAAAATTTATTTTGACTTACAGCATTGCCGAGTGCGGGCCACGGTCATGTGATTCCACTGTTTAGAAGCTTAAGGCAGATCAGTAGGACTCAGCTATTGGATAGGCAGTAGAAACAGAAAGGGGAAGGACTGTCTTCCACTCCCTTCAAGGGAGATCACCAAGATCTGAAGACCTCTCACTAGGCCCAACCTCCTCGTGTCTCTTTCTCTCCTCCCAGTAACGTCCAGTAGGAGACCTAAACAGTAAAAGCTGAGATTCTGGAGGACACTCAACAGTCCAATGCAATGCTAAAACACCGATACCTTTTGTGTTGGATCCACTTAAATGTATGGATTCTTCTCATTACCAGAATGCTGGTGGCTTTTTTCTTTTGTGTGGAGAAAGGTACATGGTGGCCCAAGTAGAAAACAATTGATTCCCACCAATTCCTTCTTCTCAGCTCCAGGCCTGGGGGTGCTGCCTCAGTGTATGCTTTGCCTATGTTGAACAAACATCTCTGGGTCATTCAAGGGAGGTACCTTTGCTCTGCAGACTGCTGTGGGGATGCTTTTCTCTTAGAAATGCTGTATAAACCATCTAAGTTTCACCCAACCTATAACCAAGTTAATAGTTTGAGATTATTTACAACTGTGTACGAATTCTGCTTACATATTCTGTAGTCAACCTGTCCAGAGTTAACTGACTTCTAAGAAAAACATTGTAATCAGTCCCACTCTACTGTGGACTTCCAATGTCATTAACTCCTCCAAGCTCAGCGGAAAGCACAGCCTTGGTTGTATCACAGCCTTGATTGCTAATTTTTCCCTTGTGACCCATTCCCGCCCCTGACTCAGAACAATGAATGTATATCTGAGTGAGATGTGGTGAGCGGGTCTAAAAAACACTCGCTGTAAGTAACGAGGCATTGGAAGCACCTCCTACACACAAAATATGTTGGAAGCGACATTATAGTGTGGTAAGACCAGAGTGTGGATTTGTGTGTTGTCCTGAGTCTGACAGAAAAGCAATGCACAGGTGTGCGTGCACACCACACGCACACTCCCTTGAGACACCTGTAAAAGGAGGACAGAGATAAAAGTTCCTTATTGCTTTTGTTACCACATTTCCTGTGCTGTTCATTGGATAAAGAGGCTTTCCTCCTGGATTGCTTTTAGTTCAGGTTTTCTTAGACTAGACCGTGACATGGCAACTCTTATAAAAGAAAACATTGCATTAGGGCTGGCTTACAGTTTCAGAGGTCCAGTCCATGATCATCGTGATGGGAAGCATGGCCGTGTGCAGGCAGCATGGTGATGGAGAAGGAGCTGAGAGCTCTACATCTGATCCTCAGGCAGCAGCAGAGACTGTGAGCCACACTGAGCATTGCTTGAGCATAGGAGACCTCAAAGCCTGCTGCTTTTTTTTTTTTAATCTTTATTAACTTGAGTATTTCCTATTTACATTTCGAGTGTTATTACCCTTCCCAGTTTCCAGGCCAAAATCCCCTAGCCCCTCCCCCTCCCTTCTTTATGGGTGTTCCCCTCCCCATCCTCCCCATTACGCCCTCCCCGCAACAATCCACGTTCACTGGGGTTCAGTCTTGGCAGGACCAAGGGCTTCCCCTTCCACTGGTGCTCTTACTAGGCCATTCATTGCTACCTATGAGGTTGGAGCCCAGGGTCAGTCTTTGGGTAGTGGCTTAGTCCCTGGAAGCTCTGGTTGCTTGGCATTGTTGTTCATAAGGGGTCTCAAGCTCCTTCAAGCTCTTTCAGTTCTTTCTCTGATTCCTTCAACAGGGGTCCCATTCTCAGTTCAGTGGTTTGCTGCTGGCATTCGCCTCTGTATTTGCTGTATTCTGGCTGTGTCTCTCAGGAGAGATCTACATCCGGCTCCTGTTGGCCTGTACTTCTTTGCTTCATCCATCTTATCTAGTTTGGTGGCTGTATATGTATGGGCCATATGTGGGGCAGGCTTTGAATGGGTGTTCCTTCTGCCTCTGTTCTAAACTTTGCCTCCCTATTCCCTGCCAAGGGTATTCTTGTTCCCCCTTTAAAGAAGGAGTGAAACATTCACATTTTGGTCATCCTTCTTGAGTTTCATGTGTTCTGTGCATCTAGGGTAATTCAAGCATTTGTGCTAATAGCCACTTATCAATGAGTGCATACCATGTGTGTTTTTCTGTGATTGGGTTACCTCAGTCAGGATGATATTTTCCAGTTCCATCCATTTGCCTATGAATTTCATAAAGTCATTGTTTTTGATAGCTGAGTAATATTCCATTGTGTAGATGTACCACATTTTCTGTATCCATTCCTCTGTTGAAGAGCATCTGGGTTCTTTCCAGCTTCTGGCTATTATAAATAATAAAAGCCTGCTTCTAAAGTGACACACTTCCTCCAACAAGGCCACACCTACTCCAACAAGGCCACACCTCCTAATAATGCCACTCCCTATGGGCCAAGCATTCAACCACATGAGTCTCTGGCAGCCATTTCTCTTGAAACCACCATAAGAATCTAAGTTTGATTCCCAAAACCCACATACAAAGCTGGACATGATAGCATGTGCTTGCAATGCCAGCAATGGTAAGATGGAGTTGCATTATTATTGCCCTGAAGTGGGCTGGCCAGCTAACCTTATATACTTTGGGAAGTTCCAGTCCAATGAACAACGCTTTAAACAAAAGGTTGAAGGCACCTAAGAAGCAACACCCAAGGTTGTCTTCTGAAACACACACACACACACACACACACACACACACACACACACATGCATACATAGTACATACATATACACAAACATGAACACTCACATGAACATACACAAATGAAATAAAAGTGCATTTTACAAGAACTTGATTGTAAGGCAAGTTTGAGAACCAGCCCCATGAGCTGCACACGTCCGTAAGATTCACTGTACCAAGTTCATCCTTCATTGTTCCAAGCATGACTTCTCTGCAGTGCTCACCATCTTTGATTTTTTTCTTTTCATGTTTTATTTGAGCATTTCATTCTCTGTTGCAGTTGGTTTGAGACAACAGAGACAAGAATAATTTATAAACCCACTCACTCGTCATCAAAGGGTACCAGAATCAGAATATAGCGCTCCCAAAATAAGCATCTCGAACATACAGATTATTTTGCCTAATGGCAAGTAAGAACCAGCACGTGCAGGTAAAGTTCCTTTAACCTCTGCCTAGAGTACGGTGTGTTTTCCCTTTTTCTGTAAAGGATAGTTTCATTAATGAAGGAAAATCCTTCCATATAGCATGTCTCTGCACTGGCAAGAGAGCTACCCTTGAAATCAACTCCTACCATCTGAGAGACTCATCTCCCATCGTCAAGGCTACCCCACCTGACCACACACGTCCTCTAATCACTTTCCCGTAAATGTGTTCCTTGTGTCGGGGCTCCAGCCTCATTTTCACTGTCTATATTAAGATGTGTAAAGGCCTTCCTCATCTGGCCACATCAAGTCTCATCTGTTCCTGGGGAATCTGTCCCAGTTACTTCTGCTGGTTGTGATAAAATACCCCAACAAAATTGAATTGAGGAAGGGTTCATTTTGGCTCATAGCGCCAGTGTATGGTACAAGATGACAGGGATGTCATGGTGGCAGGAAACTGATCCATCTGGTCATGTTGGTAGCGTACACATCAGGAAGCAGAGAAAGATGAGGACTAATACTCAGCTCGCTTTTCTCCCTTTTGTTAATCCCAGGATGGCGCCATGTTCAGTGAAGGTGGGATTTTCTACCTCAATTAACCTCTTCTACAAAACCCCTCAAAGGTTTCTTTCCTGGGTGCTGTAGATACCGTGAGATTAACAATCAGTATTAGCCATCAGAGAATCTCATACATATGGGTTGATATATGATCATAATTTAAAAATCAACCTTACATTCAAGTTTGATTCATGAGTCTAGCCAATAGCTAATGGTTTTCAGCAGAAAGGATAAAATTTTTATTTGTTGATACTTAAAAGACAAAATGCTTTCGTTATTTCTTTCTTTCTTTTTTTTTTAATGAGTGAATTCAACACAGAGAACATTGCTGGAGACCTATGCACAGCACAGTGTATTTTGAAAGTGTGGGCTGGAAAGAAGTTCCCCATGTACAGAAGTTCCACAAGCCCAAGTTTATCATAGTGAGTGTTATGGCTGAACGTCAGATTCCCTAGCAAAAGTAACTGCCACACTCTAAAGGGGAACAGCAGCCTCATTTAATGGCAGCCTGCCTGCATCTGTAGGTTTCAAAGTTTCTATTTTCATTCATGTATAAGAGTTCTTGTCTTTGTTTTAAATTGCACAAAAGAATGCAAGGGTAGTAAGCTCAGGGTGTAGGACCATGAATAAAGTCAGTACAGGTGACAGCTTATATTTTATTTGTGTTAAATATGTTTGTTAACTAAAACTTTAAAAATATAAGAGCTTAAGAAAAAAATACTGGTCTACTGTCTATGGGATATTGCTAAAACACAAAATGTTTTTTTTTTTATGTGTGTGTGTGAAAGAAAATGCAACCAACTTGAGCGAATAAATGTTGACCAGCGTGAGGGGTGGGAGAGCAATCTGCCCCCTGCAGGCAGGACAGACCTTCATCAGCGTGTGGCAGGCACAACATGGAGCCTAAGTTGACAAGGAAGATTTGCTGGTTTGGAGCAGAAAAAGCTATGGGCCTTGCAACGTGGGTTCACCTTCATATTGTATATGAAGCCTCTTCTCGCCATGCTCTCACTAAAAATTCCCACTCCAGAGGAAACCTATTCAGTCCCCAGCCCACATGTCCAACAGCTCACACCTGTAGTTCCAGCTCCAGGGCATCTGGGATCTGTGTCTGGGCTCCACCAACCCCTGCATATATGGAGCACAATTGACTCACACTCGCACAGACGTACATAAATAAACACAAAAAATAAAGTGAATTATAAAGGGGGGGGGCAAAAGCTTCACATACCAAGACAGCAAACCAGCAGCCAGGGGTCACCCTCCCCCACTTTCTATTCAGGCCTTTATTGAATGGTGTTTGCATCTGTTAATTATCAGGGTACGGGCACCCCTACACATACACTGTGTGTTAGGAGTGAAGTTGTCCCAGGCTCTGGGATACTGAGAACTTTGGGGGTCTGGGGTAAGTGCCACATGGGCACCCTTAACCTCTACTAACAGGCTGCATGGCAGAGGCTGTCCTTCAGTGCCCAAGGGATATGGAATTTTGGCTGCTGGCCAGCTCCCAGCTAGAGCACACTGCTGGGTGACTGTGCCAGACACCTTCTTCTGCTGTCAGCTGTCACACCAGCTCCTTGGACTATTAGACTTTAAATCTTTGATCTTTCTGCTCCACCCGTAGGTTTTTCAGGAATCACTGCTTTGGTTCTCATTTGCATACTCATTTGCATGCTCATCTGAATCCTCATTTGCATCTTCATTTGCTTCATCAACTCCTCCCAGTCACCAAATCCTTTATAAATAATCATTACCAACCACAGATTTTTATCAAGATAAGCTTAATGGTGCACTTGGGGCCCATTAAGACCTAAGCCTTATTATCTGGCTGGTTCTTCTGAAGGTATTTGTGTTTGAGGGCCATACAAGCGAACATGAACATAGAAAGTCAACAATAGACCAGTTCCTTTTCTTTTAAGATAAGAAGTATCTGTCTAAACACAGAGGAAAACCAAATACTATAACATTGCAGTCTCATTCCTGGAGATAAAATCATACCTGGGTCCATTATCACTCAGACTACCCGAAATAAATCTTATCAAGATTACATGCTTGTAGGCAAAGCCTGCATTTTACATTTTAATTTATTTTTATAAAGAACATTTGTTCTGTTCAGCGAAATAGGTTTTAAACAAGGTGAAGTAAATCATAAAGGCTCACCGTAGTTTCAAGGATTTCTGTCGACATTATGGAAACCTTCTGAAGTTGAATATAGTCTGTATTTACAAAGAAAGGAACTAGAGATCAGGGATATAAAAAGGCACGATTTGCAAATTAGAAGAACACTTGGTTTTCCTGTGCCAAATGCTACAAATGAATATTTTTAGCTGTCTCTTTATGTGCAGATGACTATATCTTTAAAAGCAAAAGGGAAGTAAACTTGCATTGTGTTATCAAAATTATTATTGCACATTGCTGGATTGCACAGGGCTCAAAACCAGAAAGTTCCTTCTACGTTTGTGTTTCTGTTCTAGTCGTCAAACCCAGGGAATTTCACACATCTGTGAGTGTCTGTCATTGAAGGGCTTGCGTTTTACAAGCTGAATGCATAAAGTTTAAAAAGTTTATTTATACCAACTCAAAAATGGCAAACATTTAGGTTTCTCTCTTCCTTTGTCTCTGAATATTTTTCCTAGGGTCAACGTCTCTTTGAGAAATTGCTCCAGCTGACGTCGCAAAATATCGAAGTCAAGCTGGTGAGCGATGTGACTGCAGATTCAAAGGTATTAGAAGCCTTGAAGTTAAAGGGTAAGGCCAAGGTTGATGCTACTTTACCATGGACATTCTGTGACAGTTCCTTGAATTTCACATAAAAATGACCTGTCATTTCTCTCATCAGTACATTCCACTCAATGTTTCTTAGTTCTCTTTTGACAAACAAAAAAACAAACAAACAAACTAAAAAAGCCAGATTAAAGCTTTTTAAACCAGCTCAACCAATGCTACCAGATTTGTTAAGTAGTGTTTTGTATTTTAGTTTGTAAGTCATAATCTACTATCCATTAAATATATTTAGTTAACAAATCAGTCCTTTGGATACACGTCAATGATTTGATCTGAAGAAAAGAGCCACTTCAAGGGAATCAAGTACTAGGTCCCCATTTCTCTCCCCAGTCCAGTGGAAATCCTCTTTGTGTTATGCAATCCTCCCTGGGTTGGGTCTGGAGACCATTGAAGCATTCGGTTTCTGACTTGAGGACAATCGCACAGAAAACACCACTCACCCAGCCTCTCTGCCATGTTTCCCAATCTCGGCCACACTGAGCTTCATCCTGGAATAATTATCTTCTCCTGTAATCTCCTCTAGCTAGACTCTCCATTCCAAATATTTATAAATATTTTGTAGAAATCATTTATTCAGCATTCCCTCTACAAACTGCTAATCTGTAGAAAAGATTGACACAGGAAAACCAGCAAGAATGCTCCTGCTGCAGGAAGATAAGCAGGAAATATCCTCAGAAGGTCGTCATGCTTTGCCTGGTGGCTGGGGACCTCAGGTGTCTGCTATTTGAACATAGTGAACATGGTTTCTTGTCACTGTCCCTATATCATGACATGATATTGGTTTCTAAACCTAGGCCAGATGGACACAATTAAGTGAGCCCAAGTGGCATCAGACATGTTGAAATTGGGAAATTAAAATATCCATCACTTACTTGTAATGGATATACACATCATCCTTATATAGTCTGCCTTACATTGCTGTAACAAAATATGTGAGACAACTAACTTAATAAGGAAAGGTTTTACTTGGACAGATCACTTTTGTAGTTGAGTCTATTGCTACTTGTCCCCGTTGCCTAGGCCCTTGGTGAATAATAGCTCAGAGTGGGAAGGAGTTCATGGTAGAAGAGGTTGTTCAGCTTAAGGTAACTACAAGGCTTATCAGAAAAACAAGGAGGGACCAAGGCGCCAATCTCCCTTCAAGGGCATGATTTCAGGGGTGTAGCTACCTTTCTCTAGGCCTTTCGGCCATCTTAAGGCTCCTCCACCTTTCCATATAGTACTACAGGCTGAAGACCAAGCCTTTCTGACAGGAGGCTTTGAAGAACATTTACCACAAACCTTTCGCCATGTTACTATGGCCAATGCTATCATCTTGTTTCATTTTGTTTTTATCTTTTGAGATAATATCTCACTATACATCCATGGCTGTCCTAGGCCTCACTGTGTAGACCAGGATAACCTCAAACTTGAAGTGGTCCTACTGCCTCTGACTGCAGAGTGCTGAGATACCAGACATGAGCGAGTACACCTACAGTTGTTTAGGGGTGTGTGTGTGTGTGTGTGTGTGTGTGTGTGTGTGTGTGTGTGTGTGTGTGTGTAGGGAAGTTTAAATATGTACAAGATATTGCTAAACCTCAAATTTTTCAATTATCCTTTTATTTTTAACTAGCTATACTGTTTAAAAACTAGACAAGACCCAGCTCACATACAGTCGGTGTGGCTCTGAAATGCGTTATTACTGTTCTCATTTGAAAATGTCAAACTGAGTCCCTGCCATCTGAACATCTAGCACACTTTTAAGAAGGGATTCCCTTTTGTAAATGGGGGGCAGGGGACAGGGTTAGGGCTGCATTTGTAGTTTGCAGGATGTCTTTCTCAATATATCTGTCTGAACTTTCAAGTCTACGCAGGTCCTGTTCATAAGAAAAGTTTCTAGCACAATAAGAAAATAACTGGTTTGCTTTTACATTAGTGATTCAATAGTACCTGTGTACCTGGATTTAGGCGTACCTGGCTTTTAGTAGGCGCTGCATGTATGTTTAGTCTCAGTCTAGGATACCTCCTATGTATAGTCTCTGTCCAAGATACCTAATGTGTATGTCTCAGTACAAAATACATAAATCTCTAAAGTCCAAGCACTGCTGATCTCTGCTCTCACCTCTTAGTAGACACGTGTTAAATACTAGCCTTAGAAACAGCTTTTACAAAGTCATCTAGCATCTGTATTTCAGTATCTTGCTTGAGAAAGAGCACTGGCCTTTTTATGGAGAAATTAGTCTTTCAGTACACTGTTTATAGTTGTGTCCAAATATTCAGAAATCTACACAAAAAAAGTATAAAGCTATCTATTAAGAATTGCAGTTGCAGGGGTGTTATAGAATACAGAAGAGAATCAAATATTCTGTGAAAAAATAGGAGAATGAAGCTTGCCAATAAGGGATGGAGAAAGAGATAGATAGATAGATAGATAGATAGATAGATAGATAGATAGATAGATAGATAGATAGATAGATAGATGATGGTTAGGTGGATGGATGGATGGATGGATGGGTGGGTAGGTGGATGGGTGGGTGGATGGATAGATGGCTGGGTGGGTGGATCAATGGTGGGTGGGTGGATGGATGATGGGTGGATAGATGATACACAGACAGTATCATAGTCAATTTATGCCTCTTTAATTAAATGTCAGTGGCTAACAAATTTATAAAGAACAGAAACATATATTCTCACAGTGTGGAGTCTGAAACTTCAGCATCAATATACTCAATGGTGTTTAGCAAGAGCCCGTTCTCTTTTTCTAAAGTAGACCATTGTGTAAGTATCCCCCTGCTCTGTCACCACGGGAAAAATAGATAAAGTGATAGACAACACATAGTAATTCCCAAAGGCTACTTCTTATTGCTACCACAAGAGGATAAATGTCTACATGAGAATTTGGTGGAAATTTTAGATCACAGTCAATACAAAGGTAGGTAGGTAGGTAGGTAGGTAGGTAGGTAGGTAGGTAGGTAGGTAGGTAGGTAGGAAGATAGATAGATAGATAGATAGATAGATAGATAGATAGATAGATAGATAGATAGATAGATAGATAGATAGACAGACAGACAGACACACACACACACAGTGGCAGGTCTTCATATCTTGCTATGAAGTTTTAAAATTAAAGTGCTAGTTTCTTTTTGTTTCTTTTTGTTCATATTGTCTCCTTTAAAAAAAGTATTCTGAGAGAGGTTTCACTATGTTGCCCAGGTTCACCCTGTTTTCTTGAGCTAGAGCAATCCTCCTGTCTCTGGAGTAGCTGCAGTTGCAGGCATGTACCACTGACCTTTTTCAATTCTATTTTGCTTTGTTGTAAGGATAATGCATGTGTGCTTGAGTAGACTCTCCATCACCATAACAATGCTCAGATACTGTATCCTCTGCATCTGGGTCTTTTGTGACTAAGATCTTGTAAGGTGATTCACACAGATGTCAGCTGTGGTTTGAAGGAGTTGACATTTGGGACTTCCCTCAGTAGCAGGTGAGCTCAGCAGACAGCCTTCCCTGTGCCACTGAACAATGGACAGATGTGGGACCCTACCGACTACCCCCAGGGCATCTTCAGCAGCAGACATTCCGTTGACATTTATTCATGATCATAATTCATTTGTGCTTGTCTTCTGAGACAGTGTCACCCTGCAGCCCAGACTGGTTTAGAACTCAGACTGTGGCTCAGGCTGTCTTAGAACTCACTGCACTCATTCAACCTCAGCCTCCTAAGTACTAGAATGACAGGCATGAGGTACAATGGCTGGCTTTACATTGAAATTTTAAATGTTAAGCAATACTAAAATCCTTTTACCAGTAACAACGCGTTGCTTATAAGTTACCATGCTGTGGCTTTCTTCTTGCTGTCTATTTAAAGAGAGACACAGTGAGTATCTGTTATCAAACTCCAAAAGCCATCCTCACCTCTGCTTATTTGAGTCCAAGGGACCTGTACTCATTCTTCCATGGTTGCTTGCTTTCATTTCCACACCCACTGGCTGGATTCAACAAGGCTTTAAAGGGAAACATTCTACATCCAAGGTTGAAGTTCAAGCTTTAAAGTTAATAAAAGTTGCCATGGTTTCTGACTTGAACATTTTACAATGGCGTTTGAGCCACTTACTCCAGAAGAGTAAAGTATGACTTAAGATGCTGTGACTATTGAAAGAGTGTGTGTGACATGGGTCATGCTGATTTATCATTCTTACTAAGTCTAGCTCTCAGGTAGGTAAGTGTGTCTGTCTTAACTTCATATCACTATAGAGAAGTCTATTCTGGAAGTTTCCCTAGAGGTCACATCATGATATTCCAGCTTCTACATCTGGAAGCTTGCCAGTGGGAAGGAACTTGAAGGTCAAAATGGTCCCCAGTTGTCAAGAAGCTTTATTCTCATGTTTTCTACACACTATGCGATCCTTGAGCTGAAGCATCTGTCAGGTCTTCAATCTGTCCTGCAGTGACCCAGATAAAGGTCAAGATGTCCTACTGCCACCTGGATGTAATTCTCTGCTGGCTTCAACTCTCATTGTCACGCCCTTCAAAGGTGAAGCCCTTGGGTGCATGCTACGGAACATAAAGCTGGTGCCTTTGCTTCATATCTGCCAGTTAGCATTCAAAGAGCTCTGCCTTCCTCTTTTCACAGTCCAGTAAAATATTTAGCAGAACAGGTACTGCTCCACTTGTATGCATCTGCACACCGAATGCTCTCATGCTATCAGGCAGTGGCCAGCATAACGTTTCGACACAGGTCCTGCTGTGTCACGCCCATGCATGCTGTGTCATGCTGACATGCTGGGCTTTCCATTTACAGTGAAGTGAGATGTTTGGTAACTTATTTTTTCTGGACCTCGATTTCCTTTTCAATAAAAACGGTAACAATAGTAACTTCCCTGAAGGGTGTGGGAGTTAAGCAAATGTTGTTTGCCTTAGCCACTAGTGTAATTTGTAGCATGTTACTTGAGTATTTTGCATCTTAGTCTATACTGGTTCATTTCTGCCCCTACAGCTTAACCCTAGCCCTGTGATCTTCTAGTGAAAGGAAAGTCCAGTTCTAACTCTGTTATAGACATCTTTGAGAAGACCATAGGTTCCCCCCACATTTATGTTTGTACAGTGGCTCTAGGTTGGCAACAGCTTGACTTCTCCATGATCAGTGAGTTCTGTAGGTGTTTAAAAACCCAGGCCGTTGCCAAAACAACCTCTGAAATTTCTATTCCAATGTGGGCTTTTTACTCTGTCTCTGGGAACAAGCACAAATGACATCGTGAAAACTATAGCCTTGTTGTGTTCTGGTCTCCACATAAAAGGATGCTGCGAAAAACAATACAATAAAATTAGGAAGCAAATGTCCTCCTTCCTTGCTTATCTGAACGTCTCTCAGCAGCTCACAGTCGTCATTGGTCCTTTGCCCCAACTAAGAGCACCAGTTTCATAGGAGGTATATGAGTTGGTTCTTAAAGTTCTTTTTTCACTGATTTTTTTCATTGTTTTAATTTGAATGTGTTTGTTTACTAAATATCGGAATAAAAAAACTAATATGCTAGACATGTTATTTCATGATATAATGACAAAGCAATGCTAAGTTACACACTGAGTCACTTAAATATAATTAATAATGCACAGGTCTGCCGAGATGGGATTGGGAATGAACAATGCTATGAAGTCAGGCACAGTTCACAAATGGTTCTGGCTACTTGGGAGGAAGGGCCCTTGAGCCCTGAGACTCGGACCAGATTGTACAGTGGAATGAAACCTCGGCTGGAGAAGAAGGAAGGAAGGAAGGAAGGAAGGAAGGAAGGAAGGAAGGAAGGGGAAGGGAAGGGAAGGAAGGAAGGAAATGAGTAAGAAAAAGGAAGGAAGGAAGGAAGAAAGAAAGAAAGACAGACAGACAGACAGACTCAAATGTCTGATGAAAGAAACCACTCCAGATCCATCCTCGGGGTGCTCCCTTCAGCTGAGCTCGAGACTCCTCGGCATTGCCCCACACCACAAAGCATTCTCCATCATGGTTGTCGCCATGCTGCAACTCCATTTCTTCCTCTAGACTTTCACTTAAATGAGATGGGAAAGGTAGTTGGTGTCCTGCATACCCAAGCAATAAATAAAATTTTTAATTAGAGTTTCCATTGCTCTGAAGCAACACTATGACCAAGGCAACTCTTATAAAGGACATTTAATTGGGGGCTGGCTTCCAAGTTCTGAGGTTCAGTCCATTATCATCATGGCAGGAAACATGGCAGCATCCAGGCAGACACAGTGCTGGAGGAGCTGAGAGTTCTCTATCTTGTTCCAAAGACAGACAGAAGACTGGCTGCCCAGAAGCTAGGAACAGGGTCTCAAAGCCCACCCTCACAGTGACACACTTCCTCCAACATGGCCACACCAACACACCTCCTAATACTCTCTAGCCCAAGCGTATTCAAGCCACCACATAAATGTTTGCTGAAGCAACTTAAGGTGGCCTATGGAAGGTCACAGACCCTTTGTGCTCTTCCATAGCTCCCTGGTGTCTGTACCACAGGTGCTGCGTCAGTTTGCCAAGTTTAAAAACAGGCGATTTGATAGAGCTGTGTGATTTTATCCAAGGTGATAGAAGTCTGGGGAATTTCACAGGGATGGTTTTCTCTGCGGTAAGCGAAGTCTACTGAACTGCGATGCCCTACAAATGCACCTTGGGATGCTTCTCACGGCTGTGCTAGTTGTCAAATGATAGGACAAGCATTTGGAGGCATAAATGCTGTATGCCACTGCAGTAATGTTAATGCTGACTGCGTCCCCTATATGCATGTATTAAGGGGCTGTTCCTGGTCCTCAGAGTATTGCTATCGGGAAGCAGTATAACCTTTAAGAGGTAGAGCCTGGTGGGGGGATATTTGAGTCACAGGGGCATGGGCCTTTGAAGGGGACCGTGGGACTCTGGTCTCTTCTTCAGTCTGGCTTGTTTCCTGGCCAGGAGACCATCAGTTTTTGTTCTGCCACAGGCAATGCAACATCACAAGACCCAAATGGAGCCACTAGATCATGGACTGGAACCAACCAGAACTGAGGAAACTAATTCTGTTCTTCTCACAAGTTATCTGTCTTAGTCGCTTGCTATAGTAACAGAAAGCAATCACTGATGCTGACTCGATGGAAATGCACATGGTGCCTTCCTCCTAACAGGAAAGGACAGCAGAAGGGTGGTTGAAATTCAAACTGCTTTGGTTTGTCAGTATTTTTTTTAATAAGTCCCTGTGGAGATCAGAGCCGAATGCCTTTCCCTATGGTCATATGTCCAGGTGGATGGGCTGGAAGTCTTGCAGTTTGCTGAGGTGTCCGACTTCTTCATCCATGTGGCTAATTAATGGAGACAGGCAGAAGCATGGAGTGATTCCTGGCCAGAAGGCTAAGAGCAGGAATGCTTGACTGCCTCCCTTGGAGCTTTTTGCTGACTGCTGTTTTTCTTTGGAACAAGGCTTGAAGTGGTTTGAACAAGGCTATGGCAGAATACTCAAACACTGGGAAAATTTTTAAAAAGCAGAAGTTTCTCTCAATTTGAGAGGCTGGAAAATTTAAGGGCAAGGTCTAGGCAGGTGGAGAAGGCTTTCTTTCTATGTCATCTCAGGGCAGAAGGCAAGAAAGGCCAAAGAGACAATAAAGTCTTATAACGACCTTAGTCAAAAATCCCAAGTGGCATGCATTATCTAGTCACATTTTAGACCCCACCTAATTATAATATTGGCCATTAAGCTCTAAGCATTTTGAAGGGGTCACAGATAAACACCATTGGAAGGGAAATAGAGATGCATAATTTTGTAGAATTATTATGAAAAGCTGAACTTGGGTTCATCTTGAGCAAAGGTCCCATGCAAACTAACTATATGGCAAAATGTAAAATAACTAACAACTATGAAACCACTGCATTGTAGCTTCATAAACAAGAAGAAG